>NC_079490.1:56644516-57269516 GCF_020520425.1 Spinacia oleracea
AAAAAGAGGATTGTTCCATGGCGTCGCCCCATCATTCCTTCGAACTCAGGGCACCCGTTCATGGTAATTCAAATGCTTGCGAATCCCCTTTGAAAAAAAATCAGACATTGTCAATAGAACTTGGCACTTAACCAAGGCTCACCCTACTCAGACATATGACACGGGCATTTAAAATCGAAATCTAAAAGCATCATGGGAAGACATAATAGCAATTGGGGACTAAAAATTGAAATGAAAGAGCTAGGGAAAGAACTAAGTATACCTTGACCTTTTGTACGGACATACACCAAGTAAATCTAAGTCAATTCGAAAACGGTTTATATTCCCGCAATTCTGGAAAAATGGCCCTAAAAGCCTAAAGCATACGCCAAACGGGCACAAGTAATATCTTGACGCCTGCACCCTGGCTTCCAGCAAATCCTTAGACAGCATTCCAAAAATCGTAACAGTATTTTGATTCACTCATGTAATCCTGTACGAACCCTTCTATAAGTCAACCTACTTAGGACACCTCGGACTGTACACAGTAGGATTCGGATTTTAAATAATTTCCAAATAATTTTCAAAGACTTCTTCGAACAGAATAAAGAGTCGTTGCTTTAATCTAAGTATGTGTTTATCTCGATGTTGCAAGTGAGTCAAAAATATCTAAATATGATTATGGGTAAAGAAAGGCACCTAGCTTTTGGTCAAGGCACACTTCCACAAGTTACTACCTTGACCATGGCGATGTCGCATAATACGACATTTACAAGAGAAGTAGCAGGTCACTACTCGAACGTACCTCGCACTAAACGAGTCTGGTTCAAACTATTCATGATCCATGTCACCATGAATGCATAAAGACGTATGCCAAGCATTATAGCACCAAGCCAATCCCGTAGCTACAATTAGGGGCTTGAGAAAAAAATTCTAAAAATGCTCGAGATGATGATTTTATCGCCAATTCTCGACGCCAATGCTATAGACACGTCATAGGGGCACAATCCTAAGCTTTAATCGTGTAAAACGAACCTTAGAATGGCTACAACCCCTCCCAAATTCTAAAGCACTACTTAGAATATATAAAGTCACCCCACTATCAAGGGTAACTGAAAATCGCGAGTCACCAAAACTCCGATCAAACCACGGCACATAACGCTCGCCTTATAAAGCGCCCGTTACACAGTCTACATCGTTCCAAAGCAAAAGACAAAGAAAAAAAAATCAAGGATAAGAACTGTCAAAATATACCCAGAAATCATTTTCAACGCCCAGAGCTGGGCGCCGATATCTTTAACGCCTCAGCCTGGGCGCTGAATCTTTCTGCTAGCCAAAGTTTTGCCCAGATATAAAAATAAGAAAGAAACACCTATGAAATCTCGCATCGAACGAAGTAATAAGCCGTGCAAACCCACGCAGAAGGTGCTACACTTGTTCAAGCACCTGAACAAAGTGTGATGAAGTACTCCAATGCAAAAAATAATAATGATATCCCAACACCTGGAGGAATGTTCTAAGACACGCTGTTAGGCCACACAAGCCTACGTCGCACCATAAGTTCAACCATCCCACGGTACAAGTCTAAGAAAAAAGAGAATAAGGCATATTGCGCTAATGCGGGCACAACCAAGAACATGTGTAAAAGAGGCAAAGACTACTTATCGCCCAAATTCAAAATGCAAGACACACGACTTCTACATTAAGGATTAAAGGTAGCAAAACATTGCCTACCACGGAAGGGATAGCTCGCACCTACACGAGCGGAACCCCAAGGCATCTTTCTCGAAAGAACCTAAAAAATCGTACGCCAAAAGAAAGCATCCCAACATGCATACTTGGGAGCTCCAAGCTACGAAACGACCATAGAAAAATAAAAAAAAAATCTCGAATCAAATAATCAAAAGGGCACGATGTTTAAGCCCACCTCGTGAATGGGCCTAAACCCTATCAAGCTTCTAAGCAAACTATTCAAAATCAGTCATTGCTCAAAAAAAATTATGATTCAAACAAACTGATTAATGGGCCGCACACAACGGCCATTCTATGAACGCTCGTTCGCACATACATATCATCTTTTCTAAGTATCGAACATATACGAACGCGTATCAAAAGAAAAAAAAGAAAACGAACGAACGAACAAGAGGCCAACTGTGTCATCAAAGAAACCTCGCCAGAAATCATTTTCAGCGCCCAGAGCTGGGCGCCGAAATCTTTAACGCCCAGGCATGGGCGCCGAAAATGATTCCAGACCCCAAAAAACAGCTCTGACTTCTATAGGGCCCTGTCATATCCCTTCAACTCGAAAATTGCCGATTTCTTTACTAAAAGTCGCACCTCACGGCATTGTTAAGAGTAGCACACCACTACAAAGATCGCTCGCACTTACGAGCATAATCCCAAACACGATCAAGGACATTACAAAATGCTTATCCGCAAGGGACCTCTTTGACAAGAAATGACCGTCAAGCACGAGTGCTTGGGGGCTCGAAGGAAAATATATATTATGCAAAGTAAAAAACAATATTCCCAGACTACGCTGCACGAAGTCCCGTGTTTGGATGTCTAAAAAAAAAAACCGGTTTACGACCTCAAGACAAAAGGTCGCCGTTGATGCTTATACATAGCCCCCTAATCAAGGACCCAGGTAATGGCAAAATTGAGCCACAAAGACTAGCTCAAAACCATGAAAGAAGATGACCACAAGACAATGGTCCGTCTAAGCACGTTGTCAACCCACATTCAGGTTGCAACTAAATCCGAGCATCCCTCGAAAGAATTCTCTCCTGCAAGAATAAATGAAAAGAAATTCTCAAAAGAAATCACAAGAAAAAAAATGAAATAGGGACTTGTCCACCTCAATCAGGCAAGACCGCGGCACGCGAATCCCAAATCAAAAGGACGAATTCGGGTTCGCTCACCTCCAGCGAGCGGGGCGTCCACCCTTAGCGGACAGGGCTCGCCCACCTTCAGCGGGCGGGGTCTGCGTCACTAGCCGCGCAGGTCCTCAGTTTTCGTAAAATAAAGTCTTCAAATTCAAAATAGGTTCGCCATCTTCAGCCGGCGGGGTCTACGTCACAAACCACGTAGGTCCTTATTTTCAAAAAGCACAAACAAATTTCAAAATAGATTCGTCCACTTTTTCGGACGGGGCGTCCACCCTTAGCGGACAGGCTCACCATCTTTATCCGGCGGGGTCTACGTCACAAGCCGCGTAGGTCCTTATTTTCAAATTTGAAAAAACAAGATTCGTCCACTTTTTCGGACGGGGCGTCTACCCTTAGCGGACAGGCTCGCCATCTTTAGCCGGCGGGGTCTACGTCAAAAGCCGCGTAGGTCCTTATTTTCAAATTTCAAAAACAAGATTCGTCCACTTTTTTCGGACGGGGCGTCCACCCTTAGCGGACAGGCTCGCCATCTTTAGCCGGCGGCGTCTACGTCACAAGCCGCGTAGATCCTTATTTTCAAATTTCAAAAACAAGATTCGTCCACTTTTTCGGACGGGGCGTCCACCCTTAGCGGACAGGCTCGCCATCTTTAGCCGGCGGGGTCTGCGTCACAAGCCGCGCAGGTCCTTAGTCGCTGCAGCGATAACTTTTTTGTGGTTTTCCCTTTTCCAAAAATTAAAAGGATTGGTTTTCCGTTTTTTCCAAAAAAAAGAGCAATGTGCTGGATTTTCCTTCGTTTTACGTCCCATAAAAACAAGGGGGTTTTCTCGTTTAGCTAGCCCTGAAAATGAGAATCTTTAAAAACATTTTTACCTCGTGGTTGGGCTTGGCCAGGCCCAATTACACTTTATAGCTTTGATTTTGAAAACATCTGTAGCTACTCCCAATGACAAAGTGAGGGAGTTTCTACACTTCTTTAGATCCTTCCAATGACAAAGTAAGGAAGTTTCTATACTATCCGTTGACAAATCCCAATGACACGTGAGGGATGTGTCGACACTTCAAGTGATGACCCTTAAGTCAAATGTTATCACTCGGGCGCTCGTGAGACCCTCGCCAAAACAGGTCACCATGGCTTGTGCGACGCACTCCGTCTAATACTTTGACCATCGTCTTACTCCAAGACTCAATCAAAGTAGGGGCTAACTGTAGACACCTACTTTTGTCCCCATTCCCGAAAGGGAAGGTTCGATGATGAAAACGTAAATCTCCACTTGACAACGCATCTCCTATAAAATAACGAATCTCAATTCCCCTTTTCATTTCACCCAAAACCTGCTATTTATAGAAACCTGCTATTTATGGAAACCTGCTAAAAATAGTAACTCCCGTATTGGGTAGTTGTTAAAAGTGGCAAGTCATAAAAGATAGAAACTTGTCAGAATTAGGTGTTGCACTCCAACATAAATCCTAAATGAGATAGAAATTGCGAGTTAATCCTATTCCTAATACGATTCAGAAATAAGAGTCACGTATTAATTAAAATCCTAACGAGCCTAGAGTTCGTAACGGGCCCAGACGCATTCCGTCATAAAATTGATACGCACTAAAAGACTCGATTAAGTCTCACACACCCCGGATTCTAAGAGTCCGAATCTGACAAAGAAACGGCCCAAACAGCAATTTCAACGCCCAGCACTGGGCGCTGAAATTGTCTGGATCCTATTTTCAACGCCCAGAGCTGGGCGCCGAAATCTTTGACGCCCAGGCCTGGGCGCTGAAAATACCTGGGTACGTGTTTTTTCCTAATTCTTTGTGGATTAGAACTCTGCAATTCTATCTTTCCACGAACTCTTCCCTATAAATACAGCCCCAAATTCGACGTGAAAAACACACAACACACAATTCATATTCTAAGTATTGACTCCAACCCTTAGCCAAAGCCTCTCGCTGCGAAATTGTTCACGCGTTCTGTCGCAATCGATCCACAAATCGAACAGAACGTATCCTGTCCCATAATTTGAGATTCGTTAAATAAAAAGGAGAAATAGCAAAGTCAAAGTGGTTAGTTTTCTGAGAACCGTGACGCACCTCTCAAGGGTGCGTCGTAATGTGTCCCTTTTCGATGATTTAATTGCTTTCCTCGCCCTTTTTATGAACTGTTAAACTAACTAAATCTGATTGTTCTATCACGCCTAACAAATAAGATATTTTTGGGAAATTGGATTATCATGCTAGGTCCCTTAATGCTATCTAAATCAGATATTCGCGATCGATCTAGTATTATATGTTGCATATTGCTAAAATCAACTCAGATTAGTTTAATAGTTAACGCATGTCCCTTCAATTATTTATGCTGAGCTAGTAAGGATATCCTGCCTCTGGAGTTATCGACGAGCGAGTACTCCTCTCGGTAGTTACAGTCCCCCGAACCCTCAATCTCTACCTTTCGGGTGTATGTTGAGAGATCCCCACACCAGGGATCACAAGGGAACCTACGGCCGTCGTGGTCAAACATAATTGCACTCCCTTTATGTCACGATAACCAGGTTTTGTCAGTTTTTCTCATTGTTGTTAAAAACTGAATGGCGACTCCTATATTACTAGTCAATTGGGTGTAAACTCACAGGAAATCCAATTACACTTAATTGAATAAAAAAGAATCGTCACACCCACGAGGGACGAGGTCACGCATTAGCCTCGTGCTTTTTCGACCCCCTCACAGATACTAGTCTTTCCAAAGTAAGTATCTATGCAAATGATTGCGACATTGCCATGTCCACATAGTTCAAGAAACATAACTACTAGTCATCTTGCATTCTAGTCGTCTAGTGTTTTCTATGCGTCCATCTTTATAGAAAACTCTGACCAGGGACCATTTTCATATTTTGACATTCAAGTTCACTTGATAGACATTTCTTAGTCATAGGACTGGTCCTGACAGTCTATCTTGAATACAACGTCAAATTAAAAGGACTCATCATTTAATAAACCACAAATTAAATGGAAAATGAATTCTATTAATTAATATGAATGGTTAATCAATAACGTTTTACAAAGTATTAAACTGTAAAACTTTAAAACATTAAATAAGGACATCAAAGACATTCTCCAACATGCTTGATTCCCATAGCTGCAGTGTGCTAGTTGTGCTTCGCTTGCGGCAGAGGTATAGTTAATGGATCTGAGATGTTGTCTTCAGTTCCAATCTTGCTTATCTTGACTTCTTTTCTTTCAACGAACTCTCATAGAAGGTGAAATCTACGAAGTACATGCTTGACTCTCTAGTGGTGTCTAGGCTCCTTTGCCTGTGCAATAGCTCCGTTATTATCACAATATAGAGCTATTGGTCCTTTAATGGAGGGGACTACACCAAGTTCACCTATGAACTTCCTTAGACAAATATCTTCCTTTGTTGCTTCATGTGCAACAATGTACTCCACTTCAGTTGTAGAATCGCAATGGTGCTTTGCTTAGCACTTTTCCAGCTTACTGCACCTCCGTTGAGGCAGAAGACAAACCCAGACTGTGATCTGAAATCATCCTTGTCGGTTTGGAAACTTGCGTCCGTATAGACTTTAACAATTAATTCATCATCTCCACCATAGACCAGGAAATTATCTTTGTGCCTTTTCAGGTACTTCAGAATATTCTTGGCAGCAGTCCAATGTGCCTCTCCTGGGTCTGACTGGTATCTGCTCGTAGCACTAAGTGCGTACGAAACATCCGAGCGTGTACATATCATAGCATACATTATTGAACCAATAAATGATGCATATGGAATCCCACTCATTCGTCTACGCTCATCCAGTGTTTTTGGGCACTGATTCTTGCTTAGAGTCATTCTATGAGACATGGGTAGGTAGCCTCGCTTGGAGTCTGCCATATTGAACCTTTCAAACACCTTATGAATATAAGTGCTTTGAGTAAGTCCAATCATCTTTTTAGATCTATCTCTGTAAATCTTGATGTCCAGTATGTACTGTGCTTCTCCTAGATCCTTCATCGAAAAAAATTTCCCAAGCCAAATCTTGACAGAGTTCAACATAGGAATGTCATTTCCAATAAGTAATATGTCGTCGACATATAATACTAGAAAAACATTTTTTCTCCCACTGACCTTCTTGTATACACAAGATTCGTCTGCGTTCTTGAAGCCAAAGTCACTAACTGCTTCATCAAAACGTATATTCCAGCTCCTTGATGCTTGCTTCAATCCGTAAATGGATTTCTTAAGATTACATACCTTTTTAGCATTCTTTGGATCCTCAAAACCCTCAGGTTGTGTCATAAACACAGTTTCTGTTAAAACGTCGTTTAAGAAGGCGGTTTTGACATCCATCTGCCATATTTCGTAATCGTAATATGCAGCGATTGCTAACATTATCCGTATAGACTTTAGCATTGCAACTGGTGAAAAAGGTTTCATTATAATCCACACCGTGGACTTTCCTGTAACCTTTTGCAACCAATCTAGCTTTGAAAACTTCTAGTTTCCCATCCTTGTCCTTTTTCAGTCTAAAAACCCATTTGCTTCCTATGGCTTGGTAGCCATCTGGCAAGTCGACCAAATCCAAAACTTGGTTTTCAGACATGGAGTCCAATTCAGATTGCATGGCTTCTTGCCATTGCTTGGAGCTAGGGCTCGTCATAGCTTGTTTGTAAGTCGCAGGTTCATCACTTTCAAGTAATATAACTTCATGGCTCTCGTTCGTCAAAATACCTAAGTATCTTTCCGGTTGAGACCTATATCTCTGCGATATACGCGGGGTTACTGTAAGGGGGTTTTTTCGTACGCTTTTTTCCCTTCCTACGGGGGCGGTTTTAGAACCTTTATATCTTTTTTTTTGAAGGAGTCGCCACCAAACATTATTTAGGGTCTCGTATGGAAAGACCAAAAAGTGACTCTATTAGGATAAGGCATTGAATCTTAGAAACGGATGGGTGAGATCCGGGCAAGGGAACGAGATGCTTATTCCGCGAGCTTTAAAAATGATTCAAATGCGTGGCACAGCATTTTCGAAAATACCCTAGTTTAGACTATGTGGGTTTGAATTTAGGACAAATGGAATTTCTACTTTTTATTGTGACCACTTTGCTTTAAAGTTAATTTAAGGGAACCTAAGACCGGTTTGTCCACGAAATTATCTTAGTTAAGCGTGGTGTAACCTTGTATTTTGTTGTATTTAGCATGTTAGGTGATGAAAGCAATAATAAGTAAAGCAACAACACAATGAAAAATAGGTGAAAAATTAGTAAAGTACAAGACCACCTAGAAATGGACTAGGAGGTGGAACCACATTGCCTAGAAGGACTAGGCAAGTAAAGTTGCGGAATTGAAATTGCATAATTGAAAGTGCGGAATTTAAATTGCATAATTGAAAGTGCGGAATCGAAATTGAGTATTTGAAAGTGCGGAATTGAAATTGCATAATTGAAAGTGCGGTATTGAACTTGAATTTTAGCACATGAGATCCGAACGCCAAGCGACTCCTTAAGAATAAGTGCGCACGACACAGATTCAAAGCAAAAATATCTACTTTAGGTCAAGTTGCTCGACCTAAAGTGTCTTGGATTTTGAACATAGAACTTGAACTTGAAAAGTTTGAATCTTGAAATATTGGACTTGAAATATTGAACTTGAAATGTTGAACTCTGAAATATTGAACTTGAACTTGAAATATTGAACTTGAACTTGAAATATTGAACTAAAGAGTCTTGAATCTCAAAGATTGGACCTTTTAATGTTGAAAAGGTTTGATCTTTGATATGCTCTTATTTTGAAATGATCCTAGTTTAGGGAAGTGATTACAAACAACCCTAAACATTATTGGATCTTGAAACTTGAACTTGAAATTTGAAAAGTGGAGTCTTGAATCTCAAAGATTAAACCTTTAAACATTAGAAAGGCATCATCTTTGATTACTCCATGTTTTGAAGATGATTCTAGTTCAAGGAAGTGATTACAAACAACCTTGAACATCATTGAATCTTAAAAGTTTGCATTTTTGTATCACATAAAGTTTGGATTTTGTAAGAAATGTATGATTGTTGTAAGTGACACTTTTAGGGTTAAAAGTGCCAACTTACTAATCATTTTTGAAAGAGAAAATCAAGGAAATATAATTGATTAGGGTTGGGATTCGGAATTACCTAGTTAGGTTTAGGAAAGAATTTCTTTTAGAGCTCCCAACTGCTTAGAACTTGGAAATTGTATGAGATTTTGGAGGATTTAGGTATTTTGATTTGAGTGGCAATTTTTGTATTACGACGTTGTGTGTTGATTTTTCCTCCCCATAATGCTCAGAATTAGGGGTTTAATTAGGAGAAGTTGATGCTAAATGCCAGCTCACGCCAGCGTCCAGCGCAGCTGCCAGCGCCAGGCGCTGCTGACGTGGCGAAGCTGCCAAACAAGGACGAAAGATGCCGTCCTTGTTTTGGCTTGTAATGGTGTACCTTCGTACGAATTGTACGAAGTTGGCACGTAGTGTTTGATTGATGATTAAGGCTTGGTTTGCGTCTAAAAACAAGCCGCTTCGGGTTTTTGAATTCGGTTTTACGGGACGAGGTCCGGCCTGCTCAGTTTTGTGGGTCTGCGCCCAAATTGGGGTTGCTTAGTGTCATTTTGACTGGAAAAGGCCTTGTAAAACCAATGGGATAGTCCATTGGGTGAGATTGTACTTGGATCTTAAAATTGATTTTTGAAAATTGTACTTTGTACCGAGTTCCGGAATGGGAACGACTTCGGGGATTGGATTTTGGCTATTGGATTTTGGAAATGTTCTTAGAAATTGAGACTTCCGCACGGAGTTGCTCCAACCGCCTAATAAGGATAATGGTATCGTCATCATCCCAATGGGGAGACACGATTAAGATGTCTACAGAAGCCCCCACTTTGACTGAGCGTCCGGTTAGGAAAGCGCAAGTCAAAGTTTTCGACTCGGGACGGAGAACGGTCAAGATGTTCTGCAATCAAGACCATTCTTTGTACGCCGGTACCTGCACAAAACAGGTGTTAGAAAAAAGGATAGAGTCTACCTTCGTGTGGTGGTGATGACTCCGATTTGTACTTGTATTGTTCTTCCGCCTTTGGTTTAGGACGGAGCTTGGCATCGAAAATTTTGAATTTCGAACGCTTGAATCTTGAATTTTGAATTTTGAATTTTGAATTCCAGGAATTGATCCGCTGGGGATGGGCTTCGCTGGGGATAAGAGCTTTTTATTGACTCTTAAGATTTTGAAATTTCGGCTGACTTTCTTGGAGCTTGGGTCCTGTAACACCCTAATAATTCCTTGCTTTTTAGAAAGCATTTTCCAACTTAAAACACAGGAATTACCAAGATGTTACCGCCACCGTGATAATAGCTAAGGTTATTTACCAGAATTACGCAGCGGAATTAACTAACTTTCAAAACATATTAAATAAGTAGTTAATGGTCATTAAAACAAGTTGGAACCGTTGAGGCCCAAATCCAAAGTAGTAAACCATTTAAAAAAATCCATTAACTGTAGATAGTATTAGTCATGACTATAAATAAAATAGAGTTTACAAAATACGGAAGAAATAAACTCTCAACTCGAATCCCATGATAACTTCTCCCGCAAGTTATCTCTACAAACCTGCTTTATTATAAATCTACTCCCCAACAACGCAATTGCAATTGATGGATCATCATAGGGTCATTAAGGAAAAGGCCATGACCAGAAGACATGAAGCACGAAGTCAGCAAAAGCTGAGTACGAACAAGCTAGAATAACGTTCTATCCTAACATGCTTCACTCGACAAATTAGATAATCCACATGCAAAAGCCATATAATAAACAAGTAAACATGGAGACAAGACTCGACGCTTGACACGACTCTTGACTCACAGTTTAATAAAAAGTAGCTTCGAACGGGTAAAGTAAAGTATCCTCAAAAGGAAAGAAAAGGGTGATGGGAGCCAACCATACACCAAAATAAGTCGGGCTACTACCGACAGTCGGGCCATACCGACAGAAATTCCAATGCACAACGGCATAAAAGAAGAATGAAACAACGTCTTGTATCATTCTAGGAGTACAAGTTTTCCGGCAAGACTCCCCCCAATGTTCATACTCAAGGTATATACGTTCCAAGAGTTTTGAAGCTCTTTGGGTTACACTTTACGTTAATTAGTATATTATGTTTAAGGCGACTCAAGACTCTACTCAAGACACAACATACAAACAATTGAAAAATTAAACAATTCAACAACGACACTTCATTATTTTACTTCTTTAAGACTTGTGATCAAACATAGACTCAAGTGAAATTACTCCCATGGTTCCTTCTCAAAACACTGTTTGAGATAACCCGACATTGCCTATTAACAAGCGGGGTGTGCCCTTAGCACGAATTGTCCTTAATTCAATTCACATAGACTCTCTAACATATTCTACCCCTTGGTAGAATATATATTGCTCACTGGCAATATTCGACTGGCTCAATAATTATGCTAGACATCCTGTACTATAGCATAACAATAAAAACAACTTGCATGCGCAATACTCATACATGCAAATCAACTTGAACAACATGCTTGACATAATTCAACGATTATAAAAGTCCATAACATGATAGTTCAACAGAATCTATAAAGCATAATTCAATTCATAACATGCTCGTTCACATAGATTTAATAATAACAATAACATGCTCGTTCTTAATATCAAACATGAATTCATAATAACATATTCTTTCTCAATCATCAAACATGAATTCATAACAACATATAAGTTCACATGATTCACATCCAATACACTTCACAAAGTCCTCAAGGGATGGGTGGTCACCCTAGTCTTGTACGTACCTGGAATACCTAAGTACGGGGGCCACTATGCGAATCACGACTCACTAGAAATCAACTCCTATAAACACAAAAGGAGAACTAAATTATTATCCATGTTTACTAAATTTCCAGAAACTATTTAAGATTCTAAATCTCTTAGTTTAATTAGGAATCATTCCTTAATCGTTAATTTAATAGTCTCAAATAGTCAACTCAAGTCCTAACATGAAAACATTGACTTTTTAGCTTTAAAACCATTAAAACCAACTTTTTAAAGCTTATAAACAATCTGAAAATTTAAGTTGATTCCCATAATTTCAATTGTCATTAAATTATGTGAATCAATCTCTTAATTAATCAAAATCAAAACCCTAATAATAGTTTATCCCAAAAACAAAAATCAACACTTTATAAACTTATTAAATCTGAAAATAATAATTTCAATCATCAAAACCAATCTCTCTAATTAAAACACAACACTAACCTAATACGGTGTTCATAACCTTTCTAATTAATTTAAACAACCCAAATATTTAAACTAATCACAACAATTAAATCAATTTAAAACTGAAAATTAATATTTTTGAAAATAAACTTTGATTTAACAATTGATCAACACACACACACACACAACGATTAATTGATCGTGTGTGTGTGTGCCGACCAACGCACACGACAAGCAACAACAATAGCAGGAGCAGCGCAACGCACCGAAGGCACGGGCGCGCGCGCGAAGGGACAGGGGCAGGCGACGAGCTGGGCGCTTGGCATAGGCGAGGCACAACGCGCACACAGCGCTGCTGTTGTGCTGCATCGCGACGAGGGGTGATACACGAGTGGGAAGCGCGAGCAAGCACGGCCGCACAGCACGCAGGCACGTAGTGCTACGCTGCGGCTGCGGGACGGGCGAGAGATGGGCGAGAGGCGGGCTGCACGAAGAAGAGAGGGAGTGTGGGGCGTGGAGTGTGCCGCAAGGAGAGGAAAAAGAGGAGAGAGAGATTTCTGAATTTTTGGTTGTGAGGGTTTGACATGAGGTCTATTTATAGGTTTTCTCTCCCTTGTGGGCTAGGTTAGGGTAATTTTGAGTTGGGCTTATTACCGGGTTCATTTAAGTTTACTCCTTGCAAGCTTTTTTGGGTTTGATCAAGGCAAAGCGATTGGGCTTTAATTAAATTAAATTCGTTTTCGAAATACGACCCAACAAATCCCGATTAAATAAATTCATTGAATCTATTTAATAAAATACGGTTTTCGTAATTAATTAATAATTAAATTAATTAAAAATAAAAGCGAATTTAATTCTCATTAAATGAAATTAATTTATAAAAATACTTTATAAATACAACGAAATGCTTTATTAATAGGAAAAATTACTTTAAATAATCCAACCTTTCGACGATTTTCTGTTAATAATCCGACCTTTGGATTATTATCTAATAATCTAACCTTTGCACCCCATTAACTTTCATTGCACCTAACAAGTCACCAACCCGGTATAGCAGGTCACCTATATACGTGTCATGCAACCATTTGTTATTTTTATATTAGAAAATAATTAATATATATTTTTTTTCCCTTTACCTTCTTCCTTTTTCTAGTTTTTTTCTTTCTTCTTTTCTTTACCCTTCCTCCTTGTTTAGTCGCGGCCTCCACCAGAACTCTAACCCTTAACCAAATCCATTATAAAAACCATTTTTTTCATTTTTAATATTATTTCTTTGAATTACATTAAAAAAAAAAAAACTTCCTCATCTCCTATATCCACCACCGCAACTCCTCCTCTTCCGCTTCATCATCATTCCTTCTTTATTCTTCTTGTCAATCACCAACAAGTTATGCCTCTTCAACTAGTGAAATTTCTATTGATTTTTTTTTTTATGATTAGTAAAAAAATTAATGAAGGATTACTCAAATAACTAAAGAGAATTTCAATTGAAATTTTAGTATGAGGAAACGGATTTGTAGATCTTGATGAGGGTGTGGTTATATATCTGCTAGATTTTGCCGCCCCACTTTGTAGATGGTTTTGATGGTGGTGACAGAGCTAGGGACATTCCGAGGTGAGGGGTATTAGCAGTGGTGGTTGATTTTGGGTGTTAGTGATTGTTTGTTGGTGGTGAAGAATAGACGGTGGGGAGGAGAGGTGAAGGAGAAAGATGGTTGATTTAATTGGTTGGGTAGTGGTTGTGGTGGTGGTGCGGTACAGACAATAAAAGGATGGAGAGAAATTTTTTGTTACATAAAGGTAAAATTAATTTTAAGAAATATAAATAAAATAATTCCATCAAAAAGGAAAAAAAATACAGCAATCAGTTTTGAGGAAGGATGGGTTCTTTTTAGAATAAATAAAAATAAATAAATAAAGGTGATGACTTGTTGTGCCGGTTGCAAGTGGTTTAGGTGCAATAAAAATTAATAGGGTATAAAGGTTAGATTATTAGATAATAATCAAAAGGTTGGATTATTAACGGAAAATGGTCAAAAGGTTGGATTATTTAAAGTAATTTTTCCTTATTAATATAATAAAATATATTTATAAATATAGAAAAATACGAGGTATTACAGTCTATCCTCCTTAAAAGAAGTTTCGTCCCGAAACTTGGGCACGGAAATCACAACTTTAAAACTAGACTTGAGACTATTATGAGACTTTAGTGCGTTTTCTTTGCAAAATTTTTTAGTTGATGTACTCTTTAAGTAATTCAACATGACAATAAATAGTGAAACTTCACTGGAAACAACGATTCAAGCATATCTTAAAGGATAAATTGGGTAAATAAAGCTAAAAAGCGTGAAATTCTACCGCACTCTACCCCCCTTAAAGAAAACGAGTTACGGCCCCGTAACTCATGATAATTTTACAAAAGTGACCTCCCCATAGGTGGCACTTATGAAGGGAAACTTATAAGCCTATTTTAAGGGCAACTTATGATATTTTTTCCTCTAGTGCTTGCTGGAGCGGTGGTGGGATACCACCAACACCTTTCATATGGCATGGGGGGAGACCACTATCACCCCCTTCGAGTTTGTTATGATCACGGGTCTTCCCTTCTCTGAGAGGAACGTGATTTTTTATTATGAGCTGACGTGGCACTCGAGTGATTTTTGATTATGAACGGATGACGACACCCACTTTTCTGTGACGGTGATCATGGATGCGATCCGTAGCGTGGACATATCTGCGGAGCAGAGGGTTCGGCTTTTCCTCTTGGCTCTGGTGAGTAGAGTGATGGCTCCGAGCAGGAACAGTCGGATACACATTGGCTTCCTGACGGCTTTGCAGTATTTGAGGGCCGTTTCGAGCCTCAACTGGGGTGGTCTGGCATTGTATGGATGAACGGCCCAAGCCAGAGGGACATTTCTCTCTCCGGACCAGCTAGAGTCCGAGGTTATAGAGCTAGACGCCCTGCATCAACTGATTATGAGGAAGGTGACGGAAGTATGGCCCGTCCGGTGCTTGACCGTTCTGAGTCCAAAGGAGGTTCTTCATCCTCCCGTCTTGGAAGACAAGTAAGTTCCTTCTCTCGCCGCTTGGGTAAAGGGAATATTGATGATTGATTGCGGGAAGAGCCAGGGGATAGTACTCAAGGTTCCAAGACTCAAGAGCATAGTCTCCTGACCCTAGATATTTGTAGGCTAATGTGTCTGAAGTTGTACTAGAAGGAATTGTGTTTAAGAATGTGTTTAGAAAATGTGTTTAGGAAGTGTGTTTAGAGGAAGTGAAAAGGCTTTGAACTTTGGTTCATTTGATTCCAACCTTGTTTTTGAATTAGCTTTGAAGGCCTTAGAGCCGAATAAATAGTGATTGTGTTAAATTCCGCTTAAACTTGCTTTGCTTTAAATTGGCACATTTGGAATAAGGCAGCAACCATTGAATTTTGAATTTGATTTTTAGGATGCCCTTAATTGAGGAAATTTTGAATTTTTTTTGTATTAAAGTGGCCGGGCCTCGGAATGAGGTTGCCTACGTGTCCCGTTAAGGAATCAGGCCAGACGTAGTTTTAACCTTACAGAACTTTTTGAATTGGATTTTGAATTTGAACATTGAACTTAGACATAGAACTTCTTGAGTTGATCGAGGTTTGTCAGAGATCGGAATTCTGTTCCATCGCCATCTGTTAATTCGACTGCTCCCCCGGAGAGGATTTTCTTGTCAATGTATAGTCCTGCCCAGTTGGGTTTGAATTTTCCCCTTGGGTCCATGACGCTTTTGCGAAGGGCTTTCAGGACAAGCTCGCCTTCCTTGATGTTTCGGGTTCTGACCCTCTTGTTGAAATGTCTGGCCACTCGGCGCTGATAGAGTTGTACGTGATGAGCGGCTTGAAGCCGATGCTCATCAAGCATGATTATCTCATCATACCTTTCTTGTACCCATGCAGCTTCTAGGATTTTGCTTTCGAGGACTATTCTTACAGAAGGTATCTCCAGCTCGATAGGTTGTACTGCCTCCATTCCATAGACTAATGAGAATGGGGTTGCACCAGTTGAAGTGCGAATTGAGGTTCGATACCCTCACAATGCGAAGTGCAGCTTCTGGGGCCAGTCTTTGTAATTGGTTGTCATTTTCATGATGATGGTTTTGACATTCTTGTTGGCTGCTTTGACTGCCCCATTAGTTTGCGGGCGGTAAGGCGAAGAACGGTGATGTTGAATTTTGTACTCGGTGAATAGATCTTCACACTTTCCTTCAATTTGGGTTCCCTGGTCGCTAATGAACTCGTGAGGAACTCTGTATCTGCATATGATGTTTTCTTGTATGAAATGGGCCACTTGCTTGGAACCCAACACTTTGAATGACCTGGCTTCAACCCATTTGGTGAAATATGAAGGAAATAATGCCCTTGGTCCAAGTATGCATATAATGTTAAGTCTAATAAATGCGGCCAATATTAATTAACAAGTTAATAATTTAGTGAGATCAAGTGAGTTGAATGCCTAGCTAGAGGCCGCTTCAGTTCAAGTGGAATTAATGATATTACTCCACAGCTTACTCTTGACTGAACCCGTAGGGTCACACAAATAGTACGTAAACGGATCAAGTATTCAATGGCATTAAATACTCCATCTATGGATATTCGGAATCGACGGATCTTGATTTCAGTGGGAGCTAAGATCGTCAAAGGCAAGTAAATGAATACTCCGGAAACGATGATATTGCCGGAAACGGAAATATGGATCGTATCGGAAATATAAATATTATCCAAGTCGTAGATGTTGCCGGAAACGGAAACATGGTACGTATCGGAAAATATTATCGGAAATGGAAATATTGCCGGAATCGGAAATATTACCGGAAACGGAAATATTGTCAGAATCGGAAATATTATCGGAATCGGAAAATAATTCCGGAAACGGAAATATTAAATATTTGTTCGAAACGGAAATTTATTCCGGAATCGGAAATATTAAATATTGTTCGTATCGGAAATAAATTCCGGAATCGGGAATTTAATCGGAAGCGTATAATACGAATTAGCATCGGACGAGGCCTGCAGACGAAGGCCCAGCACGAAGTCGGGCCATCGCCCAGCAAACCACACGCATCAATTACACACAGCCAAGCCCCGCCAGGCCCAGCGCAAGGCCAGGCCCAGCGCAAGGCCAGGCCCAGCAAGGCCTTGGCGCGCGCGGAGCAATATGGGCTGCGACATTTGGGCTGCGAGCGAGTGCAGCTCGCGTGGGCCGCAAGGCTTGCGCGGGTGGTGCTCGTGTTCGTGCTCGTGTACGGTTGTGTGCAATACAAATCCTAAAGCTATTAGAATTTGTTCTATGATTAAATCCTAATCCTAGTAGATAGATTTTATTTAATAAGAGTCCTAACAGGATTCTAATTAAACTAAATTGGTATTCTAATAGGATTCTAAGTCATTTTCCATAACTCTATAAATATGTGCCCAGGGCCACAAATTTATTGACGAAAGATTCAAGTATTCAAAGATAAGATTTTCAAGCAAAAATCAGGCACAAACACTTGCCCTATTAGCCGAAATTTATAGAACCTTAAGGGCGATTCTAGTTGGTCAAGCTTAAGGCGGATCCGGAGGTGCTGTGGACTTTCTACGGAGGGACAACACTTGGAGTCCTAAAGACTTGTTCTTGTTCGGTTCGGGCGCAGCTAGGGAGGGCATGCTACAAAGTGTATGCTTCTGAATTATGCTAAATGATTATGTGTTAATAATATGTTTCCTGGCTTTATGGTTTTTTCCGCATGATTTATGTTTATTCATATGTATCATAACCTAACAGTGGTATCACGAGTCTCTTATTATTTTCATAATCTAAATTGCATGAACATGGTTAAACTTTACAAATTTGCAAAGAATTAAAGGGGTGATTAATTTTCGTAATTAATTGCAAATTGCGTTTATTTAATTATATGTACGCAGTTTTTCGGTAGAATATTCGTTACTCAACCAAATCGAGTGATTTTTGTGTCAATTCCGCATGTAAAAGGCATTCTAAAATTTTGACAAATTCGAAGCCTAACTATGACTTTTCGAAGGTTTTAGTTTTTCGAACGCAAACGTTTGTAAATTTAAGATGTTAAATTGAATATTTGCGATTTTTGTTGATAAATCTTGAATTTTTGATTGACCTACAGTATATGTTTAACAAGTTTGAATGCCTAAGCTTGTTAATTATTCAACCTAATTTGTAATTATGATTAGTTTGCTGAAATTCGAATAATTTAGAATTGATTTGATTTTCATAATTAATTAATAATTTAATTAGGTACCCATGATTAAAAACCACCATAAAAATTGTTAATTTATGTTAAATTTTAAATTTTTATGACCTAGATTTGATTCCATGTTAATCGGAAATTAATTGATTAATAAATTTTCGATTTTTCGTACTAAAATTATGAAATTAATATGATTTATTAATTTGTCATTAATTTTGAAATAAAAGTTTTAATTTTTATGAAATTCGCTCATAAAACTTGCACGCGCAAAGCAATAGACGCTACGTGTAACCCTTAAGGGATGTTGTAAAGTGCGGGCATGCGACGACGAGCAAGGGAGCTCGTCGCCCATGCGGTACAATGCAGCGAGCAAGGGCCATGGCACACGAGCACAAGGCAGCATGCTGCCCCTGTGTCGAGTGATGTGCGCAACGTGGGCGAGTAGGCAAGGGAGATGGGCCAAGGCGCAAGCCAGCGAGTAGTCGCGTGTGGGCAGCAAGCGTGCTGCGCCACAGCGCGCGCTGCCGCGCCCAGCGAAGCAAGCTGACGCGACGAGTGAGCGGGCTGCGTGGCCTGGGCTTGCTGCGTTGCGTGTGGCCTGCTTGCGTGGTGCTGTACGATCAGTCGAGGGGCGATGCAGCCTCGTGCACTCGACGGGGCTTGGGCGCAAGCCCAAGTGCCTCGTCATGTTACGATTGAGTCGTTTTGAATTTTAATTTGAGATTTTCAGTTCGGAAATAATTTTTATTAATTTTAAAATTAATAATTTAAATTGTTTTCTCGGATTTTAATTTTGAATATTATAATTATTATAAATTTTAATTTATACTAATTATTTTACTAAAATTAAAAACCTTGAATTAATTTAAATTCATTTAATTCAACTGAAAATAAATTAAATTAAATAAGTGGATTCAATTATAATTTTATATGAGCTTTAAATTTTAATTAAACTTGTATGTTTCCGGTTAGACTAGAAATACAATTTTATGTTTAAAATTAGTAAAGCATATAAAGTTATTGGTTTAAGTGGGAGTATTTTTAGTCATAAACTCCTGATTAGGTCTACAAATCCTTTAAGGTTAAACAACTTGATTAGAATTAATAAGGACTGAATAATTTGTAGATTATTGGTGCCCTTGATTAATTGCTGCAAATATTTAAGTGATGCATAACGTGTTTTTACTAACCAGCTATGTGGGCCATTCATGATAATGAATGGGTGAATGGTATATATTGTATATGTACTGTTTTGCAGGTTATGAAGTGACTAGTATGGCCCAAATAGGATAGAAAATATGGTCTGCGTACCATTAATTTGAATGTAATTGGTCTAATGCACCAAATTTGTTTTTCAATTCAAATATGGTATGCGTACCATCAAATAGTTGTAATTAGTTTAATTATAGCTTATCCTATTTGAAGAAAATGGCACCTCCCACGGTGAAATTCAAGACGGAGTTTCCAATCCATTTTCAAGACGGACTTTGAAGTTGAAGCTTCAAGATGAAGTCGGGCCATACAAGATCACATTTATCTTATGCATGCTTTAAGTTATTTATTGCTTTAAATATGTCTTAATTATGCATGAGATTGTGGCTTGATTATGTTGCATGATTAAGGATGTTAGTTCACTTAAAATCTAACCAACATAGTAAGAGCCTTAAGTTCCAAACTTAAAAATTGAGTTAAAAGGTGCCATGCCAAAATAACACTTACTTGGATAACCTTTACATCAATCTAGTAATAGTTTTTCGCTCAGCGAGGTGTTACTTATTAATCCTAAAGGGGTAAGGTACACAAATAATTGTGAGTACATGTTAGTTTTGGTGAAACGCAACGATATAAGTAAGGAGTCCTTTTATGTCGTGGCAAAATCGATAGGTTTACTTAATAAGTTCTTAGACGTACCTATCAACCAAGAGTAGTTTCTAGACTATTAGCAAAAGGCTTTTGCTGACCTAAAATGTTTTAGAATTGAGTCAAAATACATAATGTGCTTAATTCTTCAATGGTTTTAGGGGTCTTGGAATCATTTTATTCACACCTGCCGGAATAATAAAATCGAATAAAATGCTAATGACTTGTTTGAATTGCATGATTGCTTTAATTTTCAAGTTATTATTCATGATAAATGTTTAGACTTTGCATGCTTCAATGTATGTTTTAATTATTGTTTATAATTAAATATCTTATACTGCAATAAATCCTTTTAGAAAGGTAACAGTAAATTTTCTCGATTGGTTGTGAATCCAAGAACGATTCACGGAAATGAGAGAAAATGAGCAATTTAAAATGTACGTTTCTTTTAGCGACTTTTATGGTTGTTTTCGAGTATCAAAGTCGAATGGCGAACCGATTGGTGCTTGTGAATTCAAAATACAATGTAGTTTTGAGATCATAAAGCATTGAGTTTAAACGCTCAGCCTTACCAATGGTTAACAACCTAATATCTTTGTCCATTTAATTCTCGAATGAGTCTAGTCCCTAGACATTCGAATAGATCGATGCTTAGAGAACTTTAGAAGCTTCTGGTAAGATCATCTAGTTGAAACAAAATATTCAACATAAATTAAATGATAAAACCTTGTTGGAGTGACATTGGACATGTCTAACAAAGTATAAAAGTCAACACTAGAGAAGTCAATTCTTAAGACTATAAGAAAGGGTACAAGAAATAGGAAAACAAGGAACAAGTGAAAGGAATTTACAATTCCGTTTCTACCTAAAAGTTATAATTTAAAAAGTAGTGACCTAGCAATCAAACTTCCTTGGTATCATATACCGCTTGAGGTTCTTACTTCGGTAATAACTCAAACAATGGAAGCTAGGCTACACTAATGACCTACAAGTTGGAAATGAAGCATAGCAATGCTACATTAGTTGTAGGGTCATCTAGTTTGTTTTAAGTCCTTTTAAGGCTGGAACTTAATGGTTATTTTGTTCCATAATCAGCATACCTAAATTTCTGCTTCAAACACAGAAAGACTCACATTCAGAAGAACGAAAACAATGCTTGTTTGTTTGTTTGTTTGTTTATTTGAATGAAATGTTCATTTACGGGTTGAGTCAATATGCTTGATTAAAACAAACGACTCTTTAACAATAAAAACTTTACTAGGTTCAAATCAACCCCTTGATTTGAGTTCCACTAATCTTTGGCATTGTTGCTTAGACCATATCAACAAGTTCACATTCAAAGAGCTCTATTTTGATGGACTTTTGAAAGTTGATTGATTTCTAGATCATTCAAGACAAGCTAGTCTTACCTGTTGAAAGTAACAAAAGATATAAACTATTGTTAGAACGCCTAGACAATAGAGTTCACAGCTAAAGAAAGATTTTATGACTTTATTATTTCACATGGACTTGAGTGAATATAGGTTTATTTACTCAAAGTGATATAAACCTGAATCTGTTTGGCTAGTTCAAAGATTCAGAAGTATAAAATCCACTTGGCGAGGAATCATAAAGATCTAGGACAGATCATGTTGATGATTACTTAAGTCAAGAATGATCATCAATGATTGTGTGTTGTAATTTTCACGATCTAGCTCCATAAGATATGGCATATCTAAGTTGGAATGATCGAAGTCAATTGGTGCTTGATTCGATCAATGATGAATCATAACGACTTTTCCTATATTTTCTAAAACAAAATGCTCAACTACCACAAAACTAAACCAAATTCGTCAAAGCTATTGAAAAGTAATTTCAGAATATGTTTTCGATAATATATATCTAGGGAGTTGCCAAACTCAATGGGACCTTAGTGTTTGTTATTCAACAAACTAAGGCCCAAGTATAGATATATGTTTCATTGTGATTTATTCAAATGAGACACAAGGGTATTCTTTCTACCACGGATTTTTGAGAACATAATGTTTGTTTGCTCGAAATGATGTCCTTTTGGAGATTCGTTTCCAAAATGACAAGTGGGAGAAAATAGACCTCAAAAGTCTTCGAGGCGAACAACAAACATAAACGGACATTCTGGAGGATTTTCGAAGTTCTTTAGAAAATCCAAACACGTATTCTTTAAGGACTTTAGAAGTGGCTTTTAAAGAATAGACATCTCTTAGAAGACTTTACAAGTGCTTCAAGGAGAACAGAATATTCAAAGGACTTTCAAGTGGCTATTGATATTCTATTGTTTGATGTTCTATACCCATGTAGGCATAGAGTTCAAGTCACTGAAACTATGAGATTCTTCTATTAGATAGTGAAGAAACATGGAGTTCAGGTCACTGAAGCTATGCGATTCTTCTATTAGATAGTGAAGAAACCTACAACTGCAGTCAAACTATTATCATGTAGATTAATGAGTTTGTGACCTGTAAGAAGCTATGATGAAACCCAGATTCCTTAAAATAGTTACAGGCCATATATAGACTCAAATGTTTTAAATGGTTAAAGGCCATAAAACATACTCGATGTTTTAATGACAAAATTGAAAATTTGTTGATTTGCAAGAATAGATTAAACACCTATTGGTTGCAAATTGGTTTTAAGGATAAAAACCATCAAACATTGAATTGTATTAACACACAAAGCTAGATTAGTTGCTAAAGGTTACAAGCAAATCCATGGCATGGATTGTGTTGAAACCTCATGCAAAATCGTAATGCTTAAAGTCTATAATTCAAGCAATGATTGCATATTGGTACATATGGCAATTGGATGACAAAACGTATTCCTCAATCAAATGTTGGAAGAAAACTATGTACATGGCATGTCATAGGATTTGTGGATCCAAATAATGCTTGAAATGAATGCTAGCTTATGAAATCTAAGTACAGATTTAAGCAAGCAATTGGGAATTGGAATTGTATTTTAGTGAAGCTAATAAGTATTTTAGTTTCATAAAATGTACATGACTCTTATAGATATATAAGAAGTTTAGTGGGAGTACATAAAACTTAATTGGTCTTATGTGTATCACATACATATCTCTCTATTGTGAAATGACATTCAAATGCTAATGACTTAGATTTGAAATTATTCATCAATGACGGACCAAGGCGAAACTTAGTGCATACTGGGTATTAAGATCTATTTAAAAAGATCTTATGATATTGTTTTGGATTAAGTAATGGCATTTACTAAATCAAACATGAAAGACTCCATTGGAGATATTCGACCCATATGAATAAATCTAAGTAAAGGATGTTTGAACTATGTATAAGCATTTACTAAGTTAAACATTAAAGAGTCTAAATGAGATTCTTAACCTATATTATATGTCAAAGAATTTAGCTGGAATTAGTATCTCCTGAAACTGAATGAGCTAAAGTTACATGAATAGAATTCAATTGGGAATTATTCTGCAAAAGAATTTATCATGTATGATATAATATGAGGATCGCCAAAAATGTATCATATGGCTTTAGGCATGACGAACATATACCAATCTCTATTGATCTAAGTGAAGATCAACTAGATTGATATCAAGAATAGTTCTTGATTCAAGGAAATGAAGATATGCTAAATGTTGATGCTACACGCATAAACACTGGCAAAGGATCAAGCAAGATCTCTTTGAAGTTAACCATTGGCAAGGAGGAGCTATAGAGCATCATGTTTTAAAATGAAAACATGGATTAGAGACCATGAGTTGTTGCGTGGGAAATTAAATATTAATTTCTATGTTCTAAGATACAGCTGGAAAGTCTTCCACATATCTATAAACTACTTGGATAGGTAAATCCAAACAAAGCATCACTAGCAACCTATACAGTTGAAGTAAAAGTACTTATTGCCTAAGAAGCAATAAAACAGGGTTGTTTATGTTAAAGAGTTCTTCACTGAACTTGGGTAGATCACATGTCTGTTGACTTAATGGTTCTTCATTGCAAAATGCGTAGAACCACTAATGTAGCTAGGAAGACTAGATCACAAAATAAACATACTCAAAAGATCTTATCATCATATCTCGAAGAACATTCGATGAAAAGGATATTAAGATTGGCAAAGCATGATAACTAAACCTATGCAACAAGTGAGAAGCAACACTCACGTTGTAGCACTGGAAATCAAGCATAGCTTTGAATTCCATGAACTGTTTTAAAGATGGGTTTGAGGCCCATGGTTGTAAAACATTGGGGTTGAACATTTATCATATATGAAATGTATTTTCATATTCCATTTAATCTTGGTTTAGTATTAAATGATGAGTCCCTTCAATTTGACGATATATTCAAGATAGACTGTCAGGACCAGTCCTGTGACTAAGAAATGTCTATCAAGTGAACTTGAATGTCAAAAGTTGAAAATGGTCCCTGGTCGGAGTTTTCTATAAAGATGGACGTATAGAAAACGTTAGACGACTAGAATGCAAGATGACTAGTAGTTCTGTTTCTTGAACTATGTGGACATGGCAATGTCGTAATGATTTGCATAGATACTTACTTTGGGAAGACTAGTATCGGACAGACCTATGAAACTTTACTGTAAGAGATGAAAATATGTCATAAGTAAATTTCATTAAAATTATTAGACACTAAATCCTCAATACCTGAGTGATTTGAGATTACTTGTTTGAGAACTGCTTACTTTGACGTTGACCAACCGTCGCACCGTAAAAGGAGGCTATAAAGGCAACGCTCAGGTAATCACCTATCAAACGAAGTCTAATCTCAAGATCGCAAGATTGGGATTGTCCTCCCATAAATCGGGATGAGATGCTAAAAGTTGTACAAGGCCACTCGGAGAGCTAGAAACTGTAAAATGCACGGCCGTGCTCGGATGAATCATAGGCTATGATTATCTGTTTATTTGATCAGTTGAACTCTGAAACCGACAAACACCTCTGGACATAATAAGGATGACAACTCTTACCTTATGTTCAAGAGCAAGCATCGAGCGACAAAGGAATTAGGAAATGCACACTTGTCCCTAAGGACAAGTGGGAGACTGAAGGAAATAATGCCCTTGGTCCAAGTATGCATATAATGATAAGTCTAATAAATGCGGTTCAGTATTAATTAACGAGTTAATAATTCAGTGAGATCAAGTGAGCTGAATGCCTAGCTAGAGGCCGCTTCAGTTCAAGTGGAATTAATGATATTAATCCACAGCTTACTCTTGACTGAACCCGTAGGGTCACACAAATAGTACGTAAACGGATAAAGTATTCAATGGCATTAAATACTCCATCTATGGATATTCGGAATCGACGGATCTTGGTTTCAGTGGGAGCTAAGATCGTCAAAGGCAAGTAAATGAGTACTACGGAAACGATGATATTGCCGGAAACGGAAATATGGATCGTATCGGAAATATAAATATTATCCAAGTCGTAGATGTTGCCGGAAACGGAAACATGGTACGTATCGAAAAATATTATCGGAAATGGAAATATTGTCGGAATCGGAAATATTACCGAAAACGGAAATATTGTCAAAATCGGAAATATTATCGGAATCGGAAAATAATTCCGGAAACGGAAATATTAAATATTTGTTCGAAACGGAAATTTATTCCGGAATCGGAAATATTAAATATTGTTCGTATCGGAAATAAATTCCGGAATCGGGAATTTAATCGGAAGCGTATAATACGAATTAGCATTGGACTAGGCCTGCCAGTCGAAGGCCCAGCACGAAGCCGGGCCATCGCCCAGCAAACCACACGCATCAATTACACACAGCCAAGCCCTGCCAGGCCCAGCGCAAGGCCAGGCCCAGCAAGGCCTTGGCGCGCGCGGAGCAATATGGGCTGCGACATTTGGGCTGCGAGCGAGTGCAGCTCGCGTGGGCCGCAAGGCTTGCGCGGGTGGTGCTCGTGTTCGTGCTCGTGTACGGTTGTGTGCAATACAAATCCTAAAGCTATTAGAATTTGTTCTATGATTAAATCCTAATCCTAGTAGATAGATTTTATTTAATAAGAGTCCTAACAGGATTCTAATTAAACTAAATTGGTATTCTAATAGGATTCTAAGTCCTTTTCCATAACTCTATAAATATGTGCCTAGGGTCACAAATTTATTGACGAAAGATTCAAGTATTCAAAGATAAGATTTTCAAGCAAAAATCAGGCACAAACACTTGCCCTATTAGCCGAAATTTATAGAACCTTAAGGGCGATTCTAGTTGGTCAAGCTTAAGACGGATCCGGACGTGCTGTGGACTTTCTACGGAGGGACGACACTTGGAGTCCTAAAGACTTGTTCTTGTTCGGTTCTGGCGCATCTAGGGAGGGCACGCTACAAAGTGTATGCATCTGAATTATGCTAAATGATTATGTGTTAATAATATGTTTCCTGGCTTTATGGTTTTTCCGCATGATTTATGTTTATTCATATGTATCATAACCTAACAAAATAGTCGATGGCAACCAGTATGAACTCATGACCCCCGGTGCCTGTTGGAGTGATTTTGCCGATGACGTAGATACCGCAAGCTGAGAATGGCCATGGCGATGACTGAGAATATAGCAATGATGGGGGAATGTGCTTTAGATTCGCACACTTTTGGCAGGTAGGACATTTCTTGACAAAGAAGTAGCAATCCCGTTCTAGGGTAGTCTAGTAATATCGGGCCCTGATGATCTTGAGGGCCTACATTTTCCCATTTATGTGGGTGCCACAGACTCCGGCATGTACGGTGTCCATGACTCTTTGAGCTTCGTGCTTATCAACACATCGAAGATTGGGGCCGTTAGGGGTCCTCTTGTATAGAATGCCGCCTTCTATGACGAAATTGGCTGATTGTAGTCGTAAAGCCCTCTCGCTCTTGCTTGAAAAGTGTGGGGGATACTCAGAATGTTGTAGATACCTTTGAATGTCTGTAAACCAGGGCTCGTCTCTGTCTGGCTCGATGTCGTCAATAGCATGGACATATGCTGCTTCTTGACGTGTTTCAATTGTAAGTGGCATTTCAATTGATTCTCCTCTCTCAGGAGGTATGTATAGCGAAGCTCTTCAACTTGCTCAGACAGCTTCTCAAGATAGGACTGGTATGGGGCCAAGCTTTCGCTTCTTATTTTCCATTTGCCGGAAATTTGATTGATGATCATGGAGGAATCCCCGTAGACTCGAAGCTTCTGGACACCCAATGTTAAGGCGGCTTCCAGGCCCATAATGCATGCTTCATATTCTGCCGCATTGTTTGTGACGTTGAATTGCAGTTTTGCTGATATACGAATGTGGGTGCCGTTTGGGGCTACTAGAATTACTCCAACACCGCATCCGTTCTGATTGGAAGCGCCGTCAAAATGCATTGACCAACTGTCATCACTTATCATTAAGATTTGCTCGTCGGGTAAGTCGTAATCCTCCTCTTCTGCCTCAATGGTACAGTCGGCTAGGAAGTTTGAGACTGCTGAACCCTTGATAGACTTTTGGAAAGTATTTGAGATCGAATTATGCTAGCATGACCAACCATCTGGACAACCGTCCGTTGAGAGCTGGTTTTTTTAAATAAGTACTTGAGAGGATCTGCTTTGCTAATTACGTGCACTGTATGGGAGAGCATGTAGTGCCGTAGTTTCTTTGTGGCCCAAACCAAGGCGATGCTGAGTTCTCGTGCTGAGTGTATCTGGTTTCGTACTCGATTAACTTTTTGCTTATGTAGTATACGTCATTCTCCTTGCCTTCAATCTCCTGGGCGAGCATGGCCCCTACTGCTGAATCTGTCGTTGTAAGGTAGAGCCTGAGGGGAATCCCTGGCATGGCTGGTTTTAGAATTGGTGGGTTGGAGAGGTAATTCTTGATAATGTCGAACGCATGTTGACAGTCCTCATCCAAGACTTTGGGCTCACTTTTGCGGAGCTTTCGAAATACCGGTTTACATATCATAGTGAGCTTCGAAATGAACCTACTGATGTATTGCAGTTTGCCGAGAAACCCCCGAATTTCCTTTTCATTCGTTGGTGGCTTCATCTCTAGAATTGCTTTGGATTTTCAAAGGATCAGCCTCGATCCCCCGAGAGCTGATGACATATCCGAGTAACTTGCCTGATGTTACCCCGAATGCACATTTTTGAGGATTGAGCCTCATATTGTATTGCCTGAGCTTATTTAAGAACTTTCGAAGTACTGAGGTATGCTCATGTCGCTCTTTGGACTTGACAATCATGTCATCAACATATACCTCAATTTCCCTATGAATCATATCGCTCATGATGGCTGTGGCTGTTCTTTGATACGTAGCCCCTGCGTTCTTCAGTCCGAACGACATAACTGTATAGAAATATGTACCCCACTGAGTGATGAAGGTTGTCTTCTCCATGTCCTCCTCTTCCATTGGAATCTGATTGTAGCCTGCATACCCGTCCATAAAAGAGAGTAAGGCATGATTTGCGGTGTTGTCGACCAAGATGTCAATGTGAGGCAATGGAAAACCGTCTTTAGGGCTGGCCCAGTTAAGATCTCTGTAGTCCACACACATTCGTACTTTGTCGTGTTTCTTTGGAACTGGGACGAAATTTTCAATCCATTCTGGATACTTGGCTTCTCGAATAAACCCGGCCTCTAGCTGCTTAGAGACCTCTTCTTGAATTTTGAGGGAAACGTCCGGTTTCATACGACGGAGTTTCTGCTTGATGGGTTTTGAACCTGGGATGAGTGGAATTATATGCTGACCGATTCTTGGATCAACCCCTGGCATATCATGATAGGACCATGCGAAGACGTCTATGTACTCTGAAAGTAGCTTGATAAGATCATCCCGCTCTGCTTGAGATAGAGTTAGACCAATCTGAACTAGATTTGAATCACTGTTGTTAGAAAGGTTAACTTTTTCTGTTTCCTCAATTATGGGCGTCCTGTTTTCATGATTTTCAATAGCTTTTAGGATTTCAAGGTCAGTTTCTTGTGAAGCAAAGTTATTTGGATTAGAAGTGTGTTTTGAATTTGGACTCGAAGAGTAAGAGGAAATTGAAGTGTTATTGAAATTGGCAATCATTACATCGACAGTTTTGACTTGAAGCTCGGCCTTTAGAGGCTCTTGATTGATGAAAGACTCTAGCCCTAGACTCTTAGACTCATTACTAGACTCAGATCCAGACTCATCCTCTGACTCAGACTCGCTCATCATAGATCCTTCGCCCACAGTAATCTTGAACATTTTGCCATTTGGACCAGATATCTTGAGGGACTTTCTCCAGCCATTGGCCATCTTCTCACTTGGAGTAATTAGCTTAGATGGATCGAAATCTTCGATTTGAGTGATCATTTGGACCATAGTATCTTCGGAAATGATTAGGGTTACTTCTTGGCCAAACAAGAGACCAAAAGCTGATGAATCAAGGCATTCAAGGGTGGCCTTGTCTTGTATCGGAGGAGCGTCCTCGAGGAAGTGATAGTCTTGAAAGATCTCGAATCCAGGGTATAGAATTCCTCTTAAAGTGTCGTAGAACGGCTCTGGAAAGTCAAAGTACAAGTCATCCTCTCCTTCTTTTGTGAATTGGCCATTGAGTGTACGTTGATGGGGAGGTATTTTGAATTGATCATTGCTAGCTCGACGGGCTCTTAGCTTAGCCTTTTGCTGCTTGTTATCGAACTTAGTCGGCTTGTATCCCAGATCACAACATTAAGTCTGTCCATGAGTCTTAAAAGAAGACTCGGTAGGCGGTGGCAGAGTAGTGCCCATGAAGCGCCCACGCTTGATCATCATGCGCCTTGCCATGGGATTTATTTTGGACTCAATGGCTCCAACTTTGGCACTGAACCCCCAAAGGTCATCATCATTTTTATCATGTTCTATTAATATCAAAGCCTTGTCGGCTATCTTGGTTCTTGGATGGGATGCATTTAGAGTAATGACATTTCCTTGGACCTCCATTCGGACTTTCTGATGGAGTGAGGATGGCACAGCTTTGAGGTCATGGATCCAAGGTCTCCCCAAAAGGAGATTTAAACTTGCTTTGATGTTGAGCACTTGAAAGCTCACTTTACGCTCGATTGGGCCTGTGCGGAGTAGAAGAGTGAGAGTTCCCATTGCTTCCCGACGAGTGTTGTCATAGGCGCGAACACCTTGGGAGGAACTAGAAAAGTCGCTAGGGGTGAAACCCAAATTTTCAGTAGTGCAAAAAGGACACACGTCGATGGCTGATCCATTATCCACTAGAGTCATGGGGATGATTTTGTCTTTGTATTCAACAGTCAGATAGAGAGCCTTGTGATGGCTTTCCCCCTCAGGTGGGAGGTCTTCATTCGTAAAGGTAATTCCTTCTTCCAGATTTGTAAGTAACCTGATCAGCTCGTCGGGAGTGACTTCTGGGGTGACATTCAACTTGACAAGAGCATTGATTAGAGCAGTGCGATGTTCCACGGAGGAAGCCATGAGTTGCCAAATATTAACCTCTGCCTTGAGTGCGCTTCAATTGTTTAATCAAAGGATTCTCCTCGGTGGGTAGAGGGATGTTAGCTGCCGGTGTCGTTCTATTGACTGGCTCTTGGATTCGACCGAATCTAGTCATGACCTTAACACTGTTTTCTGCCTTAGGGTCTAAATACCAGTCGGCGTTCACAATTTCTTGACATTCATCGTCAGAGATGTTCTCAATAGGAGGGTCCTGATATGTATCTTCATCATCGCTGGCCCATATCCCACAAATGTCTTCTTGAGGCAATCCGGTAACAATCCCAGACTCCGACCCTTCACTTGGTTGTACAAGATGCAGCACATGCCTTTGGTTATGAAGGATTTCCTCTACCTCGAAAGGACCCAGAGCATGGAAGAGAGTTTCTTGATTATCTTTGAGAGCCCTTATGCAAGCCTCGGCTTCCCCAACACGTTCATAGAGCTCTGCTACAGCCGCTGCTAGTGAGGTAATCTTGTATAGGATTTTGAGAGAATGAGTCCGAGCACCTAGTTACCACATGATTTTAACTTTAGAACTTGGACTTCCCGACACGTGATATGATATGCATGCAATGATGAGACCTAGACTTGACGCTAAGTGCCACTCCGAAGATTCAGGATTTTGGATTTTGTATTTGTATTCGGGATTTGCAACCCGTTGGAAATATTTGAGAGGAGCTTCATTCTTTTGTGGAGGTTTCGTCCTTGTATTAGAACTTAGAATATTGAACTCGGACTATTTTAGGGGGATTTCAACCCATTGAGAATTTGGAAATCGGACTTGTATTATTTCAAGGGATTTTCAACCCATTGGAAATATTTTAGGATATTGGATATTGTATTATTTCAGGGGAGTTTCAACCCGATTGAAAGGGAATTGATTTTGTATTATTTTAGGGGAATTTCAACCCGTCAAAATTTTAGGGGAATTTCAACCCATTGGATTTGGAATATTTTAGGGGGATTTCAACCCGAAGTAGAATTTGGACTATTTTAGGGGGATTTCAACCCGAAGGATTTCGAAGTATTTAAGGGGAATTTCAACCCGTTGGATTTGACTCGGAGTTTGAAATTTGAAGTGAAAAGACGCACTTTTTTATAGGGTATGAGGCTTTGAGTTTTGAAAATCCCGGCATTACGCCGCCATGGATTTGAGACATTGGATTTGGAACTTTGAAAGTCCGGCATCATGCCGCCGTGGACTTGGAATTTTGAAGTGTTTGGTCATGGAATTTTGAATTTGAAAATGAATGAGGAAAATTCTGCACTACGCCATCATGGATTTGGAATTGGAAAGTTTCGAATATGGGACTTGAGATTTGGAAGATCGAGTTTAGAACTTCGAACTTAAGGTTCGAAATATGGAATGGAAAAGTCGGCATTATGCCGGCATGGATTTGGAACTTGAAATTTTGAGTATAGGATTTGAAGTTTGACAGATTGAACTTAGGAAGTTGGTCTTGAAGTTTGAAAGATTGAGTTGAAAAGTTGGCATTACGCCGGCATGAGTTTGGACGTTTGAATTCGAGGCTTTGAGTTTGGAATTGGCAACTTGAATTTGAGGTTTGAAAGATAGAATTGGAGATTTGAATGCTTGAACTAGAAAATCCGGCGCGAAGCCGTTGGATTTGAATTTTTAATTTGGAATTTGGACTACAAAATCCGGCATTATGACGCCGTTGGATTGAATTTTGAATTTGAAACTCGAAATTTGGACTAGAAAATTGTTAGAGGGAAAAATACCCTCTTGGTGACATGGGCATATGTGGCAAGCATTGCTTACGTGGCTGCCAACAAGGTGCAAAGGTGGCATTATTCGAACGGTATTCCCAACTGCTGGGCTCAAAACGGACGTTACAAACCCTTGATGAAGCCGGCCTTCATTACGTATTTATTATCTAATTATGGGCAATTATCCCATAAACGTTACATTCTTGTTGTAAATGCCTATAAAATGGCTAGTCTTGTCTATTTTACATCCATGATTTTCCGAGTAATAAACCTACGATTATCTTATGCTATTACAACTTGCTCTCACCATTTTCAATTATCTAGCTCGATCGATTGTTAGCACCTTCATCAAGGCAAGCTCGTCTCTAAGTCGAATTTGCCCAAAACAATTTGGCGCCCACCGTGGGGCTGACAATCAAAAGCAGCTCGATAATACCATTCCAATCACCATGGCTAGAAATGCTAGCTCATCCGATGATATCACTCGTCGCTTCGAAGCCATGGAGCAGCGCATCAACATCCTCCAAAAGGAGAACGAAGCGTTGCACTCTCAAGTTAGGTCCACCGCCTCCATCGCCACCAGATCCAGGTTCCAGTACCTACGAGACACCTCCGGGCTAAACCGCCGCTTGGATCTTGACGCCGCTCCAGATCACCCCCTCCATGTACCCTTTGGCGAACCTGGGGGTCCTGTTCTCCAGCAGATCCGAGAATTCGATCCATTACCGAATCAACCCCGTTCTAACCCGAGTTGGCTTCCCCCGCCTCCAACTCAACCATCTTCTGCAGGTACATCGGCGACAGTTGTCACCACGACGGCTGCCCGGGTAACCCCACCTCAGGTCGGCATGACGACATCCACCATGGTGACGGCTCTCGCCTCCGCTCCGGTTTCTCGTCCGCTGCCTCCCCCAATGGTGACCATGTCAATGCCCCTGCCTGTTACGCTTCCGGCGCAAGGACCAACGCCAGCGATTCAAATGCCATGGGATAAACTCTTCTCTCAACAAGTCGTCCAACCTGTTGTCAACCTGGTCACTTCGGCGCCAGGAGCACCTCCCCAGTTGATGACGGTCCCCTTAGCCAGCCAGGCGCCGCAAGCAGCGTTTCCCAATGCCCAAATGCGCCCCGACTCCTCTCGAAACTACTCTCCATATACTCCTCTTAACAGGTCAGTCGCTCCGGTTAGTCACGGTTTCGTAACTCCTTTCCCTTATGTTGCAGGTACCCACGCTACTCAAGCAACGCCCCCTTACATGCAACAAGTGGTGCCGCAGTTCACTCCTCACCAACCTCATGGCGTATACCCGCAGAGTACCTATATCAACATCTCCAAGCCAGCCTTCCCGAAACATTTAGCCCCCTCGTCCCGGTGCTCAACAGCATCTGTGAGAACACCAATCACCAACTCCAACAAATCATGACTATGATAAACAAAATCCCTGGTGTACCAACACCAATCAAAGAAGCTAGCCTAGACAGTTATGCCGACTCCCCATATGCTGATCCCATTGATGCAATAGACATCCCAAAACGATTTAGCCCACCCAACATGCCCATGTACGACGGGACGATCGACCCAAGAGAACATATCTTGACCTACAAGCAACGGATGATGACCATTCCAGTCCCCAAACACATGAGAGAAGCCAGCCTTTGCAAAGGGTTCGGTTCGACATTGGTTGGGCCCGCCTTGAAGTGGTTGACTAGCCTGCCAAATGGATGCATTACCTCTTTTTCTCACCTCGACAACATGTTCAACCAACAGTTTGCTAGCAGCAGGTGTTTAGAGAAGCAGACAAGCGACTTATACCGAGTAATCCAACGTCCTGACGAACCCCTGAAGGATTATATAGCCCGGTTCATCAGGGAGAAGGTGACTGTTCCTGAATGTGATGTCCCGACAGCCATCGAAGCGTTCAGACAGGGGTTATATGGCGAAACCGACCTCTGGAGGGATTTAATCAAATACCCCTGCAAGACGTTCGAAGACGCTCAAGCCAAAGCAATGGCCCAAGTTAGGTTGGAAGAAAATCTCCATTCTCGGAAAGGGGCAATGATTACTCAAAGACGGAAAGACGGTTTCCCTATCCCAAGAGGAGCAACGACCGCCCTGCTCCTTATTCCCGACCTCAACATGTAGCAGTGGTGGAGGAAGACGACGACTCCGACTGGAAGAACAACCCGGATCTACCTCCAAAAATTAACGAATATTCTTTCTGTGTTGACACTGTAGGTCTGATGAACCACCTCTCGAAGATGGGGAAAGCAGTGCAATGGCCGCCGAAGTCCAGCAAACCCGAGTCGAAGAAGGATCCCTCTAAATGGTGTGATTTCCATGCCGACATCGGTCACACAACCAACGACTGCGTCGCGTTGAGGAGAGAAGTAGCCTACTTGCTGAAAAAGGGTTACCTCAAGGACGTCATGTCAGATAAAGCTCGTGGCGTTGTCAACAAAGACAACTCTAACTCCCCATCTCGACCTCCTCCACCTCCCCCTCATACTAAAACTGTGAATTTCATTGCTGGAGGTTCTGACATTTGTGGTTTAACTTATTCTGCAGCGAAGAGACACGCCCGAGAAAATGAGATAGACAGACCAGTCCGAGCTGTAGCCGCCAAATACCTAACCCCTATATCTGAATATGATGCAGGGGACATCTCGGACAAACATCACGACGGCTTGGTGATATCTATTCCTGTTGGAAACTGCATGATCAAACGACTCCTTGTCGATAATGGTAGCTCAACTAACGTGATGATGCTCGACGCCCTCAAGGAGATGGGGCTCTACCCCGACACAGATGTCGTCAAAAAATCTACCGTGCTAATAGGGTTCAGTGGCGAAGCAAAAACCACCTTCGGAGAAGTTACCCTGCCCGTTTACGCACAAGGAATCAACCAACAGGTAAAGTTTTGTGTTATTGATTGCCCTTCATCTTACAACATTATTTTGGGCAGGCCTTGGATCCACGACATGAAGGCCATCCCTTCGACATATCACCAAACCATCAAATTCCCGACTCGATGGGGGGGTTCAGGAAATCAAAGGAGATCAGCAAGAGTCCAAAGAGTGCTATAAGGCGGCCCTAAAGCCATCGGCCACAAATAAATCCTCATTATAGCAATTACAGTCCAATTCCGAACCAGCAAGCTACGAAGAACCCAAATCTGAACAACTCGACAAGATCATCTTGGATCCTGCGAAACCAGAGCAGGTCGTCTTTATTGGATGTGATGTACCCGACGACATCAGGTCGGAGCTTGTTACATTTCTTAAAGCCAACGCGGATTGCTTCGCATGGTCACATGAAGATATGACAGGCATCATCCCAGACGTCATCACTCACAAACTCAGTGTCGACCCCCGACATAAGCCCGTCAAACAAAAGCGGCGGAAGTTCGCTCTAGAACGCAACCAAATTATCAACGATGAAGTTTAGCAGCTACTAGATACAGGAAAGATCAGGGAGGTGAAATATCCAGACTGGTTGGCCAATGTCGTCGTAGTCAGAAAAAAGAATGGGAAATGGCGAGTGTGCATAGATTTCACCGACATCAACAAAGCATGCCCTAAAGATTCTTTTCCCTTACCCCACATCGACGCCATGGTTGATGCTACTGCGGGACACAATTTGTTCACATTCATGGACGCGTTCAGTGGCTACAACCAGATTTTGATGCACCCAGAAGATCAAGACAAAACCGCCTTCATCACGGAGCGGGGAACTTATTGTTACAAGGTCATGCCGTTCGGTTTAAGGAACGCAGGCGCCACCTATCAGCGCCTAGTCAACAAAATGTTCAGAAAACAGTTGGGCGACACAATGGAAGTCTACATCGACGACATGCTTGTGAAATCCAAGAAAGCCTCGGATCACATCACGCATCTTCAGCAAGCCTTCGACGTGTTGCGAGAGTACAACATGAAACTCAACCCCACCAAATGTTCGTTCGGAGTCTCTTCTGGAAAATTCTTAGGTTACATGGTTACTCAAAGAGGCATCGAAGATAGTCCCGATCAGATCCGCGCAATCATCAACCTACAATCACCTCGAAACCAGAAGGACGTACAAAAATTAGCAGGCAGAGTGGCTGCCCTCAACCGCTTCATCTCCAGGTCGTCCGACAAGTGCAAATTGTTCTACGACATCCTCAGGAAGAATGAGAGGTTCAGCTGGACTGACCGACACGAAGCCGCGTTGCAGCAACTCAAGCAATACCTGTCAAACCCCCCGTTACTGTCCAAACCAAAAAACAATGAAGTGCTACAAGTATACCTCGCAGTTACAGAGTCGACCATCAGTGCAGTGTTGGTACGAGAAGAAGACGGAAAGCAGCTACCTGTTTATTACATCAGTAAGTCTTTACTTAGCGCCGAAACAAGGTACTCTCATCTCGAAAAACTTGTCCTTGCTTTAGTCGTTGCTTCTGTTAAATTGCGTCCTTATTTCGAATGTCATCCTACCACTGTTAGAACTAACTATCCCATGAAGTCAATCATGAGGAAACCCGAGTTGTTTGGCAGGATGTCTAAATGGGCAATACAATTAGGTTGTTACGACATCAGATACGAACCTCGCACATCCATCAATTCGCAAGCCCTAGCTGATTTTGTGGCTGACTTCAGCCCGAGCCTCCGACACGAAGTCGATCACGAAGTCAACACACTGACCAACAATGGAACCTCGTCAACATGGACCCTACATACTGACGGCTCCTCCAACATACGGGGGACAGGCCTTGGCATCGTGCTGAAATCGCCACAAGGGGACACCATAGTACAATCTGTCTGTTGCGAATTCAAAGCTACCAACAACGAAGCAGAGTATGAAGCTTTGATCTTGGGGTTGTCATTAGCACTCGACATGAATATCCGCCGACTTGAGGTACGTTGCGATTCTTTATTAATTATCAGCCAGATTAACGGTTCGTATGCAGCGAAGGATTCAAAGATGCAGGCCTACTTGGAAATAGCAAAAAGGCTCGTGAACGAGTTCGACTCATGCACCTTACAACAAATACCAAGAGACCAAAACACCCAGGCTGACGCCTTAGCCAATCTTGGCTCAAACATCAAACCTAAACTCACCTCCATCCCCGTAGTCCACTTAATGTATCCAACCATCACCAAAGATAACCTACCCATCACCGAACAGTCTCAACCTACTCAAATGCCCTCATGGCGCGACCCTTACATAGACTGGCTTAAACACAACACTACCCCACCTGGAGTCACCCACGAAAAAGCTTCCGCATGAAAGCCTCCAGATTTATCCTAATCCATGGAGTATTGTTCAGAAAGTCGGTTGCAAGATCGTACCTGAGATGCCTTGATCATAACGAGATTGAGTCGACATTGCACAACATACATGATGGAGAATGTGGAAACCACGCCGGAGGAAGAAGCTTAGCCCACAAAACCCTTACCATGGGATATTTCTGGCTCACCATGAAGAAAGACGCAATCACCTTTGCTAAGAAGTGCGACTCCTGCCAGCGGTTCGCTTCCATCTCTCATCAACCTTGTGAAGTACTCCACCCTATCTTGTCCCCTTGGCCCTTCACGAAATGGGGGATGGACATAGTAGGTCTCTTACCACAAGCATCAGGACAACGCGTCTTCATGTTGGCAATGACTGATTACTTCTCCAAATGGATCGAAGCAGAAGCTTTCAAGCGAGTTCGAGATACTGAATTCATCTCGTGCATCAAGAGAAATATCCTTAGTCGGTTCGGTATCCCTTCCAAGATCGTCTGCGACAATGGTTCTCAGTTCATCAGCAACAAAACCAAAGAATTCTGCAGTAGATATAACATCACCTTGCACACCTCAACACCAAGATATCCTCAAGCGAATGGCCAAGCCGAGTCAAGTAACAAGATCATCATCAACAACCTCAAGAAGCGCCTCGACGACGCCAAAGGAAGATGGGCAGACGAGTTACCTATGATCCTTTGGGCCGACAAGACGACGCCCAAGACGGCAACCAATCACACTCCTTTCTCCTTCGTCTTCGGTTGCGAGGCAGTCATTCCTCCCGAAGTCGAGCTCCCCACAGCAAGAAGTAGTTTCATGGCTCCAGGAATGAACGACTCAGTCTTGGCTTACGACATCGATACTGTTGACGAACTTAGGGAAGCAACGTTGGTTAGGATGGCGTCCTACCAACAAGCAGTCGCGAACAGCTACAACAAGAACGTGAGGGTTCGAGTATTTCAGCAGGGAGATAGGGTTCTGCGCAAAGTCTTCCCGAACAAAAAGGATCCTCGACACGGCAAACTAGCTCCGACATGGGAAGGTCCCTACCAGATCGTGAGACGAACAGGACATGGTGCATACGAGTTGGTCGACAAAGACGGCACACCCATCCCAAGAAGTTGGAATGCGACACACCTAAAACTGTATCATTTCTAAACACTCGAATAATTTCTGCTTTCTAGTTTTTCAAACGCAACAGGTACTCTAGCATTCATCACCATTATGTCGACGCCCCCGAGACAGAGCGGGCATGACATATTACGAAGTCGAGAACATCTCGAACTATGTACACTCACGAGTAACCAAAGTTAAGTCCCTTTCCTCTATCTTTTTTACCTCTTTTCCTCTCCATATATTATTATCCTTACTAACTTAAGCATCGGAGGGCCGTTGGCTCCACCAACGGCCAACCCTCATGCAATCGTCTTGTTTTGCAGGCAACTCCGTGGCGACATCATAAGTATACACTTAGGAGGAATAACGAACACAAAGACTCGACTCGACTTCGTCCCGTATTTCTCCTTGAACTCTTTCTTTCTTTTTTTCCTTGTCGTAATTTCCTCTCATTTTTATGTTGCTCCATACTGACTCAAGCATCGGAGGGCCGTTGGCTCCACCAACGGCCAATCCTCACGCTCTGCTGTGTTGACAGTATGGTGCCCACATGGTGACGGATTCGACAAGGAGAAAAAAGATGAAGCAGAGTGTACAACACAGCATACAAGAAAACAAAAGTCGAAATTGTGCACGCATGTTCAGAAAAGCGAAGTGAAAGGAAACAGTGTTCTTTTATTCAAAATGCTTGTATACATTACATATTACAAATCTTACAAACTACAAAACACAATTTAGGCCATTACAAAAACGCCTGGTACACTACAATGTACACTACATACATAATGGAATACAGATTTGCATTTTTCTACAACATACATTTCTTGCAGGTTCCCCTTTGACAAGCTGGAGGCGTCACCAAAGTCGAACTCGAGGTATGTGCCCAACCTGCAAAACAAAACACCAAACCAAACACATTTTTCCAAAAACAAAGCAAGCAACACAGAATTCGAAAACCACAAATATTTACATGACTTGCCCCCTGGGACAAGCCCAAAAACATTCAAAAAACTGCCGCCTTCAAGGCGAAACACAGCCACAAATATCTTTTCGACCTTCCCAAAGGCCGAACACACAAAACATTGTTTAAAAAGCCATTGTTTAACAAACACAACATTCAAATTTTAAATTTTTTAAGGAGGGGGGACAGAACTACTCCTGATGGTCTGCTGGGCCTGCATTCTCCCCTTGTTCGCCATCGCCTGGTGCCGCCATCGTCTCGACATCGGGGATGGTTGCAGTTGCACCCTCCTCGACGTCTTCTTCATCGCTAACGGCACCAGGGGGATATAGTCCTCGGGGAATGCAGTGTTGAACTGAGCAATGTCTTCGTCAGGAGTCCAGTTCACATGTTTGCCCGCCTTGAACTCCTCCATCATCTCGGCCTTCATTTTCCAAGTGTAATAACCAGCACACTCGTAAATCCTCGCCTTGACTTTGGAGAGAGACGTCTTCAGCTCGTCGACCTCAGCAGCCCCCTTCTCTTGACTCACCTGCAGCGCCTCAGCCCTTGCTGTCGCCTCCTTGGCCACACCGCCAAGACGACCAGCCTCCTGCTTTGCCTTCTTCATGTCATTTTTCAGTTTTACTATTTGATCTTCTAACATGATGACATGATGACGTTTGGCTAGAGCAAATTGCAGGGCCTGTGCGAAAGAAAATTATTAAAAGTTTCTAAAGTGACGAGATGAGGATGGCAGAGGCGAAGAAATTAAAAAGAAAAAGCAAACACATACCCTCCATGCATCCGAGACGCTCTCGACAGTTGCAGCTATTGGGGACAAAGATTCATGGCGCTCCCGGCTTGACGGCATCCAGAGGCGGTCAACCTCAGGCCAAAGCTGAACCCGTGGCGCATCTGCCGACCCATAGTCGTCAGGGAACTCCACTGCAAGCTTCCTCTTCCGAGATGGAGGCGGCAGCTTTTTCTCAGCAGGCAGAAGCGAGCTGGTCTCCCCCGTCACCGTGGTGTCAGTTGAAGCCTTTGGCGGCCTCGGTGGTGACAACACAGTGATGGGTTTGGCTCGAGACACACTTCCCAGTGACTCCAGCCTCTTCCTCAGCAATGCATCCGCAGATGGGGCTTTGCTAGAGCGTGTCGACGGGGCAGTACCTGTTGACAGCATTTATTTGACGACTTAGTCTCGTCACAGCAGTTGTAAGTTGTATTTCGTATTGAAAAGGGCGACGAACCCAAACAAAAATGTAAACTAACCCTAATCCATGTTTACCTGTTGATGTCGACATGTTCGCAGGTTCAGAAACTTCTTCTTGAGAAGGCTCTTCGCGTTCGAACTTGAGGCCGATGAAAGCTCTGTCCTTTAGAGGGACCCCTAACAGCACAACGGTCTTTTCTATGGCTTCGGCACCAACACCAACTGTGTTGAAGGATGCACCTACAAAAACACAAAAGTGAGACAAAGTCAAATCAACAAGCCCAAAAAACACCAAAAACAAACAAAATACCTCTAGCCATCCACTCCCCCGTCAAGAAGTCGGAGTCGGGCCCTAAACTAGCCAACTCCACAAAAAAGAACCGACCCATCCACCCGCGGTCGTTCGACTTGTCCGCACCAAGAAGAGCCTCCCTGTCGTCCTTGACATGCAGCAAGTACCTACCAGCCCCATAATTTTGGACCTTGTAGGTATACACAAGGTCCTCAACCCGGAACTCCATGTCCAGTTTGCCGGCCAGATGGTCGACCAAGTGCATTACCCTCCAAACCTGCGGCATCAGTTGCGCCGGCGGCACCGCCAGTGCCCTTAGAACTCCTCGCACCAGTGGCGAGAAGGGATAAGTATACCCAATTCTGAACGGATACTCGTAGAAGAACACCCAGCCGTCCGATACCCAATCGGCCCGTTCGTCGGGTTGTGGCAAACGAATTACCGCCGACGGAGGGAAACCACACTCCTCCCTGAGCGCCTCCACATCCTGCTTCCCCCAAGTGGCCGGCCGAGCATTCTTTCTGTCTAGAATGTGGGTAGGGCTGAAAATTGGCCCCTCAACCAGATCGCACTCCACCACCACGCTCTTATTCTTCGCGCGGGTGGATTTCGTCCCCATTCGTTGCGACATAGAGGAAATCAAAGAAAGAAAGAAGAAGAGAAGAAGATGGGAGCCGAGTAGTTACCTGGAAAAAGGAGAGAGAAAGAGCGCCGATCGTTTTTTCTGGGAAAGAGAAGAGAGAGATTGCAGAAGTGATTGCGGATGGTTGGAAGCGCAGTCCTATTTATTGGCGCAGATGGACGGTTGGCTTCTCCAAGGCAAAAGTCATCATGATCCTAACGCCGTCAATGTTGGGGAGGTTAAGAGGCGGTTTCCGTTTTTTCCTTCCGTGAAACCCATTTCTCCTTTTTGAACTTCCCGGAATAAATTCAAAATGGGTTTGGGGACAATTGTTAGAGGGAAAAATACCCTCTTGGTGACATGGGCATACGTGGCAAGCATTGCTTACGTGGCTGCCAACAAGGCGCAAAGGTGGCATTATTCGAACGGTATTCCCAACTGCTGGGCTCAAAACGGACGTTACAAACCCTTGATGAAGCCGGCCTTCATTACGTATTTATTATCTAATTATGGGCCATTATTCCATAAACGTTACATTCTTGTTGTAAATGCCTATAAAATGGCTAGTCTTGTCTATTTTACATACATGATTTTCCGAGTAATAAACCTACGATTATCTTATGCTATTACAACTTGCTCTCACCATTTTCAATTATCTAGCTCGATCGATTGTTAGCACCTTCATAGGCAAGCTCGTCTCTAAGTTGAATTTGCCCAAAACAAAAATCCGGCATTATGACGCCGTTGGATTGAATTTTGAATTTGAAACTAGAAATTTGGACTAGAAAATCCGGCATTATGACGTCGTTGGATTGAATTTTGAATTTAAAACTCGAAATTTAGACTAGAAATTCGGCATTATGACGCCGTTGGATTGGATTTGTAATTTGTGCGTGAGGCGTGTTTAAGGGCTTTGAATCAAATGGAGTGGCACTCCTAAAAGACCTTATGCACGAGGCTTGGATGATGCACCTAGGGGTTTGGCTTCCTAGTTGGAGGCTAATGGTTTTGGCAAAGCTGGAACTCGAGGTTAGCCATTCACGCGTGCAAAGACGCCCACACAATGCACAAGTAGCACGTTGTCACACTAACATGAATATAAATGCGACATGCAAAGTTCTCAACCTAAGGTCGGTCTAAGTTTTTTATGATGCAAGTGGTCGGCTTTGGGTGTCAAAAGGTACTCGACTAAGAGGCGGATCCGACGACAACTTGCACATCCACCTAAGGGACGTGTGTGTCGGCAGACGACCTCCATACTTGACATCGGGAATGTCAAGAAAATGCCAAGTTTCGGTAGGCGCGGAAATGGTCACAGACTTTGGTCGGGAACCGTATGGAGAGTCACCATTTTGTTGCCCCCTTTGCTAGCCCGAATGTAGAACACATCCGTTTGGGCAAGGTAGAAATTCGTTTTGCACAAATATGGTTTTCGAAATATGCATGAAATGCCTAGAAATTGAAAATTCAAATCGCACTTGAATATTGTATTTGAAAAGCTCGTTTTTCGACATTCGTTCTCAAGGTTTGGGAGCGTCCTTCAAAATTCAAAGACAGACTGACTCCCACTTGAAAACTTGAGCAAATGTGGGCAGCAAGCCAATGTGAGCCACTGTGCTGGATGCAGGCAGTGGCGTTTGGTGCAGGGGCCTGCGCCTGGCGCCAGTGCTGGAATCCAAAACTTAAGCAGATCAGTGGCTTGATGCTCAAGGTCTGCTCGTATTTTTGAAGTTGAAATCAGGAAGTCCCAAGTGGAGTCGCCAGAATTGTGGGGGGGTATTTTTGTACGCTTTTTTCCCTTCCTACGGGGGCGGTTTTAGAACCTTTATATCTTTGTATTTTGAAGGAGTCGCCACCAAACATTATTTAGGGTCTCGTTTGGAAAGACCAAAAAGTGACTCTATTAGGATAAGGCATTTAATCTTAGAAACTGATGGGTGAGATCCGGGCAAGGGAACGAGATGCTTATTCTGCGAGCTTTAAAAATGATTCAAATGCGTGGCACAATATTTTCGAAAATACCCTAGTTTAGACTATGTGGGTTTGAATTTAGGACAAATGGAATTTCTACTTTGTATTGTGACCACTTTGCTTTAAAGTTAATTTAAAGGAACCTAAGACTGGTTTCTCCAAGAAATTATCTTTGTTAAGCGTGGTGTAACCTTGTATTTTGTTGTATTTAGCATTTTAGGTGATGAAAGCAATAAACAAGTAAAGCAACATAACAATGAAAAATAGGTGCAAAATTAGTAAAGTACAAGACCACCTAGAAATGGACTAGGAGGTGGAACCACATTGCTTAGAAGGACTAGGCAAGTACAGTTGTGGAATTGAAATTGCATAATTGAAAGTGTAGAATTGAAATTGCATAATTGAAAGTGCGGAATAGAAATTGCATAATTGAAAGTGCGGAATTGAAATTGCATAATTGAAAGTGCGGTATTGAACTTGAATTTTAGCACATGAGATCCGAACGCCAAGCGACTCCTTAAGAATAAGTGCGTCCGACACGGATTCAAAGCAAAAATCTCTACTTTAGGTCAAGTTGCTCGAGCTAAAGTGTCTTGGATTTTGAACATAGAACTTGAACTTGAAAAGTTTGAATCTTGAAATATTGGACTTGAAATATTGAACTTGAAATGTTGAACTTTGAAATATTGAACTTGACCTTGAAATATTGAACTTAAGAGTCTTGAATCTCAAAGAGTGAACCTTTTAATGTTGAAAAGGTTTGATCTTTGATATGCTCTTATTTCGAAATGATCCTAGTTTAGGGAAGTGATTACAAACAACCCTAAACATTATTGGATCTTGAAACTTGAACTTGAAATTTGAAAAGTGGAGTCTTGAATCTCAAAGATTAAACCTTTAAACATTAGAAAGGCATCATCTTTGATTACTCCATGTTTTGAAGATGATTCTAGTTCAAGGAAGTGATTACAAACAACCTTGAACATCAATGAATCTTGAAAGTTTGCATTTTTGTATCACATAAAGTTTGGATTTTGTAAGAAATGTATGATTGTTGTAAGTGATACTTTTAAGATTAAAAGTGCCAACTTACTAATCATTTTTGAAAGAGAAAATCAAGGAAACATGATTGATTAGGGTTGGGATTCGGAATTACCTAGTTAGGTTTAGGCAAGAATTCCTTTTAGAGCTCCCAATTGCTTAGAACTTGGAAATTGTATGAGATTTTGGAGGATTTTGGTATTTTGATTTGAGTGACAATTTTTGTATTACGACGTTGTGTTTTGATTTTGCCTCCCCATAATGCTCAGAATTAGGGGTTTAAATAGGAGAAGTTGCTGCCAAACAAGGACGAAAGATGCCGTCCTTTTTTTTGCTTGTAATGGTGTACCTTCGTACGAATTGTACGAAGTTGGCACGTAGTGTTTTCTTGATGATTAAGGCTTGGTTTGCGTCTAAAAACAAGCCGTTTCGGGTTTTTGAATTCGGTTTTACGAGACGAGGCCCAGCCTACTCGGTTTTTTGGGTCGGCGCCCGAATTGGGGTTTCTTAGTGTCATTTTGATTGGAAAAGGCCTTGTAAAACCAATGGGATAGTCCATTGGGTGGGATTGTACTTGGATCTTGAAATCGATTTTTGGAAATTGTACTTTGTACCGAGTTCCGGAATGGGAACAGCCTCGGGGATTGGATTTTGGCTATTGGATTTTGGAAATGTTCTAGCAATTGGGACTTCCGCACGGAGTTGCTCTAACCGCCTAATAAGGATAATGGTATAGTCATCATCCCAATGGGGAGACACGATTTAGGTGTCTACAGTTACATTTCTAGATGGTTCCTGATTCTCACCAGATTCTTCTAAAGATCTCCGAGTTTCAACCTGAATGTCATCTTGAGCATTCTCTAGAGTTTGTTGTTCGACTCGAATTTCTTCGAGGTCTACTTTTCTCCCACTTGTCATTTTGGAAATGTGATCTCTTTCCAAAAAGATACCATCTCGAGCAACAAACACCTTGTTCTCAGATGTATTGTAGAAGTAATACCCCTTTGTTTCCTTTGGATAACCCACAAGGATACATTTGTCAGATTTTGGTAAAAGTTTGTCTGAAATTAATCGTTTGACGTATACTTCACAACCCCAAATCTTAAGAAAAGACACATTTGGAGGCTTTCCAAACCATAACTCATATGGATTCTTTTTGACAGCTTTAGACGGAGCTCTATTTATAGTGAGTGCAGCTGTGTTTAGTGCATGTCCCCAAAATTCTATTGGATGTTCGGCCTGACCCATCATTGATCTAACCATGTCTAGCAAGGTTCTATTCCTCCGTTCTGACACACCGTTCCATTGAGGTGTTTCGGGAGGAGTCAATTCTGATAAATTTCCACATTCTTTCAGATGGTGATCAAATCCATAGCTCAGATATTCACCGCCTCTATCAGACCGCAGTGCCTTAATCTTCTTGCCTAATTGATTCTCTACTTCACTCTGAAATTCCTTGAATTTGTCAAAGGATTCAGACTTATGCTTCATTAGGTAGACATAACCATATCTACTGAAGTCATCAGTGAAAGTGATAAAGTAGCTGAAACCACCTCTAGCATTTGCACTCATTGGTCCACATACATCTGTATGGATTAAACCCAATAGTGCAGTTGGTCTTTCTCCAACTTTAGAGAAAGGTTGCTTTGTCATTTTGCCAAGTAAACATGATTCTCACTTACCATAATCCTCTAAGTCAATGAATTCCTTCCTTTTGAAGTCTTTCTTGCGCTTCTTGTTAATATGGCCTAATCGACAATGCCACAGATAGGTGAGATCTGAATTATTGTTTTTGGCCTTTTTGGTATTTATGCTATAAACTTGTTTGTCGTGATCTAATAAATAAATTCCATTGACTAATCTAGCAGATCCATAAAACATCTCTTTAAAATAAAACGAGCAACTATTGTATTTTATTTAAAAGGAAAATCCCTTAGCATCTAAGCAAGAAATAGAAATGATGTTTTTAGTAAGACTTGGAACATGGAAACACTCTTCCAGTTCCAAAACTAACCCTGAGGGTAACGACAAATAATAAGTTCCTACATCTAATGCAGCAATCCGTGCTCCATTTCCCACTCGTAGGTCGACTTCACCCTTGCTTAACCTTCTAGTTCTTCTTAGTCCCTGCGAATTGGAACATAAGTGTGAGCCACAACCTGTATCTAATACCCAAGAAGTTGAATTAGCAAGTATACAGTCTATAACTAAAATACTTGAAGATGGAACGACTGTTCCGTTCTTCTGATCTTCCTTAAGCTTCAAGCAATCTCTCTTCCAATGCCCCTTCTTCTTACAGTAGAAGCATTCAGATTCAGAAGTGGGTTGGCTCACCTTCTTCTTTTCAGACTTGGTGCCGCCAGTTTGCTTAGTCGGGCTGGCCTTCTTGCCACCTTTCTTAGCATTCCTCTTCTTGCCAGATTTCTTGAACATTGCCCCCACGCACCATAAGCACATCTTTCTTATCACTTTTGAGCCTCTTTTCAGCGGTCTTCAGCATACCGTGAAGCTCAGTGAGCGTTTTGTCAAGACTATTTATACTGTAGTTCAGTTGAACTGATCATACCCGCTATGAAGAGAATGGAGGATGGTGTCTACAGCCATTTCCTGAGAGAACTGCTGATCCAACCGACTCATATTCTCAATGAGTCCAATCATTGTGAGAACATGTGGACTTACGGGCTCGCCTTTCTTAAGCTTGGTCTCAAGAATTTTCCTATGAGTCTCGAATCTTTCGACTCTAGCCAGATCTTGGAACATGTTCTCTAACTCACTGATGATCGTGAAAGCATCTGAGTTGATGAACGTTTTCTGTAGATCCGCACTCATGGTTGCAAGCATTAGACATTTTACATCCTTGTTGGCATCAATCCAACTATTGAGGGCTGCCTGAGTGACCCTGTCGCCAGCGGCTTCGGGCATCGCCTCTTCCAGGACATACTCCTTTTCTTCCTTCATAAGAACTATTTGCAAGTTCCTTTGCCAGTCAAGGAAGTTTTTCCCGTTCAACTTCTCCTTTTCGAGAATTGAGCGGATGTTGAATGAATTGTTGTTTGCCATAGTTAAAACTACAATTGAATAAGAATAAACAAATAAATAACCATTCATAGTTTCTCTTAATAAACTTAAATTCTAGCATACATGCATAATTTATTATTCATTAAGTATTTTATTCAAGTTATGTGTTCCGGCAGATGTGAATAAAATGATTCCAAGACCCTTAAATCATTGAAGAATTAAGCACATTATGTATTTAGACTCAATTCTAAAATATTTTAGGTAAGCAAAGCCTTTGCTAATGGTCTAGAAACTACTCTTGGTTGATAGGTACGTCTAAGAACTTATTAGGTAAACCTATCTCATTTGCCACGACATAAAAGGACTCCTTACTTATATCGTTGAGTTTCACCAAAACTAACATGTACTCACAATTATTTGTGTACCTTACCCCTTTAGGATCAATAAGTAACACCTCGCTGTGGCGGAAAACTATTACTAAGATTGATGTAAAGGTTATCCAAGTAAGTGTTATTTTGGCATGGCACCTTTTAACTCAATTTTTTAAAGTTTGGAACTTAAGGCTCTTACTATGTTGGTTAGATTTTAAGTGAACTAAAATCCTTAATCATGCAACATAATCAAGCCATAATCTCATGCATAATTAAGACATATTTAAAGCAATAAATAACTTAAAGCATGCATAAGATATAAATGTGATCTAGTATGGCCCGACTTCATCTTGAAACTTCAACTTCAAACTCCGTCTTGAAAATGGATTGGAAACTCCGTCTTGAATTTCACCATGGGAGGCGCCATTTTCTTCAAATAGGATAAGCTATAATTGAAACTAATTACAACTATTTAATGGTACGCATACCATATTTAAAGCAATAAAACTTTGGTACTTTAGACCAATTTTACATTCAAATTAATGGTACGCAGACCATATTTTCTATCCTATTTGGGCCATAGTCACTTTCCATAACCAGCAAAACAGTACATTTACAATATACCATTCACCCATTCATTTATCAATGAATGACCCACATAGCTGGTTAGTAGAACATATTACAATTGAATTATCATGGTAGTTACCTTAAATCAATCTAAATAAGATAATCACGATCGATTTAGTATTATGTGTTGCATATTGCTAAAATCAATTCAGAATAGTTTAATAGTTTAACGCATGTCCCTTCAATTATTTATGCTGAGCTAGTAAGGATAACCTTCCTCTGGAGTATTATCGCTGAGCACTCCTCTCGGTAGTTACAGTCCCCCGAACTCTCAATCTCTGCCCTGCGGGTGTACGTTGAGCGATCCCCACACCAGGGATCACAAGGGAACCTATGGCCGTCGTGGTCAAACATAATGGCACTCCCTTTATGTCACGATAACCGGGTTTTGTCAGTTTTTTTCATTGTCGTTAAAAACTGAATGGCGACTCCTATATTACTAGTCGATTGGGTGTAAACTCACAGGAAAACCAATTACACTTGATCTGACAACGTCACTCCCACGAGGGACGAGGTCACGCATTAGCCTCGTGCTTTTTCGACCCCCTCATAGTGGCGACTCCACTGGGGACGTTAATGAAATACTCGTGCTCGTAGGTAATCAAAATAGCCGAAGGGTGAAACGATCCTATCCCGCGTTTATTTCCCTATCAAGTTGCGACGACCTGAAAATCAGCATATTAATGTGAACGAACAAAACCGCATAACGAATCTTGGCTCCCTTAGCATGTTTCATCTCGGGAGTTGGGAATAAGGATACCCATCGCCACCCGGGGGGTGCATACGCTTTGAATGTTGTCCACTCGACACTTTCGCTAGTAGTACACCTATCCCAAACCAAATCGCTCGCCCATTAGGTCCCTCTCATTGGTGCATGCCCCCTTGTCTTACATCGTGATTGGCCTCTTGGGGAGAAATTCGCTCGTGAATGCACTTCCCCGACCGGGGCATGTGTTGGATCGACGATAGAGGAGGTACCAAGCCGGCGCAAATATTACCCATAGAAGCCTATCATAAACTACGTGACATATTATTTTGCTTCATTTTGTAATGTTAGTTATGTGTAACAAATTATGTGGTTGTGTGTGACAAATAACACTAGAAAACCAACGACCCTAAAAATTGCCCAAACATTCATAAACACCAATTGGCCAAAGAGTTGTACCAAAATACGTGTTCCGCAGCCCCGGGCGATTGCCACAAAAATAAGCGACGCCCAGGACAGCCTGTAACGGATCCCACAACGCCGCACAACGCGTAAAGGACGTTATTAGGCAAGCACGCAAAATCAAATCGTATATACGAAAAAAGGATACGCGAACAGAATACGAGTACCAGTCAGGGACGCATTTTCAAGGCCCCTGGCTGGGCGCCAATCATTTTCAACGCCCGTGCTGGGCGCTAAAGTTGCTGTCTGGCCTCTTGGTCAGGCACAGTAGCCTCGGTACCCGCGCACAAAGTATATGTAGCAATAAAAAAAATTCGTAACGAATTTGCTACAAGGACGTATGAAAAAAGGCACTCGATTCTAAAAATGACTTACAAACTAAACAACTCCTTGTGTCGTCATTAGGCCTCCTATGACGACAATGTTCGGCACCAAAACCGATTATGCTAATTAAAATAACCTTGAATGTCACACGGGCAAATGTTTCGAAAATCCAAAGAATGACCAAAAGAAGAGCCAAAAGTGTACCAACAAGAGTGAGAATAGAAAACCAATAGAAAGAGTCAAAAGTCTAGACTAAGTAATGCTTAACTTTGGGCCTAAACTTTAGCTTGTCTTATGCATAGGGCTGGTTCTGCCACTTGGTGTCGATCTGAAAACCAAAGGTTAGTGCGTCTCGAAGCTACATCGCCAACACAAGGTCTAGTAACTCCAAGCTCCATCCGTCGTTCCCCCTTTCAAGGATCTCCGCTTCCCCAACCTCAATTCGCACCCTCAAACATGTCCATGGAAGAATTACGAGATCAAATGACCCAACTTATGAGTCAACTGAAAATGGAAAACGAATCCTTAGCGGCTGCGCAAGCCAAAAATGACCTCGATAACGAGAAGAAGATCGAAAAAATGGTTCTGCAGCAAACCATGGGGAGCAAGTATTTCTCCCTCGATCCTAAACCTTTTCCTGGCAAACTACCGGAAAAGTTTAGTTCATCCGACTTACCAAAGTTCAAAACCATGGACAATCCCCATGATCATCTCTTGAGCTTTGTGAATGCCATGAACTTGAAAGGTGTGGACAAGTCCATGTATTTGCCTGCCTTTCCTTTGTCCTTGGAACCTGTGCCACTCAAATGGTACTACCACCAGGACCCTAAGCTCTTCCCCACTTGGGAGGACTTTGTCAATGTCGAACCCTTCGTTCAGGATGGCCTGCTAAAGCCTGGATTTGAAATTTTCCATGACTGTCATACTTTGTATGAGGCACCCCACCTCACCAAGACTGAAACAGCTGAAATATTGGACAACCAAGCTCTATGGACATTGTTTAACGAATCGAGGCCTATGGAGGACGAGACTGTGATGACTACCCTAGCTCTACAAGATGAAGGTTTCAATCCAACTCGGTTAATCGCTCCTACATCAACACTAGAAGAGGCCGAGAATGGATGGATGAAGACATGTCAGTGGGTCAACGCAAAGGGAATAGAGTTCAAGATGAGTACACGCGAAGGACCAAGGTTCTACGAGACTAAACCCAAGGCTTGAGCCGTAGAGAGCACTTTAGCAAAACGCCTAGTAGTTCTTTAGATGATAGAAAGAATAAAGCTCTAGATATGGTCCTAGGAACCCTTAGAATATTGATTAATTTATTTCAGTGTGTTTTCCTTACTTTCCAAATTACTAAAGGCGTAAAATTTCTCCTAAAATATTATTCTAACACTAAATAAGCACTAATCATACTTGCAAATATAAAAATCAAAAAATGTAAGGAAGCGGCCCACTTTAGGCCCAATAACAAGACCCACTCGGTCTTGAATCGTGACATCGAAACCAATTCCCGAAAATCCACAAAATAAACCATACAAGCCATCCCCTTCATATTTCCAAGACATAAGGGTCAAACCCGTGCAACCCAAAGAAACCAAAGAAATCAAATCCTAACAATGCAAATGTTGCTCAAAAAAATTCATAAAACATAATCCTATCATTCTCATCATTAACAACAACGCACCCAAAAAGCCTACGCAAAGATCTTCATATCTTCCGCACCCTAACTCCATTTTCAAAGCCGTTTCGAGTCACGAATAGAAAAAATTAATCCGGACGAAAATGCGTCTAAACGCTAACAGTCCAAAATGCTTCCGAAATAGCGTCAAAATTGATTTCTGACGAATAAAAAGTAAAATGAAACAAAGAAAAAGAAATAAACGCAAGAACATGTGAAGGAAAAGAAGCAACGCGCCAAGAAATCTGCCCAGAAATCATTTTCAGCGCCTATAGTCGGGCGCCGAAATCTTTAACGCCCCAGCCTGGGCGCTGAATCTCTCTCTGCTTGCCAAATTTTGCCCAGAATTACTCGTCATTTTATCCGCACATACACGGAAAAATAACGAACATTTGGGGGGGGTACAGCACGTATTCAGATATACGTACCAAAAATTCAGATATACGTACCAAAAAAACACATGAAAAGATTTTTGTGCAAAATACATGGCTTACGGCAAAGCAGCAGATTAAAATAATAATAAACTTCACTTATTCTACCGCTTCAAATAATTTGTTTCCATCTCAGAACATACTTATCGAATTCGGCATCCTAGAATTTATTCTAGCTAGAACTACGCGCGACCTGATTCTAAGTTAAAGTTATTTAACAAGGATACGTAGGCAATCCTATTTATGGATTCGGCCCAATCAAATAAAAAATATAATGTGCATAAGTGTTGGAAATGAGCAAATAAAAAAAAGGGGAGAAGCAAAACGAAAACAAGAAAAATAAAATTACGCCTTTATTAATATTTAAAAATAATAAGAAGGAAAACAAAAAGTGCTAAGGAATGAAAAACAAGCACAACTGAAATAAATAAAGGGCACCTACACCCTAACAAGAACTACACTACTCGAGTTCTTCCGGATCATCAAATAAAGTTTTGTAGAGTGCAATGTTCGCAGGGTCCACCCCCACAGGCTTCTGCGCTGCCCCTATATCAATCTCCATAAGAACAGGCTCCTTGACACTAACTTCCAAGGATGCCAAGGCCTCAGAAACATTTTCAGTTTGAACAGCTATAGCCCGCTCAGCCTCAAGGGCACAAACAATGGTAGGGGAAGGATTATCAACATCAATTGGATTAGCCACTGGTTCTACTAGGGGTTGAACTTTCCTAACCCATACATTATTCCGGCGACGATCTCCGCGAGAGCTTGCATTTCTTTTGTGAACGACAGGCCCCTTCATGTTAGGCACCTTTTTAGGCCTAGAACTGGAACGGGGAGGAACTTCCTTTCGCTTTCGATCAGGACGAGCTTTTACAGTCTTAATACCATGGTCGCGAGAATTAGCAGGATCACGACTCTCATACTTGGCCCTACCTCGAGGTATCAAAAGCTTAGCCGGCTCTTCATTTCGAGCCATAGTTCTCACTGCCTTATCATCGGAACTCACCCACAACTTGTAGTTTTCGGAAAGACCCACAAAGCCATATGTAGCCACGGTCCAACGCGGGAGGCCACCATAATACTTAGCCCACGCTTGAACTTGTGCTTGTGAAAAGACCGCTACTTTAGGTTGTACCGTATCGGAAAACGGGAAAGTCTGTCTTAAGCCGTATTTTCGCATGACTCGGTAAGGAAAGATGTAAACGGGCCGAGATAGCCCCAACAAAGAAACATAAACTAACACCTCGGAACCCTCCGTCATATCAGTCAAACCCCACCACGGTATCACCAACTTAATAGAGCATATGCCATGAGTGAAATAGGAGGCCCACTCGGCCTCGTCCTGACCTTGGTGCAAATACTTTCGGTTACCCAAGGCTATAGGGATATAATGTCTAGGATCGGCAGGAGCTTGTAAAAGCCTAAGTCGTTCCATGAGCCAAATCTGCAAAAAAACGGGTACGATCAGAAAAATAATAATAAACGAAAGTCCTGCCTGGGACGCACTTTCAACGCCCAGGACCAGGCGCCAGAAATTCCGACGCCCAGCTCTGGGCGCTGAAAATCAGCTCCAGGCAGGGGACTGTCGAGGCAAACGAAAAAAGAAAAGAAAAAGAAAAAATATGTGTATTACTTTGCGCGAATAAACGATCAATTACCTGCAGCAATAGGGGGCTCCCCTTAAAAATTTCGTACTTGGCATCCTTTTTTAACTCATCCGCACTCAGTAAGGTCTCGGCAACAACCAACGGCATAATGGAATAGCAACACTCCATCTGGCTGATCAAGGGGATCAACCTTATGTCACCGAACTCGCCATTGTTATTCGACAGTAAATAGTGGTTCAACAAGCAGAATACAAGTGCTCGAATATTCATTTTCTGTTGGGTCATATTTTTACTAGGTCTAAAGTGATGTTTTACAAGCTTTGCCAAATTAACCTTATCACCCACAACGATCTCAGCGAGCATGTTAGCATCTAGTCCTAGGAAATCCCCTATAGTTGTTTTACCCTCTTCAACAGTGCCAGGGGTAGCAGGAGTAGCATTGGTAGGATAACCAAGGATCGCGGCAAATTCATCAGGCAAAGGGCATACTTCATTGCCCCGAAAGACAAAAACATGGTGATCAGAATCCCAAAAGTTTAGGGCCGCATACAGAAAATTATAATCAATATTAATTTGTTGTAAGCCTAAGAATGCCTCTAAGTGGTATCCTTTCAACAAAGCCTTGTCTGTGGGATTAATGGCTCTTAGCCAGCGCCTAACAACTCGTTGGAGGGAGAAGGGAGGAATCGACATGGCAAGAGTAGGGAAGAATAAAAGCTAAGCAATTGCAAAAGAGAGGAAGATTGAGAGTGGTGAAAAAGAAAGACGTACTTAACCCCTATATATACACGAAAGCATCAAGTGACATCCTAATCCCATTCGGAAACGCGTTAAGAAATCCGGAACTAAGAAAAACTGCCAAAATAGAATTTCCAGCGCCCAAGGCTGGGCGCCGAAAATTTTAACGCCTGGTCAGGGACGCCGGAAATGTAGCCCAAGGCCCGGATCCTTCAAAACGCGGAGCAGGAAAGGACTTAAAACCGTGTTAGTAGACACGAGGCCCTGTTGTAATCAAGATCAAGCCCAAAGCACCTTTAGAGCCCGAATAGTGAAAACAAATGTTAAAGCTTGTCGAAACTTAGACTCATCTCAAGAAAAAATATGTGTACATTTTTCAAGGCAATATAGAAAAAAATAATAATCAAGGTCATTCTTCGAAACACAAAAAAAAAAATCAAGTCGTTGGTTTCTCAAATTAAAAAGCGTTTATTTGTCAAAAAGATCAATCCGGGCCAAAGTAAGCTCGATGTATTAATTATTGAAAATGAAGCAAACTTTGTCGCCCGGAAAATGAAGTCGCACTCCACGACTTCATCAAAGTAGCATACCACTACAAAGATCGCTCGCACTTACGAGAACGATCCCAAACACGATTAAGGACGTTATAAAATACGTACTTCTCTTGGCAAAGAACAACCACCAACTACAAATGCATGGGGGCTCGAAAGAAAGAAAATATGCGTTTCAAAAAAAGGGATGCAAGTTGAAACAACGTTTCCAAGCTACGTCCCGTGCTTGGACAAATTCAAAAATGAACTCGACCTCAAAGCAAAAGGTCTCCATTAACATTCACATATGGTCCCACCGGTCATTTCACAAGGACCCAAGTAATGGCATAACTAGGCCAGTTCTAAACGGTGACATACATCCTATGAGCCGTAAAGACTTGTTCAAAACCACGAAAGGCAGACGACCACGAAACGATGGTCCGTTTAGACACGTTGCCAACCCACATTCAGGCTGCAGCTAAATCCGAGCATCCCTCGAAAGAATACGCTCTTACAAGAATGAATAAAAAGAAATTCTCAAAAGAAATCCCAAGAACAAATGAAATAGGGACTGGCCCACCTCGATCGGGCAAGATCGCGCCACGAACCACGCGAGTCCCAAATCGAAAAGACGAATTCAGGTTCGCTCACCTCCATCGGGCGGGGCGTCCACCCTTAGCGGACAGGGCTCGCCCACCTTCAGCGGGCGGGGTCTGCGTCACTAACCGCGCAGGTCCTCAGTTTTCGAAAATGAAAAGAAAATAAAATCTTCAAAACAAAAACAGGCTCGCCCACCTTCAGCGGGCGGGGTCTACGTCACAAACCGCGTAGGTCCTTATTTTCGAAACATCAAAACAGATTCGTCCACTTTTATCGGACGGGGTGTCCACCCTCAGCGGACAGGCTCGCCCACCTTCAGCGGGCGGGGTCTGCGTCACTAACCGCGCAGGTCCTTAGTCGCTGCAGCGATAAATTTTCCTGGTTTATCCTTTTTCAAAAATCAAAGGATGGTTTTCCTTTTCCAAAAATCAAAGGATGGTTTCCCTTTTCCAAAAATCAAAGGATGGTTTCCCTTTTCCAAAAATCAAAGGATGGATTGGTTTTCCGCTTTTCCAAAAAAGAGCGATGTGCTGGATTTTCCTTCGTTTTACGTCCTATAAAAACAAGGGGGTTTTCTCGTTTAGCTAACCCTGAGAATGAGAATCTTTAAAACGTTTTACCTCATGATTGGGCTTGGCCAGGCCTAGTTACACTTTATAGCTTTGATTTCGAAAACATCTTTAGATACTTCCAATGACAAAGTGAGGGAGTTTCTATACTATCAGTTAACAAATTCTAATGACGCGTGAGGAATGTGTTAACACTTCAAGTGATGACCCTTAAGTCAAATGTTATCACTCGGGGGCTCGTGAGACCCTCGCAAAACAGGTCACATACACCATGGCTTGTATGACGCACTCCGTCTAGTACTTTGACCATCGTCTCATCTCGAGACTCAGTCAAAGTGGGGGCTAACTGTAGACGCCTACTTTTGTCCCCATTCCCGAAAGGGAAGGTTCGATGATGAGAACATAAATCTCCACTTTGCAACGCATCTCCTATAAAATAACGAATCTCAATCACCCTTTCATTTCAGCCAAAACTACTAATTATAGAAACCTGCTAAGAATGGTAACTGCCGTAAAAAGTAGTTGTTAAAAGTGGCAAAATCATAAAAGATAGAAACCTGTCAGAATTAGGTATTGCACTCCAACATAAATCCTAAAAGAGATAGAATTTACAAAGGAATTCTATTCTTGGTATAATTCAAAAATAAGAGTTATGTATTAATTAAATTCCTAACGAACCTAGAGTTCGTAACGGGCCCAGACGCATTCCGTCATAAGTTAATACGCACTAAAAGACTCGGATAAATCTCCCAAAAAGCTCCGTGTTCTAAGAGTCCAAATGTGACAAAAACTCGGCCCAGATCCCATTTTCAACGCCTGGATCTGGACGCCGAAATCTTCGGCGCCCAGCCCTGGGCGCTAAAAGTGCCTGGGGCCGTTTTATCTCCGGATTCTTTTTGGATTCGTATCTTAAAATCTATCTTTCCACACACTCTTTTCCTATAAATACAGCTTAAAACCGACGTGAAAATAACACACAATTCCATAATCTTAGTATTGACTCTAGCCTTAAGCCTAAGCCTCACGCTGCGAAATTGATCCGGCGTTCTGTCGCAATCGACCCAAAAGTCGAACAGAACGCATCCTGCCCCTTTTAGCTTGATGAATTAAGCCTAAATACCGGAACATTGCTTGGAAACCCGAGATTCGCTAAATAAAAGGAGAAATAGCAAAGCCAAGTGGTTAATTTTCTGAGAACCACAACGCACCTCTCAAGGGTGCGTTGTAATGTGTCCCTTATATGATTTAATCGCTTTCATCACCCTTTTATAAAATTGTTAAACTATTAATTTGATTGATCTATCACGCCTAATAAGATAATACCCTGGACAATTGAATTATCATGCTAGGTACCTTAAATCAATCTAAATAAGATAATCACGATCGATTTAGTATTATGTGTTGCATATTGCTAAAATCAATTCAGAATAGTTTAATAGTTTAACGCATGTCCCTTCAATTATTTATGTTGAGCTAGTAAGGATAACCTTCCTCTGGAGTATTATCGCTGAGCACTCCTCTCGGTAGTTACAGTCCCCCGAACTTTCAATCTCTGCCCTGCGGGTGTACGTTGAGCGATCCCCACACCAGGGATCACAAGGGAACCTATGGCCGTCGTGGTCAAACATAATGGCACTCCCTTTATGTCACGATAACCCCATTTTGTCAGTTTTCTCATTGTCGTTAAAAACTGAATGGCGACTCCTATATTACTAGTCGATTGGGTGTAAACTCACAGGAAATCCAATTACACTTGATCTGACAACGTCACGCCTGTAGACACCTACTTTTGTCCCCATTCCCGAAAGGGAAGGTTCGATGATGAAAACGTAAATCTCCACTTGACAACGCATCTCTTATAAAATAACGAATCTCAATTCCCCTTTTCATTTCACCCGAAACCTGCTATTTTTAGAAACCTGCTAATTATGGAAACCTGCTAAAAATAGTAACTGCCGTAATGGGTAGTTGTTAAAAGTGGCAAGTCATAAAAGATAGAAACCTGTCAGAATTAGGTGTTGCACTCCAACATAAATCCTAAATGAGATAGAAATTGCGAGAGAATCCTATTCCTAATATGATTCGAAAGTAAGAGTTACGTATTAATTAAAATCCTAACGAGCCTAGAGTTCGTAACGGGCCCAGATGCATCCCGTCACAAGGTTAATACGCACTAAAAGACTCAATTAAATCTCAAATACTCCGGATTCTAGGAATCCGAATCTGACTAAGAAAAACAGCCCAGATCCTATTTTCAACGCCTGGCTCTGGGCGCCGAAATCTTCGGCGCCCAGGCCTGGGCGCTGAAAATACCTGGTTCGTGTTTTTTTCTAATTCCTCGTGGATTAGAGTTCTGCAATTCTATCTTTCCACAAACTCTTTTCTATAAATAGGGCCTTAAGTTCGACGTGAAAAAGAACAACAACACACAATTATTATTCTGAGTATTGACTCTAAACCCCTAAGCCTAAGCCTCACGCTGCAAAACTGATCACGCGTTCTGTCGCAATCGATCCATAAATCGAACAGAACGTATCCCGTCCCATAATTTGAGATTCTTTAAATAAAAGGAGATATAGAAAAGTCAAAGTGGTTAGGTTTCTGAGAACCGTGATGCACCTCTCAAGGGTGCGTCGTAATGTGTCCCTTTTCCATGGTTTAATTGCTTTCCTCGCCCTTTTATGAACTGTTAAACTAACTAAATCTGATTGTTCGATCACGCTTAATAAATATGATATTTTTGGGAAATTGGATTATCATGTTAGGTCCCTTAAAACAATCTAAATCAGATAATCGCGTTCGATCTAGTACTATATGTTGCATATTGTTAAAATCAACTCAGATTAGTTTAATAATTAACGCATGTCCCTTCAATTATTTATGCTGAGCTAGTAAGGATATCCTGCCTCTAGAGTTATCGAAGAGCGAGTACTCCTCTCGGTAGTTACAGTCCCCCGAACCCTCAATCTCTACCCTGCGGGTGTACGTTGAGCGATCCCCACCACCAGGGATCACAAGGGAACCTACGGCCGTCGTGGTCAAACATAATTGCACTCCCTTTATGTCACGATAACCGGGTTTTGTCAGTTTTTCTCATTGTCGTTAAAAACTGAATGGCGACTCCTATATTACTAGTCAATTGGGTGTAAACTCACAGGAAATCCAATTACACTTGATTTGACAAAAAGAAGCGTCACACCCACGAGGGACGAAGTCACGCATTAGCCTCGTGCTTTTTCGACCCCCTCATAGTGGCGACTCCACTGGGGATAGTGAAGGAAATACTCGTGCTTGTAGGTAATCAAAATAGCCGAAGGGTGAAACGATCCTACCTCGCGTTTATTTCCCCATCAAGTTGGGACGACCAGAAAATCAGCATATTAATGTGAACGGGCAGAACCGCATAACGAATCTTGGCTCCCTTGGTGTTTCATCTCGGGAGTTGGGACTAAGGATACCCATCGCCAACCGGGGGGTGCATACGCTTCAAATTTTGTCCACTCGGCACTTTCGCTAGTAGTACACCCATCCCAAACCCAATCGCTCGCCCACTAGGTCCCTCTCGCCTGCATGCCCCCTTGGCTTGCACTTGCGGGTTGGCCTTTTGGGACAAAATTCGTCTGTTGAAAGCACTACCCCAACCGGGGCATGTGGTGGATCTGCGATAGAAGCGGTACCAAGCCAGGCGCAAATAACTACCCATAGAAGCCTATCATAAACTACATGACATATTATTATTGCCTCATGATGGAATGTTAGTTATGTGTAGCGAAATATATGATTGTGTGTGACAAACTATCCTAGAAAAACCAACGACCTTAAAAATTGCCCAAGCATTCATAAACCAATTTGCCAAAGAGTTATACTGAAATACGTGTTCCGCAAACCCGAACGATCGCTACAGAAATAAGCGACGCTCGGGATGGCCTGTAACGAATCCCACAAACGCTGCACAACGCGTAAAGGACGTTATAAGGCAAGCACGCAAAATCGAAGTCGCATAAACAAAAGTAGACGCAAACAGAAACCGAGAACCAGCCAGGGACGCATTTTCAACGCCCCTGGCTGGGCGCCAGAATTTCTCACGCCCTAAGCTATGCGCTGAAGTTGCTGCTTGGCCTTCTGGTCAGGCGCAGCAGCCTCGGTGCCCGCGAAAAAGAAAACACGTAGCAAAAAAACCGTTCGTAAAAAATTACTGCGAGGGCGTAAGAAAAGCACTCGGTTCTAAAAGCGACTCATAGAAAAGAATAACTCTTTGCGTCGTTGTTAGGCCTCCTACGACGACAATGCTCGGCATCAAAACCGAACATGCTAATAATTATGAATGTCACATGGGCAAAGTATTCAAAAATAATGTTCAAATGAAGTTTTTAAAAAATAATGTTCGAATAAAAAGTAAATCCGAGTCTAGACTAGGCTATGCCAAAGTACAATCTGAATCCTAAAGTCTTAGTTGTCTTATCCATAGAATCGGTCCTAATGCTTGGTGTCGTTCTGCAAGTTAAAAGGTTAAACCATATTGAGTCTCCCTTCCTAACATTTAAATCAATAAGCACCCATATGTAATTGTCATCCCTTGCTAAGAATCTAAGGTCTCAATACTCTCTCCCACCAATAAAAATAATATATTATAGTATTTGCAAAATGGAAACAGTCACATTCTGAAAATCATTCCCCCATAGTCGCACAACCCCCAAATTGAACCCAAGGTGTCAATACCATTGGCAAGAAAAATTAATGGCCTCAAGGCTTATGATCACATTGGGTCACGACCATCATAGTCCTCTCGAGCCACTCGCTCCTTGAAATACTCCTAAGTACGGACTAAAAGATTTTCCATGAATGCAACATGACCAACCATGAAAATACCCAAATCGGCATACCATAAGGCTACCATTGGGGTAAAGCAATACACACTAAGAGAGAAGCCGCACTAATGATTCTAGCCTTGTAAAAATGGAAATTTGATCTCCCCAATTAACTACCTTGCCAACATTAAGCAAAATGGCGCACGACAAATGAACACCCAAGAGTTAAAATCTAAAGTGTCAACCAACGAAAGTTATGGTCCAATTAGCCTAAGTCTGAGAGTCGCTTGGTCAAGTATTATAGGCTTACGCCACGTCATCATTTTGAGTCTAGGCCACCTCCTTGTATTCATACACGGGTTATAATCAGAAAGATTAATGAAAGTTCGAGTCTAAATCACAACTTCCATTTAAATCCCGGAAACCGGAATCTGAAAAGAAGCAAAAAATTATCTTCGATGTAATTCTTTCGTTAAATTTTAATAAGGTAAAAATAACATTTTGAATCTACGCTATTTGCACATTCTAAGAAACGACTAAATACGCTTGCAAAGTAAGACAATTTAAAGGTCCACCCTAGGCCTGCTAAAATTAAAGGTCCACCCTAGGCCCGCTAAAATTAAAGGTCCACTATAGGCCTACCAAACGAGGCTCACTCAGTCTCGCCTCGTGACTCTAAGACCACAACCATCTACCTCTTAGCCCAAATAAAATTTTTTGAAGGATTTATGTTGGGGAGAAATCCCAAGCAAAAAGAAAAAAGAGAAAAAGAAAAGGGAGAGCGAAAAGGGCGAGCCATGAAATACTTAGCCCGTACCTCCCAAAGCGCGAAATTTACCCAAGTAAACGGAGGAAAAGAATTGAGTCAACCAATCCAAATCATAAGATTCTACGATGTCTACCCTTTCCAATCTTTAAGTTCTTAGACGCTTTCGCTCTGGGGCCCCTATTCAGCTCATTTAACCCATCCATGTTCTCATTGCCATAACCCAAGAAACCATTACCTCGACTCTTGTTCTTGAACTTGTTGTCAACCGCAAACCGCGCACGGCCATTGACACGTGCGTCATACCATTATTTCCAAAGCCCAAAACCTGTTCTTACACCACCATTAGCATAATGACCATATAACTTGTGTGTGGATACATCCTGTTGATATACCCTTGAGCCGTCCCCATACTACTCATTGGCCTTGATTGATGTAAACTCGTGACACTAGCTTGAGGCCGCAAATTGTGAGTCCTAGCAGATATAATCCTCATGCTTGACCAATACTTATACAAATTATCCTATCTCATTCAACCCATCTTTCAAACCGTCCTGAGTCACGAGTAAAAAAAAGAAGACAAATGAAAAGTACAAAAAGATAATAAATAATAAAAAAGCAAACTTTGCAAAGCGCCTCTAAAGTTAGTCTAAAAAGAAAAAGAAGCATTTAGCGCACCAAAAAAGATCCGTCCAGAAATAATTTTCAGCGCCCACAGCTGGGCGCCAAAATCTTTAGCGCCCCAGCCTGGGCGCTGAATCTCTCTGCTCGCCAAATTTTGTCCAGAAGTGCTCGTCATTTTATCTGCACATACACGAAAAAATAACGAACACTTGGAGGGGTACAACACGTATTCAGATATACGTACCACCAAAAAATACATGTACTCAAAAAAAAATATATAAGACAAATTTTTGGCTTACGGCAAGGCAGCAGATTAAAATAATAATAAACTTCACTTATTCTACCGTTTTAAATAATACGTTTCCACCTCATAACGTACTTGTTTAAAATCGGCATTCTAAGAAACCATTTTCTAGGCTAAGAACTACGCAAGACCTGATTCCAAATTAAATCTATTTAAGGCGGATACGTAGGCAATCCGTGATTCGGTCCAACCAATTTGCAAAAATATTAAAGCCTATAGAAAAACAAGAATAAAAATAGAAGTCCCTTATTGAAATATAATTACTTGCAACCCAAGTCGAAAGAAAAATTTAAGTCAAAGGAAGAATCCAAGTCATCAAGATGCCAAAATTAATGAGCACGCATCGAAAAATAATAAGGGCACGTACCCTTGCCAGAAGGAGCACTCACACTCCTAGGCACTTAGCCAAGACTCAAAAAGATCGCTTTGCCTCAATTGAATGGGGGCTAGCGCAAGCGTCCATGACCTCTAAAATACTTGACCCTCCCTAAAGCGAAACTCACTTAAAGACCTTATTTCACCACTAGACATAGTCGTTCGCTTAAAGACCTTCTTTCACCCCTAGACACAGTCATAGTCGCCGACAAGTAGTAAAGGCAGTAAGCTTGCAATAAAGAGGATTGTTCTACGGCATCACCCCATCGTTCCTTCGAACTCAGGGCACCCGTTCATGGTAATTCGAATGCTTGCTAATCCCCTTTGAAAAAAAATCAGACATTGTCAATAGGACTTGGCACCTAACCAAGGCTCACCCTACTCAGACATATGACACGGGCATCTAAAATAGAAATCTGAAAGCATCATTAATGGGGAGACATAACAACAACTGGGGGCTAAAAATTCAAATGAAAGAGCTAGGGAAAGAACTAAGTATACCTTGACCTTTTGTGCAGACATACACCAAGTAAATCTAAGTCTATTTGAAAACGGTTTATATTCCCGCAATTTTGGAAAAGATGGCCCTAAAAGCCTAAAGCATATGCCAAACAGGCACAAGTAATATCTTGACACCTGCACCCTGGCCTCTAGCAAATCCTTAGACAGCATTCCAAAAATCGTAACAGTATTTTGATTCACTCATGTAATCCTGTACGAACCCTTCTATAAGTCAACTTACTTAGGACACCTCGGATTGTACACAGTAGGACTCGGATTTCAAATAATTTTCAAAGACTTCTTCGAACATAATAAAGTGTCGTTGGTTTAATCTAAGTATGCGTTTATCTCGACGTTACAAGTGAGTCAAAAAGATTTCTAAATATGATTATGGGTAAAGAAAGGCACCTAGCTTTTGGTCAAAGCACACTTCAACATGTGACTGCCTTGACCATGGCGATGTCGCATAATACGACATTTACAAGAGAAGTAGCAGATCACTACTCGAACATACCTCGCACTAAACGAGTCTGGTTCAAACTATTCATGATCCGTGTCACCATGAATGCATAAAAACTTATGCCAAGCATTGTAGCACCAAGCCAATCCCGTAGCTACAATTGGGGGCTTGAGAAAAACACTCTAAGAATGCTCGAAATGACGATTTTATCGCAAATTCCCGACGCTAATGCTATACATACATCATAGGGGCACAATCCTAAGCTTTAATCGTGTAAAACGAACCTTAGAATGGCTACAACCCCTCCCAAATTCTAAGCACTACTTAGAATATATAAAGTCACCCCACTAACAAGGGTAACTGAAAATCGCGAGTCACCAAAACTCCGATCAAACTACTGCACATAACGCTCGCCCTATAAGCGCCCGCTACACAGTCTACCTCGTTCCAAAGCAAAAGCGAAGGTAAAAAAATCAAGGATAAGAACTGTCAAAATATACCCAGAAATATTTTCAACGCCCAGAGCTGGGCGCCGATATCTTTAACGCCCCAGCCTGGGCGCTGAATCTTTCTGCTAGTCAAGTTTTGCCCAGATATAAATATAAGAAAGAAACACCTATGAATCCTTGCATCGAACGAAGTAATAAGCCGTGCAAACCCACGCAGAAGGTGCTACACTTGTTCAAGCACCTGAACGAGGCGTGATGAAGTACTCCAATGCAAAATATAATAATGATATCCCAACACCTGGAGGAATGTTCTAAGACACGTTGTTAGGCCACACAAGCCTATGTCGCACCATAAGTTCAACCGTCCCACGGTACAAGTCTAAAAAAGAGTAAGGCATATCACACTAATGCGGCCACGACCAAGAGCATGTGTAAAAGAGGCAAAGACTACTTATCGCCCAAATTCAAAATGTAAGCCACATGACTTCTACATTAAGGATTAAAGGTAGCAAAATATTACCTACCACGGAAGGGATAGCTCGCACCTACACGAGCGGAACCCCAAGGCATCTTTCTCGAAAGAACCTACAAAAATCGTACGCCAAAAGGAAAGCATCCCAACATGCATACTTGGGGGCTCCAAGCTACGAAACAACCATAGCAAAATAAAAAAATCTCGAAGCAAATGTTTGAACAATCGAAAGGGCACGATGTTTGAGCCCACTTCATGAATGGGCCTGAACCCTATCAAGCTTCTAAGCAAACTATTCAAAATCAGTCGTTGCTCAAAAAAAAAATGAAACAATTCAAGCAAACTGATTAATGGACCGCACACCACGGCCATTCTATGAACGCTCGTTCGCACACACATATCATCTTTTCTAAGTAACGAACATTTACGAATGCGTTTAAAAGAAAAAAAAAAGAAAAAGGAAAACGGACGAACAAGAGGCCGGCTGTGTCCTCAAGAAACCTCGCCAGAAATTATTTTTAGCGCCCAGCGCTGGGCGCCGAAATCATTAACGCCCAGGCATGGGCGCCGAAAATGATTCCAGACCCAAAAAACAGCTCTGACTTCAATAGGGCCCTGCCATATTTATTCGACTTGAAAATTGCCGATTCCTTTACTGAAAGTCGCACCTCACGGCTTTGTTAAGATTAGCACACCACTACAAAGATCGCTCGCACTTACGAGCACAATCCCAAACACGATCAAGGACATTACAGAATGCGTATCCCCAAGGAACCTCTTTGACAAGAAATGACCGTCAAGCAAGAGTGCTTGGGGGCTCGAAGGAAAATATATATTATGCAAAGTTAAAAACAATATTCCCATACTACGCTGCACGAAATCCCGTGTTTGGATAATCTCAAAAAATGGATTACAACCTCAAGACAAAGGTCGCCGTTGATACTTATACATAGTCCCCTAATCAAGGACCCCAGTAGTGCAAAAATCGAGCTGTAAGGACTAGCTCAAAACCACAAAAGAAGACGGTCACAAGACAAAGGTCCGTCTAAACCCGTTGTCAACCCACATTCAGGTTACAACTAAGTCCGAGCATCCCTCGAAAGAATTCGCTCCTACAAGAATGAACAAAAGAAATTCTCAAGAGAAATCACAAGAAAAGAATGAAATAGGGACTTGTCCACCTCAATCAGGCAAGGCCGCGGCACGCGAATCCCAAATCAAAAAGACGAATTCAGGTTCGCTCACCTCCAGCGAGCGGGGCGTCCACCCTTAGCGGACAGGGCTCGCCCACCTTCAGCGGGCGGGGTCTGCGTCACTAGCCGCGCAGGTCCTCAGTTTTCGAAAAATAGAATCTTCAAAAACAAAAATGAAACAGGCTCGCCATCTTCAGCCGGCAGGGTCTACGTCACAAACCACGTAGGTCCTTATTTTCAAAAAGCACAAACAAATTTCAAAATAGATTCGTCCACTTCTATCGGACGGGGTGTCCACCCTTAGCGGACAGGTTCGCCATCTTCAGCCGGAGGGGTCTACGTCACAAACCGCTTAGGTCCTTATTTTCAATTTCAAAAACAGATTCTTCCACTTCTATCGGACGGGGTGTCCACCCTTAGCGGACAGGCTCGCCATCTTTAGCCGGCGGGGTCTGCCCCACTAACCGCACAGGTCCTTAGTCGCTGCAGCGATAACTTTTTTTGGTTTTCCGTTTTTCCCAAAAACGATGTGAGTAGCTTTTGGTTTTCCGTTTTTCCAAAAAAGAACGATGTGAGTAGCTTTTGGTTTTTCCGTTTTTCCAAAAAAAAAGAACGATGTGAGTAGCTTTTTCCGTTTTTCCAAAAAAGAACGATGTGAGTAGCTTTTGGTTTTCCGTTTTTTCCAAAAAGCGATGTGAGTAGTTTCCCTTTTTTCCAAAATTTAAAAGATTGGTTTTCCGTTTTTTCCAAAAAAAAAGAACGATGTGCTGGATTTTCCTTCATTTTACGTCCCATAAAAACAAGGGGGTTTTCTCGTTTAGCTAACCCTGAAAATGAGAATCTTTAAAAACATTTTTTACCTCGTGGTTGGGCTGGCCAGGCCCAATTACACTTTATAGCTTTGATTTCGAAAACATCTGTAGCTACTCCCAATGACAAAGTGAGGGAGTTTCTACACTTCTTTAGATCCTTCCAATTACAAAGTGAGGAAGTTTCTATACTATCCGTTGACAAATCCCAATGACACGTGAGGGATATGTCGACACTTCAAGTGATGACCCTTAAGTCAAATGTTATCACTCGGGGGCTCGTGAGACCCTCGCCAAAACAGGTCACCATGGCTTGTGCGACGCACTCCGTCTAATATTTTGACCATCGTCTTACTCCAAGACTCAGTCAAAGTGGGGCTAACTGTAGACACCTACTTTTGTCCCCATTCCCGAAAGGAAAGGTTCGATGATGAAAACGTAAATCTCCACTTGACAACGCATCTCTTATAAAATAACGAATCTCAATTCCCCTTTTCATTTCACCTGAAACCTGCTATTTATAGAAACCTGCTATTTATGGAAACATGCTAAAAATAGTAACTGCCGTAATGGGTAGTTGTGAAAAGTGGCAAGTCATAAAAGATAGAAACCTGTCAGAATTAGGTGTTGCACTCCAACATAAATCCTAAATGAGATAGAAATTGCGAGAGAATCCTATTCCTAATATGATTCGAAAGTAAGAGTTATGTATTAATTAAAATCCTAAGGAGCCTAGAGTTCGTAACGGGCCCAGATGCATCCCGTCACAAGGTTAATACGCACTAAAAGACTCAATTAAATCTCAAATACTCCGGATTCTAGGAATCCGAATCTACCTAAGAAAAACAGCCCAGATCCTATTTTCAACGCCTGGCTCTGGGCGCCGAAATCTTTGGCGCCCAGGCCTGGGCGCTGAAAATACCTGGTACGTGTTTTTTCCTAATTCCTCTTGGATTAGAGTTCTGCAATTCTATCTTTCCACGAACTCTTTTCTATAAATAGGGCCTTAAGTTCGACGTGAAAAAGAACAACAACACACAATTATTATTCTGAGTATTAACTCTAAACCCCTAAGCCTAAGCCTCACGCTGCAAAACTGATCACGCGTTCTGTCGCAATCGATCCATAAATCGAACAGAACGTATCCCGTCCCATAATTTGAGATTCGTTAAATAAAAGGAGAAATAGCAAAGTCAAAGTGGTTAGTTTTCTGAGAACCGTGACGCACCTCTCAAGGGTGCGTCGTAATGTGTCCCTTTTCCATGGTTTAATTGCTTTCCTCGCCCTTTTATGAACTGTTAAACTAACTAAATCTGATTGTTTGATCACGCTTAATAAATATGATATTTTTGGGAAATTGGATTATCATGCTAGGTCCCTTAAAACAATCTAAATCATATAATCGCGTTCGATCTAGTACTATATGTTGCATATTGTTAAAATCAACTCAGATTAGTTTAATAGTTAACGCATGTCCCTTCAATTATTTATGCTGAGCTAGTAAGGATATCCTGCCTCTGGAGTTATCGAAGAGCGAGTACTCCTCTCGGTAGTTACAGTCCCCCGAACCCTCAATCTCTACCCTGCGGGTGTACGTTGGGCGATCCCCACCACCAGGGATCACAAGGGAACCTACGGCCGTCGTGGTCAAACATAATTGCACTCCCTTTATGTCACGATAACCGGGTTTTGTCAGTTTTTCTCATTGTCGTTAAAAACTGAATGGCGACTCCTATATTACTAGTCCATTGGGTGTAAACTCACAGGAAATCCAATTACACTTGATTTGACAAAAAGAAGCGTCACACCCACGAGGGATGAAGTCACGCATTAGCCTCGTGCTTTTTCGACCCCCTCACAACGCCCACGAGGGACGAGGTCACGCATTAGCCTCGTGCTTTTTCGACCCCCTCACACTTCGTTTTAAGTTGGAAAATGTTTTATAAAGCAAGGAATTATTAGGGTGTTACATCTCTTGGCTTCCATCATACTGAACCTAGCTAGCACTTTGTCAATGTAAGTGCTCTGGCTTAGTCCAATCATCCTCTTAGATCTATCCCTATAGATCATGATGCCCAATATGTACTGTGCCTCTCCTAAGTCTTTCATTGAGAAACACTTTCCAAGCCAAGTCTTTACAGGCTCCAGCATGGGAATGTCGTTTCCAATAAGTAGTATGTCGTTTACATACAAGACTAGGAATGCAATTTTACTCCCACTGACTTTCTTGTATACACAAGATTCGTCCTGATTCTTGATGAAGCCAAATTCATTGACTGCTTCATCAAATCGTATATTCTAACTCCTTGATGCCTGCTTTAATCCATAGATGGATTTCTTAAGCTTGCATACCTTTCCTTGATTCTTTTGATCGACAAAACCCTCCGGCTGTGTCATAAACACAGTCTCTTCAAGAACACCATTCAAGAAGGAAGTTTTGACATCCATTTGCCATATTTCATAGTCATGAAACGCGGCAATCGCAAGGACTATCCGAATAGACTTAAGCATAGCGACTGGAGAAAAGGTTTCATCGTAGTCAACGCCGTGAACTTGCCTGTAACGTTTTGCTACCAATCTAGCCTTGTATATGTATATAATTCCATTCTTGTCTTTCTTCAATTTGAAGACCCATTTGCATCCGATAGGTGTAAACCCATCCGGCAAATTAACCAAATCCCAGACTTGATTTTCAGACATGGAGTCTATCTCAGATTTCATGGCCTCTAACCATTTAGTGGGGCTTGGGCTCGTCATAGCTTGCTTGTAGGTCATAGGTTCATCACTATCTAATATGAGAACTTCTAAGTTTTCAGCCAAGAGGACGCCTGTCCATATATCCGGCTGAACCTTAGTTCTATGTGACCTACGAGGGGCAACAACGTCTTGAGGAACTACTCCCACTGGCTCTTCTGAAGGCCTTGGAGGTTCTTCACCTTGAACTGCTTCTAAAGAGTTCTTGGTTCGTTGTTCATCTCGAATCTCTTCGAGGTCTATTATTCTCCCACTTGTCATTTTGGAAATGTGATTTCTTTCCAAAAAGACACTGTCACGAGCAACAAATACCTTGTTCTCTGACTTCTTGTAGAAGCAATACCCCTTAGTTTCTTTTGGATATCCAACGAAGAAACATTTGTCAGATTTTGGTTCGAGCTTGTCCGAAATTAATCGCTTGACATATGCTTCGCAACCCCAAATCTTTAGAAAAGACAGCTTTGGAAGTTTCCCAGTCCATTATTCGTATGAAGTCTTTTCAATAGATTTTGACGGAGCACGATTCAGTGTGAGTACTTTTGTTTGCAATGCATGTCCCCAAAATTGTAATGGAAGTTCGTCTTGACCCATCATTGACCTGACCATATCGAGTAAGGTCTTGTTTCTCCGTTCCGACACTCCATTCCATTGAGGTGTCCCCGGAGCAGTCAATTCAGAAAGAATACCGCATTCTTTTAAATGGTCATCAAACTCGTGGCTAAGATATTCACCTCCTCGATCTGATCTTAGAGATTTGATTTTCTTGCCATGTTGATTCTCTACTTTATTTTGAAATTCTCGGAATTTCTCAAACGATTCAGACTTGTGTTTAATTAAGTAAATATAGCCATATCTACTGAAATCGTCCGTAAACGTTATGAAATAGCTGAAATAACCTCTAGCTTTCGTACTCATAGGCCCACATACGTCCGTATGTATTAGCCCTAGTAGTTCTCTTGCTCTTTCTCCCACTTTTGAGAAAGGTCTCTTTGTCATTTTGCCAAGTAAACAAGATTCACATTGATCAATCTTCTCTAAGTCGAATGATTCTAGAATGCCCTTCCTTTGAAGTCTTTCCATGCTCTTTGTTTTTATATGGCCTAATCGAAAATACCACAAATATTTGAGATCGGAATCACCAGTTTTAGCCTTTTTGGCATTTATGTTATAAATTTGTTTGCTTGTATCTAGCACATATAGACCATTTTCTTGTTGTGCTGAACCATAAAACATTTCATTCAAAGAAAAAGAACAACTATTGTCTTTAAATTGAAAACTAAAACCTTTAGAATCCAAACTTGAAACGGAAATAATGTTTATGGTGATACTTGGAACATAGTAACAATTTTCTAGTTCCAAAACAAAAACCACTTGGCAAAGATATAAAATAAGATCCTACGGCTAATGCAGAAATCTGTGCTCCATTTCCCACGCGTAGATCCATCTCGCCTTTATCAAGCTTTCTACTTCTCCTTAGTCCCTGCGAATTGGAACATAAGTGTGAGCCACAACCAGTATGTAATACCCAAGAAGTAGAATTTGCAAGATTACAATGTATGACATACATACCTGAAGGAGAAGTAACGTTTCCGTCCTTCTTTCTTTCCTTTAATTTGGGCAATCTCTTTTGTAATGACCAATTTCATTACAATTGAAGCATTGCGATGTAGAAGGAGAAGTGTTCTTCCTCATCTTGCTCTTAGAAGGCGCCAGTTGCCCTCCGGGAGTGGATGAAGATGCAGCCTTGCTTTTCTTCCCCTTGCACACTTTCTTGAATTTAGTGCACTTCACATTCAAAGGGTCTTACTTGAGCTTTAGGATTCTCTCGAATTTCTCGAGCAATTCCACAAGTTCACTGAATGTGTTCTCTTTCTAATTAAAGAGATAGTCCATCTTAAACCCCTCATAATCCCTATCAAGAGAGTTTAGCACAAGTGCTATAGCGATTGGCTCTTTGATAGAACCACCAAGTTTCTCAATTGTGAAGAATAATCCAGTCATCATATTCACATGAGACAGAATTGGTGTGTTTCTGTCCATATTAGCCTTGTAAATGCGCTTTTGTGCCTCTAGAAGCTCGACCTCCAGGCACGATCTATGTGGGGTAATGAGTTTGAGATTGCTCATTGAATTAGCCAATTCATCAACCCCGTTGCCAACAGTTTGGCCATTGGCCATTGGGTTGATACCTCACACGACATCTATCCCTTAGATGACTTAGGAGTACATGAGGCTCATAGGTAATGAACCTCCCTCTCCTATTTTCAGGGATAGATTTTAGGATAAATTCCGAGACAAGGTACTTGTGAAGTGCCCAATTTCTGTACCTTTCTGAAGTCATACCCCTCGCATAATTGCTAGGAAAAGGTTGCTCGGCGACATAGTTCATGTCGTTAACTTTTAAAACTTTGATAAGTTTCCTTTCCCATTCAAGAAAGTTAGTCAAGTTTAACTTGACATCCAGAATTTCTGATGCTTTGATTATTGTTTTAGACATTCTACATTTGAAAAGAATTCGAAATAAATAACCATTCATAATCTTCAATAACTTTGAAATAAAATCAATCATGCAATCATTAAAGCTATTAAACATTTCATTCATGCAAACGATTCCAAGACCCTAAAAATCCTAAATTCTTAAGCAGCTTTGGCATGTCTAAGGTCTTTTAAGATTCTAGGCAAGCAAAACCTATTGCTAGTAATCTCCAAATTACTCTTGGTTAATAAATTAATTCCATAATTTATTCCTTTGCCACAACATATGCCATTGTTGTTTGAGTTACAACCACAATCAATGTGTTCCTTTGGGATACCTTACCATCTAAGTCAACTAAAATAGCACCTCGCTTTGGCGTAAACCTATTACCTTAGATCCTTAGATTTTTGTAAGTGCTTGATTCGGAAGGCAATTATAAACTCAGTATTACTTTGGACCTACTTGTTTCTATGTCGGTTTGATTATTTAGTGATAATCGGACATACAAACAACATTCATGCATAATATACATTCATTCATAATATATAAGTGCATAAATTTAACTTTGGTGAACTAGTATGACCCAAAACTTTGTCTTGAAGGATCCAATCTCCTTCACCTTGTTAGCTTGGCATCGTCTTGGACTTCATTCAAAAGCTAACTTAAAGTTCTAAATATCCTAGAAGAACTTGAAATAATAAATAATTACATCAAAACTTCAATGGTACGTAGACCATATTTAAAACTTTACATTCAAAGATAAAACGGTACGCAGACCGTATTTAACTATCCTAGATTGGCCATACAAGTCACCTTGAATAACTGCAATACATAAAATAATCCATTCGTGTCCTAAAACGAATGGCCCAAATAAATATGCAAGTATTTACATGATTTATTTAAAAACCACGTTCACGTAAAACGCGTCCTAAAAGATTAATCAATTCCGAATTATTAATCCTTAGAATTATTCTAATCAAAATTTAATTTAATTAAAATAATGGTGACCTACGAAAATAATTAAAATTAATTATTTCATTTAATTTCATTAAATGGCTCCCACTTAAACCAACATTTTAATTTTAAATATTTAAACTCACGGCCAGGCCCAAGTCAAATAAAATAAAATACTTAAAGTCCACCGTTAGGCCTTTTCGTGCAAAATTAAGTCCAAAGCTCAAACGAAGCAAATATGAACATTTGGATGCATTGTGGGCTAGACGAGTGCCCAGCCCAACGACGCGAAGTGCCTTGTAGCCTCGCACCCACACGAGGGCCCAAGCCCATCGCGCAGGCACGAGCACCGCAACAGCGCACAGGACCAATGCCCGCGCCCACTGCCTATGCTGCCTCGTCGCTTGTTGCTTGCTGCTTGTTGTGCTGTCGCAACGCTTCGGGCTAGCGCACGCTGGCACGCTAGCTCCCTCGTTGGCGCAGCGCTGCCCGATGCGTGTTGCGTGCCTCGAGCTCGCCCATAGGCTTCGCCCAGCTCTGTGCATGCTACACGCCTTTGCTCGCAGCCCGTAGGCACATCGCACAAGGCCAGCGCCCCTTGGGTCTGCCTTCGTGTGCGTGCCTTGCCTATTCGTTTCGCAAACGAGGGAGCAGCCCTTGCTTCGTGCAAGTGGTTTGTTGTCCGACTTTTATTAAAAAAAAATCAACTTTTTTAATGTTCGAAACAAAATTGCACGAAAAATCATTTTTCATAATTTTAACAAAACTATTCGTTTTACTTACGAAAAATAATGTTTGATCGATTTTATTAAATTTCAAACAATCTAATTAATGAAATATAACAAATCTAGGCTAACAAATTATTCAAATTTAACGAACGATCAATATCAACAAAATTTTGAATAAGTTTGATAATTCAATCCAAAACTTTAAATCGTTCTAAACATTTAAATTTCAGATTTTTATCAAATTTGGTTTAGGTGATCGATTGAAATTAACGAATCTAATCAAAATTTTAATCCATAAATTTTTTATATCTGCCATTTAACATGAAATTACATTCCCCTTTCTAACTAAACAAATTTCCAGATCTAAATAATTAATAAAATCAATTTACATCTAAAAATCATTAAGTTAGGGGAAAATCAAATTAGGGTTTATACTTAAAACTTATGGCCGAAAACTTTACCATAATTTTAAAATATACCCCAGAACAGTAGGGAAAAATTTCAATTAATTCCGAGTAGTTTAGATCGAGTAATTAATTGAAAAACTTTCCAAAATTGTTAATTTAATTCATTCATTAACTAAAACGCCCAAAAACTCAAACTTAGGGGGCTTTTTTTGCGATTCTGTTCACATTAGATGATCTTAAAACGCCGTTTTCAATCAGAATAGGGTCAAAAAATTCGAATTTCCTACATTTTACGAACTCGTAACATATTCTACGATCTGTCCAATAATCCGGAAAAAATTCCAAAAATTCATGAAAAAATCAGAAAAATTCGACAACGACACAAACATAATAACATGCCAAAATGTACTTAAAATACATGTTGCTCATGATACCACTGTAAAGGAATGCCGTTAAAAACATATTAACGCAGCTAAATAATTCCCAAAGCCAGGAACCATGTATAAAGTACAGATCAAGCAGACTTACGTTTGTAGCGTGTTTTCTCTAGATTCAACGTACCACAAACACGAACAAGAACTCCATATGTCATTCCTCTACTTGGTTCACCGACACGTTCAGATCCGTCTTGAGATTGATGGCTTAGAAGTTACTCAAGATATTTTAGCTTTTAGAGAAGAACAGTTTGAACGGAGGTTCAAAAGAGATTAGGGTTTCTCTTTTGATTTAGGTTAAACTGAAATTACATAGAATGTGTGTTGGAAAAATATAACAATACGGTGAGGTGTTATAACCCTTAGGTTATAACATGACCAGCCAAAGCACAAGGCCTTAGGCCGGTCAACTCTCTCTCGCACAAGCCCACGAGCACGCGCGCAGCAACACACAGCCGTGGGCCTTGGGCCTCGCTGTTTATGCACTGCCGCTGCTGCTGTCCCGTGCGCGAAGCCGCAGGCCATGGGCCATGCGCTTGTTGGTCCTTCCGTGCTTGCGCGCTTAGCTCGAAGGGCCGAAAGCTTTTCCTTGCTCGTATCCGCGACCAATGCCTTACGGCTATTGTTTATCGTATAGTACTTGACGAATCACGGTCGTACGATACGATTATTCGTTCGCCTACCTTACGAATATACGCGATACGATATACGATTCCGATCCAACGTCCTATCGTATATTTATGTTTTTCCGAACTAATTCCCCAAAAGCTATTAAATGAATTTCCGATTCATTTAATCCGATGATCTTTTACATGCCAATGGTGTGACCTTATAGGTTCAGTAAAGAGTAAGCTGTGAGTCCTAATATAGATTAGAACTCACTGATCGGAAGCATTGCTCCAGCCAGCTGTTCCGATCACTTGATCTCACTGAATTAATTGTTCGTAATTAATCTGAACCTTGGTATTAGACTAGTGCACCTTGGGTGAAGGACATATTTCCTTCAACATCATCGTCGTTGCTCTGGCAGCTAGCGCCGCGCCAGGCGCGTGCACCCCACCTGCGCCGGGCGCAGGTTCTTTTGGCTTTTCCAGCCGATTTCCTATAAAATCCCCCTTTTTAATGAATGGAAGATAGGAGAAAAAAGTCATAAACACTTAACGTCATAATGCATAAACACTCCCTAACATACTAATCCTCTCCAAATTTCAATTTTTCTAAAAAGAAACAATTTCTAAATTCTTAAGCAATTGGGAAAACATCTTGGAATCATCAACCTAGGAAATCTAGATAATGCGAGTCCCTAAATTCTATTATTTCTAATTTATATGCTTTAATCTTCAAGCTTTTTCAATAATCCAAGGATGTTTAGTGAGTTTATAACTCATGTAAACTAGGATTTGTACAAAATGGAGTAACCTTTAAGGGGTTTCATACTTGAATCCCCCTTAAATGGTCTTCCATACTTCATTTCCAAGTTTCAAGTTTCAATTTTAAAGTTTTGTTTTCAATAAAACATGATTAATAAGTTGATGCTTTCATTCTTGAAAGTGTTCCTTATGAAAATCATCATTCAAATATTCAAAAAACTCTAACTTTATGCAAGTTCAATGATGTTTGGAAAAGTGCAAACCCTTTTCCAAACTAGAACATATGAACATAAAAAGTTTCATGTTCAATATACAATTTCTACATTCAATATTCAGTGATGTTTATATGGTCAATTTCTCCATAGACTAGAATCAATTTCAAGTCATGCGGCTTATTAAAGATGAGACTTTTTAGCATAAAAGTTGTAATCTTTAAGAGTTTAGCCTCCTAATTTCAATATTCAAGTTCTATATTCAAGCTCAAGTTTAATATTCAAGCTTTTTTTCAGTGTTCAAATACAAAATCGATAATACTTTTTAATGAGCACATTCTTTCCAAGTTTGAATCCATGAGAAACCAAATCATACTTGATTAAGTGTTTCTTGTTTTGATTTCCAACATCATTCATGCCATTTCGATTATGCAATTTCAATAATTTATTGCTTATTCGATAGCCGTAGGGGAACTTTCTAGCATAATTTTTTGGGATTCCGATTTTTAAAATGTTCAAATCTTTAAGTCATTTAGCCCGACCTTGGAATTTTGCTCCCCTTTACGAGGTGAGATTGTGAAAATCAAGTCAAATCCAAATGTCGGACTTCTTGATGAATTGACCAAGTTTAGGAACTTGGCACGTTCTAAATGGGACGTGTCAAGTTCCCATAACATACATTCCAAAAATTCGAATATACAAGTATACGAAATACGAGAGAAACATAGCTTAAAACAATCAAGACCCTTAACAAATAGCCCCCTACAATCTGGAGACTCCACTTAGGATGTTAGAATTTTCATGCCGTTAAGTAATCCAAATCGACCAACAAAACTGAGCATCTTGGGCTCCGACCCGTAAAAACCGAGTTTAAACTGTACAAAAAAATCGAAAACGACGAATGCATGTGGTAAAAATCCAGGACTTATTCTCCAAGAAAGTCATATTTTCTCTAGCCTCCAAAGTACAATGTACAGCTGCCAACGCACCAAAAAAAGGATGACATCATCGTCCTTGCTCTAGCAGCTAGCGCCGCGCCAGACGCGTGCACCCCACCTGCATCGGGCGCATGCTCTTTTTGCCTTTTCCAGCCAATTTCCTATAAAATCCCCCATTTTTAATGAATGGAAGGGAGGAGAAAAAAATTCAGAAACACTTAACATCGTAATGCAAAAATTACTCATCAACATACTAATCCTCTCCAAAATTCAAACTTTTCTAAAACGCAACAATTTCTAATTAGTTAAGCAATTGGGAAAACACCTTGGAAGCATCAACCTAGAAAATCTAGGTAATCCGAGTCCTTAAGTTATAATATTTCTAATTTCTATGCTTTAATTTTCAAGCTCTTTCAATAATCCAAGGATGTTTAATGAGTTCATACCTCATGTAAACTAGGATTTGTACAAAAGGAGTAACCTTTAAGGGGTTTTATACTTGAATCCCCCTTAAATGCTCTTCCATACTCCATCTCTATGTTTCAAGTTTCCATTTTTAAGTTTTATTTTCAACAAAACATGACTAATAAGTTGAATCTTTCATTCTTGAAAGTGTTCCTTATGATAATCTCATTCAAATCTTCAAAAAACTCTAACTATATGCAAGTTTAATGATGTTTGGAAAAGTGCAAACCCTTTTCCAAACTAGAACACATGAACATCAAAAGTTTCATGTTCAATATACAATTTCTACATCCAATATTCAATGATGTTCAAAAGAGATCAATTTCTCTTTAAACTAGAATCAATTTCAAGTCTTGGATCTTATTTAAGATGAGACATTATAGTATGAAAGTTATAATATTTAAGAGTTTAGTCTCCTAATATTCAAGTTCTATATTCAAGTTTAAGTTCAATATTCAAGCTTTATTTCAATGTTCAAATACAAAATCGATGATACTTTTTAATGAGCAAACTCATTTCAAAGTTAGATTCTTTCAAAGTTTAATCCATGAGCAACCAAATCATACTTGAGAAAGTGTTTCTCGTTTGGATTTCCAACATGCCATTCCGATTATGCAATTTCAATACTTTATTGCTTATTTCAATATTGCACCTTTCAATTCCGCACCTTTACTAATCATTTGGTTTACACCTAGTCCATTCTAGGTGGTGATGTATAATCTTTACATTCTTGCACCCTATTTTATATTGCGATGCTTTGCTCTATTTGTTATTGCTTTCATCACCTAACATGCTAAATCAACAATCTACAAAGTTCAAATCATGCTTAACATTTTTGGACATCCGGATTAGGTTCCCTCAAAATTGGACTTAAAGCAAAGCGATCACGTACAAATTAACAATTTCAATGTTCTAATATGCATGCTCACCAACTTAAACTTAGTGTCTTGATTAGCATTATGCACGAAAATGATCCTTATCTTATTTGAACCAACTTATCAAAACTCCCAAAATAAGTGTCCCGTTCCCTTACCCGAGTCTCAAAAGGGTTTCAAGTCCTAGTCTTATCTCGAGTCATTTGGTCTTTCCAAACCGGACCCATAAACTTGTTTGGTGGCAACTCCGTCGGAACGCAGTATTCGATAGCTCGTAGGGGCACTTCCTAGCATAATTTCGCATAATTTTGGATTCCGATTTTCAAAATGTTCAAATGAATAAGTCATTTAGCCCGACCTTGGAATTTGGATCCCCTTTACTGGGTGAGATTGCGAAATTCAAGTCAAATTTAAATGTTGGACTTGATGAATTGACGAAGTTTAGGCACTTGGCGCGTTCTAAATGGGACGTGTCAAGTTCCCATAACTTACTTTCCGAAAATTCGAATATACAAGTATACAAAATACGAGAGAAACATAGCTTAAAACAATCAAGACCCTCAAAAAATAACCCCTACACGTGCCTTTTATGCTTGTGCCTATTTGTCTTTAGTTGCAGACTAAATCCTTTTTAGTATGCAAGAAGTACATCTAACTATACACATTCCTTTTGTACAAGCCACTTGGCGCAGTTTGATTGGTCCTAGCTGGACATGTATTTTATGTTACTCATTTTCCCCTCAATAAGGGTATTTCGGGAAAGCTCTGTTTGTAGTTACACTTGTTGATCATTAGAATGGATATGGATGCTCTACAAGGTCAACACGTGGCTCTCCTATTTACCTCACCCTTCTATAAATACCCCTTAGGTATTTCACTTTCCTACTTTCACTTTTTCGTAATATTAGATAGAATTCATGAGGCAGTTTCTGGCATCCTTTAACCACCAGGGAAGTGATTTCAGACCACCATCAACAACCACCAGATATTCCCATCATACCTTGTTCTTCAATTGTTCTTGAAAGTTAGCAATTTCTTCGACCAGTAGTTTTCAAGCAGATTTGTGTCGTTTTTCTTTTGATCTTAAAGGTAACTTCTTCTTCTTCTTTTTTTTGGTAATTATTGTTTATTACTTTTAGCCCGTACTCTATTATTTTTCATAAGTGGCAGCATGCCTTTCTGGTTCTTAGGACGATGATCGTTGGTTGGCTGTTCTTTCTTGAGGGATTTCTTTCCTTACGTCGTAAGCCATACATTCACCTTCCCATATGCAGGACGTCATGATAAGAATAGATCGAGGAGACGACTAAAGTGGGTCCCTTGGGCCATAAAGACGTGCATGACATGCAAATTATCTCATCAGGAAGAAACTGAGAGAACATTGGAGGCGTCTAATGTTGCAGAAGAGTAAGAAAGAGAGTCGTCAACGCCATTAGACGCCGAGGGAGTTGAGGGTTAAGAGAAGAAGGAAAAAACGACGACCGTTGCTTCAAGAAGAGAAGAAACACAAATTCTGCCATCTGAAATTTTCCCGTTACAAGGATATCGGGATTGTCTTGCTCAACATGGGGTTGTTTATAAGGAAAGCTTCCATGTTGAAGAAGACTTCGAATTCCTTATTCAGGTAAACAAACAGTGCACCACAAGGTGGCTAGTGGAAGGTGAATTTTCTGTGTATGCGTTTACTCTAAAATTGGAGCTTAGGTTTCCACCTCATCTGTTCGTCATAGAGATGCTTGGCAGCTATGAGTTAGAACTTTCCCAGTTGACGCCCAACTCTTGGGCCAGCGTTTTTGGCTGCATAGCCAAGTGGGAGCTTAAGGGCATCACTCCCTTTTTCGCGACATTTATCAAGCTTGTGGCTCTTACTAAGTGTCTGGGTGCCGCTGAAGGGTGGTTTACTCTTTGCAACTGGGGCCAATGCCAGATGGTGGTGAGTAAGGCATTCAAGTGGAACTTCTGGTGTAAGAAGCGGGCCATCATTTATACTCCAGCCAATGAGATATATAGGTGCATGAATCGATGGAATACTCTTTCCCGCTAAACGTCTAAGAATGAGATCCTTCCTCAGTGATATATGCATAGTACAATAGTGATTTTACCCAAGTCCCTTAGTACTTTTCTGTGTTAAATGAGATGTTAGGAGCCATTTTTAGTACTAATATGTGTTATGAAGTTTGCCTTGAGTTTCAGGTTGTTTGAAGAGAAATTGGCCTTTTTAGGCTCGTTTCGTGATATTACGGGCCACTACGCGATCCCGAGTAGGTTCAGGACGATCATTGTCAACTCTCGGGAGCATAAGATGTTTATGTTTGAGCCCAAGAGTTAGACTCGGTGATATTAACGAAGGATGAGGCATCAAGCCGGTCTCCCTACGACCGGTGGGCGAAGGGAGACCAACCAGGCATGAAAATGAGGATTTCCCCCTTTCAGCACGCGCCCGATCGGGCGCCCGTCGCCCGGTGCCCATCGGGCGCCCACATTTCAACATCACAAAAGGATATAAATCTGCCCGATCGAGCGGATGCATGCCCGTCGGGTGGGTTACGAGTTGTTCGCACGATCGGGCGGCCCAATCCCATTGGGCGGCCTAGTGCCCGGTCGGGTGACGACAACCAGGGGCGCGCTTTACTTAGTTTATTTCTGGTTTTTTTCTTTAATTTGGGTAAGACTATAAATATAGCCCTTAGTTATTTGTTTGAGAGAATCTTATTTTCCAGCACTTTTATCTTTCCTTAGTTTTATTTTGCTCTCAAATATTGTCAAACACTTATTTTTATTCAATTAAAGTTCTAATCTTTTGATTTCAACCTTCGTTCTTCAATTAGTTACTAATTAGTTTTTTATCCTTATTATTTAATTTCAATTCGTTCTTTATTTTATTCTTCGAATTTAATCATGCTTTCATTAATCGTGTTTGCTTTGTTAAATTTAAATATGCGTGAGTAGTTTGTTTTCTAGGGTTTTGGGGATCCATGAATGCATGATTGGGATTGGATTGGATTTGATTATTGATTTTAATTTCTATAGCTTGTTTTAATTATTTGTCAATTCTGTTCGGCCGGACTATTTTGATTGAGTTTGATGAATCTTAGATTATGCGCCGAGAGGTATGAATCAGATGTTCATGATCTGTGGCTATTAGATAGGAATTGTTTCTAGTAAATTGCGAGATCCTGCTAGGTGTTCTTGCTAAGGTATTCATAAGATTCGGTAGATGCATGTTTTCCTAGTTATGGTTATTGATTGATTTTTATTGTCCGTCGTCCAATCCTAGTCTGCATTTGTGGTGAATCGTTGCCCTAGATTCTCTTAATATTGATATCGTTATTTAATTATCGTCGTAGTTTAATTAGCAAATCAACCAATTTCCCTGTTACTAATAGTCTAGACCTGTCGATTAGTAGTAGAAAAGCATCGTTTCCCTGTGGATACGATCCTTACTTCCATTGCTATATTTTTAGTTGGTGAACGTTAGGTTTATCTTTGATAGGAGTGCGATTTAGCCTGTCAAATTTTGGCGTCGTTGCCAGGGAAACAATTTTATTTTCTGTTATTAATTGTTTGTTCTAGATTATTGTTACATATCAAGGCTCCTTGAGATTGGATCTCACAATTGTTTGTAGTTTCTTTGTCTATGCCTAGGACCGTACGTACTGAAAGGACCTATCGTAGACGAAGAAACTTTATAACACAGTTGGGAAATTATTCTGACCCTGAATCTGAACATCTTGTTGGTGATCTTTTTCATACAAATTCAGAGATTGGTGATGAAGCAACATAACCGAGGCTTACAGACTACTCTAAGCCAAGTCTATATGTGCTACCTAAGGCAATCATGCCTACTATTGCTATTGACAGTTTCAAGATTGAGCCTGCTTTAATAAATATGATTGAAAGGCATCAGCTTGGTGGGGAGAAGGGTGAAGACCCTAATCTCCATATTCAGTCTTTCATCCAATATTGCCCTACTATCAAGCCGAAGAATGTAACCCCAGGGAAGATGATGGAGATGCTCTTTCCATTTTCTCTGAGCGGAAAAGCAAAGCTATGGATAAATGGGTTAAACCGAGCGGCAATGAAAATCACTGACTAGGAATCTTTGGCTCTGCTTTCTATGTGAAGTACTTCCCACCTAAGAAGACAACCCGTTTGAGGAGTCAAATTATTTCCATCACACAGTTGGCAGATAAAAGCTTATTTGAGGTCTGGGAGAGGTTCAAGGATCTGCAGAGAGAATGTCCACACCATGGTCTACAACCGTGATTCTTGATTTAGTAATTTTACAACGGTATGGCTAATAATTTTAGGCTCATCTTGGATTCTGCTGCTAATGGGATGTTCATGCAGCTTCCTGTGTCTAGAGTTATGGAGGTGACCGAGGAGATGGATATTCACAATGCCCAATATGGGAATCCTAGAGGTCTTTCGAACAAGGGTGGTAAGCATAAGTTGAATTCCATTGAACAACTAACTGCCCAAATGACTGCTTTACATTACAAGTTTAATAATATGCAAGAAGAAACTTCTCAATCTACCCAACCTTTTAGTGTAGCTGCAATGAATTCCCAAGCTGTGAAAGTTGTTAGCTAAATAAGTAATTGGAACGACTTAACTGGATATTGCGTAATACGAACTGAAACAATTGTCGTGCCGTGGCCGGACCACTGCTCTAAAAGACAATTCCGCGCTACCTCCGATGCAGTAGAACGCTTGCGGTTGCCCTCCAGGGTTTACACGACACCGAGAATTATGTGCACTCACAATCCCCGATTGGAGACCAGAATATTTGCCCAGAAAGAGAGGAATTTGAGAGAGAGATCGATTGTAAGTTTCTGTATATTTTTGTGGAAATGAACGATGAATTTATAGTGAGGCTTTTGGGAAGCTGTAACAGCAAAAAACGGCTAGTGGAGAAGTTACGGGAGTAATGGGGAACTGCAACAGTCATAAAACGGCTAGTGGGGAGTAATGACGTAATAACCCGGCCCACAAAACCCACCCCACGCCCGCGAACCGCATTCGCCAAGTACCAAGTACCAAGTACCAAGTACCAAGTACCAAGTACCAAGTACCAAGTACCAAGTACCAAGTACCAAGTACCAAGGCCCAAGGCCCAAGGCCCACGGCCCACGGCCCACGGCCCACGGCCCACGGCCCTCGCCCGAGCCCGGCCCGGCGCGCGCGCGCGTGTGTGTGTTGTGACCACCCATGCCACTCACATGCTTTCTTAAACAAATGTTTCCCTCAAACCCCCAAATATAAACATTGAATATGGTTTGTGTTTTTCCCATGTGGGACTTTTCATATTCCCACATTTTCCCACTCATTTTCTTTTGTTTTCTCACTAGGATTTCCAACAATCCCCCACAGGTCCGAAGATGAGAAGAAAAAGAAAGAAGTAAAAGAATTGAATTTCTGGGCAAAACAAACAATTGAATAGGTGTCAATGTCTTGCGACTTGAATTGACACTTAGTGACATTCAAGCTAGAATCTCTTTCCTACCAAGTGACTTTCGTATTGAACTTAATAGGGGGTTAGAAACTCATTACTCAAAGCACACAATTGAACATGTATGATATTCTGAATCTCCGCCAATAAAAGTGACGCATTATACTGGCCATACGTCCATAACCTGGATGCTCATAGGTGCTCTAGAGAATAGCCCATGCAATTCTCATAGGAAGCGGCCTCACTTCCACACCTAAGTAGGTGAATCCCATCAAGTGTGAGCTACATCACACCACCAAAAATATGGATATGGGTTCATTAAGAGCCGTATGCTCAACCTCGTTCAATAATAGCAAGCACATCATAAACATCTAAGGGATGGACAGAAAATAAAATTTGTGCTTCTGAATTATTACATAATGTTCCCCTTTGAACTCGTGGTGAGTAGGAGTTCATTACCTTACAATTCATCCAATGGGCCTCAAGCCCATCCCCTCCGACGTTTCCAAAACTAGTTTCTTACATAGGCCTTTCGTTAACGGATCCGCGATGTTCTTTTCGGACTTGACATAGTCCAGTGATATCACTCCACTTGATAGCAATTCTTTGACAGCCTTGTGCCTCAAACGAATGTGTCTTTTCTTTCCATTGTAGGCTTGGTTGTTTGCCACGGCAATAGCAGATTGCGAATCACAATGAAGTGCAACTGAAGGAGCTGGCTTCCCCCACAGTGGAATATCTGCAAGCACGTTCCTCAACCATTCTGCCTCATGACCTGCCAATTCAAGAGCAATAAACTCAGATTCCATAGTAGACATAGCAGTACAAGATTGCTTACAGGATTTCCAAGAGACAGCTCCACCCCCTAGGGTGAAGACATAACCACTAGTGGAGTTGACTTCATCATTTCCAGATACCCAGTTGGCATCACAATAACCCTCCAATGCTCCTGGAAATTTGGAGTAGTGCAATCCCCAATCCATGGTACCCCTTAGGTACCTAAGCAATCGCCTTAACGCACCCCAATGCTCATTGCTTGGGTTATGGGTGTACCTGCTTAATCTACTTACAGAATAGGCAATGTCAGGTCTAGTATAGTTCATGAGAAACATAACACTACCAATAATTTTAGCATACTCAGATTGACAAACAGGATCACCTTTGTTTTTCTTTAAATGAATGCTTATATCATAAGGGGTCTTGATTGGATCGACATAAAATGAATCAAACTTTTTAAGAAGCTTTTCAACATAGTGAGCTTGGCTGAGACAAATGCCATTTGGAGTTCTAATAATTTTCACTCCCAAAATCACATCTGCCTCACCCATATCTTTCATTTCAAATTTTGAACTCAAGAATTCTTTTGTTTCATTCACTCGATCCAAATCAGTACCAAAAATTAGCATGTCATCCACATAAAGACAAATAATCACACAACCAGAAGAATCATGTTTATAATAAACGCAAGAATCACCTTCATTTACATGATAGCCATTACTAGTCATCGTCTTGTCAAACTTGTCATGCCATTGCTTAGGCGCTTGCTTAAGCCCATACAATGACTTGACCAGTTTACAAACTTTGTTTTCTTGACCTGGAACAACAAAACCTTCAGGTTGAACCATATAAATCTCTTCATCTAAATCACCATTTAAAAATGCAGTTTTCACATCCATTTGATGCACAACAAGATCATGAATGCATGCAAGAGCAATTAAGGTTCTAATGGTTGCAATCTTAGTTACAGGAGAGTATGTATCAAAATAATCAATGCCATGTTTTTGAGTAAAACCCCTTACCACAATCCTGGCCTTATATTTATCAATGGACCCACATGATTTCAACTTTTTCCTAAAAATCCACTTACAGGTGATGGGTTTACAACCTCTAGGCAGATCAACCAATTCCCAAGTATTATTACTTAGGATTGACTGAAGTTCGCTATCAATGGCCTCTTTCCAGAAAACTGCATCAACCGACCTCATTGCCTCTTCTTAGGTTCTAGGGTCGTCTTCTAGGATAAATACATACACAAAATCATCAGTAATCAAGAAAGGTTCAGTTAGGAAAGCAGTAACAAAATCATCACCATAACTTGTTTCCTTTCTTGCCCTTTTGCTTCTCCTTGGTTCTAAATCAGACTCATTATTAGTAGTGGAACAAGGAGCAATGGGTAAAGCATTAGAGGTGCTAGAGGATGGTACATCATTACTAATGCAAGAGATCTTTAAAGGAAAAGTGTTTTCAAAAAACTCAGCATCTCTTGCTTCAATAATGTTACCACTTGCATAAGAGTTGTTAGCACCTTTAACTAAAAAACGATAAGCAGAACTTTGATAAGCATAGCCAATAAAGATAGAATCAACCGTTTTGGGACCAATCTTGTCTCTTTTGAAACTAGGTAAGGCAACCTTTGCTAAGCACCCCCACACTTTCAAGTATTTCAGGCTTGGTGCTCGACCCTTCCATAGCTCATATGGGGTCTTGTCCAGCTTCTTGTGAGGCACCCTGTTCAAAACATGACAAGCAGAAAGAATAGCTTCCCCCCACATATTATCAGGAAGCCCAGAACTAATAAGCATTGAATTCATCATATTTTTTAAAGTTCTATTTTTCCTTTCAGCAATCCCGTTTTGTTCGGGTGTGTAAGGAGCTGTTGTTTCGTGAACTATACCATTCTGTTCACAAAACTCCTTAAGAGTGTTAGGGTCATACTCACCCCCCCTATCACTCCTAAGTCTCTTGATTTTCCTGTCTAGCTGGTTTTCAACTTCAGCCTTGTACTTGAGGAACATCTCCTCAGCCTCATCCTTAGACCTGAGAAGATAAACCATGGTGAATCTAGAGCAGTCATCAACAAAAGTAATGTAGTATCTTTTACCGCCCCTGCTTTCATAGTTTTTAAAATCCCCCAAGTCACTATGAACAAGTTCTAGTACTTCTGTCTGTCTATCTATTGATTTAAAGGGTTTCTTTGCAAATTTTGCTTCAACACATACTTCACATTTTGCAAAATCAGTTTTAGAAAAGCTTGGAATCATGTTCATTTGTTTGAGTCTTTTAATTGAAGCAATATTAACATGACCCAATCTAGCATGCCATAAATCAATAGACTCAGCAATATAAGCAGAAGGAGTACTAGCTTTCTTATTCATAATTTTAATGGAAACATCAAGAGTAAACAACCCCCCATTACAAAAACCCTTTCCCACAAATTCCCCATTGTGAGTAATAACTAGCCTATCAGAATCAAAGGACAACTTCAAACCAGCTTTCATAAGTAAACTACCGGAAATTAAATTCCTACGCATTTCTGGGACATGCAAAACATTAGTTAAAGTGAGTGTTTTTCCAGAAGTGAGAGTGAGAACGATCTTCCCTTTGCCTTGAACAGTTGCAGAAGCAGAGTTACCCATGAATACATTTTCACCATCAGTCTTCTCGTAGGAAGTGAACATTTCTTTGTTGGTGCAAATGTGCCTGGTTGCTCCTGTATCAACTATCCACTCAGCAACATCACCTGCCAGATTAGCTTCTGAAACAACAGCAATAAAATTGTTAGGATCAGCAACTGCTTCAACAAGGTGAGCTTGATTCTGATCTGGCTTCTTCTTGACCCTGCAATCCCTGGACTTGTGACCAGCCTTCCCACATTCAAAACAGTTACCCTTAAACTTATACTTCTGAATTTTCCCTTGAGGCTTGAACTGACTGCCCTTCCCCTTAAACTTATCAGAATAGAAATTGCCCCTAGGTTCAACCAGATTAGCTTTAGCAGACCCAGAAAATACAAATTGACCCTTATCCTTAATACGGTTCTCCTCCTCAATTTTTAGGTGACCTACGAGTTCCTCTAGGGTAAGGTCTTTCTTCTTATGCATTAACTGGTTTCTAAAGTCTTTCCATGAGGGTGGCAGTTTCTCAATTAAAACAATAGCAAGAGTTATATCACATATACTCAAACCCTCGGCAGCCATAGCAATACAGATATTCTCATATGCATGAATTTGATCAATAATATGTTTATCATCTTCAACTTGAAAACCTAACCATTTACTAACACAATAACGTTTCGTACCGGCATCATCAGTTCCATACTTTTTCTCTAAACCATCCCAAATATCCCTAGCATGATTATAGCCCATGTAAATGTTAAGCAAAACATTCGACATATGATGCAATAGCATTCCCTTACAGGTTTTATCATCCTTAGCAAACTTAACCTCAAAATCATGCAATTCATCATCATTAACAGGTTTCACAACATCAGAAATAACATACGCAACATCAATTTGCTCCAAATAAAATCTCATCCTAACAGCCCAACGTTTATAGTTTTTCCCATCAAGAGGTTCCAATTTCGACATATCAGGAATAAGAAATTTCGACATATTCATAGCCATAACAGAAAAATTGTCTTTTAGATTGTTAGCTAAATAAGTAATTGGAACGACTTAACTGGATATTGCGTAATACGAACTGAAACAATTGTCGTGCCGTGGCCGGACCACTGCTCTAAAAGACAATTCCGCGCTACCTCCGATGCAGTAGAACGCTTGCGGTTGCCCTCCAGGGTTTACACGACACCGAGAATCATGTGCACTCACAATCCCCGATTGGAGACCAGAATATTTGCCCAGAAAGAGAGGAATTTGAGAGAGAGATCGATTGTAAGTTTCTGTATATTTTTGTGGAAATGAACGATGAATTTATAGTGAGGCTTTTGGGAAGCTGTAACAGCAAAAAACGGCTAGTGGAGAAGTTACGGGAGTAATGGGGAACTGCAACAGTCATAAAACGGCTAGTGGGGAGTAATGACGTAATAACCCGGCCCACAAAACCCACCCCACGCCCGCGAACCGCATTCGCCAAGTACCAAGTACCAAGTACCAAGTACCAAGTACCAAGTACCAAGTACCAAGTACCAAGTACCAAGTACCAAGTACCAAGTACCAAGTACCAAGTACCAAGTACCAAGTACCAAGTACCAAGTACCAAGTACCAAGGCCCAAGGCCCACGGCCCACGGCCCTCGCCCGAGCCCGGCCCGGCGCGCGCGCGCGTGTGTGTGTTGTGACCACCCATGCCACTCACATGCTTTCTTAAACAAATGTTTCCCTCAAACCCCCAAATATAAACATTGAATATGGTTTGTGTTTTTCCCATGTGGGACTTTTCATATTCCCACATTTTCCCACTCATTTTCTTTTGTTTTCTCACTAGGATTTCCAACAAAAGTTTGTGATAGTTGTGGGATGTATGGCCATTATGCACATGAGTGTAGAAGATCCATTGAGCAATGCAATGCATTTCAGGCCTACAAGCAGAATAATTTGTACTCTAATTATTATAATGAGGGGTATAAAAATAATCCCCTACTGTCTTATAGAAGTACTTATATTCAGAACCCACACCAGGTCCAACATCCCCCACCACCACAACAAAAATACCAACCATAGAGTAACTATAATCAACAGTCTGGTGGACCACTTAGGTTCTCCAGACAACAGACACAACCTCCACAGTCACAGCCTCATGCCACTCAGTCTGATCATATGTTAGTGGAAATGCGTAATATGATGCTCCAAATGCAGAAGTCTCTTAGCGAAAAGGATGCAAAAATTGATGCTCTTGCTGCTCACAGCAAGATCATTGATAATCAGTTGGCCTAGATACCTAAGGGCAACTTTCTTCACAGCTTGAAAATAGAGAGACTGCAAATTCTATCACCTGGGCATGGGTATGAAGTCCCTTCTATGCCTGTTGATGTTGATTCTAGGGTGTCTGCTAGTGGTCTAGTTGAGAAAGTAGATGAAAATGTAGTCACGGAGAAGATAGATGCTGAAAAGGTAGCCTGTGAGAAAGAGGTTACACAAGAGGTCTAGAACGGGACATATATTCAAGTACCACCTATTGTACTCCCCTTCCCAAACCGTCAACTCAAGAGTAAGCTAGACAAACAGTTTGGCAAATTCTTGGATGTGGTAAAAAAACTTGCAGGCAACTGTTCTTTTTACTGAATTGATTTTACAAGTTCCTGCATATGCTAAGTTTATGAAAGATATTTTGACCAGGAAACGTGTTTTTTGTGAGGTAGAGACTGTAGCTTTTACTGAGGAATGTAGCGCTTTACTGCAAAATAAGTCTCCACCTAAACTAAATGACCCCGGGACTTTTCCATCCCATGCAACATTGGCACCGTTTTTATTGATAAATCTTTGTGTGATCTAGGTGCTAGTGTGTTTGTTATTCCCTTGTCTGTCTACACTAAATTGAACATGGGTGAGTTGAAAGTCACTAATATTACGCTACAAATGGCCGACCGTTATGTTAAATACTGTAACACCCTACTAATTCCTTGCTTTTTATAAAAAAATTTCCAACTTAAAACACAGGAATTACCAAGATATTACCGCCATCGTGATAACGGCTAAGGCTATTTACCAGAATTACGCAGCGGAATTAACTAACTTTCAAAACATATTAAATAAATAGTTAATGGTTATGAAAACAAGTTGGAACCGTTGAGGCCCAAATCCAAAGTATTAAACCATTTGAAGATCCATTAACTATAAATAGTATTAGTAAAAACAATAGTCATGACTAAATAAAAATAGATTTTATAAAGTACGGAAGAATAAACTCTCAACTCGAATCCCATGATAACTTCTCCCGCAAGTTATCTCTACAAACCTACTTTATTATAAATCTACTCCCCAACAACGCAAATGCAATTGATGGATCATCATAGGGTCATTAAAGCAAAGGCCATGACCAAAAGACATGAAGCACGAAGTCAGCAAAAGCTGAGTACGAACAAGCTAGAATAACATTCTATCCTAACATGCTTCACTCGACAAATTAGATAATCCACATGCAAAAGCCATATAATAAACAGAAAAACATGGAGACAAGACTCGACACTTGACACGACTCTTGACTCACAGATTAATAAAAAGTAGCTTCGAACGGGTAAAGCAAAGTATCCTCAAAAGGAAAGAAAAGGGTGATGGGAGCCAACCATACACCAAAACAAGTCGGGCAACTACCGACAGTCGGGCCATACCGACAGGAATTCCAATGCACAACGGCATAAAATAGAATGAAACAACGTCTTGTATCATTCTAGGAGTACAAGTTTTCCGGCAAGACTCCCCCCTGAAGGAAATAGTGCCCTTGGTCCAAGTATGCATATAATATTAAGTCTAATAAATGCGGTTCAGTATTAATTAACAAGTTAATAATTCAGTGAGATCAAGTGAGCTGAATGCCTAGCTAGAGGCCGCTTCAGTTCAAGTGGAATTAATTATATTAATCTACAGCTTACTCTTGACTGAACCCGTAGGGTCACACAAATAGTACGTAAACGGATCAAGTATTAAATGGCATTAAATACTCCATCTATGGATATTCGGTATCGACGGATCTTGGTTTCAGTGGGAGATGAGATCGTCATAAGCAAGAAATGAATACTCCGGAAACGATGATATTGCCGGAAACGGAAATATGGATCGTATCGGAAATATGAATATTATCCAAGTCGTAGATGTTGCCGGAAACGGAAACATGGAACGTATCGGAAAATATTAATGGAAATGGAAATATTGCCGGAATCGGAAATATTGCCGGAAACGGAAATATTGTCAGAATCGGAAATATTATCAGGAATCGGAAAATAATTCCGAAAACGAAATATTAAATATTTGTTCGAAACGGAAATTAATTCTGGAATCGGAAATATTAAATATTGTTCGTATCGGAAATGAATTCCGGAACCGGGAATTTAATCGGAAGCGCATCGTACGAATTAGCATTGGACGAGGCTTGCTAGACGAAGGCCCAGCACGAAGCCAGGCCCGCGCCCAACAAGCCAAGCGCCCAAACACGGAGCTGCCACAGCCTCGCCAGGCCCAGCGCAAGGCCAGGCCCAGCAAGGCCATAGGCGCGCGCGGGCTTATGCTCGTGGGCTGCGAGGCAGCGCCTGCTCGTGTCGGCCGCAAGGCCTGCGCGGGTGCGTGCGTTCCTCGTGGTCGTGCAACACTCGTGTTCGTAACGAATCCTAATCCTATTGGAATTCGTGCATTGATTAAATCCTAATCCTAAAAGATTAAATTTATTATTTAGAGTTCTAATAGGATTCTAATTAATAAATACATATCCTAGTAGGATTATAATTCCTTTCCATAAACTCTATAAATAGGTGCCTAGGGTCACATATTTATATCGAGATTATTGAAGTATTCAAGGTAAGATTTTTAAGCAAAAAATCAGCCAAACACTTGCACCCAAATAGCCGAAAATCTAAGAACCTTAAGGGCGATTCTAGTTTGTCAAGCTTAAGGCGGATCCGGACGTGCTGTGGACTATCTATGGAGGGACGACACTTGGAGTCCTAAAGACTTGTTCTTGTTCGGTTCGGGCGCAGCTAGGGAGGGCACGCTACAAATTGTATGCATCTAAATTATGCTATATGATTATGTGTAAATAATATGTTTCCTGGCATTATGGTTTTTCCGCATGATTTATGTTTATTCATATGTATCATAACATAACACCCCCATTGTTCATACTCAAGGTATATACGTTCCAAGAGTTTTGAAGCTCTTTGGGTTACACTTTACGTTAATTAATATGTTATGTTCAAGGCGACTCAAGACTCTACTGAAGACACAACATACAAACAATTAAACAATTGAACAATTCCACAATGACTCTTCATTATTTTACTTCTTTAGGACTTGTGATCAAACATAGACTCAAGTGAAATTACTCCCATTGTTCCTTCTCAAAAACACTGTTTGAGATAACCCGACATTGCCTATTAACAAGCGGGGTGTGCCCTTAGCACGAATTTTCCTTAATTCAATTCACATAGACTCTCTAACATATTCTACCCCTTTGGTAGAATATATATTGCTCACTGACAATATTCGACTGGCTCAATAATTATGCTAGACATCCTGTACTATAGCATAACAATAATAACAACTTGCATGCGCAATACTCATACATGCAAATCAACTTGAACAACATGCTTGACATAATTCAACGATTATAAAAGTCCATAACATGATAGTTCAACAGAATCTATAAAGCATAATTCAATTCATAACATGCTCGTTCACATAGATTCAATAATAATAATAACATGCTCGTTCTTAATATCAAACATGAATTCATAATAACATATTCATTCCCAATCATCAATCATGAATTCACAACAACATATAAGTTCAATTGATTCGCATTCAATACACTTCACAAAGTCTCAAGGGATGGGTGGTCACCCTAGTCTTGTACGTACCTGGAATACCTAAGTACGGGGGCCACTGTGCGAATCACGACTCACTAGAAATCAACTCCTATAAACAAAATAAGAGAACTAAATTATTATCCATGTTTACTAATTTTCCAGCAACTATTTAAGATTCTAAAACTCTTAGTTTAATTAGAAATTAATCATTAATCGTTAATTTAATAGTCTCAAATAGTCAACTCAAGTCCTAACATAAAAACATTGATTTTTTAGCTTTAAAACCATGAAAACCAACTTTTTAAAGCTTATAAACAATCTGAAAATTTTAGTTGATTCCCATAATTTAAATTGTCATTAAATTATGTGAATCAATCGCTTAATTAATTTGAAACCAAAACCCTAACAATAGTTTATTCCAAAAACATGTTTTGACTTCAAAAATCAGCACTTAACTTATTAAATCTGAAAATTATAAATTCAATCATCAAAACCAATCTATTCAATCAAAACACAATACTAACCCAATACGATGTTCATAACTGTTTTAATTAATTTAAACAACCCAAATATTTAAAATAATCACAATAATTAATTCAATTTAAAACTGAAAATTAATATTTTTGAAAATAAATTTTTGATTAAACAATTGATCAACACACACACACACACACACACACACACACACAACGATTTATTAATCGTGTGTGTGTGTGTCGACCAACACACACGACAAGTACAACAAGAAACAGCAGCGACAGCGCAACTAACCGCAACAAGGGAGCGCGCGCAAGGGACAGGGGAAGGCGAGCGGGGCGCTGGGCACAGGCGAGGCACAACGCGCGCACACACAGCTCTGTTGTTGTGCTGCGACGCGACGCGAGGTGAGGAACGAGTGGGCAGCGCAGCGAGCACGACCACACAGCACGCAGGCACGTAGTGCTACGCTGCGGCTGCGGGAAGGCGAGAGAGACGGGCGAGGGCTGGCTACCTTGCGCCGCAAGCAAGGGCGAAGAAGAGAAGGGGTGTGGGCGTGGAGTGTGCCGCAAGGAGAGGGAAAGAGGAGAGAGAGAGATTTCTGAATTTTTGGTTGTGAGGGTTTGACATGAGGTGTATTTATAGGTTTTCTCTCCCTTGTGTGCTAGGTTAGGGTAGTTTTGAGTTGGGCTTATTACCGGGCTCATTTAAGTTTACTCCTTGCAAACTTTGTTGGGTTTGCTCAAAAACAACCGGGCTTTAAATAAATCAATTTCGTTTTCGAAATACGACCCAACAATTCCCGATTAAATAAATTCATCGAATTTATTTAATAAGATACGGTTTTTGAAATTAATTAAAAATTAAATTAATTAGAATGAAAGCGCATTTAATTCTCATTACGTGAAATTAATTTATAAAAATACTTTATAAATACGACAAAATGCTTTATAAATATAAAAAAATATATTTATAATTATAGAAAAATACGAGGTATTACAAATACCCCTTGGGTGTTTTAGAGGATGTCCCCGTTAGAGTAGTAAATTTTACATACTTGTGGATTTTATTGTGGTAGACATGCAGGAGGATTCTCAAATCCCCATTATCTTAGGTAGACCCTTCCTTCATACGTCGGGGGCGATTATAGATGTGAAAAGTGGGAAAATGACTTTGTCTGTGGGGGATGATAAGGTTATTTTTAATCTGAATAGTGCCTTAAAAAGTCCCATGCTAGAAGAACAATGATATCGTATTGATGTAGTTGATCTTATTACGCGAGATAACATATCCCAAGTCCTTGAAAGGGATCCTTTGGAGGCAGTGCTTTATTGTGAATCTTCTGCAAGTGATAGCACTTCTTGGAGTGCTGAGGTGGATGCTTTGGAATTAGCTCTTGATGGTGGAGATCTTGAACCAGAAAAGAGCACCAAAGTGAGGATATTAGTTCGGCCTGTTTGTCTGTGAAAGAGGTAAAGAAACCCGAAATTAAACCTCTTCCTGCTAATCGGAAATATGCATATTTGGATGATGAGGAGCTTTTCCCTGTGATAGTTAGTACTGCACTTGATGAAGACCAATTATCTAAACTTCTAAATGTGTTGAAAAAGCACAAAAAGCCATTGGGTGCAGTATTGATGATCTAAAAGGTATTAGCCCGAATTTTTGCATGCGTAGGATACATTTAGATGGTAATCAAAATCCATGCATTCAACCCCAACATCGTCTGAACCCCATCATGCAAGATATTGTGAAAGCTAAAGTTATAAAATTTCTTGATGTGGGTGATGTATATGATGTGTCTGATTCTAAGTGCGTGAGTCCTGTTCAGGTAGTCCCAAAGAAAGGGGGGACAACCGTGGTTAGAAATGAAAAGAATGAGCTGATCCCAACTAGGGTTGTTGCAGGGTGGAGCATGTGTATTGACTATAGGCGTCTAAATGTTGCTACTAAAAAGGACCATTTTCCCCTTCCCTTTATTGATCAAATGTTGGAAAGGCTAGTCTGTCACAAGTTTTTCTGTTATCTAGGGGGTTATTCTGGAATTTTCCAAATCTCCATACATCTAGATGATCAGGAAAAGACAACCTTTACCTGTACCTATGGTACTTTTCATATTGTAGGATGCCCTTTGGTCTGTATAATGCACCTGTTAAATTTCAATGTTGCATGATGAGCATCTTTTCAGAGTTTATAGAGTCTATCATGGAAGTGTTTATGGATGATTTTAGTGTCTATGGTACTTATTTTTATTCTTGTTTTGCTAACCTGACTAAAGTGTTAAAAAGATGTGAAGAATGTAACTTGCTCTTAAATTGGGAAAAGTGTCATTTCATGGTTACTGAAGGGGTGGTCTTGGGACTTTTAATATCTGATAAGGGAATTCAGGTGGATCGAGTTAGAATAACTGAAAGTTTCTTGGTGGATAAAGGAACAATTCCAAGTGATTAAACAATTCCCCCTCCAGTTAATGTCAAAGGGATTAGAATTTTTCTTTGTCATGCGGGGTTTTATAAGCCATTTTATCAAGAAGTTTTCTAAAATTGTTAAACCACTGACCCAGCTCCTCCTCAAGGATTCCCATTTGTGTTTACTGATGCTTGTCTTGAGGCTTTTGATAGGATTAAACATGCATTGATCTCTGCTCCCATCATCCGATCTACTGAGTGGGACCTTCCATTCGAGATTATGTGTGGTGCAAGTGACTACGCAGTTGGGGCAGTTTTGAGTCAAAGAAAGGACAAGGTCTTGCATGCTATCTACTATGCTAGTAATACCTTGGATGAAGCTCAAGTTAACTATGCTACTACTGAGAAAGAGCTTCTTGCCATCGTCTACGCCTTGGACAAGTTCCATACCTATATGATTGGGTCCAAGGTGATAGTCTACATTGACCATGCGACCCTTAAGTATCTACTCTCTAAAAAGGAAGCCTCGCCTAGGCTAATTCGTTGGATACTACTGCTACAGGAGTTTGATCTGGAGATCCGAGATAAGAAAGGGGCCGAGAATGTGGTCGCAGACCACCTGTCTAGATTGAGATATGATGATGGTAAAATTGCTACACCGATCGATGATTCATTTCCCGATGATCACCTACTTGCAGTTACAAGTTAGTCCCCATGGTTCGCCGACTTTGCGAACTACATCATGGGGGGACACTCTTCTGGCCGATAAGACATATCAACAAAAGAAGAAGTTCCTACATGATGTTCGTTTCTACTTTTGGGATGATGCGCATTTGTTCCGTGAGACTGCTGAAGGATTGTACAGCGGTGTGTTCCCGAATGGGAAGTTCATGGTATAATCAATATGTGTCATTCTTCACCTTATAGAGGCCACCATGGACCTTCCAAGACTCATGCTAAATTGTCACAGTGTGGGTTTTACTGGCCTACCTTGTTCCAAGATGAGCAAGCTTTCATTATTGCTTGTGATGCATGCTAGAGGACCGGCACAATCTCGAGGAGGCATGAGATGCCACAAAATGGAATACTTGAGGTAGAGGTCTTCGGTGTCTGGGGGATTGACTACATGGGACCATTCCCATCCTCTAAGGGTAATTTGTATATCCTTGTTGATGTATATTATGTGTCTAAGTGGGTGAAAGTCGTTGCCTCGCCTACTAACGATGCTAAGATAGTCATCTCCATGTTCAAGAAAATCATCTTCCCTAGATTTGGAGTTCCTAGAGCGTTGATTGGTGATGGAGGTTCACACTTTCATGAGCGACATTTGGATGCGCTTCTGCGCAAATATGAAGTCTATCACCGCACTAGGCTAGCCTATCACCCTCAAACGAGTGGGCAAATTGAGGTCTCCAACCGGGAGATCAAAGCTATTCTCGAGAAGGTAGTAGAAAAGTCTAGGAAAGACTGGAGTGATAAGCTCGATGATACACTACTACAAAACAACATGTTTGTAGACGTCATGGCTTCGACGCTGAGAGGGTGGCGTTGGGCCGGGAAAAAAAATTATGATTTGTCGACGCCAAAACGTGTCTAAGAACTTGACGACGGCATTTTGTCGATGCCAAAACGCGTCGAAGAACGTAACGTCAGTGTTTTATGGACGCCTTATGGTGTTGAAGCTTCTGAAGACACCGTTTTGCGTCGCTAATACATGTGCCTTGCACATGTTACCTTTATGTGGAATGACAGATTTGCGCCCTTGATATTTGGTGATAATGAGAATTAAGCGCTTCCCATTAATTAAAAAAATAAAATTTTGAGCGCTAAAACCTAAAACCATGTACTAAGCTAACGTTCCATTATCTAGCCAAAATCCTAATTATCTAAAACTCCCAAATTAAAGAACAACTTCTCCCTGCAAATCCGAATCTCTCTTTCTGTCTTCGCCATTGATATTCGATCAGGTTTGTCTACATTTTTCTATTTATCTGCAAATTATTTTCTTCTTATTCTTTTTCTTATTGATCTGAATTTCGTTTCTTCTTCTTCCTTTCATCATCCTAACGAGTCACGGTGGGAAAAAAACCGACTCAATTTTGCTTCTTATGCTGAAATTTCCCAAAGTGTATACGACTCAATTTGGTGCTGAATTTTCCGAGGTATTCATTGCACATGTTCTCTTTTCTCCATCGAATCCAATCCTTGCAATTCTCATTGATATTTTCAGTTTGATGTTATGTGAAAATGTAGAATCCTTTAAATGATGTAAAACGTGAGAATTATATTGCAAACATTATTAATTTTTGCTTTTTTATGGATTTTTTTTGGCAATTTGGGTTTTCAGTCTGAATTGCAAACATTAGTTATGTAAGTTGTAATATGATGGAAAGAGATGAGATGAAGTGATTAGGCAATAATAGTGGGGGAGCAGGGGCAGATCAAAACTGATAAAATGATATTTAGAAAACTAATTATGGTTAAACAATTAAATTATAGGTAATTAACTCACACTTATAACAACATAATGTAACTGCAGTTCAGTGGTTGTATTGAATGCGTGATGCTCTATGCTCTGATGTTCACATGGGAGAAGTTGAGTTCAAATCATACAGACATATTTTTGTTTTTAATTGTCATTTCCTAATATCTTAAATTCTTTATAGTTTCTTTTTTTCTTTTTTAAAGAAAGACTTTGAACTTTTTTTATATAGAAGTGTAATATTTCACTAGTCGATGATACGGAGTAAAGGATATTCTAGTATTAGTCAAAAGTGTGTATTAGAAATTGTGAAAATCAAAATGAAACCACCTTTTTTCTTTTAAAAAATATAAACCAGGGGGAGTAATTTCTCACTTTATCAACAAGAGTTGTATAAAGACTACATTGTTTTCTCTTTTACTTGGTTTGACTTCATTTGAAACTTTAGATGATATATACCGAAGTATAGTATTTCTGTAATAGTTTCAGTACAATTTTGAAACAGTTACATTAGGTTTGCTTTAAGCCTTTAAGTGAAGTATCTTAATAGTACAACCAAATTTTGCATCATTCATTATTGCATTGGTTGATATGCGGTACCTAGTTTCCATTAGCTATTATTAGAGTGAAACTGCTTCAACTGGGACTGAAATACACTTTACAGATCCCACTTCAGTATTAGCAAAACAAGTGGCTACTCGTGTTGGAACTGTAAGAAAAAAACTAAAGGAACTCTTGAGAGAATAGCTGCTTCTGTTTTTCTTATGTTAACCTGTGTTCTTGGGGATAAACTCTCTATATAGCTATACTAAAGTATTGTGTAAATAAAATTTTCTGGTTACTGTGAGCTTCTGGGTGAAGCCATGAAGTAGAGATAGATTACGAGTTTGGTAGTAAAACAATTGCATCTGGTGCAAATTTTTGTTTTTGATTTCAAGACAATATTAGCTGATTCAATTATCTATATTGATGATTTCCCTTACCCATATACGAAGTATGATTTTTAACTAAATATTCATGTAAAAGTATTCTAGCATGCAACTTCCTGAATACATCAGCATTCAACCCACAACTCTAGCCAGTTTCTTGTATTGCAGTGTCGTTTCTAGGTTCAGAGCTATTTCTTTTTATTTTTCAGTTACGTTATTGCAGAAGACAAAATTAGTAACACTGCACGAACATTATGTATTGCACTCAGTTGGGAAGATTTTCAATGGCAGTTACTTTATGTTCTTTACTTCAAACTGTAAATAGTAGTCAATCCCTGTTTGTGAGATTAACTGTTACTCTGTAATAACACAAGGATAGTTCAATATGTCACTACAATGATTTCTCTGCTACTAAATATACATTCATAGTTTTCCCCTTATTGAAAAAAAAATCCCGGACATGTTATTTTTGTAAATTTGACTAAGTTATCGAGTTTTACAGTTATCGATCAAACCCAAAGTTCAAAAATCTTTCCCTAGTTTATTGTGTCGTTTCAAAAATAAAAAAAACTTGTGAATTCTTTCCTTTTATTGCGAGCTTACTAACTTCCAACAATATGATCCAGTTTAAAGATTATTTGTAATCGATAAGGGTCATTTTTGTTTTGTTTTGTTTTATAGACATGGATACTAGTTGGATTGACTTACGAAAAGGGAATACCGGATATTATAATGGTTACATGAAGTTTTTAGATCTTGCTAATGAGACTCTTGTAGAGGGAGAAACTTGATGCCCATGTAATAAATGCAAGTTAAATAAATGGCATCCCTTAGAAGAGGTAGGAGGGCACATTTTATTTAGCGGTTTTTATAAGAACTATAGACAATGGATTTTCCATCGTAGAGGTGAAGAGAGTAATACCTTAGAGATCCCTAATGATCAAGCAAAGGTGGTAGGTCGAGATGACATGAATGGGTTACTAAGAGCAACCTTCAGGGTTGACAGTCCGCAACCCACTAACAATCCCTAGACCCATCATTAAGTGCGCCAATTTTTAAAGATGAAGATCCATGTGACATGAATGAAGAGTTAAATGATTGTGAGGTAGATGATGAGTTTCCATCAACCAAAACCAATGATGAAGAGGTGAGGTATAACGACTCAGGGAAGCTTCTGATGAGGGTCTATACGAGGGGTGTACTACTTTCTCAAATTTGTCATTTCTATTGCACTTGTTTCACCTCAAGTGTATGTTTCATTGGTCTGCTGTGTCATTTAATAAGTTTCTTGAGCTTCACTAGACGCGTTTCCTAATATTAAGGAGATTCCGTCGTCGTATTATGAAGGCATGAAGATAATGATGGATTTGGGATTGGGTTATGAGAAAATCCATGCATGTCCAAATGATTGCATGCTATATTGGGGCGAATTTGTAGAAAAAAGCGAGTGTCATATTTGTCAGACATCAAGGTGGAAAAATGTGAAAGAAAATGAGGGCGATATAAGTGCGAATTTTAAAGAAACACGTAAGAGGGCGTTCCAGTTAAAGTAATGCGAAATTCTCCTCTCATCCCTAGACTAAAAAGGATTTACATGTCTTCTAAAACAGCAGAGGACATGAGATGGCATTTCGACAGCAAGGATGAAAAAATCATAAGTCACCCGATAGATGGCGAAGCTTGGAAAAAAATTGATCAAAGATATGAGGAATTCGCCAAAGACCCTCGTAGTGTTAGATTGGGTCTAGCAAGTGATGCTTTTAATCCATATCGTTTGATGAATACTAGTTACAGTACATGGCCAGTGATCCTGATTCCTTATAATTTGCCACCATGGCTTTGTATGAAGTCAACGTCATTCATCTTATCTTTGATCATCCCTGGTAAGTTTGGTCCCTGTATGGATATTGATGTGTATTTGCAACCACTAATCCTTGAGTTGAAATTGTTGTGGGAAGGTGTAGATGCCTTTGATGCTCATAACGGAAATTTTTTAAAAACGCGAGCAACCTTACACTCCACTATAAATGACTTTCCGGCATATGCTATGTTGTCAGGTTGGAATATGAGAGGTTATAAGGCTTGCCCTTCTTGTGCTGATTCTGGTTGTGCGTATAGTTTTGGTGGTAAAATTGCATACCCTGGAGCTCAAAAATGGTTACCAATTTATCATCCTTGTCGTTCTCAAGCAAACTTATTTGATCGGGAAGAGGAATATGGTCTTGCTCCGGTTCCTGTAAGCGGGACAGAAGTTTTGAAGCAACAAGAAAAAGTTAAGTATGTTTATGGAAAGTCAAAAAGTGTTCCTAAAATAAGAGGGAGACAAGAAGATGATGAAATTGATGATGATGATGATGATGATGATGATGATCTGGATGATGTCGATAAGCTAGGTTCTGTGGAAAAAGAAAAGTAAACTTTTTGAATTAGACTATTGGGAACATAATCCTCTTAGACATAATTTAGATGTTATGCACATTGAGAAGAATGTATGTGACAATTTCTTAGGAACTCTTTATAAGAAATTATACTTAGTCCTTCGCAAGTACTTAATAATATTCTTTGCTGGCATCCAATGCCCCTCTCCTGGGTTTGACTGGTATCTGTTGCACGTACATACTCAAATCATATGCAACATCCGGTCGAGTGCATAACATGGCATACATAATGGATCCTACTGCAGAGTCATAAGGAAAATTACTCATACGCTTGACCTTATCAAGAGTCGAAGGACACTGAGTCTTGCCAAGTGATATGCCAAGTTGCATGGGAATGACACCTCTTTTGGAATTTTCCAGCTTGAACCTTTCAAGAACCTATCAATATAAGTCTCTTGGCTAAGTCCAATCAACCTTTTGGATCCATCTCTATGGATCCTTATTCCCAATATTTACTCAGCTTCTCCTAGGTATTTCATGTAGAAACACCTTTAAGCCATTCTTTGACTGACTCGAGCATGGTTTTATCATTTCCTATGAAAAAGTATTTCATCCATATACAAGACCAAGAAAGAAATACTACTCCAACTCAACTTCTGAGAAATCCACAAGATTCCTCTTCCTTTCTGAGAAATCCAAAAAAATTTACTGCCTCATCAAATCTGAGGTTCCAAATCCGGGATGCTTGCTTTAACCCATAAATGGACTTCTTGAGCTTGCAAACCTTCCTTGGACTGTTTAAATCTTCAAAACCTTATGGTTGTGTCATGTACACGTCCTCTTTCAAGAACCCATTCAAGAAAGCGGTTTTGACGTCCATCTACCAAATCTCATAGTCATGAAAGGCAGCAATCGCAAGGATTATCCTAATGGATTTCAGCATGGCTACTGGTGAGAAGGTTTCATAGTAGTCAATACCATGAATTGTTTTAAAACCTTTTGCCACTAGACTTGCCTTAAATACATCAATGTTTCCATATTTGTCCTTTTTCATTTTGAAAATCCATTTGCATCCAATGGGTTTAACCCCGGCCATCAGGCAAAACAACCAAGTCCCATACTTGATTTTCAAACATCGAATCCATTTCGGATCTCATGGCTTCGAGCCATTTCTCGGAGTCTTTCCTCGTCAAAGAATTTGTGTAGCTAGTAGGTTCCTCATGTTGTAAAATCTCTATTTCAGAACTTTCAGTCAAAAGGAAATCAATATATCTCTTTGACGGAATGACGTTCATACTACACCTACGTTGGGGAACAATATGAGAAGTTTCTACCTCATTAGGTCGAGGGACTTCACATGGATTATCTCCAAGTGGGACGGTAGGAAGCGCGTGAATGGAATGCACCGCCTCCTGAGTATTTTCATGTTAGGCCGCCTTTGACGAGGTGTGAACCTCATCCATTTGTTGATCATCTTGAATTTGTTCGAGATATACATTACTCCCACTTGTTTTTCTGGAAATGAAATCTTTTTTCCAAAAAGACACCATCACGAGCAACAAATACTTTATTTTCACTTTGGTTGTAGAAGTAGTATCCATTAGTCTGTTTTGGGTAACCCAAAAAAAAGACATTTATCAGACTTGGGTGAAAGCTTATCAGAAAGTAAACGTTTTACATAAACTTCACAACCCCATATCCTTAGAAAAGACAATTTTGGAACTTTTCCAGTCCACATCTCATATGGTGTCTTCTCTACCGCTTTAGACGGTGCTTTGTTGAGTGTGAATACCGCTATTTCAACCGCAAATCCCCAGAATAAGATAGGAAGGTCAGCAAGACTCATCATGGATCAAACCATATCAAATATAGTTCAATTCCTTCTTTCGGAAACCCCATTCAACCGTGGTGTCTCTGGTGGAGTCAATTGCGAAAGTATGCCACAATATTTCAAATGATCATCAAACTCTTAAGATAAATATTCACCACTGCGATCGGATCACAATGCTTAAATTTTCTTCCCAAGTTGTTTTTTTACTTCATTTTGAAATTCCTTAAACGTTTCAAAGGATTCCGACTTATGTTGCATGAGGTAAACATATCCAAATCTACTCACATCATCGGTAAAAGTAATGAAATACTCGTACCCTCCCCTAACCCAAGTACTCATAGGTCTGCACACATCAGTATGTATGATGGCTAAAAGATCATTGGCCGTTTCACTTGAGCTTGTGAAAGGAGACTTTGTCATTTTTCCCATTAAGCAAAACTCATACTACAAATGATTCGAAATCAATGATTTGAGAATTTCATCCTTATGAAGTTTATCTATGCGCTTTGAGCTTATGTGGCCTAATCGACAATGCCATAGGTAAGTAGGGTTCAAGTCATTTGGTTTGTGTTTCTTGTTGTCTATGTGATAGATATGGTTTTCTAAGTCTAGCACATATAAACCATTTGCTAATTTAGCACAGACATAGAACATACCATTCAAATATGCAGAATAACAATTGTTCATAATTTGAAATGAAAATCCTTCCGAATCCAAAATTCGAATCGAAATTATGTTCTTGCTAATAACTGGAATGTAATAACAATTATATAGTTCTAATACTAAACCAGAAGGCAAGCGTAAACTATAATCTCCTACATCTAAAAAAATAACGCTTGCTCCATTGCCTACTCGGAGATCCACTTCATCTTTTCTCAAGCTTCTACTTCTTTTTAGTCCTTGCACATTACCAATAATTTGAGATCCACAAGCGGTATCAAATACCCAAGAAGTAGTTGTAGCTAAATTAACTTCTATGACATAGATACTCTTGATTTGCTTACCATTCTTAATCATTAAAACATCCATATGTTCAGGTTCACTAGGTAAGGTTCTCTCCGCCTGAACCATCATACCATGCAACCTCTCTAATTTAGTATTCTTCTGAAACAACGTTATCGGTTGATGGATTATCGTGTAGGCATCCAGACCATCAAAAACGTTTTTGATACTCTGGTTCCATGTAAGCAAGCGTTAAGAATGTTACTTGCAGGGAGTCATCATGTATAGTTTATCTAGCTCGTCGTTGAGCTGCAGTAGCATTTTCTGGCAGGGGTTCTGGAGGGAGTGGATTATCAAGAACACTTTCTTTTCCTTCCGCTCTGACAACAATTCTAACATCCATTTCCCATTGTAGGAAGTTGTGTGCATTTAGTTTGTGTTTTTCAATTAGAGGGCACAAGTTAAAAGTAGAGTTCTTGTTTGCACCAGACATGGTAACTACACCAATAGTAAAGCTAGTTTCAATAAATATTTATCAAAAGCACCAATTAAACAAATTTAATTAACTACTACCCTTTATTCAAAATCAAAAGTCCCCATTGAATAAAGAAATAACCAAGATCCCCTCCCACTATAATCAAACAGACTTTGGCCCTTGTACTTTAATTTATGGTAGTTGAGGTAAGTAAACATTTTACTAACTATAACTAATTATAACTCTTGGTAGACAGGTTTAGAAGTCTTTGTATTTTCCTATCTCTTAGATTCAAAACCCAAAACTTAGTCTTTCGATAGTTTTGTTGAGTTAAACCAAACATTAACATGTAAGTTTCAATAACCTACCCTACTATCCCCAGAATTATGAGCAAAACCCTGTTATGGCAGAACCTATTACTTATTATCTAAGGCTTTATAGGTGTTGTATGGAAAAGCTATTAAACACAATATTATTTTGTTACCTAAGTTTACTAAGTTGGTTAATTTAAAGTGCACGCATAAATAATTAACCACCTGTAAACTTATAAGCAAGCATTTAAAACATAATGAATGCTAAAGCTAATAAAAGCAATAATTAAAATGATCTAGTATGGCCCCTAAACTTAGGAAAACTAATCTTCATGAATCTTTTCTTAAATCTCCATGGATCACCATCCTTGAAACTCCTTGGATCCTTATGCTTGATTACATGATTTGAAGTAAGGAATAATTGAATTTAATATTACAAAAAATACAAATGATACGTAGATCGTATTTAATTTACATTCAAATTCAACGATTCGCATATCGTACTTTCTATCCTAATTAGGCCATACTATTCATAAACATGCAAAATATAATATAATTCATATTACATTAAACATCCACGCATTTATAATATCATAATAAAATAAACGAAAATTATTTACTTATTAACTATAATAAGCAAACAACTTTCCAAAATAATTATAAAAACTTAAACAATTTAAGTTCGACGTTAAAACTTTATTATTTTAATTCAATTACTATTTAAATATGGCTAGAATAATCTCACTAATCAAGAATTCGCATTTAAAGAAAATTTATGGATTTATGTTCAACACAGAAAATATGATTTACCAAAAAAATATATTTTCAAATTATCAAAATTATTTTTAAATTTAGAAGAACTGAATTAAGATAATTTCCAACTCCTTCAAACTGATTTATGCCGGAGAAATAATTTCCAATTTTTCCCCTTTTTTTGTTTGTTTTAATGTTACGCAGCAAGTAAACAAAAGCTCAAGGCTACTTGGAAAAAATAACCTCACACCAGCCAGTAGTAACCATTACAGCCGACCAGAAGTTGCGGCTGAGAATCCCAGCCACAGTGGTCAACCCAGACATGCAGCCACTAGTAGAAGCCGGCAACAAGGACCTACCAACGCAGCCAGGCTGATAGCAGCCACAACTAAAGAATTTCAGCTGGCCACCGCACGAAGACAGGTTGCACCGTGCCAGAAATTCAATCGTCCGCCGCCCCTAACAGTCATCCTCTGCGCCCTAACTCGACCCTCCACCATTGCTCCACCATCAGTTGGCCACCCCGCCATGGTGGGTAATTCTTTTAATTTTGTGCAACAACTACCTAAATTTAAACTAATCTTTATCCAACTTTTGTTTAAAGATAAAGGAATTTAATTATGTTCTTATAAACAGAAAATTATGACATAAAATTTTAAAAAATCAACCAAACTTAAACTGACTTTTAGGTTTGTTAAAAGTTAGATTTCAATTCATAATAATTTATTAAAATTAAATCTAACGAATTTTAGGGAATAATTATCTTTTTCTTAAAAAATTCAGAAATATAACAATTAGTTTCCAAAAATTTTGAATTTAATTATCAGGTTGAAATAAAACCAGATAATTTAATTGTTATCCTTAAATTTTCTTATTAATCTAATTAAACATGAAAATTAACTAAATTCATTAATTAATATAAAAAATCTCGAAAATAAGTGAATAAATTACCGAAAACTTTTGGCTATTGTATAAAAATTAGGATATGATCAGTAGATTTATTTAAAAAATTAAAAATCAAATATTTAATTGTTAACAAATTATTATCTTTATTAATCTAATTAACCAATAAATAATTTAAAATCTAACGAATTTCGTTTTAAAAAATCAGAAAATTTTTGGTAATTTTTTCACTAATTTTCGAGGTACGACTGTTAGATAATATAGATGGATAAAGCGGAATTTCAGGAAAAAAATTCCTAACATCTATCATAGGGTCACATGCATAACAAAAACCGGATTTATGATGGAAGTGTAATAACCTTTGTAGCGTGTTCTCTCGTTTGTATGCAAGCTTCGAAGATCTGAGAGCCCCAAGTTTTTCTCATCTAATTAATTAGTCCTCGAACACTAGTTGAACACCAACGTCTGCTAGAACGGAAGAGAAAAACTTCTCTTGCTTTTAGTGGTAGTCTAAGCGGCATTTCCAAGGAAAGGTTTGGGCTTTCTTTTGTTCAAAGTTAATTATTAACTTGTGGTACGTAACACTTAACATTATGTCAATATATAAAATTAGAATACTAGGTTATTTAGGAGAACTAATTCTCAATCCCTTTCCCTTTAGGGCCGACCGGTACAAGGCCCATTAATGGGCTTGTTTGCTTTTGTTCAACTAGTGTTTCAATGTGTGTAACTCCTAACTGTTGTACCCGGGTACAGCTAGCTCTGGCTATACCCCCAAAAAAAGACGCGCATGTGTTGTTTGTTCTTAATTTCTTGTTATGTTGTTTGTTCTTTCTTGTTGTTTTTTAAATTCAACAAAAAATTGTTCATAATTGTTGTATTGTTTGTTCTTTAATTTCTTTTTGAATTTTATGTTCTTTTCTACTCCCTCCGTATTTATTTAAGGGATACACTTGCCTTTTCCGGCCGTATTTATTTAAGAGATACACTTGCCATTTTTAGTAACTTATCAACCCCACCATCTAATTAAATAATACATCTAATTTACCCTATCACCCACCATCCTATTAAACAAATAATTTCATAAACCCACCCCACCCTCCACCCACCAAAATGACATGGTCCCCACATGCATGTTTAATTATTAAAATATCTATCCAACCCCACTTGCTTTATTATTTTATTTCATTCAATTATTCTTCTTAAGACCCGTGCCAGGCCAAGTGTATCTCTTAAAAAAATACGGAGGAAGTATATTGTTTGTTCTTTTTTGTTGAATTATTTGTTCTTTCTTGTTTATTTGTTTGTTCACAATAATCATCTGGTTAATGTTCATAATGAAATTAAGTCTTTCATTGATCTTTTATGTTTTTATAAGCGCATGTATTGTTGGTTCTTTCTTTTTGTATTGTTTGTTCTTTCTTGTTGTACTGTTTGTTCTTTCATGTTGTTTTTTTAAATTCATCATAAAATTGTTCATAATTGTTGTATTGTTTGTTCTTTCTTCTGGAACTTTATGTTCATTTTTATATTGTTTGTTCTTTTTTGTTGAATTATTTTTTCTTTTTTGTTTATTTGTTTGTTCATAATAATCATCTGGTTAATGTTCATAATGAAATTGTTCATACTTTTTGTTTTATTTGTTCATACCATTTGTATTCTTTGTTCTTTCTTGTTCTATTACTGAGCATCTTTTAAACCCTTGTTCTTTCTTTTTAACATTTTGTTTTCTTTGCATGCTCATCATTTTCAAATCAGTAAATGTGCACTTTTAAATTACTTGTGATCATCATATCAAATTACTTACTATTTTCATTTTCAACCAATAACAATGAGGAAATTGAAACCGTGAAAGTCAAATATAATGGGTTAGTTATTATAAGGGATTACAAGGTTTTTCTTAGTGGAACAGATTTATTATAAACTAAATAATTACATAGGGCATCCCATCAAGTCTCACGACTTAACAGGTAACACTAGCACTTGTGGATAATATAAACTATATTGCACTATTTTTTGTTGCTTGTAATAACTTTATTAATCCCCTTCTCAAATTATTATTCCGGTAAAGAAAGTGAAGGAGACAATCCAGGTTATGCTACTTGTGACCATAGAATGTTCGAACCAAAATTATATATGAAGTACGGATTAACAGTTTGGTTAGAAACCGCAAAAGTCAAATATTGTGTTCAAATCACACTTCATGCACACATTCAAAAGTATAAGAACTCGAAACTACATCAAAAGCAAGATTCAAGATTGAAGATTGAAGATATAGAAAAATAAGTGGATGATTTCTACCAATATATTGTAATTCAAGTACAATTTTACATAGGCAATGCCTAAAATGTTCAATTTTTTTGGTAAAATGTGTTATTTGGCATGTTTTAATTACTCAATATAGGTAAATACATGTCCAAAGTAATAACATAGTAATGCAATAACTAAGTTCATTTTAAAATTAGTAAATACTCATTTCACAATCAGTAGATAAATGTTCATTTCTAAATTGGTTGAATAAATGAGGATTGTCATAAAATAATTAGATAAACGTTCATATTCGAATGAGTAGATAAAGGTCCATTTCCAAATAAATAAATAAATGTCAATTTCCAAAATAGTAAATGTTCATTACCGAAATAGTAAAATTTTCATTTCAAAATAAATAAATAAATGTTCGTTTCCGAAATAGTAAATGTTCATTTTGGATGGGGGTACAGCCAAAAATTTGCGCAATGTGTGACCTTATAGGATTAATTTTAGTTGTGGGCCAATCAATATTGTCTTACTAATCACATTTATTATCTAACAAGCAAATATGATTACTAAAATAATTAACTTCTTATTTTTTTAATTAATTACTATTTATATTTAATAATTGCCAGAAATGTCTAAGGACATATTCCTTCATATGCACAAAGGCATTTTGATTTTATTTATTTGTACTTTACAATAACAATGGATAAGTTTGAATAATCATTGTTTTAATAGTATTTGTGATATTAAACATAGTATAGGAGTAATAAAACCCTAACTTTTTATGTTATTTTCAATTCTAAAATATCCAGATACGCTAATACCATACCAGAGAAATAAATTTCAAGGCACATCAAAAAAAAAAAAAAAGTATGTTCAAATTAGTTCAAAATGAAGAGGATTAAGGTTGGCATAAGTCTAAGTCTATCAGGACGTAGAACTCCACTAGAATTAGATGAATAATTAAATGAGTTGTACAATATGTCCAAACATGAAAACCATTCGAGTATATCATTATGTTACAGAATGAGATAGAAGCATCAAATAGATACAATTAGTGACCCACACCCACAGAACTAACCACAGTGAAGAATGTTCTGAAACTATACCCGCTTATATCATCAAACTTGAACGTGTCTACACCATCAGAAGGTTTCTACCACAATTGCCAAGCGACGGGAGACCCTCTGAAATCTGAATCTAAATGCTAATACACCACAAAACAAACATACCTTTATAGCTCCCACTTTTTTAATCCATCTGCAAAATTTCAACCAGACAACAGCTGAGTAACCCTTCTGCAGGATGGGAAAGTCATCTCTAACCAATCCTCAGTGTTAACCAACAATTACAAGAAGAATCTGACTATGCTGCATCAGTTATAACCATCAGGCTCATGAGGCAATGTAGCGTTCTATGTCACAAAATTAATGGGCAGACCCTGCTGTCCCTTTCGATTTAATTATCCGGACTGGTCAAACTCATTAGCACTCCAGGAAGAATTTAGTACTCTAATAAAATTCACATTCTCACGTCTGTATTAATTTCTTCCATAATTTTGCATAATGTGCAGAAATAATCATTACCGGTACTTCAACCCAGCACCATTCAGAAGTAGGGGTGAAACAACAGCATATTGCAGAAACAGAAAGAAAGCCAAACACCAAATCAATGATCCATCAAAGCAGCATCTGTTTCTGAAAGTGGTGCTGCAGTAAATAATATAATATCAATTTTGTCAGAACATTTCTAATACAAACAAAAGAAACTTTTTATGCCACCAAAAAGATGAAAAGAAAAGGTAATGCAAGGTACTGCTGAGATACGATTAAAAGAAAATTGTAAGACTGCATTATATAGCATTCAGAACCAGGTCTCCAGACAGTCAGCAGTCAAAAAGGTTGAGAGATGAACTTATTCCGCCTCCAGATATCATCACCCATTAAAAAAAAATCACAGATACCGCGGTCACTGTCACATTGTCGCAAAAACTGCTTGTAACCAATGAATAGAACAAAACGAGCCTTAAACGGTGTGAATTTCTTTTTAAAAAATACATTAATGGATTAAACCCATTTTTGAGTTAACATACTTTTAGTTTAAAAGGCATTCTCTCAAATGGGGGGAAAAAACATAATAACACTATGAGTCACCATTACGTAACAGACGATGCGGCAAGAGGACAATTCTAGCTTGTGCACACAACACCTAAATGCATGTGTTCTTTGGAGATTATCAGACTACTTTACTACCTAGCATACCTTTACATGAACATGTAAACTCAAGCAGCCCAATCACATGTGCTGCTGCCAGACAGGTCAGTAAGAAATTCACATAAGTCTCTCCACACTTGTAAACTTTAAAGAAGTGACCACTTTTTAAAAAGCTTTTGACTTAATATTTACATCTCCAAGAGATTCGAAATCAAGGATGGGTAGAAGTTGAGAATGGTTCTCCAAAATCAACCCTAGTATAAGGGCCAAGACATAGACCAAAATCACAGCAACATCAGTGTCATTTAATTACGTAATTTGCTGAACCCCCAGTGTAAGAAATTCACATAAGTCTCTCCTACACTTGTAAACTTCAAAGAAGTGATCATTTTTTTAAAAGCTTTTGACTCAATATTTACATCTCCATGTAGAGCCGAAACCAAGGATGGGTAGAATTTGAGAATGGTTCTCCAAAATCGACCCTAGTATAAGGGCCAAGAAATAGACCAAAATCACAGCAACATCAGTGTCATTTAAATATGTAATTTGCTGAACCCCCAGCAAACTGGATCAGAAACTTGCAAATTGGTACATGTAAGTGGTACACTATTGGACTACACAAAACTAGGTAACGAACTATGATCCCGTATACATCATTGCAACATGAATTATCACACTATTTCATCCTTGTACCACAGTGAAGATAAGAACCTTGGACTGTTCTTGATTTCATCCTAAGTTTCTAATTGACATAAATGGCTTGATCTACCTAAGATCAGAGGCTCATTACTTCTGGACACCAGTAATATCTCATGTAATAATTTATTATATAAACACAAGATGAGCCCATATCAGTCGCCGGCTCATCGCTTCTTTGAATTTTAAAGAAATATTAAAGTCATGCATCAACAGCTTTAACTTCAATGTTAATCAACAAAAGGAAGAGACCGATACAGGAAAAGTTCTTCCCGAAATAAAAGGCCCTTTAGTTGGAAGATGAGCCATAGAGGACGACAATACTGAAGAAAAATATTCTCCCATTCAATCTGCTCCACCTGGAGTTGAGCTTTGAGGAAAGGACCATAGAGAGCAAAGAATACAGAGGGGGTCCAACAGGGAATACATAACGAGAATGTGGGTGACGGAAATTTTAGAGCCTCAAAATTACTCTATTAATAACACAAAGACACTGCTTCCTTAAGTGTCAAAATCCCAACACTAAACTTAGCCATAATAATGTGAAATTTTAGCATACTTAGCTAGGAATTGATTACTGCTTATGTACAGTGTACATCTGGCATAATCATCAGAAGACATACACCTTTCTTTTGAGATATGCACAACCAAAACTAACTACAGAAATTACAGAGATATATGAACATTTGATACGGATCACTGGACTAAGAAGCTTGCATGCTGATATAAAACATCAAAACAAAGAAATATGTTTGAACATGAGAAAAATAATTGGCAGAGATATGTAGGTCCAAATCAAACTTTCTTCAAACCAAAACTACATACCAAGTAAATCTTCATATGCATCTGCTAGCAATGATGTGTCCATCAATAAAGGTGGAGAGAAGACTTGATCAGGGGCCTCATCAAGGTCATAGAAAGATGTTTGCGATTCGGAAGCTGCATAATTTGAACAGGCAGCAGACAGAAACCCATTTACTCGGTCATACTCAGATAGCGAGTCGAATTCATGAAAAGCATCTGATACTTCATCGAATGCTTTGCCTCCACAACTTTCAAGAATAGAATTTCCAAGAAACAAGGACTCAGATTCACACGAAAACAAACGGTTACTTCTAACTGAAGATCCTCTCTGTTCGACACCCAAAGAAGGAACTCCTGAAGTTGAAAGAGGAACAAAGAAGTGTTCTGAACCGTCTTCTGAGTGGCTATCACGTGATGACTCATAATCACATGATTTTGTAGCCAAAGCTGCTTCTCGGACTGACCGCTTAAGCTTCTGGACGTATAAAGATTCCGTGTCTGCAGAAATGAATGATTCAGAAATAGACCATATAATAAGATAGCAGAAATCAACAACAAAAGCGACAGTGCAAAAACTTCACTGCAAACCTTGTGGCAGAATATCCATTGCATTGTTCAATAACGTACTGTCAATACTCTTCCTTTCAGATAAATTATCTCCATGATTGACAGGAGAAGTATAACTTTTTTGTATATTTCCCCCTTTCCCTGTTGAATTTGGTGTCAGACTAAACAATGGAGGAAGCTTTAAGGTTGGGCTTGCAACCACCTTGCCAAGATTAACATTGGACATTTTGGACGTAACTTCAGTGGTATCATCGTTTCTACCAATCTTGAAAAAGGAAAGGTACAAAATATCAAACATCAAATCATCTAAGCCTGAATGTTCGATTCGATTTCATCAATATATAATGCGAAAAGTTACCATTACTTTTCCATTGCTTTGAGCTTGCACAGGCAAATTAGACTGGCCAGGACGTTTATTTATTGAAGGAAGGCTGGAGGACACGGTGTTCACTTCTTCCGTGAGTTCTGCTATTGAATTTTGGATAGCAGGGGCTACTTCCTTCAGTTGATTTATTAGAACCTGCCAATCATGGTATATTCATTTAAATATCGTACTTTATTATACTTCCCTCGTTCCTTAAATATTACACCATGTTGATTTTACGCTTTACAACACATAACCGTGATTCTTAATCTCTCGAATTATGCATAAGAAAAAGTTGTAGAAAATTGATATTTATAAAGTATATATTGATACGAATCTAATAACATCACACATGATTACATATTTCATCACGTATATATTAAAAAAGATGGTCAACGGTACAACATGAATAGCGTAAAAGTCAAAGTGGTGCGATATTTGTGGAACGGAGGAAGTAAGTATTATAACTAGATATCCAACAAAGTGAACAGAAACAAATTGGTCAAGCGTTTCTTATGACTATGAATACAAGGCAGTGGCCCTACCAAATACAAGAGAAAATGGGTTTGAATCATGATTTTAGATTGAAAAATATTTGGTTCACTTCTTTTAAATGCAAAATTAAGAAGGTGAAGTTTTCAGCTAAGAAAATGGGATGGCATGCTTTATAAAAGCACTTAACAGCGATGACACCAGAAAAATAACTGCAAAAATACTGAAGTAAAAATAAGTATTGAACCCAGACCAAAAAGTTTCTTATCGTGGATATTAGTTTTTTACCCTATGCAGATGGAAACTGAGAGCAAGCAGGAGAGCAAGCATGAAGACATCTCTTCCATACATGCAAACAAATCTAGTCTACCTTTTATTTTCTAATTTTTTTTGCCAAATTGGATATTCCCCTGAACTGAAATGTCAGCCGCAGAGCTTTATCTTTAGTAAACAATGATTGTTTATTTTCTGAATTCTCCTAGATGAAGTTTATCAAGGCTAGTTGTTCAGCAACTTTTTAGTAATATGACACAAGTCTTTTCATAAGTAGAAGTTTAAATAGGAAAAACAGAAGCATTTTGGAAACTGTACACAAAGCTGAATATTTTGGTAGAGATGAGCAGTCTTCTAGAAATAATAGTTGACCCAAGCATGGAGGAGAAGGGATTTATGCAGTAAGGAAATTAATTGATGATCTTTGCAGGCAAAAATTAAGGTATGTATGGCTCTCAGAATACAAAGTTATCCATCAATCTGTGAATAATTGAAGAAAGTTCAATGCAACATTGGATTTCTAGGACTGATAGTTGGTGTTTCTCAAGGCTTTAAAATGAAAATGGGCACAAGACTATTGAGCGCTGGTCTCTCCTCCACTTCAATTGGTGCTGAAGATGATTACAGTTGAAAAGAGCTTTCTCAAAATCGAGACGTTAGAGTGCTCTAAACGGCTTGAGAAGAGGAGAAAGTCTTAGACAATAATCAGTAGCGTCCACTAGGACAATAATCACATAGTTTAGTACTCACAAGTAAACATGGTCGCATTTTCACTTTATCATTTGGTACCCAACAACATAGTTTGGTACTAACAAGTCAACATGGTTGCATTTTCATTTGGTACCAAACAACATAGTAATACATCATTATCATCATTATCATTACCCCATTGCCTCAAAGAGGCTCCCGCAAAAAGCGGGATAAGGAGGGGTCCGACGTACGCAACCTTACCCCTGCAATCGCAGAGAGGTTGTTTCCAATTGACCCAAAAGCGATAATGGGACGACAACGGGACGACCATCTTCTACTTCATGGAAAGGAAGCGAAGAGGTTTTAAGAGCCATTTTGATTTAGACCATTACATCCCACAACCAAAAGAACAAATGAATCTTTGGCTCCATCGGAAATGAACAAACAACATAGTAGTACCAAATGACAAAATGCAACTACCAAACTATGTGACTATTGTCCTAGTGGACGATACTGATTATTGTCTTAGACGAGCTCTTGAGAAGAGATGAGTTACAGCTTATTGTAAAGCATGATATTCCGGAATTCCTAAGTAAGTCTCGTGAAAAGAGAGCTATGGAAAAGAGTATCATAAAATTATCATCTCTGTCATGGTGTCACCTCATCTTCTCAATCAACTCCCACATGAACACCTGACCCTTAAGCTACTGTGCAGGAGTAGAATGTATTTCAAAAGAAAAATATTGGTTCCTCTCACATCTAATACCCAGTTACCCACATCGGTAGAACCATAGATTTCCCCAGATATAGGGAATTGAACACAACACTAGAAAGAGGTGGGGGGAGTTATTATTCTTGATCTTGGCTTAAAAAAGAAATATCAGAACCGATTTATATTCAGAGCCAATTTACAAACCCTTTCAGCTCCCTACGAGCTCTGTAGGGTAACAAGGCCTTTGATCTTCATTTTTGAACTGGCAGGCTTAGTCTTTACAATATGAGAGATTCAAAACAACTCTGAAGATCATCTCTCCCCAATAGGATATTAAGTGTGTTACACCTAAAAAGAGGTTCTGTTTTTCTTTTGAACTGGCATCCAGCATGTGTCAAAAGTGGTACACCTTTGTGCCTTGGTTGAGGTAGCCAAACAGACTGCACTACACCCAGTGCTCAAGCAAGGGCTTCTCCTTGGTTCTGTTCTGTGTAGAGTGCACTCGTTAAAAGCAAGGCGACATGCACACTCTCCTCAATGGCCATTAAATAAGTCATTCCCGATCTCCAAACCAATTAAAATCATAACTATAGGTTATGCGGAATTACGGATCATGAATGTAATTCTCATAGGAAAGTTTAAACAAATACTCTAAGAAAATCCCAAGGGAAAAGTATAGTTAAGAGCAATATGTAGCTTTTCTCCACCAACCAGTTCATTAGAAAGTTTGTATGTTTAATGAATGAAGGGGTGTTCATAGATTATACAGTTACGTCAATTAGTCTTTTCTAACAGCAATTTTTCTTCTAAACTGTGACAAGATTGACAATAGCAGCGTTATAGAAACTTCTATTATAACCAATGAAGATTCTCCATCAGAACACTGTCAAGTGATAATAATATACACTGCAAAAATACTTGATGGTTACAGCTACTTCACCAGCCAAAGTGCTATTAAGTGAAATGATGCTAGAGATCAATTAAGCATGATAAAATTACTAAGTCCCATATTTAACTTCCCACTTCTAAGTGCCAGGGATTATTAAGAAAATGTCAAAAGTAGAAAGAACAAAGAGATGGAGAAAAATTACTAAGAAACGGTATTGGAATTGAGAGTGAAAATAGTGGATGTCATGGAGACTTCAACATGAAAGGAAATAAAAAATATTTTTTTAAAATGAAGAGATAAAAGGGGGGGAGCTCATTTGGGATGGAGGGTGTACCAAGTTACTAACAGGCCCATGCATGTATGCAACCATTTTACTACCTGTATGCTGGCCAAGTGCTGCCGATGTTCAACAAGAGTCGCTGCCAAACATTCAGCATGACCAGTTCCACCGACTTGTGTGCTTCGTAGAATTTCTGGACCCTCTCCATCATTGGCTTTTGCCTGCAACATATGGTATAGTTTTAAAAAAATCCCCAATTATAGTTCTAACCAATGTTCAAAGAAAAAATTAACCAAAAATGATGTTTAGATCACAAGAATAACGTAACGAAATACTAAAGTAGAAAAGTATACCAAATGAAGTGATTGCTTATGGATTCGTTGTAAAGCATGCGTCCAGCGTCTAAGAATCTCAGCAACATCAACAGTGGGTTGACCTCTACTAATTCTGTCGTCAACTCGGCTTTCTTCAATCGTCTGTGAATGAGAAGAATCAACATTTGTTCCTGGCATATCTCTGTTCAGATTAGTAGATGACCCATCAATTTGCTCTATCTCATCTGGATGAGCTGAAGCTTGGTCACCAAGCTTCCCTAACAAAACCTGTGAGCTTTGATCCACACCAGCAAGCAAAGCTGAACCAGAGATGCGGTACCTAAATAAATAATAAAATCAGCGCAATTTTAACAAAGACATTAGAAATCTTTATCAATAACGGTTGCAAGGAACCACATATACCTGTGCTCTCGATGGGCAATAAGATCCTCTATAGGACCTGATGCAAGAACTTCATGCTGACCTAACCACATTACAATGGAATAAATGTCAGCTGTTCATGATACAGCAGATCATAGTTTAGCATAAAATATTGCAATAGTACACACAGATCATAATTTGGCACAAAATCACCACCATCAAAGTCGTGAAATTCAAATGCATATCGAGTTGGAATGCAATTCATGGTAAAATTGCATATCAAGTTGAAATGTATTAGTTCCAGTATTATTTCATGGTTGTCAGCAATTCCAAAATGCATATCGAGTTGGAACGCAAAATCAACTCAACCATAGCTGTAAACATAGCATGTCAATGACTAGGAAAGCGAAAAATTAGCCATCAGTGATTTCCTCCAGAGATTGTCTATGCAAATAAGTTATAGTCATTTCAGATTATATTACAGATCTTAAAACCAAGAACTGATATTGGAAGCTTCGGGTGATAAAGAGAAAGCTGTTGTCTATTAGTCCGTCCTCCCTCCTCCACCCTTGTTTGTGCTCCGGGTGGGTGTGGAGATTTTATAAACTTAAATTGAACTTTCCTGGTGAAGTGAATAAGTTTAACAAATCAGTATAGAATATTATTATTTCTTTACATCCCAAGAAAAGAAAATTACAGTAATACATAGATATCTGACAAAATGGAATCCCCGGTGACTGTGTGAGCTGTACTATGTATGCATCACGAACATGTGGTTAGTGGCGTACAAAAATATAATTGCATAGAGCCACGCATCCCCTAAAACATGGTCCCATTCCAAAAAGTATTGCATCTTACTTTTTATCCCAGCCACTTCGAAGGTATGGCACGGACATGGAGCTTGGAAGATAACAATTAATTCAAGAACGAAATTTAATTTAGAAACAAAACATACTTCATAATTCTTATTTACTTATAAATATCTGTACGCAAACACCGTTTTAGAAGTTCATGTAGAAATAATAAATTTATTATCTATATCCCACTAAAGGTTTGGAGAGCTTAGCTCTAACAACCACATTATATTGTTTAAAAGATAGCTTAAAATCTTGGACACGACAACATATTAAACTGCTTCCCTTCTGCAAAGACAATCTTCACTTTCAAAAATGCAGATATTGCAACAAAAGATTTCTTTTTCAAAGAAAATATATTTTCACCTAGAAGCAGTAGAACAATACAATTTAAGCAAAGGAAAAGAGCACTAAAGCAACAGATTCAGATTTTCGAACGAATTATATTTACAGTAGCTCCACTTACTCTTACGAGACAATAAAGATTCCCATAAACGAGTTGCCTTAGAGACCAAATGAGAACTTTGACTTGATCCAGCTGCACGTTCATCCCATATTTCTGCTTCCATCTTGGCTTTGTTTCTCAGATCCTGAAGCTTTTCAAGCTCTTGCTGCAAATATGCCTAAACCAGATAATTGAAAAGAAATGAGAACCCAAATTTAGAGTAACAGATAGTTGGATAGCGACAGTTTACAGTAATACAAGGTCTTCCAAGTTCCAAGTATATAATATAGTAAAAGTCGATACCTCTTCTGCACAGAGACCACGATACTCTGCTGTCATCTCATGAGCCAAACCTGACCACATCACCTGCCTCTGGACAGCAGTTTCTGCATTTTTCAAGAACCGCTGCCGTTCAAGAGCAATCCTGGCCTATTAAAATGAGGGGCGGCATATCCACCACCGAAGTAAATCATATATTTGCAAACACCGCCAGACATCATAGGCACTAAAGTGTAGTATCACAAGAAGGAAAATATAATACAAAGATACCTTTGTTACAGGGAGTAGTGCAGCTGCATGTGAAAATGCCACATCAGTTAGGGAACTGGGCAATGCATTAGAAGCAACATCAGCTGGAAAAGTTCGCCGATGAACCTCACGTAAAGCATGCAAAGAAAGTTGCCATAATAGTTCAACGAATCTGATGTTACACAAAAACATAAAATCAGTAAACTTCAAACTGAAGCACATGACTGAGTTAACCCCAGAAGAGAGTACCAGTTGGAAAACAGTCCTGAAGCAGCATAAACTGAGATAACTGCATTGAACTTGTTGGCAAATAAAGTTTCTAAGAATGTTAGTTTTGGTAGCTTATTGATATTGTGTTCACATTAGCTTATGGAAATTGTATATTAGCTTATTGATATTGTGTTCACATTAGCTCATGGAAATTGTATGTTAGCTTTGAGTTTAGGAGTTTTTAGTCTTTACACGGTTTGACTTAGGTTATGTAAAGTTTCCCTATTTATATGGCTGAAGGTGAATGAAAGCAGAAAATCGTTTTTTCTCCTATTCACTTCTTTGGCTTCACTTCATATTGCTTAACATGGTATCTGAGAGCATTCCAAAATTTGGATTTGTTTTTTTGGTTCCTGGAACACAATTGAGGCGTGATCTTGATTCTTCAATCGGCAAATTCTTGTCATTTTGCTTGGTTCTTCGTACTGTACCAAAAGTTACTTCTGGTATGTAATCTTAATTGTTGGTTGCTGCTATGTCCAAAGATGGAGATGAGAAGGCTGCTCCTTCCCCTGGAAGATATGAGCCCTTCACTCCATATTACCTACACCCTTCAGAAGGTACAGGTACTGTTATTACTCCCATTTTGTTGAAGAGAGACAATTACAATGAATGGGTTCGATCTCTTCGTAACAATCTCCGTGCTAAAAACAAATTAGGCTTTATTGATGGTACAATTGTCATACCAGATGCTAAGTCCCTTGATTTCGATCAATGGGGAATAGTTAATTCGATGTTAGTTGCTTGAATCTTTAATACTCTTGATGAGTCCATCCGTTCTACTGTTTCATTTCCACTTCACGTCAAGGTGCTGTGGGATGACCTACGTGATAGATACTCCATCCGTAATGGACCTCGCATCCATGAATTAAAACACAAAATTGTTGAGTGCAAGCAACTTGGTAGAACTGTAGATGTGTATTATGGAGAATTGTGCAGGTCATGGGATGAATTAGCAAATGCAATGAAGCTTCTAACGTGTACATGTTCCGCTGCGAATGAGTACCAAACTACTCTTGAGAATGAGAAACTGCACCAATTTCTAATTGGTCTTTGATTCAAAAAAATATAAAACGGTTGTTGATGGTTTGTTATTGATGGATCCTATGCCTTCCATAAATTATGCTCATGGCAAGGTGCTTTCTACCGAAAGGCACCTAATTATACAGAAACACAATCCAATGTTGTTGGTTTTTCAACTAATGCTTTAGCTTATGGAGGGGTTGCTGGCAGAGAAGCTATGGGTGATTCGCACCACCGTGTTTGTACTCATTGTGGAAATAAAGTCCACGAGAAAGAAAATTGCTTTGAGCTTATAGGTTGGCCAGATTGGTACACCTCAAGTGGTCGAGGAGGCCGTGGAGGTAGGTCTGGCGCTCGAGGATCACGTGGAGGTCGTACTGGTATTTTGCGGCAAATGTGAGTAGCAGTAGTGGTGGTGTGTCACAGGATATTGTTGAAGGTGATAGGAGTTTTGTTCCTACTATGAGTGATGCCCAATTTAATGCTTTGATGTCCGCTCTCAATCAACAAAAGCCCTCATCCTCTACTACTCCAAAGTTGCATGGTAAGAAATTCTATGATGATCAATGGATCATTGACACTGGTGCCTCAAATCACATGTCTGGAAATATTGATTTGTTCACTAAGTTGCGTGAAATACCATCCTCTCCGGTTGGTTTGCCAAATGGAAAAGATACAAATACAACTAAAGAAGGTCGTATAAAACTGAGTGATAACTTGATCCTAGATAATGTATTGTTTCTTCCTGCTCTTACTTGTAATTTGATGTCTATTACAAAAGCAAAAACTTATTGTATTATTTACTAATAAGCTATGGCCCTGTTCGGCGGTAGCGATTTAGGTAGCGGGTAGCGGGTAGCGTTTTTTAAAACGCTAGTGGGAAAAAAAAGTGGTGTTTGGCAAATTAGCGGTTTAAGTAGCGGGTAGCGGGGGAGGTAGTGGTTGGATAGATTTTCACAAACGTTAAAAAAAGTAGCGATCTATCCTTAAAAGTAGCGGTGTAGGTATTACCCATTCTTCCACGTTTAATCAGTCAAAAAAATATATTATTCTCCCACGTCGCCGTCCATGCTTCTCCTTTTGTCGTCCTTCATCTCCTTCACTCCATCATCATCTCCAGTCTCTGATCATCTGATTCTCCAAGCAGGCTAACATCATCATTCAGGTATGTATATCCTCTATTTAATTAATTTATTTTTTATTTTTTTATGTTTATGATCTTAACCCACGATAAATCAGCAATTGCGTATGAAATCAGCAATCAGCAATTCCGTATGATCTTAACTCCGTATGAAATTTCTGGAGTTTTTAAAGATTGATATGATTTCAAAGAATTAATGGACTAGTAAATGATGTAAAGATCCTTACTTCAATATTGTTTTTAGGGTGAGCAATCATTTAGCACCTTTTACCCTAATATTATTGCGTTTTATGATGTTCAGATCTACAACATGTTAGTAGTCATCAATGTTTTGATTTTGTGAATACTAATAGTTTTACTAGTTGTACTACCTGTTTATATATACGACTGAATACTCAGCAAGCAATAACTTAATTGTTGATTTCCGGCTACAATCTTAAAGAAAGATTATTCATTCGTGATGTTTGTAAGAATGCTAAGAAACAATATCTTTTCTGTTTTACAGGAAGCTGAGAGTTGCATCACATCTTGTGTTTACTCAAAGGTACTCTTAATTATGTTTATCTCGTGTGGTTGGTTTGCTCTGCTTGTCCAGCTGCATGGTTTATAGGAAGCAACAACCTGATCTTTTCTTTTTTCCATATATATATGAATTCAGATATTTGTTGCATTAGTCTAGCTCTGCTATTGTATCTCCTTTCATCTCATAAAACATGATATCAAAGTAAAGCATGCTATTCTAATTAAAATATTTGTGTTGATTTTAGTTTAATACTTGTGTTAATTTATAAGTAGATTCCACGTGAGTGTCATGTTTGCTTTTGTTAACCCCATTTGTTATAATATCATTATTTTTGTTCTATTTAAAAAATATATAGTATGTACAATATTATTGGTCAATGTAGTACCGACCTAACCTAAAATTTATGCTCGTAACTGTGTTAGATGGCTAAAAAGGGAACCACCTTTAAGTGGAGTGACGGGGATTCAGTCGCATTATGTGAAATTTGTCTTGCATTTATTAAGGACAATGGGAAAGCACAATTTTTTAAGTGGAAAGAAATTCAAGCAGATGTCGAAAAAAAAGTTGGACGTGAACTTAGTAATCCAAATACTTGCAAGAACAAATATGATACAATGAGAAAAGATTGGCGTACTTGGAAATCTTTAAAGTTATCAGAAACGGGTTTAGGGTGGGATCCATACTCGGGGAAAATTGAGGCTCCAAATGAATGGTGGCAAAGAAAAATCAAGGTGTGTATATTTTCTATAAATTCATAATTTTTTAGTCTTAAATAAACAATTATAAAATAATATTAGTTTAAACAATAACTTAATTTTTTTTTTAATATTGTAGGAGAATCCAGAATATCAAAAGTTTCGACTGAGGGGTGTAAGCTTGGAGCTAGAACAATGTTGGGAAAAATTATTTGGAGATTCTTATGCAACAGGGGAAAATGTCTATGTGCCCTCAATGGATTCCATTGAAGACCTTACTATACAAAATGAAAGTATGGAGGACGGGAATACAGAAAACTATGGAGGTGATACCTATTTCCCAAGTAACCAACTTAATGATGAATTACTTAACGATGAAAACTTTTTTCATAATTTTGTGGAACAAGCGCGTAATGATGCGAATATAGGAAGTTCGGCTAGTAGGTCACAAGGGACTCATGAAGCTGCAAACAATGAAAATCGTGCTTCTAATAAAATCCAAAAGCAGCATCCAACAAAGTCTAATAGTGGCCAAGTAAAACGTACAAGAAGACAATCAGGAGGATCTGCAATGTTATCTAAGGGAATCGTCGAACTGACAGAGTGTGTTAAGATCATGAGTCAAAGTAGTACATCTAATGATAGTATGTCTTCATCCATATCCACAGTTTCTAAGGCAATGCAAATTATTAGTCGTATGGTGGATAAAGAGTGTTTGGAGAAACATAGTGAGTTGTGGTTCTATGCTACTACTGTCATCGAAGATTCAACTAAGAGGGAGGTTCTTTTTAGCATGGAGGACGATGTTAGCAGAACTAAATGGTTAGAATATCTATATAATAAGGAACATAAATAGAATGAGTCAACTAGTTTAGATATTGATGTTTTGTTTGTTGTAGTGATAATTGTTTTTGTTTTGTGGTTTTGAAATTATGGGATTATTTCTGTTATTTATTTAATTTTTCTAGCTAGAGATGCTTTTCGTTAGTACTTAACTTATGATACCCATATTTATGTATAAGATTATTTTATAACTGGCAGGTTTGGTTATAGATATGGATATTGATGAGGAAAGAAAGCGCAAAATTTGGATTGCAATCGCATATACGATGTATTTGATATCTGCATATTTTTACAAGTATATTTACAAGGAACCATGCATGACTTCAATTCTAACAGGAGAAATGTGGGTGAAAGAAGTGTTGACTGGTAATCCTATTCGATGTGTTAATGCATTTAGAATGGAGCCACAATTATTTTTAAGATTATGCAATGATCTATCAACGAAGTATGGATTGAAAGCTAGTTGTAACATGTCTATTCGCGAGAAAGTTGGCATATTTTTATATGCACTTGCACAAGGTGTCTCAAATAGACTTCTTGGTGAGCGTTTTCAACGTTCTGGTGATACAATTAGTAGGGCATTTCATGATGTTCTCAATTCGATTTCTTGTCGAGCAATCAAGGGTCTTGCACATGATATTATAAGACCGTATGATCAAAATTTCACACGCGTGCCAGCTAAAATAGCTACAGATACAAGATATATGCCTTATTTTAAGGTATGTAATCATAATTAATTAATAATGTTGTTATGTAAATTATTTATACTTAAGAGCGATATATATTTCAGGATTCAATTGGATGTATTGATGGTACACATATAGAAGCGTGCATACCAGAAGCCCTACAAATGCCTTATAGGGGACGGAAAGGAATTCCTACTTTTAATGTTTTAGCTGTGTGTGACTTCGATATGTGTTTCACTTTTGTGTCAGCGGGTTGGGAAGGTTCTGCGCATGATACTCGTGTGTTTCTTAATGCTATTCAAAATCCAGCATTTAAGTTTCCTAAAGCGCCAGAAGGTACGTGTTTACTTTTAATTTGTAGAGAAGTATATAAAAATAATAGTTTAGACATTTATATATGTATTCTATGATAATATATTTGACATTATTGTTTGATTTTATATTTTATATATAGGTAAGTATTATTTCGCAGATAAAGGATATCCAGATCGAAAAGGTTATCTCGTACCGTATCCGAAGACACGGTATCATAAGTCACAATTTGAATACGTTCCTCCAAAGAATGACCGTGAAACCTTTAACCGTTGGCACTCATCTCTTCGAAGTTGCATAGAGAGATGTTTTGGAGTTTTGAAGCAAAGGTGGAAGATATTAACCAAAATGCCACAATATAGCATCGAGAAACAAATACATATTATAGTTGCTACATTTGCACTCCATAACTATATTAGAATAAATTCCCCAGATGATCCTCTCTTTCGAGTGTTAGAAGAGTATCCTAATTTCATACCTTCATTTGAGCTACCCGATGTTCGTGTTACTTCACGTGGTGAAAATGGAGAGGAGAGTTGTACTGAAATGAAGGCTATTCGTGACCGTATAGCTGATGCTTTATGGAAATCGAGGAATGAAAGGCGACGCATTTAGTCATTGTAAATATTTTAATTTAACATTATTTATAATAAGAAGAACAATGTAGTCTATTTATTTTTTTCTCCAAGGAGCAATGTAGTATTTTATGTGTATAAGTATAATTTTTTTTTTTCATACCGTTTTAATATTCAATACTTATTATTTATTATTAAATGTCGTATTGAATATGATCATTTTTTCGTCAAAATGGTTATTATTTGATTTAAATTAATAATCTTTATAATATTTTACAATTTCAACCGCTAGTTTTGCCAAACACTCATATGAACCGCTACCTTGACAGCTACCCGCTACCCGCTACTCTTGGCCGCTACTCGCTACGCCAACCGCTACCCGCTACTTAACCGCTAAAGCTACCCGCTACCGCTAGTTTTCCCGAACAGGGCCTATGTGTTATACAGGACCACACTTTGAGGAACCTGATTGGAGCAGGGGTGGAGAGTAATGGGGTCTATCTTTATCGGCATGTTCGTAGCTATCAAGCAAATAAAACATCAGTTACAGATTCGGCAGTGTGGCATCGACGTATGGGACATCCTTCGTCTAAAGTGGTGTATTCTCTTCCTGGAATACGTGTCAGTAGTAGAAGTTGTTTGAATGAAAGTTGTTTTGACAATTGTGTAGTCTATTATTTTGCAAAACAACCTCGTACCTCTTTCCCTGATAGTATGAATAAAGCTGATGATTTGTTTGATATTATTCATTGTGATAATTGGGGTCATAATTTTTTAACAATTGTGGATGATTGTTCTCGTGCCGTGTGGGTGTATTTGATGGTTGGAAAATATGAGGCTAGTCAGTTGATTCAAGTTGTGTTATGGTTAATACGCAATTCAATAAGCATGTGAATTTTGAGGAGTGATAATGGCCAGGAGTTTATTTTGAAATCCTTTTATGCAAAGAATGGTATGATACATCAGACATCCTATGTTGATACGCCTGAACAAAATGGTAGGGTGGAACGTAAACATCAGCATATTTTAAGTGTTGCTCGTACCTTGAGATTTCAAGCCAATGTGTCCATGGAATTTTGGGGGGAATGTGTGTTAGCTACTGTGCATCTAATTAATAGGACTCCTACACCTATTTTAGATGGAAAAATTCCCTATGAGGTTTTGTTCACTCAATCTCCTTCTCTAGCAGAAATTCGTGTTTTGGGTGTTTATGTTATGTTGCCTATCGTCCTCATGTCAAGGATAAATTTGGTCCTCGTAGTAGAAAATGCATGTTGGTTGGGTATCCTTTTGGCAAGAAAGGGTGGCTTGTTTATGATTTGGAAACTCGTGAACTTTTTGTTAGCCGTGATGTAAAGTTTTGTGAGGATGTTTTCCCATTTTCGGAAGTAGTCCTAGATTCTGTTGATGCAGATTTGGATGCCTATTCGCAACAACCACACTTGGATGATGATGTATGTGCGGTTGATGGTGACAATGTAGAGGATGCGGATCTTGGTACGACAACTAATGAAGTTGTCGACTTGTCGTGCTAGAAAGAGATGGTGGCAATGATCCTATTGGGTGTGATAGTGGTGTTGTGGAATCAACATCTCCTAGTCATGAGGTTCTTATAGGGATTGTTCCTTGTCATACTACTATTCCCCTTGTTATAGGAGGGACTGCTCCTGAAAGGGGAAGCGAACAACTTGGAAAAGGGCAAAGAGTTCGGCAACCGTCTTCCAAGCTGAAAGGTTTTGTGACTTATACGGTTCGTAAGATATACCCTACTACTACTTCCTCCGCAAAGGTTGTTCCATCTGGTTCCTCACGTAAAACCTTTAATATAGCTTGTTATGTTGATTACAATAAATTTTCTGCGAAACACAAATGTTTTATGACAGCTATTACTAAGGGCAAGGAGCCGACTTCGTTCAAAGAAGCGGTTCGGGAACGAGGTTGGAGGCAGGCTATGAAGGAGGAGATTGATGCTCTTGAACGTAGTGATACTTGGACTTTGGAAGATTTACCTCCGGGAAAGAGGGCTATTGGTAGTGGATGGGTCTACAGAATCAAATACCACTCAACTGGCGATGTTGAGCGTCTTAGAGGTCGTCTTGTGGTATTTGGAAATCGGCAGGTTGAAGGTGTAGATTATAATGAAACATTTGCTCCTGTGGCAAAAATGGGAACAATTCGTACTTTTCTTGTTGTGGTTGTAGCTCAAAATTGGGAGTTACACTAGATGGATGTTTGCAATGCCTTTCTTCATGGTGATTTGGAAGAAGAAGTGTATATGGAACTACCTCCGGGATATAGTTTCCCTATTCCAGGGAAGGTATGCAGATTACGTAAGTCTTTGTATGGTTTAAAGCAGGCTCCCCGTCAATGGTTTTCTAAGTTGTCTGATGCTTTGAGAAGCTTTGGTTTTTCTCAATCTTATGTAGACTACTCCCTTTTCACCTATAAAGAGGGAAGTGTTTCCCTGCATGTTCTTGTTTATGTGGATGATCTTATTATTGTTGGTTCCTCTCACGATGTTGTTTTGAGATTCAAAAAATATTTGAGTTCTTGTTTTCATATGAAGGATCTTGGTGTCCTAAAATATTTTTTAGGCATTGAAGTTGCTCGCAGTGAAGAGGGGATTTTTCTTTCCCAACGGAAGTATGCTCTAGACATACTTACTGAAGCAGGATTGTAAGGTTATGAACCTATTGATACTCCGATGGAGCAAAATCATCGTCTTGCAAGTGTGAGGGGGAGTTGTATCAACATCCAGACCAATATAGACGTATGGTCGGTCGTTTGGTATACATATCTGTTACTCGCCCGGATTTGAGTTATTCAGTTCATACTTTGGCTCAGTTCCTCAGTAATCCTCAAGTTTCCCATAGGATGTTGCAATTTGTGTGATGCGATACATTAAAGGGAGTCCAGGCCAAGGCATTTTGTTACGTCCCGGTGATATGCAATTGAATGCTTTTTGTGACAGTGATTAGGCAGCATGTCCCATAACTCGTCGCTCATTGCCTGGATATTTTGTTTTGCTTGGTAGGTCTCCTGTTTCTTGGAAAATTAAGAAGCAACCAACAGTTGCTCGTTCTTTCGCAGAAGCAGAATACCGCGCAATGGTTGTTGCCACATGTGAGCTTAATTGGCTAAAATCGTTTGTTACGTTCTCTTAATGTGATACATTCTAGGCCGATGCGTCTATTCTGTGATAGTCAATCTGCTCTTCATATCGCTAAAAATCCCGTGTATCACGAACGAACGAAGCATATTGAAGTTGATTGTCATTTTGTTCGTGATGAGTTTCAAGCTGGTAATATTTCTCCATCTTATGTTCCTACTGGTCATCAGGTTGCCGACATTTTGACAAAGGCCTTTGGGCGTCAACCGTTTTCCTTTTTATTACGCAAGTTAGGCATATGTGACTTACATGCTCCAACTTGAGGGGGAGTGTTAGTTTTGGTATATATTAGCTTATTGATATTGTGTTCACATTAGCTTATGGAAATTGTATATTAGCTTATTGATATTGTGTTCACATTAGCTCATGGAAATTGTATGTTAGCTTTGAGTTTAGGAGTTTTTAGTCTTTACACGGGTTGACTTAGGTTATGTAAAGTTTCCCTATTTATATGGCTGAAGGTGAATGAAAGCACAAAGCTGTTTTTTCTCCTATTCACTTCTTTGGCTTCACTTCATATTGCTTAACAAAGAATACAAAAAAATTCCACCCCAGTCAGAGAAAAAAAAAGACAGTTGTGCCATCATTAAGGCACAAACCCACATGATATCCTTAGGTCTAAACTTCAAGTCCAACCTTCTCCTGCAATACATAACTAGGGGTCCTAATCAGACGAGAAAACTAGTAAGCTACTTGAGCTAAACTCAATTGAACAATGGCTCGACAATTTGTCGAGTGACTCAAGTCAAACAACTCTTGACTCAAAAAGCGTACGAAAAACTTGAAACTTGAAACTCGAAACTTTATGGTACAAAAATATTCTGTCCAAGTCTTTTGGTTTTAATTTTGAACTTTTCTTAAATCTTGATGCAATATTTGTTTATAATTATAATTATATGTAAATTTTTCTGAGTTCTCCTTTTTATTTTATTTTAAGATTAAACACCTTAACAATGTCGTGGTGGCCAGCATAAAACATAGTCATATCTTATGGACATGAACAAAATTTTGGATATCGTTGGGGGTGTTCCCTACTCAGCGACGCGCTGCACTATTATATGGTACGGAATGGTGGGATGTGAAACAATGTCCCATTCATAAGATGAATGCGACAACGATGCGTATGTTGCGTGGGATGTGTAGCCATACAAGAAAGGGTCGGTTGAGGAATGAGGTGATTAAGAAGAAAGTGGGGCTTACACCTATTGAAAACGAGATGAGGAGAATCGACTAATGTGGTTTGGTCATATAAGACGTAGGGCAAATGATGCACCGGCCACAAGGATTGAAGAGTGAAAAACGGATAGAATTGTGAGGGGTAGGGGAAGTTCAAAGCAAACATGAAAGTGGGTGAGTTAGAGTGATATGAGCTTATTGGGGATTGAGGAAAATACGGAGTTAGATAGGTAATAATACATGCCAACGATTCAACATGACTCCTTTTCATCTCTTTCTCTTGTTCTATTTTCTTTACAAACGGCTCTCATTTTCTTATTTTTACTTTTATATTTTTCAAAACATATTTTGCCTCTTCTTTAAACCGATTTATCTTGTTTTCGTGTTCCCTCTTTTTTGTGCAACGTGATTACTCTCTTTAACATAACCTTGTATTTCTCTTACTTCACGTTCCGCACACGACTCTTTATGACGGTTCATGTTAGTCGACCCCAATCATTTTGGGACTAGGCTTGGTTGTTGTTGTACACACCTTAACAAGTTTTAAAAATTACAATAGCCATCCATCTTCGAGTTGATCTCGAACGGAGAGATTGGAGCTCGGGTTGAGCAACACATTTCGAAGCTCGTGAATTTTTATATTTTAAATATTTTAAGGTGAACAAGCTCAAGTCTGGACTCGTGGATTCAAGTCTTGATATGCATCATCATCACCTTTATACTGACCCAATGAATGTTTTGTACTTTCAAGCTACAATTAAATGAGAATCACTAACTAATTAGAAAATGACTAAGGGGGGCGTTTGGTTAGAAGAGGTTTGAGGGAAAAAGAGCTTTTTGAAGTAAATTAGAGGTTTGACCAATGTAAAAAGCTAATTGAGCGTGTTTGGTTAGGAGAGGTTTAGAAGAGAGTTTTAGGGTGAAAAAGCTAATTTTTGAAAAGCTCACTATAGGAGCTTTTTACAATTATAGGTTTGAAAGGGTGATGTCAAATTACTACCTTGTCCTAACATGCATTAACTAAAATTTCACATGTTGATCCTTCCCTTACACTTGTGGACTGTCTAGCAAAATTAGTGTCTATGCCCAATTTAATTCCCGGTAGTCGTGAGTTTTCTTTTGCTTGTACCTTGATCGAGGATCACGGAAAGAGGACAATTTTTTATGGCTTACCCGATGATTACACAAGAATGCAATGGATAAAGTTCTTGTATGCACAGAAGTAATGTATTAGGAATGTCTAATCCTTGCCTAAATATAATGGCGTAAATAGTATGTTGCCTCAAATCATAGATGGCCATTTTGGTGATGTATTAGGCTGATAAATGAGTTAGTGTTATATCTTACTATCTTAGTGGGCAACTTGCATTAAATTTTATATTAGAACTTTGAAACATTTGAAAACTATTGGAATTATGTTTGTAATATTATTAGTAATATTTCCCTATTTGCAAATCAAGAATTTATGTATTAAAAATTTTAAGTTAACAATAATTTTTTTATGTTAAAAGAATAAATTTGTTTTATTTATTCAATGTTTATTCAAGAAAATAAAAGAAAATAATCAACACAATAAACCATTTGGCTAATAATAAGAAACAAAAGTATCCAATAACAAATATGTCAATGTCCTTAATGGTCATTTTGCATATTAAACAGCTAACAACTAACAGCTAATTTACTAAACACTTTTACACAAACAGCTAATTCAACCAGCTAGTCAAACAAGCTAATACAAACCGCTAACAGCTAGTCAAACCAGCTAACAGCTCCTAACCAAACAGGGCCTAAATGAGTACACCCTATTACCCTAGTCAAGACACCAATATACCCTAGAGCAGCTTAAACTGAACTAATTGCTTCTGGTTAACTATTTTTTCTAATAAATTCTTTAAACATCACAATCGTATGCTGACAAGAAATGTTTTCATAGGTGTACTGCCTGTCTAAGTAAAGACATCGTTCTCAGAGGATCATCTCTGCGCCCAATTTCTATAAGAAATAAAATATGTAAAAAGCTGTCCTCAGACCAGAGCCTAAAATTACAAATTAATTTCAAACCACACAAGTACACAACACAATATGTCCATGAAAGCACCATTACCAAAACATTTTCTCCTTGTGCTTTTACACTCCGCAACTTGCATATGCAAGAACTTCAAAATAAGAAGGGAAATCAAAAACTCCCCATGCACAATAAATCAACAAACAAACTCCTGCAAGCGTACTACCTCACATTGTAGAAAGGCAAACTAGTGAAAGTAGCATTGTGTTGTGCAGAGCTAATATAAACAAATAACGGAGAATTTTGCAGATTAAGTCCTCCTTTACATGTCTCCAGATAAATATAACTTTAAATGTGGCATGGTTCAAAGTTCTCGCCAAAGAACCAGGGTATGTAATTACATAAAAAAATAAAAAAAAGTTGCAAAATTGAGGTTCTTACAGTGATTCTTTTAATTCCCTAAAATATGGGCTTTACAAGAGACAATTTAAGAAAAAGCTTAAGATGACTATGTAATGGAAAAAATAAGCAACAATATTTAGAATGAACTAACAATCTCACAATAAAATCAATAAAAAAAAAAGGGGATGAAAAAATAATTGGCCACCAACCTGGGTCCACAGCATGTTGCAAGAGAAGAAACCCTTGAATTACTCCTCGGAAGTGCACCTTGAGATTCAAGCTCACTAATTATCCCTTGCACAACCTGCAAAACAATTCACAATCTCAGAAAAAAAAATTGAAAAAAGTGGAGTCCCTTAAAAAATTCCAAACAATCGGTGAAAAAAAACAATAATCACCTTTCGGAAATCACGAGACTGAGCAGAATCAAAAATCGGCCAAACCTTATCAAAATCCTAATCAAAATTAAATCAATAAAAATCAGCCAAATCAAGAAGTAAGTAAGTGAAAAATAAGAAGATAAATTAAGAGGGAAAAAAACCTTAGCAGATTGAGCAGGACCTCTGAGAGAAGAGAGGATGAAGTAGAGAAGTTGTTCGCCGAGTTTAGGATTGGAATGGCGGAAAAGTCCGACTGTAGGAGTAGTATTGCCGGCGCCGAGGCCGATGATCGATGGATCGAGGCCTAAAAGCAAGCAGTTAGTGTACATTGCGCTTTCTAGCTCAATCTCTCTCTCCTTCTCCCTGTCCATTGTCATTCCCCTTTCCTTCTGTGTTATTTTGGTGCGTTTGCCTTTCTTTTTCTCTGTAGTGTTGATTTTGAATTTGGGTTTTTTTTTGAAAAATTGTTGTTTTTTCTTTTTTTTTCTTTTGGCCTGCAATATACCATAGTACACGATCGAAGAGGAATGCCAAGGAGGTTGTCTGTGCCACTGATCACCAATAGGGATGGAAATGGGTGGGATTTGGATCGGGTGGAGCATCACCTGCTTTCATCCGCTCCACCCGGTCCATCCGTCACCCGCTTTACTCATCACCCGCATTCCGTCCATCCATCACCCACGGGTGGATCGGGTGATATTCGGGTGAAAACTATTAACCACTACAAATTCACCACCTAAGAAAATGCATAATAATTAACCAAAAAAAAATCTTATATACCTACATTTATTACCAAAACATATAATTGTTTCTCATCATGCATAACTTGTAACCCAAAAAAATTAAACAAACACTAACTTTAATAAATAATGGATTTACTAACATATTTTTATGTTTAAAACAAAAATAAAAATAATATATATAAAATAAATGGGTGATGGATCGGGTGGTAAACGGGTGGTGGGTCGGGTGATGGATGAAAAAAATCACCCGCATCCATCACCCGCTTCACCCATCACCCGCTTTTCATCCATTTATTCTGGGTTTTCATCCGTTTAATTAGAGCGAGTGACCGGGTTATTGGATCATCCACTGGATGTTTCCATCCCTAATCACCAATGATAAAATTATCCATACCCACCCAAAAAAAACAAATTGGAAAAGATGGTCCACCCTTACATAAATGTGTAAAAGTGGTGCTAACTTGTTATATACTGTTATCGGTAATATAAATATTGTCATTGTTTTATTAAAATACTGCCACAATCACCAAACAAAAAGGAAATGAAATGAAATAGAAAAATTAAAGGGATCACTTAAATTAATGGGTAAAAGTGTTATATAATAAATGAATGGGTAAAAATATGTTTATGAAGTGTTATATTAGTAGTGTAATCGTTTGCATAAATAATGTCATTGTTGTATTGAAATACTGTCATTGTTATATAATTATTGTCATTTTTATCCATACTTTGTACTTTATTTGACTTTTCAACGCATTGAGTGAAAAAACCATTTTACCCATGGGTATGAATGATTTTGTCGCTGGTGACCAGCGGCCTAGACAACCTCGGATGCCAACCCTGTCACAAGGCGAGAGAGGCTAGGCCGCTGGTCACCAGCGGATTTTTTATCCATACCCACCCAAAAAAAAAATTGGAAAAGATGGTCCACCCTTAAAAAAAAATGTGTAAAAGTGTTGTTAACTTGTTACTCCGTATATATTGTCAACGGTAATATAAGTATTGTCATTTTTGTATATATATTGTCATTGTTGTATTAAAATACTGTCACAATCACAAAAAAAAAAGGAAATGAAATGAAATAGAAAAAGTAAAAGGATCACTTAAATGAATGGGTAAAATTGTTACATGTTAAAAGAATGGGTAAAAGTATGTATACGAAGTGTTATATAAGTATTGTCATCGTTTGCATAAATACTGTCATTGTTGTGATGAAATACTGTCATTGTTACCGATACTTTGTACTTTGTTTGACATTTCAACGCATTGAGTGAAAATACTATTTTACCCCTGAGTATAGATAAAAAAAGCCGTTGGTGACCAGCGGCGTAGTCAACCTCCTCGAATCACCATGTCCTCCCCCTTCGAGTGAGGCGTGATACACAGCTTTCGTCCCCATATCCACCAAAAAAAAAAAAAAAAGAACAGAAATTAAAAGGGTGGCCCACCCCTTAAATAAATGGGTGAAAGTGTTGCTAACTTATTATATGTTGTCATTGGTTATATAAGTATTATCAGTATATATATTGTCATTGTTGTATTAAGGTTTGTCATAATCACCCAAAAAGAAGAAAATGAAATGAAATAGAAAAAGTAAATAGACCACTTAAATGAATGGGTAAAGGTATTGCATGAATACTGTAGGGGTATTTTTTGTACGTGCTTTTTCGTATTCCCCCTACGAGAATATGGACTTGGAGCTTTGTATGTTTTTGGATTTCGAAGGATTCGCCACCAAACAATTTTAAGGGTCCCGTTTGGAAGGACCAAAGTTGACTCTATATTGGATAAGGCATTCAATCTTAGAAACGGATGTGTGAGATCAGGGCAAGGGAACGAGATGCTTATTCCGCGAGCCTTAAAAATTGTATCCGAATTCATGGCATAGAACATTTTCAAATAACCCTAGTCATGACACTATGTGGATTTTAGAAATTTAGCACATAGAATTTCTATTTTGTGTCACGACCACTTTGCTTTAACGTTAATTTAAGGGAACCTAAGACCGGTTTGTCCAATAAATTATCTTTGTTAAGCGTGGTGTAACTTTGCATTTTGTTGTATTTAGCATGTGAGGTGATGAAAGGAATAAGCAAGTAAAACAACATCACAATAGAAAATAAATGCGTAATTAGTAAAAATACATCACCACCTAGAAAAGGAGTAGGTGGGAAACCACATTGCCTAGAAGGACTAGGCAAGTAAAGTTGCATAAAAAGTAAGTGCGGAATTGAAAGGTGCAATATTTAAAGGCGTTATTGAAATTGCAATATTGAAGTGCATAATGTTAGGTTATGATACATATGACAATTCATAAATCATGCGGAAACAACCATTAAGCCAGGAATACATATTATTTACACATAATCATATAGCATAGTCTAGAAGCATACTCTTTGTTGCGTGCCTTCCCTAGCTGCGCCCAAACCGAACAAGAACAAGTCTTTAGGACTCCAAGTATCGTCCCTCCGTAGATAGTCCACAGCACGTCCGGATCCGCCTTAAGATTGACCAACTAGAATCGCCCTTAAGGTACTAATAATTTCGGCACTTTTAGGCAAGGTATGTGACTGAATTTTTCTCTCAAAAACTCACTTTGAATACTTAAAAACTCGTTATAAATTGTGAACCCAGGCCACATATTTATAGGGGTATGGAAAGAGAATTGGAATCCTACTAGGATACGAATTAATTAAATTAGAATCCTAGTGGAACTCTTATTTAATTAATTTATCTTTTAGGATTAGGAATTTAATCATTAAACGAATTCTATACGCTTTAGGATTCGAGTAACACACTTCGAGTAATACGCTAGCACTGCACGCAGGCCTTGCGGCCCACGCACAGCGCCAGCCCACTCGTCGCAGCCCCGCGCGCGCGCCCAAGCTTCGGCTGGGCCTGGCTTTTGCGCTGGGCCTGGTCGCATGCTTGGCGTGTGGTTGTTGCGCTTGGCTTGCTGGGCGATGGCACGGCTTCGTGTTGGGCCTTCGTCTGGCAGGCCTCGTCCGATGCTAATTCGTACGATGCGCTTCCGATTAAATTCTCGATTCCGGAATTCATTTCCGATACGAACAATATTTAATATTTCCGATTCCGGAATTAATTTCCGTTTCGAACAAATATTTAATATTTCCGTTTCCGGAATTATTTTCCGATTCCGATAATATTTCCGATTCAGACAATATTTCCGTTTCCGGCAATATTTCCGATTCCGGCAATATTTCTATTTCCGATAATATTTTCCGATACGTACCATGTTTCCGTTTCCGGCAACATCTACGACTTGGATAATATTTATATTTCCGATACGATCCATATTTCCGTTTCCGGCAATATCATCGTTTCCGGAGTATTCATTTCTTGCCTGTGACGATCTCAGCTCCCACTGAAACCAAGATCCGTCGATTCCGAATATCCATAGATGGAGTATTTAATGCCATTAAATACTTGATCCTTTTACGTACTATTTGTGTGACCCTACGGGTTCAGTCAAGAGTAAGCTGTGGATTAATATCATTAATTCCACTTGAACTGAAGCGGCCTCTAGCTAGGCATTCAGCTCACTTGATCTCACTGAATTATTAACTTGTTAATTAATACTGAACCGCATTTATTAGACTTAACATTGAATGCATACTTGGACCAAGGGCATTATTTCCTTCAGTCTCCAACTTGTCCTTAGGGACAAGTGTGCATTTCCTAATTCCTTTGTCGCTCGATGCTTGCTCTGGAACATAAGGTAAGAGTTGTCATCCTTATTATGTCCAGAGGTGTTCTTCGGTTTCAGAGTTCAACTGATCAAATAAACAGATAATCATAGCCTATGATTCATCCGAGCACGGCCATGCATTTCACAGTTTCTAGCTCTCCGAGTGGCCTTGTACAACTTTTAAGCATCTCATCCCGATTTATGGGAGGACAATCCCAATCTTGCGATCTTGAGATTAGACTTCGTTTGATAGGTGATTACCTGAGCGTTGCCTTTATAGCCTCCTTTTACGGTGCGACGGTTGGTCAACGTCAAAGCAACCAGTTCTCAAACAAGTAATCTCAAATCACTCAGGTATTGAGGATTTAGTGTCTAATAATTTTAATGAAATTTACTTATGACAGATTTTCATCTCTTACAGTAAAGTTTCATAGGTCTTGTCCGATACTAGTCTTCCCAAAGTAAGTATCTATGCAAATGATTATGACATTGCCATGTCCACATAGTTCAAGAAACAGAACTACTAGTCATCTTGCATTCTAGTCGTCTAACATTTTCTATGCGTCCAATTTTATAGAAAACTCCGACTAGGGATCATTTTCAACCTTTGACATTCAAGTTCACTTGATAGACATTTCTTAGTCACAGGACTGGTCCTGACAGTCTATCTTGAATATATCGTCAAATTGAAGGGACTCATCATTTAATAAACCACAAATTAAATGGAAAAATGAATTCTTTTCATTTATTGTGAATGATTAACCAATAATGTTTTACAAAGATTTAAACTCTAAAACTTTAAAACATTAAACAGAGACATCAAAGCCATTCTCCAATATGCTTGATTCCCATAGCTGCAGTGTGCGAGTTGTGCTTCGCCTGCGGCAGAGGTTTAGTCAATGGATCTGATATGTTGTCATCAGTTCCAATTTTGCTTATCTCGACTTCTTTTCTTTCAACGAACTCTCGTAGAAGGTGAAATCTACGAAGTACATGCTTGACTCTCTGGTGGTGTCTAGGCTCCTTTGCCTGTGCAATAGCTCCGTTATTATCACAATACAGGGCTATTGGTCCTTTAATGGAGGGGACTACACCAAGTTCACCTATGAACTTCCTTAGCCATATAGCTTCCTTTGCTGCTTCATGTGCAGCAATGTACTCCGCTTCAGTTGTAGAATCTGCAATGGTGCTTTGCTTAGCACTTTTCCAGCTTACTGCTCCTCTGTTGAGGCAGAAGACAAACCCAGACTGTGATCTGAAATCATCTTTGTCGGTTTGGAAACTTACGTCCGTATAGCCTTTAACAATTAATTCATCATCTCCACCATAGACCAGGAAGTCATCTTTGTGCCTTTTCAGGTACTTCAGAATATTCTTGGCAGCAGTCCAATGCGCCTCTCCTGGGTCTGACTGGTATCTGCTCGTAGCACTGAGTGCGTACGCAACATCCGGGCGTGTACATATCATATCATACATTATTGAACCAATCAATGATGCATATGGAATCCCATTCATTCGTCTACGCTCATCAAGTGTTTTTGGGCACTGAGTCTTGCTTAGAGTCATTCCATGAGACATGGGTAGGTAGCCTCGCTTGGAGTCCGCCATCTTGAACCTATCAAGCACCTTATTGATATAAGTGCTTTGACTAAGTCCAATCATCTTTTTAGATCTATCTCTGTAAATCTTGATGCCCAATATGTACTGTGCTTCTCCTAGATCTTTCATCGAAAAACATTTCCCAAGCCAAATCTTGACAGAGTTCAACATAGGAATGTCATTTCCGATAAGTAATATGTCGTCGACATATAATACTAGGAAAGCAATTTTGCTCCCACTGACCTTCTTGTATACACAAGATTCGTCTGCGTTCTTGATGAAACCAAAGTCACTGACTGCTTCATCAAAACGTATATTCCAGCTCCTGGATGCCTGCTTCAATCCGTAGATTGACTTCTTTAGCTTGCATACCTTTTTAGCATTCTTTGGGTCCTCAAAACCTTCAGGCTGTGTCATAAACACAGTTTCTGTTAAAACGCCGTTTAAGAAAGCAGTTTTGACATCCATCTGCCATATTTCGTAATCGTAATATGCAGCGATTGCTAACATTATCCGAATAGACTTTAGCATTGCAACTGGTGAAAAGGTTTCATCGTAATCTACACCGTGGACTTGCCTGTAACCTTTTGCAACCAATCTAGCTTTGAAAACTTCAAGTTTCCCATCCTTGTCCTTTTTCAGTTTGAAAACCCATTTGCTTCCAATGGCTTGGTAGCCATCTGGCAAATCGACCAAATCCCATACTTGGTTTTCAGACATGGAGTCTAATTCAGATTGCATGGCTTCTTGCCATTGCTTGGAGCTAGGGCTCGTCATAGCTTGTTTGTAAGTCGCAGGTTCATCACTTTCAAGTAATAGAACGTCATAGCTCTCGTTCGTCAAAATACCTAAGTACCTTTCCGGTTGAGATCTATATCTTTGCGATCTACGCGGGGTAACATTTCTAGTTTGACCATGATTCTCACCAGATTCTTCTAAAGATCTCTGAGTTTCATCCTGAATGTCATCTTGAGCATTCTCTAGAGTTTGTTGTTCGACTCGAATTTCTTCGAGGTCTACTTTTCTCCCACTTGTCATTTTGGAAATGTGATCTTTCTCCAAAAAGACACCATCTCGAGCAACAAACACCTTGTTCTCAGATGTATTGTAGAAGTAATACCCCTTTGTTTCCTTTGGATAGCCCACAAGGATACATTTGTCCGATTTTGGATGAAGTTTGTCTGAAATTAATCGTTTGACGTATACTTCACATCCCCAAATCTTAAGAAAAGACACATTTGGAGGCTTTCCAAACCATAATTCATATGGAGTCTTTTCGACAGCTTTAGACGGAGCTCTATTTATAGTGAGTGCAGCTGTATTTAGTGCATGTCCCCAAAATTCTAATGGAAGTTTGGCCTGACCCATCATCGACCTGACCATGTCTAGCAAGGTTCTGTTCCTCCGTTCCGACACACCGTTCCATTGTGGTGTTCCAGGAGGAGTCAATTCTGATAGAATTCCACATTCTTTCAGATGGTCATCAAATTCATAGCTCAGATATTCACCGCCTCTATCAGACCGCAGTGCCTTAATCTTCTTGCCTAATTGATTCTCTACTTCACTCTGAAATTCCTTGAATTTGTCAAAGGATTCAGACTTATGCTTCATTAGGTAGACATAACCATATCTACTGAAGTCATCAGTGAAAGTGATAAAGTAGCTGAAACCACCTCTAGCATTTGTACTCATTGGTCCACATACATCTGTATGGATTAAACCCAATAGTTCATTTGCTCTTTCTCCGACTTTAGAGAAAGGTTGCTTTGTCATTTTGCCAAGTAAACATGATTCGCATTTACCATAATCCTCTAAGTCAAATGGTTCTAGAATTCCTTCCTTTTGAAGTCTTCTAAGCGTTTCAAGTTTATATGGCCTAATCGACAATGCCACAGATAAGTGAGATCTGAATCATCCTTTTTGGCCTTTTTGGTATTTATGTTATATACTTGTTTGTCGTGATCTAATAAATAAAGTCCATTGACTAATCTAGCAGATCCATAAAACATCTCTTTAAAATAAAACGAACAACTATTGTCTTTTATTAAAAAGGAAAATCCCTTAGCATCTAAGCAAGAAACTGAAATGATGTTTTTAGTAAGACTTGGAACATGGAAACATTCTTCCAGTTCCAAAACTAGCCCGGAGGGCAACGACAAATAGTAAGTTCCTACAGCTAATGCAGCAATCCGTGCTCCATTTCCCACTCGTAGGTCGACTTCACCCTTGCTTAACTTTCTACTTCTTCTTAGTCCCTGTGGATTGGAACATAAGTGTGAGCCACAACCTGTATCTAATACCCAAGAAGTTGAATTAGCAAGTATACAGTCTATAACGAAAATACCTGAAGATGGAACGACTGTTCCGTTCTTCTGATCTTCCTTTAGCTTCAAGCAATCTCTCTTCCAATGCCCCTTCTTCTTGCAGTAGAAGCATTCGGATTCAGAAGTGGGTTGACTGACCTTCCTCTTTACAGATTTGGCGCCAGTTTGCTTAGTTGGGCTGGCCTTGTTGCCACCTTTCTTAGCATTCCTCTTCTTTCCAGATTTCTTGAACTTGCCCCCACGCACCATAAGCACATCCTGCTTATCACTTTTGAGCGTCTTTTCAGCGGTCTTCAGCATACCGTGAAGCTCAGTGAGCGTTTTGTCCAGACTATTCATATTGTAGTTCAGTTTGAACTGATCATACCCGCTATGAAGAGAATGGAGGATGGTGTCTATAGCCATTTCCTGAGAAAATTGCTGATCCAGCCGACTCATATTCTCAATGAGTCCAATCATTTTGAGAACATGTGGACTTACGGGCTCGCCTTTCTTAAGCTTGGTCTCAAGAATTTGCCTATGAGTCTCGAATCTTTCGACTCGAGCCAGATCTTGGAACATGTTCTTTAACTCACTGATGATTGTGAAAGCATCTGAGTTGATGAACGTTTTCTGCAGATCCGCACTCATGGTGGCGAGCATTAGACATTTCACATCCTTGTTGGCATCAATCCAACGATTGAGGGCTGCCTGAGTGACCCCGTCGCCTGCGGCTTCGGACATCGCCTCTTCTAGGACATACTCCTTTTCTTCCTGCATAAGGACTATTTGCAAGTTCCTTTGCCAGTCAAGGAAGTTTTTCCCGTTCAACTTCTCCTTTTCGAGAATTGATCGAATGTTGAATGAATTGTTGTTTGCCATATTAAAAACTACAATTGAAAAGAATAAACAAATAAATAACCATTCACAGTTTCTCTTAATAAACTTAAATTCTAGCATACATGCATAATTCAATGTTTATTAAGCATTTTATTCAAGTTATGTGTTCCGGCAGGTGTGAATAAAATGATTCCAAGATCCTAAAATCATTGAAGAACTAAGCACAGTTTGTCGACTTAATCCTAAAACATCTTAGGTAAGCAAAAGCCTTTTGCTAATAGTCTAGAAACTATTCTTGGTTGATAGGTACGTCTAAGAACTTATTAGGTAAACCTATCGATTTTGCCACGACATAAAAGGACTCCTTACTTATATCGTTGAGTTTCACCAAAACTAACATGTACTCATAATTATTTGTGTACCTTGCCCCTTTAGGACCAATAAGTAACACCTCGCTGAGCGAAAACTATTACTAGATTGATGTAAAGGATATCCAAGCAAGTGTATATTTTGGCATGGCACCTTATAACTCAATTTTTAAGTTTGGAACTTAAGGCTCTTACTATGTTGGTTAGATTTTAAGTGAACTAAAATCCTTAATCATGCAACATAATCAAGCTTTTGATCTCATGCATTTTAAGACATATTTAAAAGCAATAAATAACTTAAAACATGCATAAGATAAATGTGATCTAGTATGGCCCGACTTCATCTTGAAGCTTTAACTTCAAAGTCCGTCTTGAAAATCTCCGTGGGAGGCACCATTTTCTTCAAATAGGATAAGCTATAATTAAAACTAATTACAACTATTTGATGGTACGCAGTGAAGGAAATAATGCCCTTGGTCCAAGTATGCATTCTATGTTAAGTCTAATAAATGCGGTTAAGTATTAATTAACAAGTTAATAATTCAGTGAGATCAAGTGAGCTGAATGCCTAGCTAGAGGCCGCTTCAGTTCAAGTGGAATTAATGATATTAATCCACAGCTTACTCTTGACTGAACCCGTAGGGTCACACAAATAGTACGTAAACGGATCAAGTATTTAATGGCATTAAATACTCCATCTATGAATATTCGGAACCGACGGATCTTGGTTTCAGTGGGAGCTAAGATCGTCACAGGCAAGAAATGAATACTCCGGAAACGATGATATTGCCGGAAACGGAAATATGGATCGTATCGGAAATATGAATATTATCCAAGTCGTAGATGTTGCCGGAAACGGAAACATGGTACGTATCGGAAAATATTATTGGAAATGGAAATATTACCAGAATCGGAAATATTGCCGGAAACGGAAATATTGTCAGAATCGGAAATATTACCGGAATCGGAAAATAATTCCGGAAACGGAAATATTAAATATTTGTTCGAAACGGAAATTAATTCCGGAATCGGAAATATTAAATATTGTTCGTATCGGAAATAAATTCCGGAACTTGAAATTTAATCGGAAGCGTATCGTACGAATTAGCATCGGACGAGGCCTGCCGGACGAAGGCCCAGCACGAAGCCGAGCCATCGCCCAGCAAGCACGCGCGCCACAAGCCCAGCCAAGGCAGCGCCCAGGCCTACCGCAAGGCAGGCCCAGCGCGCGCCAAGGCCACGGATGCGTGGGCCGCGCTGCGTGGGCTGCTGCTCGCACGCGCATGGGCAGCCCTTGTGGCTGCCGTGTGTGTGTGAGTTTGTACTCATGCGTGATTCCTAAATCTACAAGAGTTAGTGTATGATTAAATTCCTATTCCTAATTGGATAAATTAATTAAATAGAATTCATGTAGGATTCTAATTTCAATTAATTCGTATCCTACTAGGATTACGATTCCTTTTCCATAACTCTATAAATAAAGGCCTAGGGGTCATTATTTATACACAAGTTTTAAGTATTCAAAACTAAGATTTTTAAGCAGAAAAATCAGCCAATATTCTTGCCTACCTAACCGAAAATATTAGAACCTTAAGGGCGATTCTAGTTGGTCAATCTTAAGGCGGATCCGGACGTGCTGTGGACTATCTACGGAGGGACGACACTTGGAGTCCTAAAGACTTGTTCTTGTTCGGTTCGGGCGCAGCTAGGGAAGGCACGCAACAAAGAGTATGCATCTAATCTATGCTAAATGATTATGTGTAAATAATATGTTTTCCTGGGTTTATGGTTTTTCCGCATGATTTATGAATTGTCATATGTATCATAACCTAACAGTGGTATCAGAAGCCCCTTATTATTTTCATAATCTAAATTGCATGAACATGGTTAAATATTACAAATTTGCAAGAATTAAAAGGGGTGATTAATTTTCGTAATTGTTAATTAATTGCAAATTGCGTTTATTTAATTATACGTACGCAGTTTTTCGGCAGTTTCTTCGTTACTCATCCAAATCGAGTGATTTTTGTGTCAATTCCGCATGTAAAAGGCATTCTAAAATTTTGACAAAAATAGTCTTTTTCTGCCGAACCCAGAATTCTCAAATTCGAAGCCTAACTATGACTTTTCGAAGGTTTTAGTTTTTCGAATGCAAAATTTCGTAAATTTAAGATGTTAAATTAAATATTTGCGATTCTTATTGATAAATCTTGAATTTTTGATTGACCTACTGCATATGTTTAACAAGTTTGAATGCCTAGTCTTGTTAATTATGCAATCTAATTTGTAATTATGATTAATTTGTTGAAAATTAGAATAATTTAGAATTAATTTGATTTTCATAATTAATTGTAATTTAATTAGAAACCTATGATTAAAAACCACCATAAAAATTGTAAATTTACGATAAATTTTAAATTTTTATGATCTAGACTTGAATCCATAACAATCGGAAATCAATTGGATAATAAATTTTCGATTTTTCGCCCTAAAATTATGAAATTAATATTATTTATTAATTTGTCATTAATTTTAAATATAAATTTTAAATTTTTATGCGATTCGTTCATATAACTTGCACGCACGAAGCAATGGACGCTTCGTGTTACCCTTAAGGGGTGTTGTATAATGCGGGCATGCGACGACGAGCAAGGGAGCTCGTCGCCCATGCGGCACGAATGCAATGAGCAAGGGCGTAGTGCACGAGCACAAGGCAGCAGCCCTGCCTTGTGTCGTGTGCCACGACCAATGGACGAATGGGCATGGGCGTAGGGCGAGCCAAGGCAGTCGCGTGTGGGCAGCAAGCGAGCTGCGCCACAACGCGCGCTGCCTCGCACAAGAGCGCGCAGCCTCGCGCGCAGCGAGCGCAAGCTCGCGTGCCACGAGCGCTGCGCCTAGCATTGCTCGCGCGCACAGCGAGCGATGTCGCCCGCCCAGCGAGCGATGTCGCGCGCCCAGCGAGCGATGGCTCGCGCGCCCAGCGAGCGATGTCGCGCGCGCACTGCGAGCGATAGCCCGCGTGCGATGAGCGCTGGCGCGCGCAGCGAGCACCAATGCGTGCGGAGGCTTGCGATAGGGATGCAGCAGCTATGCGACGAGCGCATGGGCTGCGCGCACATGGCCAGCAATGGCTGTGTGCGTGCGGCCCATGGGCGTGCTACGCGTAGGGTGTTTGCGTTACGATTAGATCGTTTTGAATGTTTAATTTGAAAATTTCAGTTCACGTAATTTTAATTAATTTTAAAATTAATAATTTGAATTATTTTCTTGGATTTTAATTTTGAATATTATAATTATAATAAATGTTATTTATTCTAATTATTTTACTAAAATTAAAATCATGAATTAATTTAAATACGACTGAAATTAAATTAAACTTTTTGGATTCAATTATAAATTTATATGAGCTTTAAATTTTAATTAAATTTGTATGTTTCCGGTTAGACTAGAAATACATTTTTATGTTTAAAATTGGTAAAGCATATGAATTTATTGGTTTAAGTGGGAGCGCTTTTTAGTCATAAACTCTTGATTAGGTCTACAAATCCTTAAGGTTAAAACAACTTGATTAGAATTAATAAGGACTGAATAATTGGTAGATTATTGGTGCCCTTGATTAATTGCTGCAAATGTTTACGTGATGCATAATGTGTTTTACTAACCAGCTATGTGGGCCATTCATGATAATGAATGGGTGAATGGTATATATTGTATATGTACTGTTTTGCAGGTTATGAAGTGACTAGTATGGCCCAAATAGGATAGAAAATATGGTCTGCGTACCATTAATTTGAATGTAATTGGTCTAAAGTACCAAAGTTATTTTTCAATTCAAATATGGTCTGCGAACCATCAAATAGTTGTAATTAGTTATAGCTTATCCTATTTGAAGAAAATGGTGCCTCCCACGGAGATTTTCAAGACGGACTTTGAAGTCAAAGCTTCAAGATGAAGTCGGGCCATACTAGATCACAAATATCTTATGCATGTTTTAAGTTATTTATTGTTTTAAATATGTCTTAAAATGCATGAGATCAAAAGCTTGATTATGTTGCATGATTAAGGATTTTAGTTCACTTAAAATCTAACCAACATAGTAAGAGCCTTAAGTTCCAAACTTAAAAATTGAGTTAAAAGGTGCCATGCCAAAATATACACTTGCTTGGATATCCTTTACATCAATCTAGTAATAGTTTTCGCTCAGCGAGGTGTTACTTATTGGTCCTAAAGGGGCAAGGTACACAAATAATTGTGAGTACACGTTAGTTTTGGTGAAACTCAACGATATAAGTAAGGAGTCCTTTTATGTCGTGGCAAAATCGATAGGTTTACCTAATAAGTTCTTAGACGTACCTATCAACCAAGAATAGTTTCTAGACTATTAGCAAAAGGCTTTTGCTTACCTAAGATGTTTTAGGATTAAGTCGACAAACTGTGCTTAGTTCTTCAATGATTTTAGGATCTTGGAATCATTTTATTCACACCTGCCGGAACAATAAAATCGAATAAAATGCTAATAACTTATTTGAATTGCATGGTTGCTTTAATTTCAAGTTATTATTCATGATAAATGTTTAGACTTTGCATGCTTCAATGTATGTTTTAATTATTGTTTATAATTAAATATCTTGCACTGCAATAAATCCTTTTAGAAAGGTAACAGTAAATTTCCTCGATTGGTAGTGAATCCAAGAACGATTCACGGAAATGAGAGAAAGTGAGCAATTTAAAATGTACGTTTCTTTTAGCGACTTTTATGGTTGTTTTCGAATATCAAAATCGAATGGCAAACCAATTGGTGCTTGTGAATTCAAAATACAATGTAGTTTTGAGATCATAAAGCATTGAGTTTAATACGCTCAGCTTTACCAATGGTTAACAACCTAATATCTTTGTCCATTTAATTCTCGAATGAGTCTAGTCCCTAGACATTCGAATAGATCGATGCTTAGAGAACTTTAGAAGCTTCTGGTAAGATCATCTAGTTGAAACAAAATATTCAACATAAATTAAAATGGTAAAGAACCTTGTTGGTGACATTGGACATGTCTAACAAAGTATAAAAGTCAACACTAAAGAATTCAATTCTTAAGACTGTAAGAAAGGGTACAAGAAATAGGAAAACGAGGAACAAATGAAAGGAATTTACGATTCCGTTTCTACCTATAAGTTTATGTTTAAAGAGAAGTGACCTAGCAATCAAACTTCCTTGGTATCATATACCGCTTGAGGTTCTTACTTCGGTAATAACTCAAACAATGGAAGCTAGGATACACTAATGACCTACAAGTGGGAAATGAAGCATGGCAATGCTACATTAGTTGTAGGGTCATCTAAGTTTGTTTTAAGTCCTTTCAAAGGCTGGAACTTAATGGCTATTTTGTTCCATAATCAAGATACCTAAATTTCTGTTTTCAAACACAGAAAGACTCACATTCAAGAAAAAACAAAGACAATGTTTGTTTGTTTATTTGAATGAAATGGTCAATTACAGGTTGAGTCAATATGCTTGATTAAAACAAACAACTCTTTAAAGAACTTTACTAGGTTCAAATCAACCCCTTGATTTGAGTTCCACTAATCTTTGGCATTGTTGCTTAGACCATATCAACAAGTTAACATTCAAAAAGCTCTATTTTGATAAACTTTTGAAAGTTGATTGATTTCTAGATCATTTTAAGACAACTAGTCTTACTTGTTGAAAGTAACAAAAGATATGAACTATTGTTAGAACGCCTAGACAATAGAGTTCAAAGCTAAAGAAAGATTTTATGACTTTATTATTTCACATGGATTTGAGTGAATGTAGGTTTATTTACTCAATGTGATATAAGTTTGAATCTGTTTGGCTAGTTCAAAGATTCAGAAGTATAAAATCCACTTGGAAAGAAATCATAAAGATCTAGGTTAGATCATGTTCATGATTACTTGAGACCAAATATGATCATCAATGATTGTGTGTTCACAATCTAGGTCCATAAGATATGGCATATCTACGTTGGAATGATCGAAGTCAATTAGTACTTGATTCGATCAATGATGAATCATAAAGACTTTTCCTATAATTTCTAAAACAAAATGCTCAACTACCACCAAACTAAACCAAATTCGTCAAAGCTATTGAAAAGTAATTTCAGAATATCTTTTCATAATATATCTAAAGAGTTCCTAAACTCAGTGGGAGCTTAGTGTTTGTTATTCAACAAACTAAGGCCCAAGCATAGATATATGTTTCATTGTGATTTATTCAAATGAGACACAAGGGTATTGTTTCTACCACGAATTTTTGAGAACATAATGTTTGTTTGCTCGAAATAATGTCCTTTTGGAGATTCGTTTCCAAAATGACAAGTGGGAGAAAATAGACCTCGAAAGTTTTCGAGGCGAACAACAAACATAAACGGACATTCCGGAGGCTTTTCGAAGTGCTTCAGAAAATCCGAACTTATTCTTTAAGGACGTTAGAAGTGGCTTTAAAGAATAGATATCTCTTAGAAGACTTTACAAGTGCTTCAAGGAGAACAGAATATTCAAAGGACTTTCAAGTGGCTATTGATATTCTATTGTTTGATGTTATATACCCAAGTAGGCATAGAATTCAAGTCACTGAAACTATGAGATTCTTCTATTAGATAGTAAAGAAACATAGAGATCAGGTCAATGAAGCTATGAGATTCTTCTATTAAATAGTGAAGAAACCTACAACTTGCAGTCAAACTATTATCATGTAGATTAATGAGTTTGTGACTTGTAAGAAAGCTATGACGAAACCCAGATTCCCTAAAATGGTTAGAGGCCATATATAGACTCAAATGTTTTTAAATGGTTAGAGGCCATAAAACATACTCAATGTTTTGATGACAAAATTGAAATTTTGTTGATTTGCAAGAATAGTTTCACACCTATTGGTTGCAAGTTTGTTTTAAGGATAAAAACCATCAAACATGGAATTGTGTTCACACACAAAGCTAGATTAGTTGCTAAAAGTTACAAGCAAATTCACAATGTGGATTGTGTTGAAACCTCATGCAAAATCGTAATGCTTCAAGTCTATAATTCAAGCAATGATTGCATATTGGTAAATATGGCAATTGGATGACAAAAGTATTCCTCAATCAAATGTTGGAATAAACTATGTACATGGCATGTCATAGGATTTGTGGATCCAAATAGATGCTTGAAAAGGAAAGCTAGCTTATAAAATCTAAGTACAGATTTAAGCAAGCAATTGGGAATTGGAACTGTATTTTAAGTGAAGCTAATAAGCATTTTAGTTTCATAAAATATACATAATTCTTATAGATGTGTAAGAGGTTTAGTGGGAGTACATAAAACTTAATTGGTCCTATGTGTATCACACACATATCTCTCTATTGTGAAATAACATTCAAATGCTAATGACTTAGATTTGAAATTATTCATCAATGATGGACCATGGCGAAACTTAGTACATACTGGGTATTAAGATCTATTTACAAAGATCTTATGATATTGTTTTGGATTAAGTAATGGCATTTACTAAATCAAACACGAAAATCTCCATTGGAGATATTCGACCCATGTGAATAAATCTAAGTAAAGGATGTTTGAACTATGTATAAGCATTTACTAAGTTAAACATCAAAGGATCTAAATAAGATTCTTAACCTATATTATATGTCAAAGAATTTAGCTGAATTTAGTATCTACTGAAACTAGATAAGCTAAAGTTACATGAATAGAATTCAATTGGGAATTATTCTGCAAAAGAATTTATCATGTATGATATAATATGAGGATCGCCAAAAACGTATCGTATGACTTTAGCCATGACGAACATATACCAATCTCTATTGATCTAAGTAAAGATCAACTAGATTGAGATCAAGAATACTTATGGTACTTGAAAAGGTACATAGGAATAGTTCTTGATTCAAGGAAATAAAGATATGCTAAATATTGATGCTACACGCATAAACACTGGCAAAGGATCAAGCAAGACCCTTTGGAGTTAACCATTGATAAGGACGAGCTATAGAGCATCGTGTTTTGAAATGGCAACATGGATTGGAGACCATGAGTTGTTGCGTGGGAAATTAAAATAATAATTTCTATGTTCTAAGATATAGTTGGAGAGTCTTCCACATATCTATGAACTGCTTGGATAGGTAAATCCAAACAAAGCATCACTAGCAACCTATACAGTTGAAGTAAAAGTAATTATTGCCTAAGAAGCAATAAAACAGGGTTGTTTAAAGTTCTTCACTGAACTTGGGTAGATCACCTATCTGCTGGCTTGATGGTTCTTCATTGAAAAATGCGTAGAACCACTCTTGAAGCAAGAAAAACGTCTGCTAACTTGATGGTTCTTCATTGCAAAGTGAGTAAAACCACCATCGAAGTAAGAAAGACTAGATCACATAATAAACAAACTCGAAAAGATCTTATCATCATATCTCGAAGAACATTCGATGAAAAGGATATTAAGATTGGCAAAGCATGATAACTAAACCTATGCAACAAGTGAGAAGCAACACTCACATTGTAGCACTGGAAATCAAGCATAGCTTTGAATTCCATGAATTGTTTTAGAAGATGGGTTTGAGGCCCATGGTTATAAAACATTGGGGTTGAACATTTATCATATATGAAATGTATTTTCATATTCCATTTAATCTTGGTTTAGTATTAAATGATGAGTCCCTTCAAATTTGACGATATATTCAAGATAGACTGTCAGGACCAGTCCTGTGACTAAGAAATGTCTATCAAGTGAACTTGAATGTCAAAGGTTGAAAATGGTCCCTAATCGGAGTTTTCTATAAAATTGGACGAATAGAAAACGTTAGACGACTAGAATGCAAGATGACTAGTAGTTCTGTTTCTTGAACTATGTGGACATGGCAATGTCATAATCATTTGCATAGATACTTACTTTGGGAAGACTAGTATCGGACAAGACCTATGAAACTTTACTGTAAGAGATGAAAGTCTGTCATAAGTAAATTTCATTAAATTATTAGACACTAAATCCTCAATACCTGAGTGATTTGAGATTACTTGTTTGAGAACTGGTTGCTTTGACGTTGACCAACCGTTGCACCGTAAAAGGAGGCTATAAAGGCAACGCTCAGGTAATCACCTATCAAACGAAGTCTAATCTCAAGATCGCAAGATTGGGATTGTCCTCCCATAAATCGGGATGAGATGCTTAAAAGTTGTACAAGGCCACTCGGAGAGCTAGAAACTGTGAAATGCATGGCCGTGCTCGGATGAATCATAGGCTATGATTATCTGTTTATTTGATCAGTTGAACTCTGAAACCGAGGAACACCTCTGGACATAATAAGGATGACAACTCTTACCTTATGTTCAAGAGCAAGCATCGAGCGACAAAGGAATTAGGAAATGCACACTTGTCCCTAAGGACAAGTGGGAGACTGAAGGAAATAATGCCCTTGGTCCAAGTATGCATTCTATGTTAAGTCTAATAAATGCGGTTCAGTATTAATTAACAAGTTAATAATTCAGTGAGATCAAGTGAGCTGAATGCCTAGCTAGAGGCCGCTTCAGTTCAAGTGGAATTAATGATATTAATCCACAGCTTACTCTTGACTGAACCCGTAGGGTCACACAAATAGTACGTAAACGGATCAAGTATTTAATGGCATTAAATACTCCGTCTATGAATATTCGGAACCGACGGATCTTGGTTTCAGTGGGAGCTAAGATCGTCACAGGCAAGAAATGAATACTCCGGAAACGATGATATTGCCGGAAACGGAAATATGGATCGTATCGGAAATATGAATATTATCCAAGTCGTAGATGTTGCCGGAAACGGAAACATGGTACGTATCGGAAAATATTATTGGAAATGGAAATATTACCAGAATCGGAAATATTGCCGGAAACGGAAATATTGTCAGAATCGGAAATATTACCGGAATCGGAAAATAATTCCGGAAACGGAAATATTAAATATTTGTTCGAAACGGAAATTAATTCCGGAATCGGAAATATTAAATATTGTTCGTATCGGAAATAAATTCCGGAACTGGAAATTTAATCGGAAGCGTATCGTACGAATTAGCATCGGACGAGGCCTGCCGGACGAAGGCCCAGCACGAAGCCGAGCCATCGCCCAGCAAGCACGCGCGCCACAAGCCCAGCCAAGGCAGCGCCCAGGCCTACCGCAAGGCAGGCCCAGCGCGCGCCAAGGCCACGGATGCGTGGGCCGCGCTGCGTGGGCTGCTGCTCGCACGCGCATGGGCAGCCCTTGTGGCTGCCGTGTGTGTGTGAGTTTGTACTCATGCGTGATTCCTAAATCTACAAGAGTTAGTGTATGATTAAATTCCTATTCCTAATTGGATAAATTAATTAAATAGAATTCATGTAGGATTCTAATTTCAATTAATTCGTATCCTACTAGGATTACGATTCCTTTTCCATAACTCTATAAATAAAGGCCTAGGGGTCATTATTTATACACAAGTTTTAAGTATTCAAAACTAAGATTTTTAAGCAGAAAAATCAGCCAATATTCTTGCCTACCTAACCGAAAATATTAGAACCTTAAGGGCGATTCTAGTTGGTCAATCTTAAGGCGGATCCGGACGTGCTGTGGACTATCTACGGAGGGACGACACTTGGAGTCCTAAAGACTTGTTCTTGTTCGGTTCGGGCGCAGCTAGGGAAGGCACGCAACAAAGAGTATGCATCTAATCTATGCTAAATGATTATGTGTAAATAATATGTTTTCCTGGGTTTATGGTTTTTCCGCATGATTTATGAATTGTCATATGTATCATAACCTAACACGCAGACCATATTTGAATTGAAAAACGACTTTGGTACTTTAGACCAATTACATTCAAATTAATGGTACGCAGACCATATTTTCTATCCTATTTGGGCCATACTAGTCACTTCATAACCTGCAAAACAGTACATATACAATATATACCATTCACCCATTCATTATCATGAATGGCCTACATAGCTGGTTAGTAAAACACATTATGCATCATGTAAACATTTGCAGCAATTAATCAAGGGCACCAATAATCTACCAATTATTCAGTCCTTATTAATTCTAATCAAGTTGTTTTAACCTTAAGGATTTGTAGACCTAATCAAGAGTTTATGACTAAAAGGGCTCCCACTTAAACCAATAAATTCATATGCTTTACTAATTTTAAACATAAAAATGTATTTCTAGTCTAACCGGAAACATACAAATTTAATTAAAATTTAAAGCTTATATAAATTTATAATTGAATCCAAAAAGTTTAATTTAATTTCAGTCGTATTTAAATTAATTCATGATTTTAATTTTAGTAAAATAATTAGAATAAATAAAATTTATTATAATTACAATATTCAAAATTAAAATCCAAGAAAATAATTTAAATTATTAATTTTAAAATTAATTAAAATTACGTAAACTGAAAATTTCAAATTAAAATTTCAAAACGATCTAATCGCAACGCAAACACCTCACGCATCACACGCCCATGGGCCACACGCACACAGCCATCGCTGGCCATGTGCGCGCAGCCCATGCGCTGCGTCACATAGCTGCTGCTTCTACCCTTCGCAAGCCATCGCGCGAGCTGGTGCTCGCTGCGCGCGCGCCAGCGCTCGATGCACGCGAGCCATCGCTCGCTGCGTTCGCTCGCCAGCGCTCGCTGCATGCGAGCCAGCGCTCGCTGCGCGCTCTTGCCAGCGCTCGCTTTGTGCGAGCCAGCGCTCGCTGCGCGCGCTCGATCCTGCGAGCCATCGCTCGCTGCGCGAGGCATCGACGCTGGGCGGAGCACTCGTGGCACGCGAGCTTGCGCTCGCTGCGCGCGAGGCTCCGCGCGCTTGCGCGAGGCAGTGCGCGTTGTGGCGCAGCTCGCTTGCTGCCCACACGCGACTGCTGTGCCTGCTTTCGCCCTCGCCCATTCGTCCATTGCTCACGGCCCACGACACAAGGCAGGGCTGCTGCCTTGTGCTCGTGCACCATGCCCTTGCTCATTGCATTCGTGCCGCATGGGCGACGAGCTCCCTTGCTCGTCGTCACATGCCCGCACTATACAACACCCCTTAAGGGTAACACGTAGCGTCCATTGCTTTGTGCGTGCAAGTTATATGAACGAATCGCATAAAATTTAAAAAATTTATATTTAAAATTAATGACAAATTAATAAATTAATATTAATTTCATAATTTTAGGGCGAAAAATCGAAAATTTATTATTCAATTGATTTCCGATTAACATGGATTCAAGTCTAGGTCATAAAAATTTAAAATTTATCATAAATTTACAATTTTTATGGTGGTTTTTAATCATAGGTATCTAATTAAATTATAATTAATTATGAAAATCAAATTAATTCTAAATTATTCTAATTTTCAACAAATTAATCATAATTACAAATTAGATTGCATAATTAACAAGGCTAGGCATTCAAACTTGTTAAACATATACAGTAGGTCAATCAAAAATTCAAGATTTATCAACAAGAATCGCAAATATTTAATTTAACATCTTAAATTTACGAAATTTTGCATTCGAAAAACTAAAACCTTCGAAAAGTCATAGTTAGGCTTCGAATTTGAGAATTCTGGGTTCGGCCGAAAAATATTAGTTTTGTCAAAATTTTAGAATGCCTTTTACATGCGGAATTGACACAAAAATCACTCGATTTGGATGAGTAACGAAGAAACTGCCGAAAAACTGCGTACGTATAATTAAATAAACGCAATTTGCAATTAATTAACAATTACGAAAATTAATCACCCCTTTTAATTCTTGCAAATTTGTAATATTTAACCATGATCATGCAATTTAGATTATGTAAATAATAAGAGGCTCGTGATACCACTGTTAGGTTATGATACATATGACAATTCATAAATCATGCGGAAACAACCATTAAGCCAGGAATACATATTATTTACACATAATCATATAGCATAGTCTAGAAGCATACTCTTTGTTGCGTGCCTTCCCTAGCTGCGCCCGAACCGAACAAGAACAAGTCTTTAGGACTCCAAGTGTCGTCCCTCCGTAGATAGTCCACAGCACGTCCGGATCCGCCTTAAGATTGACCAACTAGAATCGCCCTTAAGGTACTAATAATTTCGGCACTTTTAGGCAAGGTATGTGACTGAATTTTTCTCTCAAAAACTCACTTTGAATACTTAAAAACTCGTTATAAATTGTGAACCCAGGCCACATATTTATAGGGGTATGGAAAGAGAATTGGAATCCTACTAGGATACGAATTAATTAAATTAGAATCCTAGTGGAACTCTTATTTAATTAATTTATCTTTTAGGATTAGGAATTTAATCATTAAACGAATTCTATACGCTTTAGGATTCGAGTAACACACTTCGAGTAATACGCTAGCACCGCACGCAGGCCTTGCGGCCCACGCACAGCGCCAGCCCACTCGTCGCAGCCCCGCGCGCGCGCCCAAGCTTCGGCTGGGCCTGGCTTTTGCGCTGGGCCTGGTCGCATGCTTGGCGTGTGGTTGTTGCGCTTGGCTTGCTGGGCGATGGCCCGGCTTCGTGCTGGGCCTTCGTCTGGCAGGCCTCATCCGATGCTAATTCGTACGATGCGCTTCCGATTAAATTCTCGATTCCGGAATTCATTTCCGATACGAACAATATTTAATATTTCCGATTCCGGAATTAATTTCCGTTTCGAACAAATATTTAATATTTCCGTTTCCGGAATTATTTTCCGATTCCGATAATATTTCCGATTCAGACAATATTTCCGTTTCCGGCAATATTTCCGATTCCGGCAATATTTCTATTTCCGATAATATTTTCCGATACGTACCATGTTTCCGTTTCCGGCAACATCTACGACTTGGATAATATTTATATTTCCGATACGATCCATATTTCCGTTTCCGGCAATATCATCGTTTCCGGAGTATTCATTTCTTGCCTGTGACGATCTCAGCTCCCACTGAAACCAAGATCCGTCGATTCCGAATATCCATAGATGGAGTATTTAATGCCATTAAATACTTGATCCGTTTACGTACTATTTGTGTGACCCTACGGGTTCAGTCAAGAGTAAGCTGTGGATTAATATCATTAATTCCACTTGAACTGAAGCGGCCTCTAGCTAGGCATTCAGCTCACTTGATCTCACTGAATTATTAACTTGTTAATTAATACTGAACCGCATTTATTAGACTTAACATTGAATGCATACTTGGACCAAGGGCATTATTTCCTTCACATAATTGAAAGGCGTTATTGAAATTGCAATATTGAAGTGCATAATCGAAAAGATGCGATATTGAAATTGAACTATTGTATTTGATGAAGGAAATAATGCCCTTGGTCCAAGTATGCATTCTATGTTAAGTCTAATAAATGCGGTTCAGTATTAATTAACAAGTTAATAATTCAGTGAGATCAAGTGAGCTGAATGCCTAGCTAGAGGCCGCTTCAGTTCAAGTGGAATTAATGATATTAATCCACAGCTTACTCTTGACTGAACCCGTAGGGTCACACAAATAGTACGTAAACGGATCAAGTATTTAATGGCATTAAATACTCCATCTATGAATATTCGGAATCGACGGATCTTGGTTTCAGTGGGAGCTAAGATCGTCACAGGCAAGAAATGAATACTCCGGAAACGATGATATTGCCGGAAACGGAAATATGGATCGTATCGGAAATATAAATATTATCCAAGTCGTAGATGTTGCCGGAAACGGAAACATGGTACGTATCGGAAAATATTATCGGAAATGGAAATATTGCCAGAATCGGAAATATTGCCGGAAACGGAAATATTGTCAGAATCGGAAATATTACCGGAATCGGAAAATAATTCCGGAAACGGAAATATTAAATATTTGTTCGAAACGGAAATTAATTCCGGAATCGGAAATATTAAATATTGTTCGTATCGGAAATGAATTCCGGAATCGGAAAATTTAATCGGAAGCGCATCGTACGAATAAGCATCGGACGAGGCCTGCCGGACGAGGCCTAGCACGGAGCCAGGCCATCGCCCAGCAAGCCAAGCGCGCCGCACAAACAGCCATGCCAGGCCCAGCGCAAGGCCAGGCCCAGCAGGCTGCGCAGCGCGCAGCGCGCGCGGGCGCTGCGTGGGCTGCTGCTCGCGCGCACGCATGGGGGCCCATCGTGGCTGCCGTGCGTGTGTGTGCAAGTGTTTGTGTTCGTGCACGTTTCCTAAAACATGCAGAGTTCGGTTAATGATTAAATTCCTAATTCTATTTGATAAATTAATTAAATTAGAGTTCTTGTAGGATTCTAGGTTTAATTAATTTGTATCTGAATAGGATTTCGATTCCCTTTCCATACCCCTATAAATATGAGGCTAGGGCTCACAATTTATACAGAGTTTAAAAGTATTCAAAAAGTGAGTTTTTGAGAGAAAATTAAAACACACATCTTGCTCATAAAGTGCCGAAATTTTCTAGTACCTTAAGGGCGATTCTAGTTGGTCAATCTTAAGGCGGATCCGGACGTGCTGTGGACTATCTACGGAGGGACGACACTTGGAGTCCTAAAAGACTTGTTCTTGTTCGGTTCGGGCGCAGCTAGGGAGGGCACGCAACAAAGAGTATGCATCTAAATTATGCTATATGATTATGTGTAAATAATATGTTGTCCTGGGTTAATGGTTGTTTCCGCATGATCTATGTAATGTCATATGTATCATAACCTAACATTTGAGATCCGAACGCCAAAGACTTTTTAATAATAAGTGCGTCCGACACGGATTCAAGTCTAAAAATCTCAACTTTAGGACAAGTTGCTCATCCCAAAGTGTCTTAGATTTTGGGCATAGAAATTGAACTTGAAATATTGAATATTGAATATTGAACTTGAAATATTGAACTTAGGAGTCTTGAATCTCAAAGATTAGACCTTTTAATGTTGTAAAGGTTTCATCTTTGATATGCCCCATATTTTGAAATGATTCTAGTTTAAGGAAGTGATTAGAAGCAACCTTAAACATTATAGAATCTTGAAAATGTAATTTGTACTTGAATATTGAAATGAGGAGTCTTGAATATCAAAGATTAGACCTTTTAATGTTAAAAAGGTTTCACCTTTGATGTGCTCCATAATTTGAAATGATTCTAGTTTAAGGAAGTGATTACAAACAACCTTAAACATCATGGAATCTTGGAAATGAAACTTGGACTTGAATATCGAAAAGAGGAGTCTTGAATCTCAAATATTAGACCTTTAAATATTAAAAAGGCCTCACCTTTGATTACACCATATTTTGAAGATGATTCTAGTTTAAGGAACTGATTACAAACAACCTTAAACATCATTGAATCCATAACTTTGTATTTGAATCATAGAAAGTGTTGATTTTGTAAAAATATGTGATTATTGTAAGTGATACTTTTAAGAGTAAAAGTGCCAACTTTACTAATCCTTTTGAAAGAGAAATTATAGAAACATGGTAGATTATGATTGGGATTCGGAATTACCTAGTTAGGTTTAGGTTAGAATTCCTCTTGGAGCTCCCAATTGCTTGAAAATTTGATATTTGTATGAGATTTTTGAAGTTTTTATATTTTGATTTTTGAGAGGCAATTTCTGAATTACGACGTTCTGATTGTAATTTGCTGCCCCTGATTGCTTGGAAATCAGGGTTTAAATAGAAAAATGGCTGGCTAAACGCCAGATGACAGTTGCGCCCAGCGCAGCAACGGCGCCTGGCGCCGCTGACGTGGCACAGAAGATGCCAAGCAAGGACGTGTTAGGTTATGACAAATATAAAGCATATATATATCATGCGGAAAAACCATAAAGCCAGGAATCCAAATTAATTGCCACATAACAATTAGCATAATTTAGGATACATACTTATGTAGCGTGCCCTCCCTAGCTACTCCCGAACCGAACAAGAACAAGTTTAGGACTCCAAATGTAGTCCCTCCGTAGATAGTCCACAACACGTTCGGATCCGCCTTAGATTTAATTAACTAGAATTCAACCTAAGGTTTTAAGTTATTCGAATATAATTTGTGGCAAATTATTAATTTTAGTTTTAACCTTAAAACTATATGAATACTTGAATTGATTGATTATAAATTGTGAATGACATCACCTATTTATTGGGTAGGATTATCGGAACTAAAAACCTACTAGGATTCTATTAATCTAATCTTATTAGAATTAGATATCAATTAAAACTATTAAATTAATGTTTAATTCAACAACTAACTCTAGTAGTTTTAGGAAATTAATCTTTAATCTAATCCTAATCGCTTAAGGATTCGATGCATGCACGAACTCAACGCACACACGCACGCACAGCCCACGAGGGGCATTGGGCGCGCGCGCGCACGGAGAGAGCTCGGCCCAGCAACTGCTCGTAGCCCACGAAGGGCGCGCGCTTTGCTGGCCTCGCTGGGCCTGGCCTTGCGCTTTGCTTGGCTGGGCCTTGCGGTGCTGGCGGGCTGCCTTGTTGCCTTGCTGCGCGCGGGCTTTGCTAGGCGCAGGCCTGGCTTCGTGCTGGGCCTTGCGTCCAGCAAGCTCGTCCGATGTTTATTTCGTACGACGCGCTTCCGATTAATTTTCCGATTCCGGAATTCATTTCCGATTTGAACAATATTTAATATTTCCGATTCCGGAATTAATTTCCGTTTTGAACAAATATTTAATATTTCCGATTCCGGAATTATTTTCCGATTCCGATAATATTTCCGATTCCGACAATATTTCTGTTTCCGGCAATATTTCCGATTCCGGCAATATTTCCATTTCCGATAATATTTTCCGATACGTACCATGTTTCCGTTTCCGGCAACATCTACGACTTGGATAATATTTATATTTCCGATACGATCCATATTTCCGTTTCCGGCAATATCATCGTTTCCGGAGTATTCATAATTTGCCTTTTTGACGATTTCAGCTCCCACTAGAACCGCGATCCGTCGATTCCGAATATCCATAAATGGAGTATTTAATTCACTTAAATACTTGATCCGTTCACGTACTATTTGTGTGACCCTACGGGTTCAGTCAAGAGTAAGCTGTGGATTAACATTATTAATTCCACTTGAACTGAAGCGACCTCTAACTAGGCATACAGTTCACTTGATCTCACTGATTTATTAACTTGTATAATTAATTAATATTGAACCGCATTTATTAGACTTATCATTAAATGCATACTTGGACCAAGGGCATTATTTCCTTCAGTCTCCCACTTGTCCTTAGGGACAAGTGTGCATTCCTAATTCCTTTGTCGCTTGATGCTTGCTCATGAACATAAGGTAAGAGTTGTCATCCTTATCATGTCCAGAGGTATTTCTCGGTTTCAGAGTTCAACTGATCAAATAAACAGATAATCATAGCCTATGATTCATCTGAGCACGACCATGCATTTTACAGTTTCTAGCTCTCCGAGTGGCCATGTACAACTTTCAGCATCTCATCTCGATTTATGGGAGGACAATCCCAATCTTGCGATCTTGAGATTAGACTTCGTTTGATAGGTGATTACCCGAGGGTTGCCGTTATAGCCTCCTTTTACGGTGCGACGGTTGACAACGTCAAAGTAACCAGTTATCAAACAAGTAATCTCAAATCACTCAGGTATTGAGGATTAGTGTCTAATAATTTTAATGAAATTTACTTATGACAGATTTTCATCTCTTACAGTAAAGTTTCATAGGTCTGTCCGATACTAGTCTTCCCAAAGTAAGTATCTATGGAAATGATTGCGACATTGCCATGTCCACATAGTTCAAGAAACAGAACTACTAGTTATCTTGCATTCTAGTCGTCTAGCGTTTTCTATGCGTCCATCTTTATAGAAAACTCCGACCAGGGACCATTTTCAACTTTTGACATTCAAGTTCACTTGATAGACATTTCTTAGTCACAGGACTGGTCCTGACAGTTTATCTTGAATATTTCGTCAAATTGAAGGGACTCATCATTTAATAAACCACAAATTAAATGGAAAAATGAATTCTATTCATTTATATGAATGGTTAACCAATAACGTTTTACAAAGTATTAAACTCTAAGACTTTAAAACATTAAATAAGGACATCAAAGCCATTCCCCAACATGCTTGATTCCCATAGCTGCAGTGTGCGAGTTGTGCTTCGCTTGCGGCAGAGGTTTAGTTAATGGATCTGAGATGTTGTCGTCAGTTCCAATTTGCTTATCTCGACTTCTTTTCTTTCAACGAACTCTCGTAGAAGGTGCAATCTATGAAGTACATGCTTGACTCTCTGGTGGTGTCTAGACTCCTTTGACTGTGCAATAGTGTAGGTTTTTTTTTCCCGTTCCCTACAAGTGGGGGGTTTGGCACGCGGCGGTTCGTTTAGAGAACCGTTGAATTATTTTTGCACCTCGAAGGAGTCGCCACCAAACTTATTTTAGGTCTCGTTTGGGAAGACCGCACAATAACTCTATTTTTGGATAAGGCCTTGAATCCTTGAAACGGATGGGTGAGATCCGGGCTCGGGAACGAAATGCTTATTCGGCGAGCTTTAGAAATATTCAAGTACGTTGGCACAACACTGTTTCGAAAATAAACCCTAAGATTAGACTATGTGGGTATGCAAATTAGAACAAAATATAATTTCTAATTGTACGGTGGTCACTTTGCTTTAAAGATTGATTTAAGGAACCTAAGGCCGGTTTGTCCAAAAATATCTTCGTTAAGCGTGATGTAACCTTTTTATTTTGTTGTATTTAGCATGTTGGTGATGAAACCGATAAAGCACATAAAGCAACATCACAATACTAAATAAAGTGCGGAATTAGTAAATACAAGACCCCCTAGAAAAGGACTAGGGAGTAGTGAAGGAAATAATGCCCTTGGTCCAAGTATGCATTCTATGTTAAGTCTAATAAATGCGGTTCAGTATTAATTAACAAGTTAATAATTCAGTGAGATCAAGTGAGCTGAATGCCTAGCTAGAGGCCGCTTCAGTTCAAGTGGAATTAATGATATTAATCCACAGCTTACTCTTGACTGAACCCGTAGGGTCACACAAATAGTACGTAAACGGATCAAGTATTTAATGGCATTAAATACTCCATCTATGAATATTCGGAACCGACGGATCTTGGTTTCAGTGGGAGCTAAGATCGTCACAGGCAAGAAATGAATACTCCGGAAACGATGATATTGCCGGAAATGGAAATATGGATCGTATCGGAAATATGAATATTATCCAAGTCGTAGATGTTGCCGGAAACGGAAACATGGTACGTATCGGAAAATATTATTGGAAATGGAAATATTACCAGAATCGGAAATATTGCCGGAAACGGAAATATTGTCAGAATCGGAAATATTGCCGGAATCGGAAAATAATTCCGGAAACGGAAATATTAAATATTTTTTCGAAACGGAAATTAATTCCGGAATCGGAAATATTAAATATTGTTCGTATCGGAAATAGATTCCGGAAATGGAAATTTAATCGGAAGCGTATCGTACGAATTAGCATCGGACGAGGCTTGCCGGACGAAGGCCCAGCACGAAGCCGGGGCCATCGCCCAGCAAGCATGCGCGCCACAAGCCCAGCCAAGGCAGCGCCCAGGCCTACCGCAAGGCAGGCCCAGCGCGCGCCAAGGGCCACGGATGCGTGGGCCGTGCTGCGCGGGCTGCTGCTCGCACGCGCATGGGCAGCCCTTGTGGCTGCCGTGTGTGTGTGAGTTTGTGCTCATGCGTGATTCCTGAATCTACAAGAGTCAGTGTATGATTAAATTTCTATTCCTAATTGGATAAATTAATTAAATAGAATTCATGTAGGATTCTAATTTCAATTAATTCGTATCCTACTAGGATTACGATTCCTTTTCCATAACTCTATAAATAAAGGCCTAGGGGTCATAATTTATACACAAGTTTCAAAGTATTCAAAAGTGAGTTTTTTTGAGAAAAAATTAAAACACATCTTGCTCAAAAAGTGCCGAAATTTTCTAGTACCTTAAGGGCGATTCTAGTTGGTCAATCTTAAGGCGGATCCGGACGTGCTGTGGACTATCTACGGAGGGACGACACTTGGAGTCCTAAAAGACTTGTTCTTGTTCGGTTCGGGCGCAGCTAGGGAGGGCACGCAACAAAGAGTATGCATCTAAATTATGCTATATGATTATGTGTAAATAATATGTTGTCCTGGGTTAATGGTTGTTTCCGCATGATCTATGTAGTGTCATATGTATCATAACCTAACAGTGGTATCACGAGCCCCTTATTATTTTCATAATCTAAATTGCATGAACATGGTTAAATATTACAAATTTGCAAGAATTAAAAGGGGTGATTAATTTTCGTAATTGTTAATTAATTGCAAATTGCGTTTATTTAATTATATGTACGCAGTTTTTCGGCAGTTTCTTCATTACTCATCCGAATTGAGTGATTTTTGTGTCAATTCCGCATGTAAAAGGCATTCTAAAATTTTGACAAAAAATAGTATTTTTCTGCCGAACCCAGAATTCTCAAATTCGAAGCCTAACTATGACTTTTCGAAGGTTTTAGTTTTTCGAATGCAAAATTTCGTAAATTTAAGATGTTAAATTAAATATTTGCGATTCTTGTTGATAAATCTTGAATTTTTGATTGACCTACTGCATATGTTTAACAAGTTTGAATGCCTAGTCTTGTTAATTATGCAATCTAATTTGTAATTATGATTAATTTGTTGAAAATTAGAATAATTTAGAATTAATTTGATTTTCATAATTAATTGTAATTTAATTAGAAACCTATGATTAAAAACCACCATAAAAATTGTAAATTTACGATAAATTTTAAATTTTTATGACCTAGACTTGAATCCATATCAATCGGAAATCAATTGGATAATAAATTTTCGATTTTTTCGCCCTAAAATTATGAAATTAATAATATTTATTAATTTGTCATTAATTTTAAATATAAATTTTAAATTTTTATGCGATTCGTTCAAATAACTTGCACGCACGAAGCAATGGACGCTTCGTGTTACCCTTAAGGGGTGTTGTATAATGCGGGCATGCGACGACGAGGAAGGGAGCTCGTCGCCCGTGCGGCACGAATGCAATGAGCAAGGGCGTAGTGCACGAGCACAAGGCAGCAGCCCTGCCTTGTGTCGTGTGCCACGAGCAATGAACGAATGGGCATGGGCGAAGGGCGAGCCAAGGCAGTCGCGTGTGGGCAGCAAGCGAGCTGCGCCACAACGCGCGCTGCCTCGCACAAGTGCGCGCAGCCTCGCGCGCAGCGAGCGCAAGCTCGCGTGCCACGAGCGCTGCGCCCAGCACTACTCGCGCGCACAGCGCGCGATGTCGCTCGCCCAGCGAGCGATGTCGCGCCCCAGCGAGCGATGGCTCGCGCGCACAGCGCGCGATGTCGCCCGCCCAGCGAGCGATGTCGCGCCCCAGCGAGCGATGGCTCGCGCGCACAGCGAGCGAGCCAGCGCGCCCAGCGAGCGATGTCGCGCGCCCAGCGAGCGATCTCGCGCGCGCGCACTGCGAGCGATAGCTCGCGTGCGATGGGGCGCTGTGCGGAGGCTTGCGATAGGACAGCAGCAGCTATGCAACGAGCGCATGGGCTGCGCGCACATGGCCAGCAATGGCTGTGTGCGTACGGCCCATGGGCGTGCAACGCGTAGGGTGTTTGCGTTACGATTAGATCGTTTGAATGTTTAATTTGAAAATTTCAGTTCACGTAATTTTAATTAATTTTAAAATTAATAATTTGAATTAATTTCTTGGATTTTAATTTTGAATATTATAATTATAATAAATGGTATTTATTCTAATTATTTTACTAAAATTAAAATGATGAATTAATTTAAATGCGACTGAAATTAAATTAAATTTTTGGATTCAATTATAAATTTATATGAGCTTTAAATTTTAATTAAATTTGTATGTTTCCGGTTAGACTAGAAATACAATTTTATGTTTAAAATTAGTAAAGCATATGAATTTATTGGTTTAAGTGGGAGCGCTTTTTAGTCATAAACTCTCGATTAGGTCTACAAATCCTTAAGGTTAAAACAACTCGATTAGAATTAATAAGGACTGAATAATTGGTAGATTATTGGTGCCCTTGATTAATTGCTGCAAATGTTTACGTGATGCATAATGTGTTTTACTAACCAGCTATGTGGGCCATTCATGATAATGAATGGGTGAATGGTATATATTGTATATGTACTGTTTTGCAGGTTATGAAGTGACTAGTATGGCCCAAATAGGATAGAAAATATGGTCTGCGTACCATTAATTTGAATGTAATTGGTCTAAAGCACCAAAGTTATTTTTCAATTCAAATATGGTCTGCGTACCATCAAATAGTTGTAATTAGTTATAGCTTATCCTATTTGAAGAAAATGGTGCCTCCCACGGAGATTTTCAAGACGGACTTTGAAGTCAAAGCTTCAAGATGAAGTCGGGCCATACTAGATCACAAATATCTTATGCATGTTTTAAGTTATTTATTGCTTTAAATATGTCTTAAAATGCATGAGATCAAAAGCTTGATTATGTTGCATGATTAAGGATTTTAGTTCACTTAAAATCTAACCAACATAGTAAAAGCCTTAAGTTCCAAACTTAAAAAAAATTGAGTTAAAAGGTGCCATGCCAAAATATACACTTGCTTGGATATCCTTTACATCAATCTAGTAATAGTTTTCGCTCAGCGAGGTGTTACTTATTGGTCCTAAAGGGGCAAGGTACACAAATAATTGTGAGTACATGTTAGTTTTGGTGAAACTCAACGATATAAGTAAGGAGTCCTTTTATGTCGTGGCAAATTCGATAGGTTTACCTAATAAGTTCTTAGACGTACCTATCAACCAAGAATAGTTTCTAGACTATTAGCAAAAGGCTTTTGCTTACCTAAGATGTTCTAGGATTAAGTCGACAAACTGTGCTTAGTTCTTCAATGATTTTAGGATCTTGGAATCATTTTATTCACACCTGCCGGAACACATAACTTGAATAAAATGCTTAATAAACATTGAATTATGCATGTATGCTAGAATTTAAGTTTATTAAGAGAAACTGTGAATGGTTATTTATTTGTTTATTCTTTTCAATTGTAGTTTTTAATATGGCAAACAACAATTCATTCAACATTCGATCAATTCTCGAAAAGGAGAAGTTGAACGGGAAAAACTTCCTTGACTGGCAAAGGAACTTGCAAATAGTTCTTATGCAGGAAGAAAAGGAGTATGTCCTAGATGAGGCGATGCCCGAAGCTCCTGGCGACGGGGTCATTCAGGCTGCCCTCAATCGTTGGATTGATGCCAACAAGGATGTGAAATGTCTAATGCTCGCCACCATGAGTGCGGATCTGCAGAAAACGTTCATCAACTCAGATGCTTTCACAATCATCAGTGAGTTGAAGAACATGTTCCAAGATCTGGCTCGAGTCGAAAGATTCGAGACTCATAGGCAAATTCTTGAGACCAAGCTTAAGAAAGGCGAGCCCGTAAGTCCACATGTTCTCAAAATGATTGGACTCATTGAGAATATGAGTCGGCTGGATCAGCAATTTTCTCAGGAAATGGCTATAGACACCATCCTCCATTCTCTTCATAGCGGGTATGATCAGTTCAAACTGAACTACAGTATGAATAGTCTGGACAAAACGCTCACTGAGCTTCACGGTATGCTGAAGACCGCTGAAAAGACGCTCAAAAGTGATAAGCAGGATGTGCTTATGGTGCGTGGGGGCAAGTTCAAGAAATCTGGAAAGAAGAGGAATGCTAAGAAAGGTGGCAACAAGGCCAGCCCAACTAAGCAAACTGGCGCCAAATCTGCAAAGAGGAAGGTCAGTCAACCCACTTCTGAATCCGAATGCTTCTACTGCAAGAAGAAGGGGCATTGGAAGAGAGATTGCTTGAAGCTAAAGGAAGATCAGAAGAACGGAACAGTCGTTCCATCTTCAGGTATTTTCGTTATAGACTGTATACTTGCTAATTCAACTTCTTGGGTATTAGATACAGGTTGTGGCTCACACTTATGTTCCAATCCACAGGGACTAAGAAGAAGTAGAAAGTTAAGCAAGGGAGAAGTCGACCTACGAGTGGGAAATGGAGCACGGATTGCTGCATTAGCCGTAGGAACTTACTATTTGTCGTTGCCCTCCGGGCTAGTTTTGGAACTGGAAGAATGTTTCCATGTTCCAAGTCTTACTAAAAACATCATTTCAGTTTCTTGCTTAGATGCTAAGGGATTTTCCTTTATAATAAAAGACAATAGTTGTTCGTTTTATTTTAAAGAGATGTTTTATGGATCTGCTAGATTAGTCAATGGACTTTATTTATTAGATCACGACAAACAAGTATATAACATAAATACCAAAAAGGCCAAAAAGGATGATTCAGATCTCACCTATCTGTGGCATTGTCGATTAGGCCATATAAACTTGAAACGCTTAGAAAGACTTCAAAGAGAAGGAATTCTAGAACCATTTGACTTAGAGGATTATGGTAAATGCGAATCATGTTTACTTGGCAAAATGACAAAGCAACCTTTCTCTAAAGTTGGAGAAAGAGCAAATGAACTATTGGGATTAATCCATACAGATGTATGTGGACCAATGAGTACAAATGCTAGAGGTGGTTTCAGCTACTTTATCACTTTCACTGATGACTTCAGTAGGTATGGTTATGTCTACCTAATGAAGCATAAGTCTGAATCCTTTGACAAATTCAAGGAATTTCAGAGTGAAGTAGAGAATCAATTAGGCAAGAAGATTAAGGCACTGCGGTCTGATAGAGGCGGTGAATATCTGAGCTATGAATTTGATGACCATCTGAAAGAATGTGGAATTCTATCAGAATTGACTCCTCCTGGAACACCACAATGGAACGGTGTGTCAGAACGGAGGAACAGAACCTTGCTAGACATGGTCAGGTCAATGATGGGTCAGGCCGAACTTCCATTAGAATTTTGGGGACATGCACTAAATACAGCTGCACTCACTATAAATAGAGCTCCGTCTAAAGCTGTCGAAAAGACTCCATACGAATTATGGTTTGGAAAGCCTCCAAATGTGTCTTTTCTTAAGATTTGGGGATGTGAAGTATACGTCAAACGATTAATTTCAGACAAACTTCATCCAAAATCTGACAAATGTATCCTTGTGGGCTATCCAAAGGAAACAAAGGGGTATTACTTCTACAATACATCTGAGAACAAAGTGTTTGTTGCTCGAGATGGTGTCTTTTTGGAGAAGGATCACATTTCCAAAATGACAAGTGGGAGAAAAGTAGACCTCGAAGAAATTCGAGTCGAACAACAAACTCTAGAGAATGCTCAAGATGACATTCAGGATGAAACTCAGAGATCTTTAGAAGAATCTGGTGAGAATCATGGTCAATCTAGAAATGTTACCCCGCGTAGATCGCAAAGATATAGATCTCAACCGGAAAGGTACTTAGGTATTTTGACGAACGAGAGCTATGACGTTCTATTACTTGAAAGTGATGAACCTGCGACTTACAAGCAAGCTATGACGAGCCCTAGCTCCAAGCAATGGCAAGAAGCCATGCAATCTGAATTAGACTCCATGTCTGAAAACCAAGTATGGGATTTGGTCGATTTGCCAGATGGCTACCAAGCCATTGGAAGCAAATGGGTTTTCAAACTGAAAAAGGACAAGGATGGGAAACTTGAAGTTTTCAAAGCTAGATTGGTTGCAAAAGGTTACAGGCAAGTCCACGGTGTGGATTACGATGAAACCTTTTCACCAGTTGCAATGCTAAAGTCTATTCGAATAATGTTAGCAATCGCTGCATATTACGATTACGAAATATGGCAGATGGATGTCAAAACTGCTTTCTTAAACGGCGTTTTAACAGAAACTGTGTTTATGACACAGCCTGAAGGTTTTGAGGATCCAAAGAATGCTAAAAAGGTATGCAAGCTAAATAAGTCAATCTACGGATTGAAGCAGGCATCCAGGAGCTGGAATATACGTTTTGATGAAGCAGTCAGTGGCTTTGGTTTCATCAAGAACGCGGACGAATCTTGTGTATACAAGAAGGTCAGTGGGAGCAAAATTGCTTTCCTAGTATTATATGTCGACGACATATTGCTTATCGGAAATGACATTCCTATGTTGAACTCTGTCAAGATTTGGCTTGGGAAATGTTTTTCGATGAAGGATCTAGGAGAAGCACAGTACATATTGGGCATCAAGATTTACAGAGATAGATCTAAAAAGATGATTGGACTTAGTCAAAGCACTTATATCAATAAGGTGCTTGATAGGTTCAAGATGGCGGACTCCAAGCGAGGCTACCTACCCATGTCTCATGGAATGACTCTAAGCAAGACTCAGTGCCCAAAAACACTTGATGAGCGTAGACGAATGAATGGGATACCATATGCATCATTGATTGGTTCAATAATGTATGCTATGATATGTACACGCCCGGATGTTGCGTACGCACTCAGTGCTACGAGCAGATACCAGTCAGACCCAGGAGAGGCGCATTGGACTGCTGCCAAGAATATTCTGAAGTACCTGAAAAGGCACAAAGATGACTTCCTGGTCTATGGTGGAGATGATGAATTAATTGTTAAAGGCTATACGGACGCAAGTTTCCAAACCGACAAAGATGATTTCAGATCACAGTCTGGGTTTGTCTTCTGCCTCAACGGAGGAGCAGTAAGCTGGAAAAGTGCTAAGCAAAGCACCATTGCGGATTCTACAACTGAAGCGGAGTACATTGCTGCACATGAAGCAGCAAAGGAAGCTATATGGCTAAGGAAGTTCATAGGAGAACTTGGTGTAGTCCCCTCCATTGAAGGACCAATAGCCCTGTATTGTGATAATAACGGAGCTATTGCACAGGCAAAAGAGCCTAGACACCACCAGAGAGTCAAGCATGTACTTCGTAGATTTCACCTTCTACGAGAGTTCGTTGAAAGAAAAGAAGTCGAGATAAGCAAAATTGGAACTGATGACAACATATCAGATCCATTAACTAAACCTCTGCCGCAAGCGAAGCACAACTCGCACACTGCAGCTATGGGAATCAAGCATATTGGAGAATGGCTTTGATGTCTCTGTTTAATGTTTTAAAGTTTTAGAGTTTAAATCTTTGTAAAACATTATTGGTTAATCATTCACAATAAATGAAAGAAATTCATTTTTCCATTTAATTTGTGGTTTATTAAATGATGAGTCCCTTCAACTTGACGATATATTCAAGATAGACTGTCAGGACCAGTCCTGTGACTAAGAAATGTCTATCAAGTGAACTTGAATGTCAAAGGTTGAAAATGGTCCCTAATCGGAGTTTTCTATAAAATTGGACGCATAGAAAACGTTAGACGATTAGAATGCAAGATGACTAGTAGTTCTGTTTCTTGAACTATGTGGACATGGCAATGTCATAATCATTTGCATAGATACTTACTTTGGGAAGACTAGTATCGGACAAGACCTATGAAACTTTACTGTAAGAGATGAAAGTCTGTCATAAGTAAATTTCATTAAATTATTAGACACTAAATCCTCAATACCTGAGTGATTTGAGATTACTTGTTTGAGAACTGGTTGCTTTGACGTTGACCAACCGTCGCACCGTAAAAGGAGGCTATAAAGGCAACGCTCAGGTAATCACCTATCAAACGAAGTCTAATCTCAAGATCGCAAGATTGGGATTGTCCTCCCATAAATCGGGATGAGATGCTTAAAAGTTGTACAAGGCCACTCGGAGAGCTAGAAACTGTGAAATGCATGGCCGTGCTCGGATGAATCATAGGCTATGATTATCTGTTTATTTGATCAGTTGAACTCTGAAACCGAGGAACACCTCTGGACATAATAAGGATGACAACTCTTACCTTATGTTCAAGAGCAAGCATCGAGCGACAAAGGAATTAGGAAATGCACACTTGTCCCTAAGGACAAGTGGGAGACTGAAGGAAATAATGCCCTTGGTCCAAGTATGCATTCTATGTTAAGTCTAATAAATGCGGTTCAGTATTAATTAACAAGTTAATAATTCAGTGAGATCAAGTGAGCTGAATGCCTAGCTAGAGGCCGCTTCAGTTCAAGTGGAATTAATGATATTAATCCACAGCTTACTCTTGACTGAACCCGTAGGGTCACACAAATAGTACGTAAACGGATCAAGTATTTAATGGCATTAAATACTCCATCTATGAATATTCGGAACCGACGGATCTTGGTTTCAGTGGGAGCTAAGATCGTCACAGGCAAGAAATGAATACTCCGGAAACGATGATATTGCCGGAAATGGAAATATGGATCGTATCGGAAATATGAATATTATCCAAGTCGTAGATGTTGCCGGAAACGGAAACATGGTACGTATCGGAAAATATTATTGGAAATGGAAATATTACCAGAATCGGAAATATTGCCGGAAACGGAAATATTGTCAGAATCGGAAATATTGCCGGAATCGGAAAATAATTCCGGAAACGGAAATATTAAATATTTGTTCGAAACGGAAATTAATTCCGGAATCGGAAATATTAAATATTGTTCGTATCGGAAATAGATTCCGGAAATGGAAATTTAATCGGAAGCGTATCGTACGAATTAGCATCGGACGAGGCTTGCCGGACGAAGGCCCAGCACGAAGCCGGGGCCATCGCCCAGCAAGCATGCGCGCCACAAGCCCAGCCAAGGCAGCGCCCAGGCCTACCGCAAGGCAGGCCCAGCGCGCGCCAAGGGCCACGGATGCGTGGGCCGTGCTGCGCGGGCTGCTGCTCGCACGCGCATGGGCAGCCCTTGTGGCTGCCGTGTGTGTGTGAGTTTGTGCTCATGCGTGATTCCTGAATCTACAAGAGTCAGTGTATGATTAAATTTCTATTCCTAATTGGATAAATTAATTAAATAGAATTCATGTAGGATTCTAATTTCAATTAATTCGTATCCTACTAGGATTACGATTCCTTTTCCATAACTCTATAAATAAAGGCCTAGGGGTCATAATTTATACACAAGTTTCAAAGTATTCAAAAGTGAGTTTTTTTGAGAAAAAATTAAAACACATCTTGCTCAAAAAGTGCCGAAATTTTCTAGTACCTTAAGGGCGATTCTAGTTGGTCAATCTTAAGGCGGATCCGGACGTGCTGTGGACTATCTACGGAGGGACGACACTTGGAGTCCTAAAAGACTTGTTCTTGTTCGGTTCGGGCGCAGCTAGGGAGGGCACGCAACAAAGAGTATGCATCTAAATTATGCTATATGATTATGTGTAAATAATATGTTGTCCTGGGTTAATGGTTGTTTCCGCATGATCTATGTAGTGTCATATGTATCATAACCTAACAAGTAGGTCCACATTGCCTAGAAATGGACTAGGCAAGTAAAGGTGCGGAATTGAAATTGCGGTATTGAAATTGCGGTATTGAAAGTGCGATATTGAAAGTGCGATATTGAAATTGCGATATTGAAATTTGTACTTGGGCACATGAGATTCGAACGCCAAGCGGCTCCTTAAAAATAAGTGCGCCCGACACGAATTCAAAGCCAAAAATCTCAACTTGGGAGAGGTTGCTCAACCCAAATGTCCTAGATTTTGCATATTGAAAGAAATTGAAAGCTTGAATATTGAAAGGTTTGAACTTGAAAAGATTGAAACTTTGAACTTGAAATGATTGAAATTCGAAAACTTGAACTTGTATATTCAAATTTGAAGACTTGAACTTGTATATTGAAAAATGGAGTTTTGAATCTCAAAAGATTAAACCTTTAAATGCTAAAAGGTGTCATCTTTGATTACTCCATGCTTGAAGGTGATTCTAGTTCAAAGAGATGAATGCAAGCAACTTTGAACATCCTTGAATCTTGAAAGTTTGTATTTTGTATTTTGAAAAAGTTTGTATTTTTGAAAAAGCATGTATGATTGTTGCAAGTGGTGTTTTTTATGACAAAAAAACACCAACTTGCTAATCATTTGAAATCAAAATAGCATGATTAATTGAAATGGGATTCGGATTTACCTAGTTAAGCTTAGGCTCGAGCTCCCAATTGCTCTTGAATTTAGGACTTTTTGTATGTGTTTTTGAAGAGTTTTGAAGTTTGTATTGTGAGGAGTAATGTCGAAATTACGACGTTATATGTGTTGTCCTCTCCTTTTTTCGAAGGAAATGAGGGGTATTTATAGGAGGGAAATGGTGCAAAACGCCAGCACACGCCAGCGCCTGGCGCCAGGCCAGCGCTGGGCGCTGCTGACGTGGCCTGAATGCCGCCAAAAAGGATGGAAAGATGCCGTCCTTGATTTGTCTTGTATGGGTGTACCTTCGTACGAATAGTACGATGTTTGGCACGTAGTGTTTTCTTGGAGGTTAAGGCTTGAATTTGCGTCTAAAAACAAACCTTTCTCGGGTTTTTGAATTCCGATTTTACGGGGCGGGGCCCGGCATGCTCGATTTTGTGGGTCGGCGCCCGAATTTGACTTGCCTTTTATGATTTTGAGTGGAAAAGGCCTAGTAAGACCAATGGGATGGTCCACTAGTTGAGATTGAACTTGGATTTTGAAATTGGATTTTGGAAGTTGTATTTTGTACCGAGTTCCGGGAGGGGAACGGTCTCGGGTATTGGATTTTGGACCTTGGATTTTGGAGGTGTTCTTAGCAATTGGGATTTCCGCTTGGAGTTACTCCAATCGCCTAACAAGGATAATGGTTTCGTCATCATCCCAAAGGGGAGACTCAAATTAGGTGTCTACAGAAGCCCCCACTTTGACTGAGCGTTCGGTTAGGAAAGCGCAAGTCAAAGTATTTTGAAAGGGACGGAGAATGGTCAAGATGTTCTGCAATCGAGACCACTCTTTGTACGCCGGTACCTGCACAAAAACAGGCATTAGAAAAAGGATAGAGTCTACCTCGGTACGGTTGGTGATGACTCCGATTTGTACTTGTACTTTTCCGCCTTCAGTTCAGGACGGAGCTTGGCATCGAAAATTTGAATTTTTGGAATCTTGAATTTTAAATTTTGACACCCGGAGTTAATCCGTTGGGATGTGCTTTGCTGGGATAAGAGCTTTTTACTGGCCCTTAAAATTTTGAACTTTGATAGACTTTCCCGGAGCTTGGGTCCGTTGGGAGTTGGGCGCCTGAGTCGTTGTATTTTTTGGACTTTGTATTCTTGAAATATTCATCTATTTGTACTTGGAGATACAGGTGTATACCCGTATTTTCGATGGATGGTTCGATGTGACGTTTGATGCTTGGTGCGGAAGACCGTAGCAGCAAAGGGCGTTCAATCAGCACGGGAGACCGCGCGCGCGGCAGACCTGCGCATGCAGCAGGTCAGCGCTGGGCGCTGGTGCGGTGCCTGGCGCTGGGCTGCACTATATAAGTGCCCCCTTGCCGTGCCATTTTGAGGCACATTCACTTGCAATTTTCGCTTCTTTTCTCTCAAAGGTCGACTAGCTTCTCCCCTTGGTCTTGTTCTTGCCTTGTCCATGTAAGTTTTTCATGTTTTTGCTTATGAAATAACTCTAGGATTGCATGTAGTTTTGATTTTCTCGTACTTTGAAATGATGCTTGTATGCTTAAGTTTCTTGAATCTTGTAGAAAACTGTTTGATAGCCGCTTGAACTTGAACTGTTGGAACTTGTACTTTTGAATTTTTGAACTTGTATCTGCTTCGGCACGGATAGCCTAGGCGTCGATGTATAACTTGAATACCTGCTTCGGCGTGGATAGCCTAGGCGTTGGTGTAGAACTTTGAATACCTGCTTCGGCGTGGGTAGCCTAGGCGTTGGTATAGAACTTGTACCTTGAACTTGAGGTCTACTGGGGATTTTGTTTTGAATTTTTTTTTTGACTTTGTTTAGGCAAGTATAGGATAGCCCCCAGTTTAGAATTTTGACTCTTTGTATGCTACTTGGTTTAGTATGCCTCGTCACACTCGGAGAAAGCTCGCTGAGTCGTCTGTGGTTCGAGCTGCTGAGGAAGATGCTTCGGATGATGAAGCGGCTGCAATAAATGCACTAAGTGGGGGTATGGTTCCCCGGGATGCGCCCGCTTTCCCTGGTGCTGGTTGGACCCCTTCCGACCTGGTGTTTTGGCCGGATTGGCACTTGTCTCAGCGGCCTCGCGCTGGCATGGTGAGTCTTGTACTGTGTTTCGAATTTGTACTTTGTATTTGTATAGGTCTTGAGCTAACTCGTTCACCTGTAGGCCGACGGAAAGCCGTTCCGTACTTACTAGTCCTTGGTGGAGGTTCAGAGGGCCTTTAAGGCTCTCCGTGCTTACGAGGAGGCTATGGGGATTTGGTCGCAGATGGGCCTGGCCGATTTCTGGCGCACCATGGGAGGTTCCTCGAGGAGAACGGGGAATAAAAACCGTTTGTGGGCTTTGTTGGAGCTGTGGTGGGATACCACCAACACTTTCCACATGGCATGGGGGGAGATTACTATTACCCCCCTTGAGTTTGCTATGATTACAGGTCTTCCTTTTTCTGAGAGGAATGTGACCTTTGACTCTGAGCTGACGTGGCGCTCGGCCGCTGCCAGGGACTTGCTCGACCCTGTTGTTAATTTGTCAGAGGACGACTCTCACGCTTCTGTGACGGTGCTTGTGGATGCTATCTGTGGTGAGGGTGAGTCCGCGGAGCAGAGGGTTAGGCTCTTCCTCCTTGTTTTGGTCAGCAGAGTGATTGCCCCGAGTAGGAACAGTCGGGTGCATATTAGCTTCTTGTCCGCTCTGAGGGACTTGAAAGCTGTTCCGAGCTATAACTGGGGTGGTTTGGCCTATAGCCACCTCTTGTATGAAATGGGGCGGGCCTCCCGGACTGCACTGGGGAGTGACCCGAGCATGGCTGCTCTGTGGAGCGTGCTGGAGGTATTCGAGACTCCTTGTACTTTGTACTTTGTATTTGTACGCCTGTATCTTGAACATGACTGATGTTTTGTTTGTTCCTTGAAAGATTTGGATCTATGAGCACTTTCCGACTTTGGCGCTGGAGCGTACTAGAGATGCGGCTTACCCGTATGCTGCCTCTTGGATAGGAGCGGTGCGCCTCGGTGCGTCCTTGGCGGCTTCTCGCAGAGCTTGGAGAGTTTTGCCTGCTGATAGGGTAATCTTTTGTACTGTTTTGCTTTATTGTATTTGTACTTGTACTGTTGCCTGAGTTGTCTGCTTTGTAGGTGGTATGGCGTCCTTTTGCCAATGCAGTTGTACCTGCCTCAGCTGCTCGCGCCCAATTCCTATCTGGGCGGCGAGTTTTGCTTCCAGGGCTGTACCACCATATGTGGTATCTGGGGGAGCGAGTGTCCCTTCAGCACAGTTTAGGGGATAGACTTGTCCCCAAGGATCCGCCGGAGTCCATGCTGGCGTTGGATGAAGAGTTGGCCCGGCTATATGCGGAGGCTAGGGGCGAGGCTGTTTGCCGCTCTTGGAGGGAGTTTGTACACAGGAAGGGGAGCTATGACGACTTCCTGAGGAGGCTGGCTCCACCAGTACGCTTCGTACTGCCGGTGAGCTTTTGCACCTTGTATTCTTGTATTCTTGTATTCTTGTATTCTTGTATTCTTGTATTCTTGTATTGATTGCATGATTGTATGATTGTATGTAGGAGGAGGAGGTTGATCCTGAGGACATTCCTCATGTTGATAGGATCCTCCGCTATGGGAACTCGGACGGGGAAGAGGTGGTGGAGACCATTCCTTGGGCTTCTCCTCCGCACCGGAAATCATATGATGTTGTACCTGAGCATTACGCCCCTGTAAGTACTGTTGCATTTTTGAAACTGTTTGTAACTTGTATTTGGAAATTGATCTTGAATTTTGTATGCAGGCGCCTCGGGCGAGAGTGCGTCGCTGGATGCTCTTGCTTGATTCTTGGAAGAGGCAGTGCGCCAAGCTGACCCGGAAGCTTTCTGGCCGGAATAGAGAGGTACCTCACTTGATTTTGAAACTTGTATACTGGAAATTCCAACTTGGGAAATTGATTCTTGAAATTGTATCTTGTATGGGAGCGCCGTCGAGACCGTAGAGACTCTGTTGACAGGGAGCCTCAGGCGGAGACGTCCTCGAGATAGGAGGGACCGAGCTTTGAGCTGGGACAGGGGTCCGGTGCTGGTGCTCATTAGAGGCATTCTGATGCTGAGTGGGGAGCTTCCCCTTTTGTACATGTTAACCCCACCAGGCATTCATTTGGAGGTGCTAGCGGTTCACGGCCCTTTGTTCCTCCTTCTGGCTACTACTTCGGAGGAAGTGGTCCTCAGCCTTGGGGTGCAGGTTCATGGGCTTGCTACGCGGAGATGGATAGGATGCGCCAGGCTCAGATGTATGGGTCGTATCCGTATATGTCGATGCCGCCGCCGTATCAGTATTCCTCCCCTCAGCAGGGAGTTCATCCCTCCACTGGCACTCTTCGTATCTCGGAGCAGGATCCTAGTACCCCTGGGACGGAGATGGATCAGGAGCTAGAGCGCCTTAGGAGGCGGAACAGAGACAAGGCGCCTGTGTTTGAGGTCGCTGTCGATGATGGTTCAGACTGACCCTGCATGGTAGCGAGTTCCAGCTTGCCTAGGTTGATTTTGTATAGGCTGGGTTGTATTGTATTTGTATGGATTGAAAACTTGATTTTTTTTTTGTATGGGTGTATTGGCTTTGAACTTGAATCGGCTTGAAATTTTTTGAAGATTGGGATTTGTATGTTTGAATATTTGGAATTGTATGCGTTGTGTGTGCCTTGAAATTTTGTAGCTATATGCATGCATGACAATTTTGCGAAAAATTTTGAAAAAATTTGCCCATTTTTTTCGGGTGTATATACCCACTATAAGCCCCCACTTTGACTGAGGTTTTTGGTTAGGAAAAGCGCAAGTCAAAGTATATTCAACTCTTGCTTATGCACATGCAGACTCGACTTAGGACGCCGATCTAGGACTAGAATGCTTGAATTTTGAAAAATCGACCCGAAATCTGCCCGAACCGTTGATCCGGACTGCTTGAAATTGCGCGGCTTGCGGCTTTGGAATCTTGAATAATGGAGGTTGTACTCTGCTGTCCGAAACACTAAAGAGTATGTACTCGGAGTCATAAGAGAGGACGGTGGCCTCGTCCTTAGATGCAGGCCCCTGCGCCTGGCGCAGGCTTGGCGCCTGGCGCCTGTGAGCTGTCGTGCAAGCCGACTTTTGTATAAATAGGGAGCTTGTTGGATCATTTCTTGCATCAATCATTCCCTGCTATCATTGCATACTGCTTCCTCTCGAAAAGAAAAGAAAATATGGCTGTGTCTTTTGAAAGTGCCTTGAACTCGTGGCTTGGTTCGCTAGGCAAGTTGGAGAAAAGGGAGCTTGATGGCATGCATCTTGGGGTTCCCGTCTCTTTCCGGTTTGTAAAATTGGATTTGCACTTCATTCTTGCTACTCTGGAGGCTTGGGACCCGAATCATCATGTCTTCCGCTTTGGAAATAATGAGGTATGTCCCCTCCCTGAGGAATTTAGTGCCATATTGGGGTGGCCCTTGATGCTGGAGCCATGCATGCCTAGTGTTGAAGAAAACTTTTTCTTGAACTTTGAAAGGTATTTGGGCTTGAAGCCCCCAATTTTGAGTGCTGTTGTATATGGCAGAGGGGTGGATTTGTCCCTCTTTGTCACCTACTTTGCTGGGCTTGATGTTCCCGAAGTTTTCCGCTTGAGAGCCTTGAGTTTTTGTACATTTCCTCGCTTTCTCTTTTCGAAGCAGGGGTTTGGCAATGGTGATGCCTCCCTAATTGAGATTGTAGAGCAGTTTGCTAATGGCCGAGGGGTGGATTTTTCCCTCCTTGTCACTTACTTTGTTGGGCTTGATGTCCCGAAGGTTTTCCGCTTGAGGGCCATGAGATTTAGTATCTTTGCTCGCTTCCTCTTTTCAAAACAGGGGTTTGGCAATGGCGATGCCTCCCTAATAGAGATTGTGGAGCAGTTTGCTAGTGGCAGGGACCCAATGCCGCTCGTGATTGGCGAAACATTGATGGGCCTTAACATGCTGAAGTCGGAACCCTCTTCATTGCCGTCGGGAAGTCCGGTATTACTTCAAGTAAGGATCTGGAGCCTTCTTTGTATTGTTGAACTTGTACTTGTACTTGAATTTTGAATGTTGAATTTTGAATGTTGAATTTTGAAATGTGCTTCTTGTATACTTCCCAAGGTTTGGCTTATGGAGAGGCTCATGTTGGTGGCACCACCGGAGAATATGGCGAGCTATAATATAAAAGGATTCACTGTGCGGCCCATGGTGTATGGCCGGCTTTCATTGAATAAGTGGAGATGCGCACTCTCTGGGATTGAATCTTGTATAATGTGGGTAGTTCCTTGGTGGGGGATTGCTGCTATGAAACATGCCCCTAAATCTACTGCTTTGAGGGTGCCAAGCCTCACAATGCTAGTCTTCTACTCGCCTGCTCGAGTGATGAGACAATATGGCTTGAAACAGGAGATCCCGGACTGTACTGAAGAGAACCCAAAACCTGTTGCGCTGAATGCAAATCGACTTGAAGTTTGGAAGCGGTATTGGATCGCCAAACCATTCTTGAGTATCCAGTTCCCACCTGAGCCAGTTGCTCTGTCTGCGGGGTACATTGTATGGATGAGAGGCCTAAGCCAGAGGGACACTTCTCTCTCCGGACCAGCTAGAGTCTGAGGTTCTAGAGCTAGACGTCCTGCATCAACTGACTATGAGGAAGGTGACGGGAGTGTGGCCCATCCGGTGCTTGACCGTTCGGAATCAAAAGGAGGTTCGTCTTCCTCCCGTCTTGGAAAGGCTTGCAAATTCCTTCCCCCGCCGCTTGGGCAAGGGGAAGATTGATGATTGATTGCGGGAGGAGCCAGGGGATAGTACTCAAGGTGCCAAGACTCGAGAGCATAGTCGCCCGACCCTAGATCTTTGTAGGCTAAATGTGTTTGAAATTGTATTTGAAGGAATTGTGTTTAGAATGTGTTGGGAAAATGTGTTTAGAACATGTGTTTAGGAAGTGAAAAGGCTTTTGAACTTTGCTTCACTTGATCCTAACTTTGTATTTGAATTAGCTTTGAAGGCCTTAGGGCCAAATAAAGAGATATTGTGTTAAATTCCGCTTGAACATGCTTTGCTTTGAATTGGCACATTTGGAATGACAACAACAACAATTTGAGTTTTGAAATTTGATTTGATTTTTAGGATGCCCTTAATTGAGGAAATTTTGAATTTTTTTTGTATTAAAGTGGTCGGGCCTCGAAATGAGGTTGCCTACGTGTCCTGTTAGGGAATCGGGCCGGACGTAGTTCTGACTACCTTACAAGACCTGAATTTGGATTCTTGAATTTAAACATGGAACTCAGACATAGAACTTCTTGAGTTGATCGAGGTTGGTCAGAGATCTGAATTCTGTTCCGTCGATGTCTGTTAGTTCGACTGCTCCCCCGGAGAGGATTTTCTTGACAATGTACGGGCCTGCCCAGTTGGGTTTGAATTTTCCCCTTTGGTCCATGGTGCTTTTGCGAAGGGCTTTCAAGACAAGCCCACCTTCCTTGATTTTTCGGGTTCTGACCTTTTTGTTGAAATGTCTGGCCACTCGGCGCTGATAGACTTGTACATGGTGAGCGGCTTGAAGCCGTCGCTCATCAAGCATGACTAGCTCGTCATATCTTGCTTGTACCCATGCAGCTTTTGGGATTTTGCTTTCTAGGACTATCCTTAGAGAAGGTATCTCCAGTTCAACAGGTTGTACTGCTTCCATTCCAAAGACCAATGAGAACGGAGTTGCACCAGTTGAAGTGCGAATTGAAGTTCGATATCCCCACAATGCGAAATGCAGCTTCTGGGGCCAGTCCTTGTAATTGGTAGTCATTTTCATGATGATGCTCTTGACATTCTTGTTGGCCGCTTCGACTGCCCCATTGGTTTGTGGGCGATAAGGTGAAGAGCGATGATGTTGAATCTTGTACTCGGTGAATAGATCTTCACATTCTCCTTGAAAATGGGTTCCCTGGTCACTGATGAACTCGTGAGGAACGCCATATCTGCATATAATGTTTTCTTGTATGAACTGGGCCACTTGCTTGGAACCCAATACTTTGAATGATCTGGCCTCGACCCATTTGGTGAAATAGTCGATGGCGACCAGTATGAATTCATAACCCCCGATGCCTGTTGGAGTGACTTTGCCGATGACGTCGATACCCCAGGCTGAGAATGGCCACGGTGATGATTGAGAGTATAGTAGTGATGGAGGAATGTGCTTCAGATTCGCACACTTTTTGCATGTGGGACACTTCTTGACAAAGAAGTAGCAGTCCCGTTCGAGGGTAGTCCAATAGTATCGTGCCCTGACGATCTTGAGAGCTAGCATTTTCCCATTCATGTGGGTGCCACAGACTCCTGCATGTATGTTGTCCATGACTCTTTGAGCTTCGTGCTTGTCAACACATCGGAGATTAGGACCGTTAAGGGACCTTTTGTATAGAATGCCGCCTTCTATGACGAAATTGGCTGACTGTAGTCGTAGAGCCCTTCGATTCTTGCTTGAAGAGTATGGGGGATACTTCGAACTTTGTAGATACCTTTGGATGTCTGTAAACCAAGGTTCATCTTCGTCTTGCTCGACGTGGTCAATAGCATGGACATATGCTGCTTCTTGACGGGTTTCAATTGTAAGTGGCATTTCAGCCATGCTGCTTGGAATGTTGATCATTGAGGCCAGTTTTGCCAGTGCATCGGCGAATTGATTCTCCTCTCTCGGGAGGTATGTATAGTGGAGCTCTTCTATTTGTTCAGACAACTGCTCAAGGTAAGACTGGTATGGAGCCAGGCTCTCGCTCCTTACTTTCCATTTGCTGGAAATTTGATTGATGATTAGGGAGGAAACCCCGTACACTCGAAGTCTCTGGACACCTAGGGTTAAGGCGGCTTCCAGGCCCATAATGCATGCTTCATATTCTGCCGCATTGTTTGTGACGTTGAATTGCAGTTTTGTTGATATAGGAATGTGCGTGCCGTCTGGGGCTACTAGAATTACTCCAACACCACATCCGTTCTGATTGGAGGCACCATCAAAATGCAATGACCAACTGTCATCACTGGTCATTAAGATTTACTCGTCGGGCAAGTCGTAATCTTCCTCTTCTGCCTCGACAGGACAGTCGGCTAGGAAATCTGAGACTGCTGAACCCTTGATAGATTTCTGTGGAATGTATTTGAGGACGAATTCTGCTAGCATGACCAACCATCTGGACAAACATCCGTTGAGTGCTGGTTTCTCGAATAGATATTTGAGAGGATCGGCTTTGCTGATCACATGTATTATATGGGAGAGCATGTAGTGCCGTAGTTTCTTTGAGGCCCAAACCAAGGCGATGCTGAGTTTCTCGAGCTGAGTGTATTTGGTCTCGTACTCGATCAGCTTTTTGCTTATGTAGTATACGGCGTTCTCCTTGCCTTCAATTTCTTGAGCAAGCATAGCCCCCACTGCTAAATCTGTTGTTGTGAGGTAAAGCCTGGGGGGAATCCCTGGCATTGCTGGTTTAGTACTGGTGGGTTGGAAAGGTAGCTTTTGATTGTTTCGAATGCATGCTGACAATCGTCATCCCACACTTTGGGCTCGCTTTTTCGGAGCTTTCGAAATACTGGTTCACAGATCATTGTGAGTCTTGAAATGAACCGGCTGATGTATTGTAGTCTGCCGAGAAAACCCCGAATTTCCTTTTCATTCGTTGGTGGTTGAATCTCGAGAATTGCCTTGATTTTTGAAGGGTCAGCCTCTATGCCTCGAGAGCTGATAACATATCCGAGCAACTTGCCTGACGTTACCCCTAATGCGCACTTTTGAGGATTGAGCCTCATATTGTATTGTCTGAGCTTGTTGAAAAACTTTCGAAGTACTGAGGTATGCTCGTGTCGTTCTTTGGATTTGACAATCATGTCGTCGACATATACCTCAATTTCCCTGTGAATCATATCGCTCATGATGGTTGTTGTTGTTCTTTGATAAGTTGCTCCTGCGTTCTTTAGTACGAACGGCATAACTGTATAGAAATATGTACCCCACTGAGTGATGAAGGTTGTTTTCTCCATGTCTTCCTCTGCCATGGGAATCTGATTGTAGCCTGCGTACCCGTCCATAAAAGAGAGTAAGGCATGATTTGCGGTGTTGTCGACCAGGACGTCGATGTGAGGCAATGGAAAACCGTCTTTAGGGCTGGCCCTGTTAAGATCCCTGTAGTCCACACACATTCGTACTTTGCCGTCTTTCTTTGGAACTGGGACGACATTTGCGATCCATTCTGGATATTTTGCTTCTCGAATAAACCCGGCCTCTAACTGCTTGGAGACCTCTTCTTGAATTTTGAGGGAAACATCCGGTTTCATGCGACGGAGCTTCTGCTTGATGGGCTTTGACCCTGGAATAAGGGGAATTGTATGCTGACTGATGCTTAGATCAACCCCTGGCATATCATGATAGGACCATGCGAAGACGTCTACATACTCTGAAAGTAGTTTGATAAGGTCGTCCCGCTCTGATGGGGAAAGAGTTAAACCAATCTGAACTAGTTTTGAATCACTGCTGTTAGAAAGGTTGATTTTTTCTGTTTCCTCAATAATGGGCGTCATGTTTTCATGATTTTCGATAGCTTTTAGAAATTCAAAGTCAGGTTCTTGTGAAGCAAAGTTGTGTGGATTAGGATTTGATTTTGAATTAGGACTCGAAGAGTAAGTAGAAATTGAAGTGTTATTGAAATCAGCAATCATTACATCGACTGTTTTGACTTGAAGCTCGGCCTTTAGAGGCACTTGATTGATGCAAGACTCTAGTTCTAGACACTTAGACTCATTGCTAGACTCGAAAATTGAAAGACAGACTCTGGACCTGGACAAAGACACTAATCAAAAAGATAGTTCTCAGGGTACTCCCAGACATCTGCATTGTAATCGTCATAATCCTCGAAGACGGGACTGCATGCACAGATTTTCAGGACTTGATCCCAGACTTGGTTCCATGTGTTGTAAGTAAATGCGGCGAAGCTGCCCTTGCATGAATTGTTGAGCCCTAAGAGAAACATTCTCACCATTTTGCCCTCTGGTAGCTCAGGTTGAATTGTACGAGCGGAGATTGCCCATCGGTGGTAGTATTCTTGAATGCACTCATCCTTTTCCTGGCGTATAGCCGGCTTTTGCTTGATGAGAGTGTCTCGGAAGCTTGAACCTTTGAGGGTGAGGCAGGCAGGGCTGTCTAGTATTTCCTCGAACCAAGGCTCTCCGAATAGTAGGTCAAAGTTAGTAGGCACATCGATTACCAGAAACTCAGCATTGTCGTAATAGGTGTCAAAGGAGAAAACCAGCTCAAGGACTCCCAAGACTTTGTATGTGACACCCTGGAGTTTGACAGTTTGTTGGGCACTCAGCATGAGATCGTACTCGGAGAACCCTAAAGCCTTCACGGTGGCGAGCAGACAAATGTTCTCTTGAATGTCGGTGGTTACCCTAGGTTCGGGGATCACCCAGTTTTGAACACTTGGAAGTAGATGGCAAAAGCTTGGAACCATAAGCTCGTAACCTTGCTTGCATATTGTGGAGATCAGATTGCATGGAAACTCCTCTTCTTCATCTTCGCAGTCATAGGAGATGGCTTGTACAGAGGGGGTTTACTTAGCCCCTGGGGGTAAGGGTAAAGTCTTGTTGTCGACCATGTTCTGGATCAAGTGCTTGAGCTTGTAGCAGTCCTCGATGTCATGACCCTTCCCTTGATGGTATTTGCAATGAGCTGTGGGATCCCAACTCTTGGATCTTTTGTCAACTGGAGGATCGGGTGTTGGACCGATTGGTGTTATGACTTGTTTCTCGACCAGCCGATCAAATGCCTCACTGTAAGACATCCCGAGGTTTGTGAAGACTCTTTGGGGCCTGCCATGATAGTTGCGCTGGTTAGCGTTGATTTTGAAGTTATTCGTTTTGGGACCTTGAGGAGCCTCTAGGGCGTTAACCTCATGAACTTTGTGTGTTGCCTCGGGTCTCTTCCCCTTCCATTTCTCAGTTTGCGGAGCTGGGGCTGCGGGTGCTTTCATTAGGTCATCCTCTATGTCGACCCCGATGTCGTAGGTTCTCTTGAAGCTTTCCAGACCTAGGTACTTCATGTGAGCATTGTACTTTGGAAGGAGACCGGCGATGAAAATCTTGACTAACTCTCTCTCGGATGGCCGGGTTACCATTTGGGATGCCATTTCCCTCCACCGGTTGAGGTAAGTAGTAAAGCCTTCCTGAGGCCCTTGCCTGAGAACTTCTAGTTCCCTTAGAGTAGTTTGCAGCTGAATGTTAGGCTGATATTGCTCCATAAATGCTCGAGCAACCGCTTCCCAGGTACTCGTTTGATGTTCCTTGAGTGAATAGTACCATTTCTGGCAGACAGGTTCTAGAGACATAGGGAATACCACTGGGTATAGCTCGAGTTCGACCCCCTTGATGGCCATTGTAGCTCTGAAGTTCTTGAGATTGTCAGTTGATTTGAACTTTGGAATGTCATTGGCGGAGAATTTGTCTGGCAGATTAGCCTTCCCCTTGAGGTTGTCCTCCATCGAGGTGTCAAAGTAGTTCTCTTGATTGATAACCTTGCTGACAAGACTCTTGATCTTCTTGGTTAAGTCATTAGTGGGCACACCCTGTTCCACGACACCCAATCGGTTGCTGATCTCCACATTGGCACTGAGGTTGGCGAAAGCCGCTAGGAGTTGAGCAAGTTGATCAAAGGCAGACATTTGGACTGTTCCTTGAATGGGGCTGGGAGTCTGATTTGTAGGAGATGATCTGGCTACTTGCTCGACACCGGCTATGCGGGAGGTTAGGGCTGCTGGAGTTCTTTTCAACCTCTCCCCTCTTCGGCGAACCCACAGGATCTTTGGACTCCTAGTTAGGACACACCAGAAAATTTTAGAACTTGGACTCCCTGGACACATGATATGATATGCATGCAATGAATGAGACCTAGACTTGACTCTAAGTGTCACTTCGAAGATTCGGGATTTTGGGTTTTGTACTTGTATTCGGGATTTGCAACCCGTTGGAAATGTTTGAGAGGAGCGTTCATTCTTTTGTGAAAGTTGGCTCTTGTACTAGAACTTGGGAAATCGAAAAGGAATATTTCGACCTATTGGAAATTGGACTTATTTGAAGGGGATTTCAACCCGCCCTAGGACATGGAAATTAGGCTTGTACTAGGAAATTGAATTTCTAAGGGAATTTCGACCCATTGGACTTGGAATATTTGAGGGGAATTTCAACCCGATTGAAAAAGATTGATTTTGTATTATTTAAAAGGAATCTCAACCCGTCAATATTTTAGGAGAGTTTCAACCCATTGGACTTGGAGTATTTGAAGGGAATTTCAACCCATTGGAATTTGTATTATTTCAGGGGATTTTCAACCCGTAGATGGAATCTTGAACTTGTATTATTTCTGGGGAGTTTCAACCCGTCGAATTGGAACTTGTATTATTTCAGGGGATTTTCAACCCGTCGAATTGGAACTTGTATTATTTCAGGGGATTTTCAACCCGTGGATTTGAACTTGTATTATTTCAGGGGATTTTCAACCCGTGGATTTGAACTTGTATTATTTCAGGGGATTTTCAACCCAATTGAAATTTGAGTTTGACTCGAAGTTTGAATTTTGAAATGGAAAGGGATGCATTTTGTATGTAGAACATGAAGCTTCGTATTTGGAAAATCCGGCATTATGTTGCCGTGGATATTTAATTTGGGGATTTAACAGTCCGACATTATGCCGCCGTGGAATTGGAGTGTAGGATTTGAAATTTGAAGGTTTGGAATTTTTGAACTTCGAGCTTGAAATGCGGAATGGAAAATCGGCATTACGACGGCATGTATTTGGAATTTGAAGTTTTGAGCACAGGACTTGAAATTCGAAAGATTGACATGGAATTTGAGGTTTGAAAATTAGAGTTGAAAAGTTGGCATTACACCGGTCATGAACTTTGGCATTTGAACTTTTGAGGTTTAGAATTGGCAATTTGACTTCGATGCTTGAAGACTTGAATGTTTGAAATAGAAAATCTGGCATGACGCTGTTGGATTTGTGGTTTTTGACTTTGAAGTTTGAAGTTTGAAATTTGGACTAGAAAATCCGGCATTAAGGCGTCGTTGGATTGAGTCTTGACTCGGAACTTGAAACTCGAAATTTGGACTAGAAAATCCGGCATTATGGCGCCGTTGGGTTGTGTTTGAAGTTTTGGACTAGAAAGTTTGAATTTGAACTTGAAGCTTGAAGACTAGGAAATCCGGCATTATGACGCCGTTGGATTGGGACTTGAAAATTGAGGTTTTGAACTAGAAAATTTGGATTGAACTTTGAAACTTGGAATTTGGAATAGAAAATTCGTCATTATGACGCCGTTGGATTTGGACTTGACTTGGAGATTTGAGGTTTTGAAAATAGAAAATCCGGCATTATGACGCCGTTGGATTGCATTTTGAACTTGGAACTTGGAATTTTGACTCGAAAATCCGGCATTATGACGTAGTTGGACTGATTTTGAATTTGTAGCTTGGAATTTGGACTCGAAAATCCGGCATTATGACGCCGTTGGATTGAATTTTGAGTTTGGCATTTGTGTGTGAGGCGTGTTTAAGGGTTTTGAATCAAATGGAGTGACACTCCTAAAGACCCTAAAATCGGCGATTTAGATGCATGAGGTTTGAATGATGCTCCTAGGGGTTTGGTTTCCTAGTTGGAGGCTAATTGGTTTTGGCAAGCTAGAACTCGAGGTTAGCCATTCACGCGTGCAAAGACGCCCACACAATGCACAAGTAGCACGTTGTCACACTAATCATGAATATGAATGCGACATGCAAAGTTCTCAACCTAAGGTCGGTCTATGTTTTTGTATGATGCAAGTGGTCGGCTTTGGGTGCCAAAAAGGTACTCGGCTAAGAGACGGATCCGGCGACAAGCTTTCACGTTCCGCCTAAGGGAAGTGTGTGTCGGAAGACGGCCTCCATACTTGACATCGGGAATGTCAAGCAAATGCCAAGTTTCGGTAGGCGCGGAAATGGTCACACACTTTGGTCGGGAACCGTATGGAGAGTCACCATTTCGTTGCCCCCGGGGCTAGCCCGAATGTTGAACACATCCGTTTGGGCAAAGGTAGAAATTCATTTTGCACAATATGGTTTTCGAAAAATGCATGAAATGCCTAGAAATTGAAATTGAAATCGTACTTGAATTTGTATTTGTAAAGCCCGTTTTTCGGCACTCGTTCACGAGGCTTGGGAGCGTCCTTCCAGATGCAAAAACAGACTAACTCCCAACACGAAAATTTGAGCAAAAGTGGGCAACAAGCCACTGTGAGCCACTGTCCTGGATGCAGGCAGCGGCGTTGAGCACAGGGGCTGCGCCTGGCGCCAATGCTGGCATCCAGTACTTCGGTAGATCAGTGGCTAGTTGCTCGAAATCTGCTCTCGTTTTCGAAATTGAAATTAGAAAATTCCCCAGTGGAGTCGCCAATTTACTGTAGGGGTTTTTTTTCCCCGTTCCCTACAAGTGGGGGGTTTGGCACGCGGCGGTTCGTTTAGAGAACCGTTGAATTGTTTTTGCACCTCGAAGGAGTCGCCACCAAACTTATTTTAGGTCTCGTTTGGGAAGACCGCACAATGACTCTATTTTTGGATAAGGCCTTGAATCCTTGAAACGGATGGGTGAGATACGGGCTCGGGAACGAAATGCTTATTCGGCGAGCTTTAGAAATATTCAAGTACGTTGGCACAACATTGTTTCGAAAATAAACCCTAAGATTAGACTATGTGGGTTTGCAAATTAGAACAAAATAGAATTTCTAATTGTACGGTGGTCACTTCGCTTTATAGATTGATTTAAGGAACCTAAGGCCGGTTTGTCCAAAAATATCTTCGTTAAGCGTAATGTAACCTTTGTATTTTGTTGTATTTAGCATGTTGGTGATGAAAGAGATAAAGCACATAAAGCAACATCACAATACTAAATAAAGTGCGGAATTAGTAAATACAAGACCCCCTAGAAAAGGACTAGGGAGTAGGTCCACATTGTCTAGAAATGGACTAGGCAAGTAAAGGTGCGGAATTGAAATTGCGGTATTGAAAGTGCGATATTGAAATTGCGATATTGAAATTTGTACTTGGGCACATGAGATTCGAACGCCAAGCGGCTCCTTAAAAATAAGTGCGCCCGACACGAATTCAAAGCCAAAAATCTCAACTTGGGAGAGGTTGTTCAACCCAAATGTCCTAGATTTTGCATATTGAACTTGAAATTGAAAGCTTGAATATTGAAAGGTTTGAACTTGAAAAGATTGAAACTTTGAACTTGAAATGATTGAAATTCGAAAACTTGAACTTGTATATTGAAATTTGAAGACTTGAACTTGTATATTGAAAAATGGAGTTTTGAATCTCAAAAGATTAAACCTTTAAATGCTAAAAGGTGTCATCTTTGATTACTCCATGCTTGAAGGTGATTCTAGTTCAAAGAGATGAATGCAAGCAACTTTGAACATCCTTGAATCTTGAAAGTTTGTATTTTGTATTTTGAAAAAGTTTGTATTTTTGAAAAAGCATGTATGATTGTTGCAAGTGGTGTTTTTTATGACAAAAAAACACCAACTTGCTAATCATTTGAAATCAAAATAGCATGATTAATTGAAATGGGATTCAGATTTACCTATTTAAGCTTAGGCTCGAGCTCCCAATTTCTCTTGAATTTAGGACTTTTTGTATGTGTTTTGAAGAGTTTTGAAGTTTGTATTGTGAGGAGTAATGTCGAAATTACGACGTTATATGTGTTGTCCTCTCCTTTTTTCGAAGGAAATGAGGGGTATTTATAGGAGGGAAATGGTGCAAAACGCCAGCACACGCCAGCGCCTGGCGCCAGGCCAGCGCTGGGCGCTGCTGACGTGGGCTGAATGCCGCCAAAAAGGACGGAAAGATTCCGTCCTTGATTTGTCTTGTATGGGTGTACCTTCGTACGAATAGTACGATGTTTGGCACATAGTGTTTTCTTGGAGGTTAAGGCTTGAATTTGCGTCTAAAAACAAACCTTTCTCGGGTTTTTGAATTCCGGTTTTACGGGGCGGGGCCTGACATGCTCGGTTTTGTGGGTCGGCGCCCGAATTTGACTTGCCTTATATGATTTTGAGTGGAAAAGGCCTAGTAAGACCAATGGGATGGTCCACTAGTTGAGATTGAACTTGGATTTTGAAATTGGATTTTGGAAGTTGTATTTTGTACCGAGTTCCGGGAGGGGAACGGTCTCGGGGATTGGATTTTGGACCTTGGATTTTGGAGGTGTTCTTAGCAATTGGGATTTCCGCCTGGAGTTACTCCAATCGCCTAACAAGGATAATGGTTTCGTCATCATCCCAAAGGGGAGACACAAATTAGGTGTCTACAAATAGCTCCGTTATTATCACAATATAGAGCTATTGGTCCTTTAATGGAGGGGACTACACCAAGTTCACCTATGAACTTCCTTAGCCAAATAGCTTCCTTTGCTGCTTCATGTGCAGCAATGTACTCCGCTTCAGTTGTAGAATCCGCAATGGTGCTTTGCTTAGCACTTTTCCAGCTTACTGCTCCTCCGTTGAGTCAGAAGACAAACCTAGACTGTGATCTGAAATCATCTTTGTTGGCTTGGAAACTTGCGTCCGTATAGCCTTTAACAATTAATTCATCATCTCCACCATAGACCAGGAAATTATCTTTGTGCCTTTTCAGGTACTTCAGAATATTCTTGCCAGCAGTCCAATGTGCCTCTCCTGGGTCTGACTGGTATCTGCTCGTAGCACTGAGTGTATAACACCCCGACAATTCTCTTTTTTTTTTAAATAACCTTTTTATATAAAACATAGAGAATTATCAAGGCATTATCGCCCGTGTGAAAACGTAACGGCTTATTCAGAATTTTGCAGCGGAAAACATAATAAATAACTTTAATAATTTAAATAAGTCAACTACCAAAACCAACAAACCGAAGTCGACCTAATTAGTTCAAATCAAATTCAAGTCCATTAAAATAAGTTCAACAAAACCAAATTCAAATGAACTAAAATAACGACTACACAAATCTCTCCAGATCCCGAAACCCAGTGATGCATCATCTTCAACTTGCAATGGACAATGCTTATTGATCCCTAGAGACTGCTCACCAAAGATTGGGTCATCACAGGATCAATAAGGCATAGCCATGATCAACATGCACAAGCAAAAGCACGTAATCAGCAAAGCTGAGTACTACATGCTACATCAATAATAATCCTAACATGATTCTATTAAACGAACAATCCTAACATGATACTAATAACGTACATAAGGACAACCAAAACATAATAATTTGAAACCACACTTAACTAGACTGGACTGGACTTTTATAACATTAATATTATTTTAATTGAAATAGTCAATGGACTGAGTTGACTACTAGAAACTTCTTCACTAAGGAAGACGAGGTACGGGCGCGACTCCGTAAACCCCAATGACCTGCGATATCGAGGGACTTTTGAATAAAATAGAACCGGTGATCAATCCGGCCCAGAGAAAGCCATAGGCGACCCATGACCCCAACTCCTGATTGTCCGTCACTTTAGACGTGCACAGTCTAAAGCTATTGCTACTCAGTTTCACTTTACATGATTTACAGATTAAAACTCTGTTATGACTCAACAATCACATAAGTCGTACAATCAACAATTATTCACAACTGTTTTTTATCTTGGAATTAAGCAAGTGATCACAAAGGTATCAATCAAGACTCATTCCAATTAATTCAACCTTTTCTTTAACAATGATCAACCCCTCTATATGGGTATAAGGTTTCAACTTACTAAACAAGGTCCTCGGCCCTCATAAAGTAGTGAAAAGCTAAAAGGGAACAACGATCATTCGATCTAAACCAATATATATGAAATAATATAATGTTCCCAACTGACATGCTTGCATCAAAGATCCATGCTAACATGTTATAATTCTTATAATAAAAATATATGCTCAACGCATTCATCCAACGACATTGAATATGAAATTCCAACATAAACAAGTTCATAAATACATTTCAACATGATTTCAACAATAACACACATCCACAAACACACAGGTATGTACGTACCTTGTGTAAACAAATTGATAAGCTACTATAACAATCTCAAGGGTCGCCTACAAAGAATTCCCCACCTAAAAACAACCAATATAGATTCATATCAACTCACACTGAATTTTCAGCAACATTAGGGTGCTTCAAACCTTTCCTAAACATAATTCGAACATTTCCCAAATCTCAACTACTAAACCTCCTAACATAGTGATTACTACACTAATGATCGCCAATTATCATAAGCTCCAATAAACATGCCCATTCACAATTTCCAGCAATATACATTAATTCCAAACTACTCCAAAACATATCCAGCATACTTAAAATCATAAAAATAATAATTTAATAACTTATAATCATCCTACCATGAATTTAAAATATTAATACCTTACAATTCATGCTTTAAATAATTCAAATTCTCGTTTCAAACAATTATCAAATCTGAAAATTAATAATTCAATTATTCAACATTAAAATCTTAAATTCATAAATAAATCATAAAAATCATAAATTTAATTCAAGAAACATAAATTAAATTATTAAAACGTAATTAAAACATTAATTAGTTTTAAGGGTTTAGAAATTAATCAAAGGAGAAGAGAGGGGAGGTGCTGGCCGGCGGGTAGGGCGCGACAGCAGAGGTGGTCGCGGCTGGGCGGTAGATGGTTGCGCTGGGTGGTAGCTGCGTCAATGGTGGCGTGCGTTGATGGTGGTGGCACACGAAAGAAGGAAATAGGAACGACGAACAAGAAGGAAGAACAAGGCTGGCCGGCGGATAGCAGGGCAGCGCGACAGAGCGGACTGGGCGGCGGTGCGGCGGCTGTCGTCGTGACGCTAGGTGGTGGTGTGGAAGTGAGGAGACTCACGAAGAACTGTGTGAAAACAGAAAGGAAATTGAGGAGGAGAGCAAGAAATCAAATAGCGTGAGAAGAAGAACGAGCAAGAGGAGAAGGGACTACCGTGCGGAGGAGGATGGTGGCGTAGCAACGCCGGCGGCCAGGCGGTGGATGGTGCGGCAGCTGAAGGAGGAGAGGGTTGCAGGTTCACGTGAAGGAGGATAGGAATTAGGAGTACGTAACTTTGTTTTGTTTTTCTTTGTTGTGGGTTTGAGAGGAAAGAGAATTATTGTGGTAAATATTTTGGGTTTGGGTTTATTTACTTGTGGGCTTTACAAATTGGGCTAGGATTAAAATTGTTTTTAATGTTTGATTCCAAAACCGGTTAGAAGTATTTTCAAAATCAACGAGTTTTCGTATTTCGAAATCTTTTCAGCATAAAATTCTAAAATTATTTTAATTTCATAAATCGTTGAAATATTTAAAACTTATAAAAATAAATATTCGTTAATTACATATTTATTTCTAAAATTCGTAAATTCTATTTAAATATACTTAACTATACGTTAAAAAATATTAATAGAATGTATAAATTTACGGGGGATTACAGAGTGCTTACGCAACATCCGGGCGTGTACATATCATATCATACATTATTGAACCAATCAATGATGCATATGGAATCCCACTCATTCGTCTACGCTCATCTAGTGTTTTTGGGCACCGAGTCTTGCTTAGAGTCATTCCATGGGACATAGGTAGGTAGCCTCGCTTGGAGTCTGCCATATTGAACCTTTCAAGCACCTTATTAATATAAGTGCTTTGACTGAGTGCAATCATCTTCTTAGATCTATCTCTGTAAATCTTGATGCCCAGTATGTACTGTGCTTCTCCTAGATCCTTCATCAAAAAACATTTCCCAAGCCAAATCTTGACAGAGTTCAACATAGGAATGTCATTTCCGATAAGTAATATGTCGTCGACATATAATACTAGAAAAGCGATTTTGCTCCCACTGATCTTCTTGTATACACAAGATTCGTCTGCGTTCTTGATGAAACCAAAGTCACTGACTGCTTCATCAAAACGTATATTCTAGCTCCTTGATGCTTGCTTCAATCCGTAGATTGATTTCTTAAGCTTGCATACCTTTTTAGCATTCTTTGGATCCTCAAAACCCTCAGGCTGTGTCATAAACACAGTTTCTGTTAAAACGCCGTTTAAGAAAGCGGTTTTGACATCCATCTGCCATATTTCGTAATCATAATATGCAGCGATTGCTAACATTATCCAAATAGACTTTAGCATTACAACTAGTGAAAATGTTTCATCGTAATCCACACCGTGGACTTGCCTGTAACCTTTTGCAACCAATATAGCTTTGAAAACTTCTAGTTTCCCATCCTTGTCCTTTTTTAGTTTGAAAACCCATTTGCTTCCTATGGCTTGGTAGCCATCTGGCAAATCGACCAAATCCCAAACTTGGTTTTCAGACATGGAGTCTAATTCAGATTGCATGGCTTCTTGCCATTGCTTGGAGCTAGGGCTCGTCATAGATTGTTTGTAAGTCGCAGGTTCATCACTTTCAAGTAATAGAACTTCATAGCTCTCGTTCGTCAAAATACCTAAGTACCTTTCCAGTTGAGATCTATATCTCTTCGATCTACGCGGGGTTACATTTCTAGATGGTCCTTGATTCTCACCAGATTCTTCTAAAGATCTCTAAGTTTCAACCTGAATGTCATCTTGAGAATTCTCTAGAGTTTGTTGTTCGACTCGAATTTCTTCGAGGTCTACTTTTCTCCCACTTGTCATTTTGGAAATGTGATCTCTTTCCAAAAAGATACCATCTCGAGCAACAAACACCTTGTTCTCAGATGTATTGTAGAAGTAATACCCCTTGTTTCCTTTGGATAGCCCACAAGGATACATTTGTCAGATTTTGGTTGAAGTTTGTCTGAAATTAATCGTTTGACGTATACTTCACAACCCCAAATATTAAGAAAAGACACATTTGGAGGTTTTCCAAACCATAACTCATATGGAGTCTTTTCGGCAGCTTTAGACGGAGCTTTATTTATGGTGAGTGCAGCTGTGTTTAGTGCATGTCCCCAAAATTCTATTGGAAGTTCGGCCTGACCCATCATTGATCTAACCATGTCTAGAAAGGTTCTATTCCTCGGTTCTAACACACCGTTCCATTGAGGTGTTCCAGGAGGAGTCAATTCGGATAGAATTCCACATTCTTTCAGATAGTCATCAAATTCATAGCTCAGATATTCACCGCCTATATTAGACCGCAGTGCCTTAATCTTCTTGCCTAATTGATTCTCTACTTCACTCTGAAATTCCTTGAATTTGTCAAATGATCCAGACTTATGCTTCATTAGGTAGACATAACCATATCTATTGAAGTCATTAGTGAAAGTGATAAAGTAGCTGAAACCACCTCTAGCATTTGTACTCATTGGTCCACATACATCTGTATGGATTAAACCCAATAGTTCAGTTGTTCTTTCTCCAACTTTAGAGAAAGGTTTCTTTGTCATTTTTCCAAGTAAACATGATTCGCACTTACCATAATCCTCTAAGTCCAATGGTTCTAGAATTCCTTCTTTTTGAAGTCTTTCTATGCGTTTTATGTTTATATGGCCTAATCGACAATGACACAGATAGGTGAGATCTGAATCATTCTTTTTGGCCTTTTTGGTATTTATGTTATAAACTTGTTTGTCGTGATTTAATAAATAAAGTCCATTGACTAATCTAGCAGATCCATAAAACATCTCTTTAAAATAAAACGAATAACTATTGTCTTTTATTAAAAAGGAAAATCCCTTAGCATCTAAGCAAGAAACAGAAATGATGTTTTTAGTAAGACTTGGAACATGAAAAAATTCTTCCAGTTCCAAAACTAGCCCAGAGGGCAGCGACAAATAATAAGTTCCTACATCTAATGCAGCAATCCGTGCTCCATTTCCCACTCGTAGGTCTGATAGGTTATGATACATATGACAAAACATAAATCATGCGGAAAAACCTTAATACCAGGAAACATATTATTTACACATAATCATTTAGCATAGTTTAGATGCATACACTTTGTTGCGTGCCCTCCCTAGCTGCGCTCGAACCGAACAAGAACAAGTCTTTAGGACTCCAAGTGTCGTCCCTCAGTAGATAGTCCACAGCACGTCCGGATCCGCCTTAAGCTTGACCAACTAGAATCGCCCTTAAGGTTGTCTAGGAATTTCGGCTAATAATGGTGCAAGTGTATGGCTGATTTTTCTTCAAAATCTTACCTTTAGAATACTTCAATTGTGTCTATAAATTATGACCCTAGGCATCTATTTATAGAGGTATGGAAAAGCAACTGGAATCCTATTAGGATACGAATTAATTAAACTAGAATCCTAGTAGAATTCTGATTAATTAATTTATCCTTTTAGGATTAGGAATTTAATCATATATCGAAACCTAATAGTTTTAGGATTCGTATAGCACACAAACACACACACGCACGCACAGCAGCCCACGAGGGGCGCCATGCGCGCGCGCGCAGCCCGCGAGCTCGCAGCCCATGCCACGAGGCCCACACGCTGCCACAGCCTTGGCGCGCGCTGGGCCTGCCTTGCGGTGGGCCTGGCGCAGCCTTGGCTGGTGCGTTTGTGGCGCGTTGGGCGATGGCCCAGCTTCGTGCTGGGCCTTCGTCCGGCAGGCCTCGTCCGATGCTAATTCGTACGATACGCTTCCGATTAATTTCCCGATTCCGGAATTCATTTCCGATACGAACAATATTTAATATTTCCGATTCCGGAATTAATTTCCGTTTCGAACAAATATTTAATATTTCCGTTTCCGGAATTATTTTCCGATTCCGATAATATTTCCGATTCAGACAATATTTTCGTTTCCGGCAATATTTCCGATTCCGGCAATATTTCCATTTCCATCAATATTTTCTGATACGTACCATGTTTCCGTTTCCGGCAACATCTACGACTTGGATAATATTTGTATTTCCAATACGATCCATATTTCCGTTTCCGGCAATATCATCGTTTTCCGGAGTATTCATTTCTTGCTTGTGACGATCTCAGCTCCCACTGAAACTAAGATCCGTCGATTCCGAATATCCATAGATAGAGTATTTAATGCCATTAAATACTTGATCCGTTTACGTACTATTTGTGTGACCCTACGGGTTCAGTCAAGAGTAAGCTGTGGATTAATGTCATTAATTCCACTTGAACTGAAGCGGCCTCTAGCTAGGCATTCAGCCCACTTGATCTCACTGAATTATTAACTTGTTAATTAATACTGAACCGCATTTATTAGACTTGATATTATATGCATACTTGGACCAAGGGCACTATTTCCTTCAAGGTCGACTTCACCCTTGCTTAACCTTCTACTTCTTCTTAGTCCCTGCGAATTGGAACATAAGTGTGAGCCACAACCTATATATAATACCCATGAAGTTGAATTAGCAAGTATACAGTCTATAACGAAAATACCTGAAGATGGAACGACTGTTCCGTTCTTCTGATCTTCCTTAAGCTTCAAGCAATCTCTCTTCTAATTCCCCTTCTTCTTGCAGTAGAAGCATTCAGATTCAGAAGTGGGTTGGCTCACCTTCTTCTTTTCAGACTTGGTGCCGCCAGATTTCTTAGTCGGGCTGACCTTCTTGCCACCTTTCTTAGCATTCCTCTTCTTGCCAGATTTCATGAACTTTCCCCCACGCACCATAAGCACATCCTGCTTATCACTTTTGAGCGTCTTTTCAGCGGTCTTCAACATACCGTGAAGCTCAGTGAGCGTTTTGTCCAGACTATTCATACTGTAGTTCAGTTTGAACTGATCATACCCGCTATGAAGAGAATGGAGGATGGTGTCTACAGCCATTTCCTGAGAGAACTGCTGATCCAGCCGACTCATATTCTCAATGAGTCCAATCATTTTGAGAACATGTTGACTTACGGGCTCGCCTTTCTTAAGCTTAGTCTCAAAAATTTGCCTATGAGTCTCGAATCTTTCGACTCGAGCCAGATCTTGGAACATGTTCTTTAACTCACTGATGATTGTGAAAGCATATGAGTTGATGAACGTTTTCTGTAGATCTGCACTCATGGTTGCAAGCATTAGACATTTTACATCCTTGTTGGCATCAATCCAACGATTGAGGGCTGCCTGAGTGAGCCCGTCGCCTGCGGCTTCGGGCATCGCCTCTTCCAGGACATACTCCTTTTCTTCCTGCATAAGAACTATTTGCAAGTTCCTTTGCAAGTCAAGGAAGTTTTTCACGTTCAACTTCTCCTTTTCGACAATTGATCGGATGTTGAATGAATTGTTGTTTGCCATAGTAAAAACTACAATTGAAAAAGAATAAACAAATAAATAACATTCACAGTTTCTCTTAATAAACTTAAATTCTAGCATACATGCATAATTTATCATTTATTAAGCATTTAATTCAAATTATGTGTTCCGGCAGATGTGAATAAAATGATTCCAAGATCCTTAAATCATTGAAAAATTAAGCACATTATGTATTTAGACTCTATTCTAAAATATTTTAGGTAAGCAAAGCCTTTGCTAATAGTCTAGAAACTACTCTTGGTTGATAGGTACGTCCAAGAACTTATTAGGTAAACCTATCTCATTTGCCACGACATAAAAGGACTCCTTACTTATATTATGTTGAGTTTCACCAAAACTAACATGTACTCACAATTATTTGTGTACCTTACCCCTTTAGGATCAATAAGTAACACCTCGCTTAGGCGGAAAACTATTACTAAGATTGATGTAAAGGTTATGCAAGTAAGTGTTATTTTGGCATGGCACCTTTTAACTCAATTTTTAAAGTTTGGAACTTAAGGCTCTTACTATGTTGGTTAGATTTTAAGTGAACTAAAATCCTTAATCATGCAACATAATCAAGCCACAATCTCATGCATAATTAAGACATATTTAAAGCAATAAATAACTTAAAGCATGCATAAGATATAATTGTGATCTAGTATGGCCCGACTTCATCTTGAAGCTTCAACTTCAAACTCCGTCTTGAAAATGGATTGGAAACTCCGTCTTGAATTTCACCATGGGAGGCGCCATTTTCTTCAAATAGGATAAACTATAATTGAAACTAATTACAACTATTTGATGGTACACAGACCATATTTAAATTAAAAACTTTGGTGAATTAGACCAATTTTACATTCAAATTAATGGTATGCAGACCATATTTTCTATCCTATTTGGGCCATACTAGTCACTTTTCATAACCTGCAAAACAGTATATTTACAATATACCATTCACCCATTCATTTATCAATGAATGGCCCACATAGCTGGTTAGTAGAACATATTATGCATCACATAAATATTTGCATCAATTAATCAAGGGTTCCAATAATCTACCAATTATTCAATCCTTATTAATTCTAATCAAGTTGTTTTAACCTTAAAGGAATGTAGACCTAATCAAGAGTTTATGACTAAAACGCTCCCACTTAAACCAAGAAATTTACATGCTTTACTAATTTTAAACATAAAATTGTATTTCCTAGTCTAACCGGAAACATACGAATTTAATTAAAATTTAAAGCTCATATAAATTACTATTTGAATCCTTTAATTTATTTTCACTTTATTAAATTAATTAATTTAAATTTAATCAAGGTTTTAATTTTAGTAAAATAATTAGTATAAATAAAATTTATAATAATTAAATTACTCAAAATTAAATTATGAGAAAAAATTAAATTACGAATTTTAAATTTAATTAAAATCGTTTTTCCAACTGAAAATCAAAATTAAATTAAAACGAATCAATCGGGTCAAGACGAGGCCATGGACTTGCGCCAATGCCCCGTCGAGTCCACGAGGCATCATCGCCCCACTCGACTGATCGCACAGCAAGGCACGAGCAGCCACGCGTAGACGCAGCAAGCCGAGCCACGCCTACGCGCAGTAGCAGCTCGCTGCCCGCGCTGCGACCTGCTTGCTTGGTGCCTTGCCTCTCGCCCCATCCGCCCATGCACGTCGCAGCACTCGACGCAAGGCAGGGCTACTGCCTTGTGCTCTCGTGCCACACGCTTGCTCGCTGCATACGTACCGCATGGGCGACGAGCTCCTTTGCTCGTCGTCGCATGCCTGCACTATACAACACCCCTTAAGGGTAACACTTAGCGTCCATTGCTTTGTGCGTGCAAGATTCGTGAGCGGTTTTTATAAAAATCAAAACTTTATAATTTAAATTAATAGACGAATTAATAAATCATATTAAATAAATTTAGGGCGAAAAATCGAAAATTTATTATTCAAATTAATTTCCGATCAAGTTTATTTTTATGGATTCAAATCTAGGTCATAAAAATTCAAAAGTTTCCAAATTTAACAAATTTCATGGTGGTTTTTAATCATGGATTCCTAATTAAATTGTCAATTAATTATGAAAATCAAATCAAATTCTAAATTATTCGAATTTCAACAAATTAATTACAATTACAAATTAGGTTGTATAATTAACAAGCTTATGCATTAAAATTGTTAAACATATACAGTAGGTCAATCATAGATTCAAGATTTACAAACAAGAATCGCAAATATTTAATTTAACATCTTAAAATTACAAATTTCGCATTCGAAAACTAAAACCTCCGAAAAGTCATAGTTAGGATTCGAATTTGAGAATTATGGGTTCGGCATCAAATCTTTGATTTTAGTCAAAATTTTAAAACGCCGTTTACATGCGAATTTCACTATAAAATTATACGATTCCGACCATTATTGACTAAACTGCCGAAAATTCTGCGAACATATAATTAAATAATCGCACGAATTTGCAATTAATTACAAAAAACGAAATTAATCATCCCTTTAATTCATTGGAAATTTATAAAATTTAACCATGTTAATTATAATTTATTAAGGAATTAATTAGAGGCTCGTGATACCACTGTTAGGTTGTGACAAATATAAAGCATATATATCATGCGGAAAAACCATAAAGCCAGGAATCCAAATTAATTGCCACATAACAATTAGCATAATTTAGGATACATACTTATGTAGCGTGCCCTCCCTAGCTGCTCCCGAACCGAACAAGAACAAGTTTAGGACTCCAATTGTAGTCCCTCCGTAGATAGTCCACAGCACGTTCGGATCCGCCTTAGTTTTAATTAACTAGAATTCTACCTAAGGTTTTAAGTTATTCGAATATAATTTGTGGCAAATTATTAATTTTAGTTTTAACCTTAAAACTATATGAATACTTGAATTGATTGATTATAAATTGTGAATGCCATCACCTATTTATAGGGTAGGATTATCGGAACTAGAAACCTACTAAGATTCTATTAATCTAATCTTATTAGAATTAGATATCAATTAAAACTATTAAGTTAATGTTTAATTCAACAACTAACTCTAGTAGTTTTAGGAAATTAATCTTTAATCTAATCCTAATCGCTTAAGGATTCCATGCATGCACGAACTCAACGCACACACGCACGCACAGCCCACGAGGGGCGTTGGGCGCGCGCGCTCGAAGAGAGCTCGGCCCAGCAACTGCTCGCAGCCCACGAAGGGCACGCGCTCTGCTGGCCTCGCTGGGCCTGGCCTTGCGCTTTGCTCGGCTGGGCCTTGCGGTGCTGGCGGGCTGCCTTGTTGCCTTGGTGCGCGCGGGCTTTGCTAGGCGCAGGCCTGACTTCGTGCTGGGCCTTGCGTCTAGCAAGCTCGTCCGATGTTTATTTCGTACGACGCGCTTCCGATTAATTTTCCTATTCCGGAATTCATTTCCGATTCGAACAATATTTAATATTTCCGATTTCGGAATTAATTTCCGTTTCGAACAAATATTTAATATTTCCGATTCCGGAACTATTTTCCGATTCCAATAATATTTCCGATTCCGACAATTTTTCCTTTTCCGGCAATATTTCCGATTCCGGCAATATTTCCATTTCCGATAATATTTTCCGATACGTACCATGTTTCCGTTTCCGAAAACATCTACGACTTGTATAATATTTATATTTCCGATACGATCCATATTTCCGTTTCCGGCAATATCATCGTTTCCGGAGTAATCATAATTTGCCTTTTTGACGATTTCAGCTCCCATTGGAACCGAGATCCGTCGATTCCGAATATCCATAAATGGAGTATTTAATTCACTTAAATACTTGATCCGTTCACGTACTATTTCTGTGACCCTACGGGTTCAGTCAAGAGTAAGTTGTGGATTAATATTATTAATTCCACTTGAACTGAAGCGGCCTCTAGCTAGGCATACAGTTCACTTGATCTCACTGAATTATTAACTTGTATAATTAATTAATACTGAACCGCATTTATTAGACTTGTCATTAAATGGATACTTGGGCCAAGGGCATTATTTCCTTCAGGACGATGACACCGTCCTTGCGTTTGGCTTGTTGTGAGCGTACCTTTGTACGAAGTGTACGAATTTTGGCACGTAGCTTGCTTGGGGGTTAAGGAAGTTTGCGACTAAAAACTAGTTGTTTTCGGGTTTTTGAATTCGGTTTTACGGGACGAGGCCCGGCTTGCTCGGTTTTGTGGGTCAGCGCCCGAATTTGGATTGCTTAGTGTCATTTTGACTGGAAAAGGCCTTATAAGACCAATGGAGTGGTCCATTGGGTGAGATTGTACTTGGATTTTGAAATTGATTTTTGGAAATTGAATTTTGTACCGAGTTCCGTAATGGGAACGGTCTCGGGCATAGGATTTTGGATCTTGGATTTTGGAATATGTTTTAGCAATTGGGACTTCCGCACGGAGTTGTTCCAACAATCTAGCAAGGATAATGGTATCGTCATCATCCCAATGGGGAGACACGATTTAGGTGTCTACAGAAGCCCCCACTTTGACTGAGCGTCCGGTTAGGAAAGCGCAAGTCAAAGTTTTCGACTCGGGACGGAGAACGGTCAAGATGTTCTGCAATCAAGACCATTCTTTGTACGCCGGTACCTGCACAAAACAGGCGTTAGGAAAAAGGATAGAGTCTACCTCCGTGCGGTTATGACGACTGATCGAGGGGAAAACTAGGTCGTTACTAGTCTCTCCTAATCCAAAAAATTACCTAAACTAACCACTAAACACGAGTAAAGCAGTAAGAAAGGGTCGTAATCCACAAGGACTAAGGTGCGCTAATTTATGCTAATCGAACAACAAGCTAGGTCGAAACGGGGTTTTGGAAATTCACTAATCGAATAAAACTAATAAAGCTAAACTAGGAAATCAAAAGTAAACGAGATTAGGGAATGGGTCAAACAACAACAAATCATGGAAGGGACATAAAAGAATTGAAAACGGGGAAGATTCACAAGCACTACATGAATAGGTGTTGAATTCACAAATACCTCCAACTATCTCCCGACGTGCGAGCAATTTCCCTAAGAATCAAACATGAACTCCCATTCTGCACTATCATCCCGGGGTAAGTTAAAGTCCAATTCAACCAAATAGTCACGTTTAGGTCTTTAATCCCTTTCCAACCCAACTAGACTACTTCAATCAATCATGGAACACTTAATTGATCAAGTTAAATGCAACATGTATCGGAAATGCTTAAACATGTAATAATTTAATCATGAGAATCCCTAATTTCTAATCACAAACACCCAAACCAATCAATGTTGAGTTTTCACCAAACCCTAATCAAAACACTACTCCATAATCATAAAAATTAGAAATTTAAAGATATTAACAACTAAAAACATGATTCTAAACATTAACAATAACTAATCCAAACATGGATAATTAAACTAAACATGAACAATTAAACTAATAAAAACGATAAATAAAACAATAATTAAAGAAATAAATGAGGAGAGAGAGTAAGAAATTTCTCATTGATTAATGGTGGAAATCTCCAACAATTTGTCATGCTTAAACTCAAAAGTAACTAGAAAATTAAACTCAAAAGAAAAGTAAAAAAGAAACAAAAGGTCTTGTGCGCACTAGGTGTACAATAAATTTATTGTACACCAAGATAACTTTTACCTATTTTTTTGTAACTTTAATCTAGTTTTGATTAACTTTTATATTAGTAAAAAAACGTTGATAGATAAGCATTTTAAAAAGGTTAAATGATTAATTTTATACATTACTAGTGATTTTGAAGAACCAATTTTTATTAAAATGAAAAAATTTATCATTAAAAAATGGATAACTTTTACCTATATAAGTTTAACTTTTAAACCTTTTGAGTTAACTTTTACTTTGGTGTACAATATTTATTGTACAACCATTGTAAATAAGAATTTGTGAAAAAGAAAAGAAAACTAAAATAAAGAAAACAAAAACAAACATTTCATCCCTGAATATCAAACATTCAGACCCTTTTAATCAACTCACAGGCACATGAAACCAGACCCGTCTCCCCTTTCGTTTCCTTCATCTCCCCTTTTCGTTTGTTTTGCTCCTTCCAATCGCTGAATTACTGCTGCTCAATGTCCATGGGGTTTTGTCCCCTCTTCGCAGCTCACTGTCCACCCACAATCATCACCAATCTTCACAGTTCATCACTCATCATCAATCTTTCGCTGCTCATCCCCTTCAATCGCACGGGCAATATCGCAGCTCAATCGTCATCAAATCTCAGCCATTGGAATTCATTAATTACGTACAAGAAATTCGCGCTGAAATGTTCGGTCGAACCCTACAAAGGTCCGGGCGAACTCCATTGCTGTTTGGGCGAACTCTGTTCACGTTCGAGCAAACCTCTAAGAATCAGGAACTCTAAATTTTCAGTTCGGCCGAACTCCGTTATGGGTTCGGTCGAATCCAAATTGTTTTGTTTTTGCTCTGCATTTTTGCTGCTGTTTTATGCGTTGCTATCTTTGACTGTAACTAGCGGCACAGTGACTGTATTGCTCGTGCAATGACAGTATGCCGAATAGCAATGACAAGGATATATGCTGCTTGGGTTTGTTGTTGCTCGTTCATGAGTTGTTGGGCAGAGAAGATGGTGTGGTGCAGGATAAGCAAAAGTGGTGGTGCAGGTTAGGGTGTAAGGTAGAGGAAGGAGAGGAAGGCTGGAAAACAAATGTTGGGCCTTGGTGTGGTCTTTAGCAAGTCTTGGGCCAAAACACCAACAAGATATAATAACTTGATTTTGTCTCGAAAATTTAACCCGTACCTTGAAAATGCGTGGCTTGAATCACCTACACATAAGAAATGGAACACGAGGGACGAAACGAGAAAGTATAATAAAACAAAACAAAAATAAATAAATAATAATAATAATAATAATAATAATAATAATAAAATAATAATAAAAAGAAATAAATAATAATAACGAAACTATAATAATTAAACTATAAAATTGTAAAATAAATAAATTACGAAATTAAGATCTAAAAACTAATAAAAATAGCTAAAAAATACTAAACTAAGTTATAAATAATCAAAATAAGAAATCAAGTAAAATAAAGACAAAAAGTGTTAAAAATATAATAAAACCGACTCAAATAATGCATAAATTACTACCCTATGTGTAATACCCCATATTTTTAGGCATTTTATTAATCATTTTAGCATTTTTTTAATATATATTTGATATTAAATTATTTTGGAGGGAAAAAATATTCAAATATTTTGGAGGGAAAATATTCAAATGTGTTAGAGGGAATATTATTTTCAAAACTGAATTTAAATCATTTTTTCGGTTTTTATTAATTCCTAATTCTATTAAGAATCAATTTTGGAGAAAAGGAGTTTAATCAACTTAAAATTATTTTTAAAATCCGAAAATTATTTTTAGTATTTTATAAAATATGTTTTATATAATAATATATTTATGATAATATATTTCGGATTTATTTTGGAAAAATAAGATAATTCTATTTAAAATTGAATTTTAAGAGTTTTACCAATTCAAAATTCCCTAAATATCCGAATTCTTTGAGATAAATTCTAAAAGTTTCAGGATAAATCTTAATTAATTATTCAAGACTTTGTTTAAAATTTCGTGATTTTATCTTTTGTATTTTTATTTTAAACAATTTTACTCTAAACCGAATATCACCAAGATCATGACTAGATTCAGAATCCTATCATAGCTTGAACACCAACAACGGCCATACCCCTTAGGGTTCCATTCTAACCCTAAACCTAATCCTATACCTATAAATACCCCTCACTTCATTCATCATTCCTCACACCAAAAGTTGATAGCTTTCCCAAGCCCGCTCTTAAACTTCTTCTCCCTCTTTGGCTCTAAACCTTCTTACCTAAAACCGTTAAAAAACCACCACAACACCCCCGTTGTGCACTCCTTCCACACCCCAATTGTTTTCAAAGCCTTCTCTTTTTATGGTCAGTTTTTACTATTTAAAATATTCTAAATTAATGCCGTAATTTTTAAAAGTTTATTTTTAAAACCATAGTTCGAAATTTTAATTTATAATACTGTTATTATGCATTCATAACTCATGAATTAAATTTAAGGTCATTAGATTTATTTTTATTAATTTAATTGTTCAATCAGGAATTAATTAGGGTTTTTTTTATTAATTGTTAGGAACTCGTAAGTGATCCGTAGCAGGATCAAATTTATCTTTGTGTGAGGTATTATTTAATCAAGGTACGTGTATGTGGATAGATTATTATATGAATTAAATCTATGTATGGTTTAATTATTAACTTCAAATTATTAATTGTTTTCAAATTGAAAATTGTGAATTAGTGATTTTGAATTGTTTCTTGATTTGTGAATTTTTTTTTGAGGCTTTTTGAAAGGTTAAATATTTTTCTTGATTTTAATATGATGATGGATTTGTTCAAGTGGTGTTTGAAATAGTTTGTTTGGTTTTGATGAGTTATAAATCTTTATTTCAAAATACGTTGTTTTATTTGAAAATAAATTTGATTAAATAAAAGGAGAATTGTTGGTTTATCATATGGTTAGAACTTGATGGTCTTTCATGACATTATTGTACTTTTATAAAGTCTCAAGGTGGAATGGATTTCATGGAACTTTTATGTTCATACGCATCACTTGTTGTGTAAGTCGAGGGTCACTTGTTGACTATTATTTGGTTAGTACCCCAATGTATAGATTTGTGATGGAATACTAGCATGGGGGTGTGCACATTTAGGAAGGAAGGGGAGATAAGAAGAGGTGTTTGATTTTCATATTCTAGTTGGGAATATTTCTTTTCGTGGAATGTTTCTACTTTTGGAAAGTTTCTATTTTGGAAATCTTAATTCTTGGAATGTTTATACTTTTGAAAAGTTACTATTTATGGAAAGTTACTATTTATGAAAAGTTTCTAATTTTGGAAAATGAATCTTCTATGATTTCAATTAAACAAGTTTGAATTAAATGGTTTGTGAAAGTATGTTCAACTATATATAAATGTTTTACATGTCTTGCATATATTCGTACTTAGCTTTTGCTAACCCGTAGTTCCTATTTGTTTTGGCTTGGCCCTGTTCACCTTTTGGTGAGCAGTTTTCAGGAACTTGACGTGATGATGTGACATGCTTGCATACGGGATTAATGGAGAGTTCACTAGTTAGGATTTATTTTTCTAAGTTGGTTTCATTTGTGAGTTCAGATTTTAGTATTTAAATTTCAAGGGTTTATCGAATATACACTAATATAATTTCGACTATTATTATTCAATAAAGAAAAGTATTTGATTTATTCCGCTGCATTAGTTGAGTTAATTAGCCTTTAACGTAATCACGTGGCGGTAATACTCCTAATTTTCTCTCCATGTTGGTTTTATTAAAATAAATGTTGGTTTTAAAAAGAGAGAAATTTGGGGGTGTTACAAAATGGTATCAGTTTAGCCATGAAAGAACCTAGGACTAAAATTTGATAAATAAATTTGAGAGTAAGGGTAGAATTTAAGGGGCATATATGATAGAGTTTCGCATTCTAAGCATGTAAATCTATTTTCAAAGAAAGTTATATTTTCATTAAAAACTATTTTCCAATCTTTTGAGAAAAGATGATTGGTGTGAATCCTTTCCATTCTTTTGAGAAAAGATGATTGGTGTGAATCCATCACTCGTAATGTCTTCTGTCTAGGTTGAATAAGAGAAGCTCATACCGACGTTGTGTATAATTCCCTAACTACCTGGGAAGATGTTGTTTTGATGTATTCACACTAAAAATCGAGTACTTGAACTTATACAAATTTTAGAAAAAGATCAAAAGAATTTGTTGAAAGTATATTTAATAAATTAATTTATGCATTTACTAGAATTACATGATAAATTTCGTGCATTAGGTTGATAGGTCCGAGTTTTCTTCAAAAATAACTAAATAAATTGTTTTCGTGACATTAGTTGCGATTTATGTGAATTTTTGTGCATAATGGTTTACGTAATAATTATGTACTTGGAAGGAGTTTGGTGGAAATTTTAACCTTCTAATGATGATGAGTTTCCTTTATTTGGAATTGGTCGAGATATTTTTTTTCTTTATGGAATTTGGTGAAAATTGTGAATTGTCTTGTACTTTGTTATGATTTTGATGTACTAAAGTGTTGCAATATTCTAATTGCATTATTTTTGAATTTAGGTTTTAGTTGCAAATTTTCTATTAGTACACCTTTATCCAGGCAAGATGGTGAGAGGGATAATCCGTAATCGGGGAAGGAAGAGATCAGGGAAAGTCGGAACGACGATTAGGTGCCTAACCGAAATAGCTCAAAACTTGACTCAAGCTATGACAACTCAGGTAACTCGCAGCTAGTAAACCACCTATGATGGAAAGGAAAGTAGCAGCTAGTAAACTACCTATCTATGATGGAAAGGAAGACCCTGCAAGTCTAGAAAACTGGCTTAGCGAATTTGACAAACTATTTGATGCTATAAATTGCCCTGAGGATCTAAAAATCAATAATGATGTGTACTATCTAAGGGAAGAAGTTGACATATGGTGGTCACAACGAAAGAAAGACTTAATGGCCAAACCTGATTTTGATTGGGAAACCATGAAAGAAGCTTTGAGAGCTAAGTTTTACCCTCCCTACCTAAAGAAGCAGAAATGCCTAGAATTTACAAACCTTAGAATGGGCACCATGACTGTGAATGAGTATTACACCAAGTTCATAAAGCTAATGAGGTTTGCACTTGAAATAGTCCCAACTGAAGCCATAAAAGCTCAAAGGTTTGAGCAAGGGTTAACCTTGACTTTGCAAGGGAAGCTTGGGGGAGTTAACTTTGAATCCTTAGATGATGTTTATGGACGTGCAGCTCACCTGTATGGGATTAAAGGAAGAGAGCTTGATGAAAATTCTGGTGAAAAGAGGAAGGGAAATAGAAACTTCCAAGGGAATGAAAAGAAACCTAACCTGGATGGGGATTTTAACCAGGGAAAGAGGGAAGGGAATTTGAACCAAAATAGGGAAGAGAATCGCAATTTCACCCAACAATGGAAGGGAAATTATGAAAATGGAAGTAACGGGAACGAGGATAAGCCTAAAAGGAACTACTTTTGCAAAAAGTGTGAGAATAACCATCCAGGAAAGGATTGTGAGGGAAACCTAGTTACTTGTTATTTCTGTAAGAAGAAAGGGCATCGTGAGTTTGAATGCTACAAGAAAGCATTTGGGGAATCAACATATAACCTAGGCCAAATGGGAAAAATTCACACTCAAGTCAACAAGGATTAAGCAGCAGGATGGAATCAACAACACCAAACCTGGAGGTGGGAATAACGCCACCCAATTGAAGGGACAATTGTTCGTTATGAATCATCGTGAAGCAGAAAACGCGTATGATTTAGAAGCTGGTACTTTTTCTATTTATGATCTACTTGCTAGCTAAACTTTTATTGTAATAGTAGGGCATCACATTCATTCATTCCAAGAGTTTTAGTTTTCAAAAACTTAATAGGCGAGTTACGGGGTCGTAACTTTCTTTTTAAGGGGGGTAGAATGTGATAGAGTTTCGCGCGCTTTTACTCATTTTAAACATATTTTTTGAAATTTTTGTAAAATTTGGTCTATTTTATGCATGTGCATTAGCATCTTCTTCTTTTTATAAGAGTCGATAAAGTTCAGATATTTCCTTTTTCGGAATATAGTGTTGTATTTTTTCCTAAGTTTCGGGACGAAATTTCTTTTAAGGGGGTAGACTGTAATACCCCATATTTTTAGGCATTTTATTAATCATTTTATGCATTTTTTTTAATATATAATTGATATTAAATTATTTTGGAGGGAAAAAAATATTCAAATATTTTGGAGGAAAAATATTCAAATGTCTTAGAGGGAATATTATTATCAAAACTGAATTTAAATCATTTTTTTCGGTTTTTATTAATTCCTAATTCTATTAAGAATCAATTTTGGAGAAAAAGAGTTTAATCAACTTAAAATTATTTTTAAAATCCGAAAATTATTTTTAGTATTTTATAAAATCAGTTTTATATAATAATATATTTATGATAATATATTTCGGATTTATTTTGGAAAAATAAGATAATTCTATTTAAAATTGGATTTTAAGAGTTTTACCAATTAAAAATTCCCTAAAAATCCGAATTCTTTGAGATAAATTCTGAAAATTTCAGGATAAATCTTAATTAATTATTCAAGACTTTTTTTAAAATTTCGTGATTTTATCTTTTGTATTTCTATTTTAAACAATTTTACTCTAAACCGAATATCACCAAGATCATGACTAGATTCAGAATCCTATCATAGCTTGAACACCAACCACGCCCATACCCCTTAGGGTTCCATTCTAACCCTAAACCTAATCCTATACCTATAAATACCCCCTACTTCATTCATCATTCCTCACACCAAAAGTTGAGAGCTTTCCCAAGCCCGCTCTTAAACTTCTTCTCCCTCTTTGGCTCTAAACCTTCTTACCTAAAACCCTTTTACAACCACCACAACACCCCCGTCGTGCACTCCTTGCCGCCAACGTCTACCCCTTTGTGTCGTGACTTCCACACCCCAATTGTTTTCAAAGCCTTATCTTTTTACGGTCAGTTTTTACTATTTAAAATATTCTAAATTAATGCCGTAATTTTTAAAAGTTTATTTTTAAAACCATAGTTCGAAATTTTAATTTATAATACTGTTATTATGCATGCATAACTCATGAATTAAATTTAAGGGCATTAGATTTATTTTTATTAATTTAATTGTTCAATCATGAATTAATTAGGGTTTTATTTATTAATTGTTAGGAACTCGCGAGTGATCCGTAGCAGGATCAAATTTATCTTGTGTGAGTTATTATTTAATCAAGGTACGTGTATGTGGCTAGATTATTATATGAATGAAATCTATGTATGGTTTGATTATTAACTTCAAATTATTAATTATTTTCAAATTGAAAATTGTGAATTAGTGATTTTGAATTGTTTCTTGATTTGTGAATTTTTTTTTGAGGCTTTTTGAAAGGTTAAATATTTTTCTTGATTTTAATATGATGATGGATTTGTTCAAGTGGTGTTTGAAATAGTTTGTTTGGTTTTGATGAGTTATAAATCTTTATTTCAAAATACGTTGTTTTCTTTAAAAATAAATTTGATTAAATAAAAGGGGAATTGTTGGTTTATCATATGGTTAGAACTGGATGGTCTTTCATGAAATTATTGTACTTTTATAAAGTCTCAAGGTGGAATGGATTTCATGGAACTTTTATGTTCATACGCATCACTTGTTGTGTAAGTCGAGGGCCACTTGTTGACTATTATTTGGTTAGTACCCCTATGTATAGATTTGTGATGGAATACTAGCATGGGGGTGTGCACATTTAGGAAGGAAGGGGAGATAAGTAGAGGTGTTTGATTTTCATATTCTAGTTGGAATCTATTTTTGGAAAGTTTCTACTTTTGGAATATTGTTATATTTGGAAAGTTTATATACTGGGAATATTTCTTTTCGTGGAATGTTTCTAATTTTGGAAAGTTTCTATTTTGGAAATCTTAATTCTTGGAATGTTTATACTTTTGAAAAGTTACTATTTATGGAAAGTTACTATTTATGAAAAGTTTCTAATTTTGGAAAATGAATCTTCTATGATTTCAATTAGGCAAGTTTGAATTAAATGGTTTGTGAAAATATGTTCAACTATATATAAATGTTTTATATGTCTTGCATATATTCGTACTTAGCTTTTGCTAACCCGTATTTCCTATTTGTTTTGGCTTGGCCCTGTTCACCTTTTGGTGAGCAGTTTTCAGGAACTTGATGTGATGATGTGACATGCTTGCATACGGGATTAATGGAGAGTTCACTAGTTAGGATTTATTTTTCTAAGTTGGTTTCATTTGTGAGTTCAGATTTTAGTATTTAAATTTCAAGGGTTTATCAAATATACACTATTATAATTTCGACTATTATTATTCAATAAAGAAAAGTATTTGATTTATTCCGCTGCAGTAGTTGAGTTAATTAGCCTTTAACGTAATCATGTGGCTGTAATACTCCTAAGTTTCTCTCCATGTTGGTTTTATTAAAATAAATGTTTGTTTTAAAAAGAGAGAAATTTGGGGGTGTTACACTATGTGTGACATAAATGTCACTCATCAACGACTCTGATTTGTACTTGTAATGCTTTTCCGCCTTTGGTTTAGGACGGAGCTTGGCATCAAAAATTTTGAATCTTGAATTTTTGAATTTTGAATTTTTGAATTTTGAATTTTGAATACCCGGAGGTGATCCGCTGGGGATATGCTCGCTGGGGAGAAGTGCTTTTTATTAACTCTTAAGATCTTGAAATTTCGGATGACTTTCCTAGAGCTTGGGTCCGTTTGGAGTCGAACGCCTGGGTTCTTGTATTTTTCGGACTTTGCATTCTTGAAATATTTATCTGTTGGTGTCTGGAGAAACAGGTACACACCAGTAATTTTGGAAGATAGCTTGATTTGATGTTTGATGCCTGGTACAGAAAACCGTAGCAGCAAAGAACGTGCAATCAGCAAGGAGGACCGCGCGGAGAAGATTCCGCGCATGCAGCAGCCCGTCGCCCGGCGCAGGGCTCGGCGTTTGGCGCAGGGGTTGGCTATAAATGCCCCCCTTGCCTTGCCATTTGAAGAGCATGCACCCATACTCATTTTCTTGCTTTCTCTCTCTCAAAGGTCGATTACTCTCCCCTTGTTCTTGTTGTTCTTGGCTTGTCCATGTAAGTATTTCATGTTTTGTTTATGAAATAACCTCTAGGATTACATGTAGTTTTGATTTTTGTACTTTGAAATGCTTGTTGATAGGATGCTTGTATGATAGTAGGCTTCTTGAATCTTGTATAAAATTGTTTGGTAGCCAATTGAACTGTTGGAACTTGTAGAACTTTATACTGTTGGAACTTGTAGAATTTTGAACTTTTCCTTGAATCTTGTACTTGGTATTTGTAGATAGTGACCCCACTTGTGACCTTTATTGGGCCTTATAGAAGAGTAGGCTAGGATGTATTAGATGTTGTTTGTAGAATTTTTGAATATTGGCTTCGGCATGGATAGCCTAGGCGTTGGTGTAGAACTTGTATACCTGCTTCGGTATGGATAGCCTAGGCGTTGGAGTAGAACTTGTATTCCTGCTTTGACATGGATAGCCTAGGCGCTGGGGTAGAATTCTCTGTTGAAGTAGAGGTCCCTGGCTGAACTTGTATTGCCACTGGGGATTTTGAACCTTAATTTTTGTACGGGCTAGTATAAGATAGCCCCCAATCTTGTGTTGATTTTTTTTTTGTATTTCGAATGCTTTAGCATGCCTCGTCTGAAGGAAATGTGTCCTTCACCCAAGGTGCATTAAGTCTAATACCAAGGTTCAGATTAATTACGAACAATTAATTTAGTGAGATCAAGTGATCGGAACAGCTAGCTGGAGCAATGCTTCCGATCAGTGAGTTCTAATCTATATTAGGCTCACAGCTTACTCTTGACTGAACCTATAAGGTCACACCAATGACATGTAACAGATCACCGGATTAAATAAATCAGAAATTCATTTAATAGCTTTTCAGGAATTAGTTTGGAAAAACATAATATACGATACGACCTTGCATCGGAATCGTATATCGTATCGCGAATATTCGTAAGCTGGGCGAAACGAATAATCGTATCGTACGACGGTGATTCGTCGTGTATGATACGATGAATAATAGCCGTAAGGCGTTCGTCGCGAATACGAGTTGCAACAGAGCTACCGGCCCGTCGAGCCAAGCGCGCATGCGCACAAGGCCCAACGAGCTAGCGAGCTCGCACAGCGAGCAAGCCAGCCCGTGTGGCTGCGAGTGGCGCATAAGGAGAACAGCGAGCAAGCAAAGCGTGGCCTATGGCCCATCGCTGCTGCTCGGCTACGATGTGGGCTTCGGCCCGCAGTGGGCTGCGTGCAAGGGCTTGCGGTGTGTGTGAGTGTGGCCGGTCAAGGCCTTGTGTCTTGGCCGGTTACACTAAATATAACTCTAGGGTTATAATCCATATACAAGTCAGTTTTTCCACAATCCAAAACCTAATTATGAAATTACGTTGTTTCAGTTTTGCTCTCTACTCAAAACTGTTCTTCCCGAAAAAGCAAACACTCTTGAATATTGTCTAAGCTACGATTATCAAGACGGATCTGAACGTGTCGGTGAACCAAATAGAGGAACGACAATTGGAGTTCTTTGTTCGTGTTCATTGATTCTAAACTCGGGAAAACACGATTCAAATGTAAGTATGCTTAATCTGTGCTTTATACATGTTTCCTGGCTTTGGGGATGTTCCGCACATGTTATATGTTTAACTGTATTCCTCTACAGTGGTATCACGAGCCTTATGTATTCAAAGCATTTTTTAGCATGATTGTTTGTTTTTGTATGTTGTCGAATTTTTTGTTGAATTTTCCGAATTATTATGGATTATTGGATGAATCGTGTAATAAGTTCTGAATTCAAAAATTTTCGAAATTTTGACTTTTCTGACCCTAATCGGATTGAAAACGATTTTCTAAGATTAATTAATGAGAAAGGAATTGCAAAAACAGGCCTCGAAGTATGAGTTTTTGGGCGTTTTTGTTAATTAACGAATTAAAATTAACAAATTCGGAAAGTTTTTCAATTAATTGTCGGCCTAAACTACTCGGAATTGATTGAAATTTTGATCTAATGCTGTTGGGTATATTTTAAAATCATGGTAAAATTTTCGGCCATACATGTTAAGTATAAACCCTAATTTTTCTTTCCCCAAATTCGTAAATTTTAGATCGCTAATTGATTTTTAAATAATTTAGATCTGGAAATTTGGTTAATTTGGAAAGGGAATATAATTTCATGTAAAGTTACAGTTTTTAAAAATTATTGGATTAAAATTTTAATTAGATTCGTTAATTTTAATCAACACTTAAACCAAATTGGTAAAAATATGAAATTTAAATGTTTAGAACGATTTAAAGTTTTAGGTTTGATTATCAAAACGTTCAAAATTTTTGTTGACATTGTTCGTTCGTTAAAATTTGAATAAAGTTAGCCTGGATTTAATAAATTTAACATAATCAGATTGTTGTTAAAAATTAATTACATCGTAAAGTCGTTATTTTTCGAAAATAAAAATTCTTAATTTTGTGAAAAATAACTAAATGCAAATATGTTCGTGAAATTTATTCTTTTTTTAATTAGTTGGTTCGTTTGCACGAACCAAAGGCACAAACACAAGGGGTGTGTGGACGTGTGGCTCGTCGTAGCCACGCGGGCTGCTTCCCCATATCCGAGCCACAACAACGCGGGCAGCAGCAAGCAAGTTGCGTGCCGCGCGCGCTGGGCGGAGTGAGCGAGCAAGGTAGCAAGCCTTGGCTTGCGAGCTGCGAGCAAGCAAGGGTGAGCTGCCTTGCCTTGTTGCGCGCAGCGTCGAGCACCACAGCGACACAGCAGTGCCACACAACAGCGACGAGCTGCAGCAGAGTGTGCGAGGGTTTGCGGGGGCATGGGCGACGTGCTCATGGGCCTCGTAGGCCACACAGCACGAGGCAGTGCTGGGCTGGGCGCAAGCCTAGCCCACATTGCACAATTTTGGGCATTTTCGTTTCGTTGGGATTTAAAATTTGATATTTGCATTAAAATGACTAATGGGATAATTAATTAATTATTTTATTTAACTTGGGTCGGGCCGTGAGTTTAATTTAATATTTAAATATTTAATTATCCGGAATAATCATTGGTTTGAGTGGGAGCCGCTTAATGAAATTAAAATGAAATAATTATTTTAATTATTTTCGTAGGTCGCTTTATTTTAATTCAATTAAATTTTAATTAGAATAAATTCTAAGGATTAATAATTTTGAAATTGATTAATCTTTTAGGACGCGTTTATGTGAACGTGAATTTTAAATAATTCACGTAAATACTTGCATAATTAAATGGGCCATTCGTTTTAGGATAGGAATGGGTGAATGCATAGAATGTATATTTTATGTAATGCAGGTACTCCAAGTGACTAGTATGGCCAATCTAGGATAGTTAAATACGGTATGCGAACCGTTTTATCTTTGAATGTAAAGTTTTAAATATGTTCCGAGTACCATTGAAATTTTGATGTAATTTTATTATTTCAAGTATTTCTAAGTTTAGAACTTTAAGTTAGCATTGAATGAAGGTTCAAGATGACGCCAAGCTAACAAGATGGTGAAGAAGATTGGATGGTTCAAGACAAGAGTTTTGGGCCATACTAGTTCACCAATTTATTTATGCACCATATATATATTATGCTTGGATGAATGTATATTATGCATGAATATGTTGCTTGTATGACTCGATTAGATTTAGTTCACTAAATAATCGAACCAACATAGAAACAACTAGGTCCAAAGTAATATTGAGTTCAAAAGTTGCCTTCCAAATCATGCACTTACAAAAATCTAAGGATCTAACGTAGTAGGTTTACGCCAAAGCGAGGTGCTATATTAGTTGACTCAGATGGTAAGGCGTCCCAAAGGAGCACGTTGATTGTGGTTTCAACTCAAACAACAGTGGCATTATGTTGTGGCAATGGGATAAATTATGGTATTAATTTATTAACCAAGAGTAATTTGGAGATTACTAGCAATAGGTTTTGCTTACCTAGAATCTTAAAATACTTAAGACATGCCAAAGCTGCTTAAGGATTTAGGACTTTTAGGGTCTTGGATTCGTTTCATTCATTTTTGGACCATGTTTTGATTTTTCATGAATGAAATCTTTAATAGCTTTAATGATTGCATGCTAGCATTTATTTTAAAGTTGTTAAGTTATGAATGGTTATTTATTGCATATTCTTTTCAAATGTAGTAATCAAATGGACGCAATCAAAACAACACTCAAAGTAATCGAAATTCTGGATGTAAAATTGAACCTATCAAACTTTCTTGATTGGGAGAGGAAGCTTCAGCAAGTCCTCAGGTGGAACAACATTGAATATGTTGTTGACCATCCCATCCCCAGCTATTACTCAAAGGATATGACTCCAGAAAAGCACTGTGCGTGGGCGAACCACATGTTGCTAGTGATGGATCTTATTCTTGGCTCAATCCCCAAGGATTGGAGTGCAAGGTTCATTGCATATGAGACATGGGCACTCCTAAGGCATCTTAGGGATATATGTCGTGGTAGATTCCAACATGGTGGTCAACATGTCGACCAAAATGTCTTTGAATTGGTACATTCATTTGGGGATCTAAAGCTTAATGCTCCGCTAGGTTGTTGCTTTGACGTCGAAAGACAAAAGGCAAGGGAAAGGGTCATTGATCTTAAAATGACAGAAGGAACACCAATTAGAGCTCATACGAAGAAAATAGTTGGGCTTCTCAACCGCCTTAAGTTACTTGGTGAACCATTCCCAGATTCTGCAGCTGCGGGAATACTTTTGAATTCTCTTCACCCTGGTTATAAGAAATTCAAACTACTCTATTTCTCCAAGAAAAGGGAAAACACTGTTAGTGAGCTAATTATTTTCTTCATCAATATGAATTGGACTTTGTAAGTGATAAGCAAGCGTCGCTAAAAGTAAAGAGTAAGAAAATCAAGAAAAAGGTTCCGGGGAAGATCCAAAGCAAAGGTGCATCTCCATCTACTCCAGGAGGGCAAGTGGCGCCCTCCAAGAGGAAAATAAAGACGGATCGTTCTCCATCTACATCGCAATGCTTCAATTGTAATGAATTTGGTCATTACAAACGAAATTGCCCTAAACTAAAGGAAGAGAAGAAGGACGGAAACATTGCTTCTCCTTCAGGTATGTATGTTATACATTGTAATCTTGCTAATTCTACTTCTTGGGTATTAGATACTGGTTGTGGCTCACACTTATGTTCCAATTCGCAGGGACTAAGGAGAAGTAGAAAGCTTGATAAAGGCGAGATGGATCTACGTACGCGTGGGAAATGGAGCACAGATTGCTGCATTAGTCGTAGGATCTTATTTTATTTCTTTGCCTAGTGGTTTTGTTTTTGAACTTGAAAACTGTTACTATGTTCCTAGTATCACCAGAAACATAATTTCCGTTTCAAGTTTGGATTCTAAAGGTTTTAGTTTTCAATTTAAAGACAATAGTTGTTCTTTTGCTTTGAATGGAATGTCTTATGGTTCAGCACAACAAGAAAATGGTCTCTATGTGCTAGATACGAGCAAAAACATTTATAACATAAATACTAAAAAGGCTAAAACTGGTGATTCCAATCTCACATATCTGTGGCATTGCCGATTAGGCCATATAAACACAAAGCGCATGGAATTACTTCAACGGAAGGGAATTCTAGAATCATTCGACTTAGAGAAGATTGATCAATGCGAATCTTGTTTACTTGGCAAAATGACAAAGCGAACTTTCTCAAAGGTGGGAGAAAGAGCAAGCGAACTACTAGGGCTAATACATACGGACGTATGTGGGCCTATGAGTACGAAAGCTAGAGGTGATTTAAGCTATTTCATAACGTTTACGGACGATTTCAGTAGATATGGCTATATTTACTTAATGAAACACAAGTCTGAATCGCTTGAGAAATTCCGAGAATTTCAAAATGAAGTAGAGAATCAACATGGCAAGAAAATCAAAGCTCTAAGATCAGATCGAGGAGGTGAATATCTTAGCCACGAGTTTGATGACCATCTAAAAGAATGCGATATTCTTTCTGAATTGACTGCTCCGGGGACACCTCAATGGAATTGAGTGTCGGAACGGAGAAATAGGACCTTACTCGATATGGTCAAGGCAATGATGGGTCAAGCCGAACTTCAATTCCTTTACAATTTTGGGGACATGCGTTGCAAACAGCAGCACTCACACTGAATCGTGCTCCGTCAAAAGCTGTTGAAAAGACTCCATACGAATTATGGACTGGGAAACTTCCAAAGTTGTCTTTTCTAAATATTTGGGGTTGCGAAGCATATGTCGAGCGATTAATTTCGGACAAGCTCGAACCAAAATCTGAAAAATGTTTCTTCGTTGCGTATCCAAAAGAAACAAAGGGGTATTACTTCTACAACAAGTCAGAGAACAAAGTATTCGTTGCTCGTGACGGTGTCTTTTTGGAAAGAAATCATATTTCCAAATTGACAAGTGGGAGAATAATAGACCTCGAAGAGATTCGAGACGAACAACAAACCGAGAACTCTTTAAAAGCAGTTCAAGGTGATGAACCTCCAAGGCCTTTAGAAGAGCCAGTGGGAGTAGTTCCTCAAAACGTTGTTGCCCCTCGTAAGTCAAATAAAACTAAGGTTCAGCCGGACTGATGGACATGCGTCCTCTTGACTGAAAATTTAGATGTTCTCATATTAGATAGTGATGAACCTATGATTTACAAACAAGCTATGACGAGCCCAAGCTCCACTAAATGGTTAGAGGCCATGAAATTCGAGATAGACTCCATGTCTGAAAATCAAGTATGATATTTGGTAGATTTGCCGGATGGGTTTACACCTATCGGATGCAAATGGGTCTTTAAACTAAAGAAAGACAAAGATGGAATTGTGTACATATACAAGGCTAGATTGGTAGCAAAAGGTTACAGGCAAGTTCACGGCGTTGACTACGATGAAACCTTTTCTCCAGCCGTGATGCTTAAGTCTATTCGGATAATCCTTGCGATTGCCGCGTTTCATGACTATGAAATATGGCAAATGGATGTCAAAACTGCCTTATTGAATGGTGTTCTTGAAGAGACTGTGTTTATGACACAGCCAGAGGGTTTTGTCGATAAAAAGAATTAAGGAAAGGTATGCAAGCTTAAGAAATCCATTTATGGATTAAAGCAGGCATCAAGGAGTTGGAATAAACGATTTGATGAAGCAGTCAATAAGTTTGGCTTCATCAAGAATCAGGACGAATCTTGTGTATACAAGAAGGTCAGTGGGATTATAATTGCATTCCTAGTATTGTAGGTAGATTACATACTACTTATTGGAAACGACATTCCTATGTTGGAGTCTGTAAAGAATTGGCTTGGAAAGTGTTTCTCAATGAAGGACTTAAGAGAGGCACAATACATATTGGGCATCAAGATCTATAGGGATAGATCTAAGAGGATGATTGGACTAAGCCAGATCACTTACATTGATAAAGTGCTAGCTAGGTTCAATATGATGGAAGCCAAGAGAGGCCATCTACCCATGACACATGGCACATATCTAAGCAAGACTCAGTGTCCCAAGACATCTGATGAGCGTAGAAAGATGAGTGGAATTCCATACGCTTCGGCTATTGGATCCATCATGTATGCTATGATTTGTACAAGGCCGGATGTTTTGTTTGCACTCAGTGCAACGAGCAGGTACCAGTCAGAACCAGGTGAGGAGCATTGGAATGCTGCCAAGAATATCCTAAAGTACCTGAAAATGACTAAGGATCGGTTTCTAGTCTATGGTGGTACAGATGAGTTGATTGTTAAGGGCAATACGGACGCAAGCTTTCAAACCGATAGAGATGATTTCAGATCACAGTCTGGGTTTGTGTTCTGCCTTATTGGCGGAGCAGTAAGCTGGAAAAGTGCTAAGCAAAGCACTATGGCGGATTCTACAACTGAAGCCGAGTACATTGCTGCCTCAGAAGCAGCAAAGGAAGCTGTTTGCAAAAAATGTATGTTGCTTCACCTTAAATACAACAAACCTAAACATGCTCGAAACATTAAGTTACATTTGCTTCGGTTCTGTTTTTGGATTTGAAGCATTTGGTTTATTTTTAAATGCTATCAAGTATATTGCATCAGGCCTAATAAGGATCGAAGCAATAAAATGTAAAATACACCCGCCAAAACATTCAAGATTTCTGCCAAAAAGAAAATGTTTCGACGCAATTTATAAACGATGTAATATGATTATTGCCATTTATGACAAGTAGTTGCACAAGGCCCAATTGAGTCGGAAGTGAGAAGGGTCGAATTATTTGTGCCAGAACTTGTCACCTACCCAAAGCAGTAAACCCACTACTCCTTCCACACACACGCAAAAAAAAAACACTACTCTCCAGTCTCTCCACTACGACTCTACTCCGGTTGACCGTTGAGGGTTGAGGGTTGAGGCGACGGGATTCACGAACTGCATTGATTTGCGCAAGAGAGCTCAATCATAAAAAAAACAACCAAATATACTACGATCGTAGTTGCATTAACCGCCTAGGCCTAGCAAGCTCTGAATCGGTCGGTTCTTCACTGAAGATTCATCGGAATTGAAAGGTTCACTCGGATTATTGGAGTTGAAAGGTTTACTCGAAAATTCACCAAAATTGAAAGGTTAGTTTCTCTATCGGTTCAATTTTCTACAATCATGAAGTAATTAATCTTATCGAATAATTTATTTCAATATGGAAAACATAGTTTCTTAATACAATTACAATGGTCGCTTGAAAGAGGATATGTTTTTTACCAAATTTTATGTTGTCTTATATGCTTATTCGAACTCAAATTTGAACAAGAATTCAATAATGATGAAATTATTGGTATTTGTTTGTAAGACCTTATATGGATGGGTTTTTCGTGTTTCAACTTTGCCCACCAAGTGTTTGTTTCAATTCCTCAAAGAAGTATCACAACTTTGATATACGGAGCTACCTGCTGTTAATGTATTAGAGAACCTGCTTTAACTTGGAGATGCATATGTCCATATATATGCTTTCTAGATAATCTGTTTTATGTTCTGTCTTGTTCATATCTTTTCTGTCACTAATTCATGTGCTAGCAGCTTTTCTTGTTTGCATATCAATTATGCCTAGTTTGTATGTTGTGTGTGTGTGCGCGTCTGGAATTTATTTCTTCCTATATATTTTGATTCAGTCTTTAAGACTTGAAGCATTTTATGTTGCCAGACAATAAGGTTACAATTAATATGATCCTTGCAACGATTGTTTAATTTTCAAGAGCCAAATCTTTTGTGCCTAACATAGTGTCTTTCATGTTGCTAATGCTTTAAGTGATTATGGATTCGGAGATCTGGTAAATTGAAATAGTTATTGTTATGTAATTTGCACTTCTTAGCGAGATCACTGGTCACTACAACTGAAATTTTCCAGTCTGACCTGAGATTCTTTAAATTGGTTGCTATAAAAATCACGTTTGACACTTCCAATCATGAACTTGACTGACTCCATGGAGGGACACTAAATGGTTGGATTATATGACCTTTCGCAGAATATATGAGTGGAGGGGGGGGGGGTTCATCTGCCTTGGAAATAATAATATTATGTTTGATGCATATTAGATTACCCCCACTTAACTACTACGTAGAAGTTCTCAGTATTGAATAAAATCAAGAATGCATCTTACCATCCATTATCTTCTCGAAAATATCACTCTTACATTCGTGTTAGAAGTTGGATTTTATAGTCAAGGAGTGTTGGAGTTCGTTCTTAGTATCGTTACTGGACTGATAAACAGGAGCTACATGCTTTTAATGTATTAGAGAACATGCTTTAACTTGGAGCTGCATAATATATTTTTCCATTTACTTTGAACTGGAAAATAAAGTTGTTGATTGATTTTTCTATTGTCAAACATGTATTCTTCTGGTTTTGCACGTGTTGAATTATCTTCTTAAGTTCTTATCATGCAGATAGTTGTGCACATTATTTTTCCATATATGCGTTGATTGTCTCCTAGTTGAGTAGCTGATTCATATCTATAAGCTAGTAGACATTAGTTGTTTGATCCATTTTCCTTTTTTTTTTAATGTGAATATTGATTTTTAAGGTACTAAACATGAACTTATGATATGTTAAAACTGATGATTGGATAAGAAGATCGGGAAAGTTAGAACAAGTGCTCTCCATTTGTTGAAGACTAGATTTCTGCTCTATCCCGAAGGTTTTGAGCTGTTCATGGATGGGATTTCCCAAATGCCGAGTCTAGAAATATGAGAGTGTGGAGAACAATTCTTTAAAAAAATTAAATTGCTTGGCTATTTAGCCAGTCCAAAGCTTGGTTGCAGGCATCCAAATCCAGTATTTGAAAAGACATGCTTTGTCGTTGATACCCTAGGCGCTTCTGGCTGCTGCCTATGCGTGTTAGATAATGTTTATGGCTTCATTAATTTCATTTGTGCTACACTGCTAGCTGTTTTTACGCACATATATAATCTTTAATATAAGAACCGCGCCTCACTCTCACAAGGCATGTGCCTTAGTCCTTTGTGCCTATTCTCTAGAACCCCTACCACCTCAGTGCGCTTCGAGCCTTTTCAAAGAATTCAAACTCTACTGATATATAATACATCCAACTCTATGTCAGGACCGAACCTGCTTTTGATACGCTGTTATTGTTTTTTTTTCTGTTATTCTTGCAGAAAATGAATTTAATCATACTTCTCAGTTCTCACTATGCTTCCATGGTTTTGCAGGTAGCTCAATTTGCATCAGTCTGGCATATTCCTTCAGAGTCTATAGATCAATCGTTGGCAACTGGATTTTAGTACAGAGGTATTGCACCTATAAAGGTTTTGATTTTATAATCTATTTCTTGGTAGTGTTTAGGTCTGTTTCCATCTCTTGCAGCCATTTAAATTTAAAAATGTTCCTAATATGTATGTTAGAACTATAATTATGATATTTAAGGACCCAACTTTCTTTGACCACGCATCTTAATCAACATGAACTCTAAAAATTATTATCATGGACATATATTTATCTGACTCATTAGGTATTTATCATCTACTCCCTCCGTCCCAGATTAGTTGTTACACTTTCCTTTTTCGTCCGTCCCAGATTAATTGTTACACTTCTAAATTAGGAATGACCCCACAATTATTATATTGTCTCTCTCTTCCCACTAACTTTTTTTTTCCTAACACCTTCTCTCATTCAATTAAAAAAATACCCCACTAACTTCTATCACATCTACTTTTTCAATAAAATAACAATAGATAACCAAATAACCACTTATCACCTAAAACTTTGTGCAAAGGTAAGTGTAACAACTAATCTGGGACGGAGGGAGTATTATTTTAGCTTTCTCCTTATGTAATCTAGAGCTCTCATAAGCCTCTGCTCTAATCTCCTGTAATAAATTATGGAATTGTAAGGTTTGTTGCTCTCTCTATTTTTAGTACGACTTTGGAAGAATTTTGGAGAATTTTGGTGCTCATGTTAGTGAGGAAATTGATGTGGTTCGTGAGCAATGGGCTCGAGCAAGTATTTATTATTAATGGCATGAGCGACCGAGTTGGTTTAGATGTTATAGAATAATATTTTATATTAAAATGTATGCGTACGTTGAAATTGAAACATATAATTAAATGTAGTACGTGCACTTTGGATATGTATACAAAACACCAATTATTGTTTTTATATTTGTTCTACAGATTGCGATATTCTATTATTGTTGTTGACAGGTTCCTATATTTGGTGCAAGGCACTCTAGGTATAAATAATTAAAACTAAAATTTTCCCTCCAAAAAGACTGCTTTGTTGCAGGGGACATATACTTATACGCTGCAACAAGTATGTGAAAATAGGCTAAAATGAAGACTTGTTGCAGGGGGCATATTGTTGTTCGCTGCAACAGGGTAGGTCTGTTGCAGCGTACAAATTGTTGTTCGCTACAACAAACCTACCCTGTTGCAGCGAACAACAATTTGTACGCTGCAACAGGTCTAGATTTTTGCTAATTTTGCACATTTGTTGCAGCGTACATATATATGTACGCTGCAAAAAAAAACACTTTTTGCAGCGAACAGTGTACGCTGCAACAAGTTCAGACTTGTTGCAAGCCCCCCAGTTGCAGCATACGATGTACGCTGCAACAGGGGTCTAAAAGCCCGCTGCAACAGGGGTTTTTTCTACTAGTGTTGAATCTCTTGAATTATTTAACCTTATTTCTCCATTTTTTGTGTTAATTATTATCGGGTTTGCTCCATTTAAGTTGTATCTGAGATATTATTATCTTTCGCATCTTCAATTTCTGGCGTTTTCGATTTATTTTCTATTTTCTTGAATGGGTTTAATAATTTGTATTTAGGGTTTTTGTTACTGTCTTTTTTGTATTTCATTTTGAATGTTTAAATGGTATCGTTAGTTAATTATATATGAGAGATTTTCAAAGGGGTATTGTTTGATGTATCCAATTTTTTTAATGCAAACGAGAAGCTATTATATACTCCGTATTAATTAGGGCCAGAGTCCATAATCGAGTAAGTTACAAAATGGTTTGGATGCCAAAAACCCTAAGGCCCATATAATGCAACTGACTAGTAACTACTCGAACATTAAGCGCAAACATGCCTAGTCTATATACTAGTACATCATATGCAGTTGAAACTAAGATAGAAAAAAAAGCAAAATATCCACTTAACCTCCCAAAATATTGAACTTGTCTTTCATCCAACCTGGTGGAAATTGATCTTCGTAAGTGACTACTCCGTTGCAATGCCCTTTCCAGAATCAGATGGTTCGTCTTCAATTTGGATGATAGTTGCTGATGAAGTTGCCTTTGAAGTACGGACATTAGCAATAATTGAGCCAAACAGGATTTCATTTGCAGCCAAAGTGCTCCTACCATCACTGGAATTTGTGGTCCTCTCCTTATCATTTCTGATGGAATTCATATGCTCATCCGCTGCCCTCTCCAAGTTGCCTATCACACTTGGTGGAGAAACACCTTGAAGATCATAGTCGTAAGCTGGTTGTGCACATATCCAAAAAATGACGAGTGAATTGATCCAAAGTTGTACGTTTTGGGAAAATCTTATTTCTTATGTGGATTAATTTTTTAATTTAGAAGTCCAAATCTATAGTGCGTTAAATTCTGATGTCTTTTTTTGGGGAGGGGATCTAATCACTAAATGTGGGTTTACCAGAGGTTTATAGTAGTAGGCATGTGCTTGCCACTATAGAAAACATGCTTAACATACTTAAAGCAATCGAAATATGCTTAACATACTGGAGCTCTCTCCTTATGTAATTTAGAGCTCTCTTTAGCCTCTGCTCTAATCTCCTGTAATAAATTCTGGAATTGAAAGGTTTATTGCTCTCTCAATTTTCAGTATGTTAAGCATGTTAATGTTTTTAAATTCTGCCTTCAACTTTTTTTTTAATAACTTAATATTTTACACTAATAATTTACGGAATCTTGGTTATTTCGTTCTCACTGTTTTTCATGTTAGTGGGTATATACATAATGGATAAGATTTATCGATTCTACAGTATTTAATATTTCTGATATTGCTTGTCTACATACTTGTTTCAAAGTGTTGAATCCTGTTTAAAATGTGATGTTGTTCTCTTCTTATGCAGAATAACACACACGGGGATTTGGGAGTATGCCCTCTGTAAATCTTAGTTTGGCTTGTGATCATCAATTTGTCAATGTCATCCTTGTCTTTTCCCTCTGTAATCTTGGCTTCGACATACACAGGTAACTTGGAAAAGGTGTTTACGATTGTAAGTTGGCTACTGTTTGATCTTTTTTCTGTTTTATTGTTTCACATGAATTAGAACTTCAGTGACCATGATCCTACCAGAATGCACATTCAGAATATGTTCTGTACTATGGCATAAAAGAAGTACAACAGAAAGTCACATTTTTTTTACTGAAGAATCTTTACTCCAACTTGAAGAACTAACATATTGGAGTATACTCAAGGTTAGGTAGTAAAATTATAATCTTTACTTTCTCCAATTTATAAATGAGAAACCAAATGATTGCTTATATCGTCTTCACATGTCTTATTGCAATCAATCTTCTTGTCGTAGTTTCTGTAGAACCATTTGATGGCCTGGATGTTTGTTATAAATGTGGTGATTATCTTCACTACCTTGTACTATAAATATTATGGTTTCATGGATTCTTATCCTTTGGTATTGTATGTAGTCAAAGTAGAAGACATGTCAAACAAATGGGCCTTCATATTGGTTCATGTGGATAAGATATGATTCTATTTCGCATATGATTCTATCTTAGTTATTCTGTTTGTTAATTTTTGGAAGTATATTTTGTAGCTTTTCTTAAAATCTTTATAGGTTGTCTTCTTTTCACTAGTAGTATCTAATTTATGCAATATAGAAATCCTGAACGTTGGTTTCTTTCTTTGTAGACCATTCTAGGTATAGGGCCTTGAATTGGCAAGTTGTTAGACCGTGCAAATCAACCCAACTTCTGTTTTGTTTAGGGAAAAATAAGACTGCATAATATTCTATGAACTGATCTGAACTACATCTGTGATGTTACTAGAATTGACCTCATCTAGTTGGCAGAGTTGGCTCCTGATTTTTATGCATGGTTCTTTGTCTGTGATGATATGCATTTCATAGTTTAGTTTTACAGTCGTGTGTATTTTTTTGTTTTCAAGAGCATCATCAGATCTGCAACTAGTCGGTTTTTTCTCGTGTCTGTTGTGCCTGTCCGTGGTTTTCTCCCATGTATGTGTGCCAGAACTTTGTTGTTTGTTTGAGCATTTTTAAAGAGTTGTAAAGCCAAAATCCTACCAAAATTCTAGCATAATCCATTTACCAAAGGAGGTGTATTGTTAGTATTTTTGTAAAACTTATATATTTGTTTCATATATATCGCAAAGTTTGTATTTTTCAGTAGCTGATCTTTCACCTTATTCTTTGTTTCTTATAAATGTGAGATGTAACCAGGATGGTTGTGAAGCTGATCTGCCAGATGCTTTTTGAGAGGTCTTTCTTCGGCTCATCTTCCTGGGAGATCTCAGATTGTCCCTAAACCTTATCTACCATTGTAGTTTTATTTATTTTTGAAGTATTTTAATGTTTTGGACAACTTGTGAGAGCTATGTCGTTTTAGGATGATTTTGATTGGTTAATAATTTTGTATTGTTTATTGGTTATATTTCGAGGTAATTGAATACTTATTCGGTTGTGATCGATTGCTTATTATTGGGACCAAATGGTTAGCGCTTTAGAGATATATGATGGTGATGTGTGGTGTACTAAATTGCCTCATTGGTCATGGAGGTGTTATTCCCTCTTTTTTAAAAATTAAAAAAACTGCATATATTGCTACGGGCTTAAGCTTGTGACCAAAGCAATTACTTCACTCAATTGATTCGAAAAATCTATAAGCTTGAAGCAACTGAAACTTTTAATGCTTCGAAAAATTGATAGGCGCGAAGCAATTGCTTGTACGTTTTAATAGTTGCTACGATAAAATGCTTCGAAATATTGATAGGTGCAATGCAATAGTCATCTTAGATGCTTCGTATTTGCTCGAAGCAATTGGATGCCTTCAATTGCTTCGAGTTTATTTGCTTCGCACTTAATACGAATCAATAACCCCTTTTAGGCTCGAAGCAACATGCATTTTTTGTACTAGAATTGGATTCGGAAGTTCATCGAAGAACTTGGGGTTGTCCCCTCCATTAAAGGACTAATGGCTTTGTATTGCGACAATAGCGGAGCCATTGCCCAGGCAAACGAGCCTAGGAGCCACCAGAAGTCCAAGCACGTACTGCGGCTATTTCACATACTTTGAGAAATCGTTGAAAGGAAAGAAATCGAGATTTTCAAGGTTGGAACTTACGACAACGTCGCAGATCCATTGACTAAACCGTTGCCATAAGCGAAGCACAACGCACATGTAGAAACCATGGGAATCAAACATATTGGAGAATGTATTTGATTTTCTAAGTTTTGTTTTAGAACATCTGTTAGATCTGTGTTTAAAACAATTGGTTTAACCATTTCATATTTATGAAATTTATTATATAAATTTCATATTCATTTAATTTGGTTTAGTATTAAATGATAAGTCCATGTGATTCAAAACATTCAAATGGGATGTCAGGATGGATTCTTCGACAAAGAAACACCCATAAGTGAACTTGAATATTGAAGTCACAAAGGATCCCTAATCCAGGTCATTGAAAGGTGGATGACCAATGACTAATGAAGATTAGATTGCAAGTAGATTTGTAGTTCGGTTTCTTGAACTGGATTGACTGGATGTCAGAATCTTTTGCATAGATACTTATTGGATCTTGTATCAGATTGACCACGAGAACACTTTAAGAGATTAAAGTCATAAGTAGTTCTCATTAATGGTGATTAGAACCACTCCTCAGAACATGAGTATTTATGATTGCTCGTTTGAGAATTAGTTCGCTCTAATGCTAGCAAAACGTCGCACCATAAAAGGAGGCTATAAAAGCATTTATTGGGCGTACTATGAATCAAAGTGAGTGTTCATAGATTGCAAGAATGGATTGTCCTCCTATCTTTGATAGGATATGGTGTTGTTGTGTAACAAGGCCTCTCGGAGAGTTAGACACTGTGAAAATGCATGGCCGTGCTCAGAATGGTTAAGGCTTAACCTTCTGTAAAAGTTTAACAGTTGAACTCAGTAATCCGAGAAACACTTTCTGACCTAATAAGGATGGCTTGGATCTTACCTTATGTTTAGCAAGTAACACTAAGCGACAAAGGAATGTGAATTCACACTTGTCTGAATGACAAGTGGGAGACTGAAGGAAATGTGTCCTTCACCCAAGTGAAGGAAATAATGCCCTTGGTCCAAGTATGCATTCTATGTTAAGTCTAATAAATGCGGTTCAGTATTAATTAACAAGTTAATAATTCAGTGAGATCAAGTGAGCTGAATGCCTAGCTAGAGGCCGCTTCAGTTCAAGTGGAATTAATGATATTAATCCACAGCTTACTCTTGACTGAACCCGTAGGGTCACACAAATAGTACGTAAACGGATCAAGTATTTAATGGCATTAGATACTCCATCTATGGATATTCGGAATCGACGGATCTTGGTTTCAGTGGGAGCTGAGATCGTCACAGGCAAGAAATGAATACTCCGGAAACGATGATATTGCCGGAAACGGAAATATGGATCGTATCGGAAATATAAATATTATCCAAGTCGTAGATGTTGCCGGAAACGGAAACATGGTACGTATCGGAAAATATTATCGGAAATGGAAATATTGCCAGAATAGGAAATATTGCCGGAAACGGAAATATTGTCAGAATCGGAAATATTATCGGAATCGGAAAATAATTCCGGAAACGGAAATATTAAATATTTGTTCGAAACGGAAATTAATTCCGGAATCGGAAATATTAAATATTGTTCGTATCGGAAATAAATTCCGGAACTGGAAATTTAATCGGAAGCGTATCGTACGAATTAGCATCGGACGAGGCTTGCCGGACGAAGGCCCAGCACGAAGCCGGGGCCATCGCCCAGCAAGCATGCGCACCACAAGCCCAGCCAAGGCAGCGCCCAGGCCTACCGCAAGGCAGGCCCAGCGCGCGCCAAGGGCCACTGATGCGTGGGCCGTGCTGCGTGGGCTGCTGCTCGCACGCGCATGGGCAGCCCTTGTGGCTGCCGTGTGTGTGTGAGTTTGTGCTCATGCGTGATTCCTGAATCTACAAGAGTCAGTGTATGATTAAATTTCTATTCCTAATTGGATAAATTAATTAAATAGAATTCATGTAGGATTCTAATTTCAATTAATTCGTATCCTACTAGGATTACGATTCCTTTTCCATAACTCTATAAATAAAGGCGTAGGGGTCATAATTTATACACAAGTTTCAAAGTATTCAAAAGTGAGTTTTTTTTTTGAGAGAAAATTAAAACACACATCTTGCTCATAAAGTGCCGAAATTTTCTAGTACCTTAAGGGCGATTCTAGTTGGTCAATCTTAAGGCGGATCCGGACGTGCTGTGGACTATCTACGGAGGGACGACACTTGGAGTCCTAAAGACTTGTTCTTGTTCGGTTCGGGCGCATCTAGGGAGGGCACGCAACAAAGAGTATGCATCTAAATTATGCTATATGATTATGTGTAAATAATATGTTGTCCTGGGTTAATGGTTGTTTCCGCATGATCTATGTAATGTCATATGTATCATAACCTAACAGTGGTATCACGAGCCCCTTATTATTTTCATAATCTAAATTGCATGAACATGGTTAAATATTACAAATTTGCAAGAATTAAAAGGGGTGATTAATTTTCGTAATTGTTAATTAATTGCAAATTGCGTTTATTTAATTATACGTACGCAGTTTTTCGGCAGTTTCTTCATTACTCATCCGAATTGAGTGATTTTTGTGTCAATTCCGCATGTAAAAGGCATTCTAAAATTTTGACAAAAAAAGTATTTTTCTGCCGAACCCAGAATTCTCAAATTCGAAGCCTAACTATGACTTTTCGAAGGTTTTAGTTTTTCGAATGCAAAATTTCGTAAATTTAAGATGTTAAATTAAATATTTGCGATTCTTGTTGATAAATCTTGAATTTTTGATTGACCTACTGCATATGTTTAACAAGTTTGAATGCCTAGTCTTGTTAATTATGCAATCTAATTATTAATTATGATTAATTTGTTGAAAATTAGAATAATTTAGAATTAATTTGATTTTCATAATTAATTGTAATTTAATTAGAAACCTATGATTAAAAACCACCATAAAAATTGTAAATTTATGATAAATTTTAAATTTTTATGACCTAGACTTGAATCCATAACAATCGGAAATCAATTGGATAATAAATTTTCGATTTTTCGCCCTAAAATTATGAAATTAATATTATTTATTAATTTGTCATTAAATTTAAATATAAATTTTAAATTTTATGCGATTCGTTCATATAACTTGCACGCATGAAGCAATGGACGCTTCGTGTTACCCTTAAGGGGTGTTGTATAATGCGGGCATGCGACGACGAGCAAGGGAGCTCGTCGCCCGTGCGGCACGAATGCAATGAGCAAGGGCGTAGTGCACGAGCACAAGGCAGCAGCCCTGCCTTGTGTCGTGTGCCACGAGCAATGAACGAATGGGCATGGGCGAAGAGCGAGCCAAGGCAGTCGCGTGTGGGCAGCAAGCGAGCTGCGCCACAACGCGCGCTGCCTCGCACAAGAGCGCGCAGCCTCACGCGCAGCGAGCGCAAGCTCGCGTGCCACGAGCGCTGCGCCCAGCATCACTCGCGCGCACAGCGCGCGATGTCGCGCGCCCAGCGAGCGATGTCGCGCGCCAGCGAGCGATGGCTCGCGCCAGCGAGCGATGGCTCGCGCCAGCGAGCGATGGCTCGCGCGCACAGCGAGCGATGTCGCGCGCCCAGCGAGCGATGTCGCGCGCCCAGCGAGCGATGTCGCGCGCCCAGCGAGCGATGGCTCGCGCGCCCAGCGAGCGATGTCGCGCGCCCAGCGAGCGATGTCGCGCGCGCGCACTGCGAGTGATAGCTCGCGTGCGATGAGCGCTGGCGCGCGCAGCGAGCACGATGTGTGCGGAGGCTTGCGATAGGGAAGCAGCAGCTATGCGACGAGCGCATGGGCTGCGCGCACATGGCCAGCAATGGCTGTGTGCGTACGGTCCATGGGCGTGCAACGCGTAGGGTGTTTGCGTTACGATTAGATCGTTTTGAATGTTTAATTTGAAAATTTCAGTTCACGTAATTTTAATTAATTTTAAAATTAATAATTTGAATTATTTTTTTGGATTTTAATTTTGAATATTATAATTATAATAAATGTTATTTATTCTAATTATTTTACTAAAATTAAAATCATGAATTAATTTAAATACGACTGAAATTAAATTAAATTTTTGGATTCAATTATAAATTGATATGAGCTTTAAATTTTAATTAAATTTGTATGTTTCCGGTTGGACTAGAAATACATTTTTATGTTTAAAATTGGTAAAGCATATGAATTTATTGGTTTAAGTGGGAGCGCTTTTTAGTCATAAACTCTTGATTAGGTCTACAAATCCTTAAGGTTAAAACAACTTGATTAGAATTAATAAGGACTGAATAATTGGTAGATTATTGGTGCCCTTGATTAATTGCTGCAAATGTTTACATGATGCATAATGTGTTTTACTAACCAGCTATGTGGGCCATTCATGATAATGAATGGGTGAATGGTATATATTGTATATGTACTGTTTTGCAGGTTATGAAGTGACTAGTATGGCCCAAATAGGATAGAAAATATGGTCTGCGTACCATTAATTTGAATGTAATTGGTCTAAAGTACCAAAGTTATTTTTCAATTCAAATATGGTCTGCGAACCATCAAATAGTTGTAATTAGTTATAGCTTATCCTATTTGAAGAAAATGGTGCCTCCCACGGAGATTTTCAAGACGGACTTTGAAGTTAAAGCTTCAAGATGAAGTCGGGCCATACTAGATCACAAATATCTTATGCATGTTTTAAGTTATTTATTGCTTTTAAATATGTCTTAAAATGCATGAGATCAAAAGCTTGATTATGTTGCATGATTAAGGATTTTAGTTCACTTAAAATCTAACCAACATAGTAAGAGCCTTAAGTTCCAAACTTAAAAATTGAGTTAAAAGGTGCCATGCCAAAATATACACTTGCTTGGATATCCTTTACATCAATCTAGTAATAGTTTTCGCTCAGCGAGGTGTTACTTATTGGTCCTAAAGGGGCAAGGTACACAAATTATTGTGAGTACATGTTAGTTTTGGTGAAACTCAACGATATAAGTAAGGAGTCCTTTTATGTCGTGGCAAATTCGATAGGTTTACCTAATAAGTTCTTAGACGTACCTATCAACCAAGAGTAGTTTCTAGACTATTAGCAAAAGGCTTTTGCTTACCTAAAATGTTTTAGAATTGAGTCGACAAACTGTGCTTAATTCTTCAATGGTTTTAGGGTCTTGGAATCATTTTATTCACACCTGCCGGAACAATAAAATCGAATAAAATGCTAATAACTTGTTTGAATTGCATGGTTGCTTTAATTTCAAGTTATTATTCATGATAAATGTTTAGACTTTGCATGCTTCAATGTATGTTTTAATTATTGTTTATAATTAAATATCTTGCACTGCAATAAATCCTTTTAGAAAGGTAACAGTAAATTTCCTCGATTGGTAGTGAATCCAAGAACGATTCACGGAAAAGAGAGAAAGTGAGCAATTTAAAATGTACGTTTCTTATATCGAGTTTTATGGTTGTTTTCGAATATCAAAGTCGAATGGCAAACCAATTGGTGCTTGTGAATTCAAAATACAATGTAGTTTTGAGATCATAAAGCATTGAGTTTAAACGCTCAGCCTTACCAATGGTTAACAACCTAATATCTTTGTCCATTTATTTCTCGAATGAGTCTAGTCCCTAGACATTCGAATAGATCGATACTTAGAGAACTTTAGAAGCTTCTGGTAAGATCATCTAGTTGAAACAGAATATTCAACATAAATTAAAATGGTAAAGAACCTTGTTGGTGACATTGGTCATGTCTAACAAAGTATAAAAGTCAACACTAAAGAATTCAATTCTTAAGACTATAAGAAAGGGTACAAGAAATAGGAAAACGAGGAACAAATGAAAGGAATTTACGATTCCGTTTCTACCTATAAATTATGTTTAAAGAGAAGTGACCTAGCAATCAAACTTCCTTGGTATCATATACCGCTTGAGGTTCTTACTTCGGTAATAACTCAAACAATGGAAGCTAGGATACACTAATGACCTACAAGTGGGAAATGAAGCATGGCAATGCTACATTAGTTGTAGGGTCATCTAGTTTGTTTTAAGACCTTTCAAAGGCTGGAACTTAATGGCTATTTTATTCCATAATCAGCATACCTAAATTTCTGCTTCAAACACAGAAAGACTCACATTCAGAAGAACAAAAACAATGTTTGTTTGTTTATTTGAATGAAATGGTCAATTACAGGTTGAGTCAATATGCTTGATTAAAACAAACAACTCTTTAAAGAACTTTACTAGGTTCAAATCAAACCCTTGATTTGAGTTCCATTAAATCTTTGGCATTGTTGCTTAGACCATATCAACAAGTTAACATTCATAAGCTCTATTTTGATGGACTTTTGAAAGTTGGTTGATTTCTAGATCAACTTAAGACAAGCTAGTCTTACTTGTTGAAAGTAACAAAGAATATGAACTATTGTTAGAACGCCTAGACGATAGAGTTCAAAGCTAAAGAAAGGTTTTATGACTTTATTATTTCACATGGATTTGAGTGAATATAGGTTTATTTACTCAAATGTGATATAAGTTGAATCTGTTTGGCTAGTTCAAAGATTCAGAAGTATAAAATCCACTCGGCAAGAAATCATAAAGATCTAGGTTAGATCATGTTGATGATTACTTGAGACCAAATATGATCATCAATGATTGTGTGTTGTAATTTCACAATCTAGGTCCATAAGATATGGCATATCTTAGTTGGAATAATCGAAGTCAATTAGTACTTGATTCGATCAATGATGGATCATAAAAACTTTTCCTATAATTTCTAAAACAAAATGCTCAACTACCACCAAACTAAACCAAATTCGTCAAAGCTATTGAAAAGTAATTTCAGGATATCTTTTCAATTATATATATCTAAAGAGTTGCTAAACTCAGTGGGAGCTTAGTGTTTGTTATTCAACAAACTAAGGCCCAAGTCTAGATATATGTTTCATTGTGATTTATTCAAATGAAACACAAGGGTATTGTTTCTACCACGAATTTTTGAGAACATAATGTTTGTTTGCTCGAAATAATGTCCTTTTGGAGATTCGTTTCCAAAATGACAAGTGGGAGAAAATAGACCTCGAAAGTCTTCGAGACGAACAACAAACATAAACGGACATTCCGGAGGCTTTTCGAAGTACTTCAGAAAATCCGAACTTATTCTTTAAGGACTTTAGAAGTGGCTTTAAAGAATAGACATCTCTTAGAAGACTTTACAAGTGCTTCAAGGAGAACAGAATATTCAAAGGACTTTCAAGTGGCTATTGATATTCTATTGTTTGATGTTCTATACCCAAGTAGGCATAGAATTCAAGTCACTGAAACTATGAGATTCTTCTATTAGATAGTAAAGAAACATAGAGATCAGGTCAATGAAACTATGAGATTCTTCTATTAAATAGTGAAGAAACCTACAACTTGCAGTCAAACTATTATCATGTAGATTAATGAGTTTGTGACTTGTAAGAAAGCTATGACGAAACCTAGATTCCCTAAAATGGTTAGAGGCCATATATAGACTCAAATGTTTTAAATGGTTAGAGGCCATAAAACATACTCAATGTTTTGATGACAAAATTGAAATTTTGTTGATTTGCAAGAATGGGTTCACACCTATTGGTTGCAAGTTTGTTTTAAGGATAAAAACCATCAAACATGGAATTGTGTTCACACACAAAGCTAGATTAGTTGCTAAAGGTTACAAGCAAATTCATGGTGCAAATTGTGTTGAAACCTCATGCATAATCGTAATGCTCAAGTCTATAATTCAAGCAATGATTGCATATTGGTACATATAGCAATTGGATGACAAAACGTATTCCTCAATCAAATGTTGGAATAAACTATGTACATGGTATGTCATAGGATTTGTGGATCCAAATAAATGCTTGAAAGAGAAAGCTAGCTTATAAAATCTAAGTACAGATTTAAGCAAGCAATTGGGAGTTGGAACTGTATTTTAGTGAAGCTAATAAGTATTTTAGTTTCATAAAATGTACATGATTCTTATAGATGTATAAGAAGTTTAGTGGGAGTACATAAAAACTTATTTGGTCCTATGTGTATCACACACATATCTCTCTATTGTGAAATAACATTCAAATGCTAATGACTTAGATTTGAAATTATTCATCAATGATGGACCATGGCGAAACTTAGTACATATTGGGTATTAAGATCTATTTACAAAGATCTTATAATATTGTTTTAGATTAAGTAATGGCATTTACTAAATCAAACACGAAAGTCTCCATTGGAGATATTCGACCCATGTGAATAAATCTAAGTAAAGAATGTTTGAACTATGTATAAGCATTTACTAAGTTAAACATCAAAGAGTCTAAATGAGATTCTTAACCTATATTATATGTCAAAGAATTTAGCTGAATTTAGTATCTACTGAAACTAGATAAGCTAAAGTTACATGAATAGAATTCAATTGGGAATTATTCTGCAAAAGAATTTATCATGTATGATATAATATGAGGATCGCCAAAAACGTATCGTATGACTTTAGGCATGACGAACATATACCAATCTCTATTGATCTAAGTGAAGATCAACTAGATTGAGATCAAGAATACTTATGGTACTTGAAAAGGTACATAGGAATAGTTCTTGATTCAAGGAAATAAAGATATGCTAAATATTGATGCTACACGCATAAACACTGGCAAAGGATCAAGCAAGACCCTTTGGAGTTAACCATTGATAAGGACGAGCTATAGAGCATCGTGTTTTGAAATGGCAACATGGGTTGGAGACCATGAGTTGTTGCGTGGGAAATTAAAATATTAATTTCTATGTTCTAAGATACAGCTGGAAAGTCTTCCACATATCTGTGAACTGCTTGGATAAGTAAATCCAAACAAAGCATCACTAGCAACCTAAACAGTTGAAGTAAAAGTAATTATTGCCTAAGAAGCAATAAAACAGGGTTGTTTAAAGTTCTTCACTGAACTTGGGTTGATCACCTGTCTGCTGGCTCGATGGTTCTTCATTGAAAAATGCGTAGAACCACTCTTGAAGCAAGAAAAACGTCTGCTAACTTAATGGTTCTTCATTGCAAAATGCGTAGAACCACTAATGTAGTAAGAAAGACTAGATCACATAATAAACAAACTCGAAAAGATCTTATCATCATATCTCAAAGAACATTCGATGAAAAGGATGTTAAGATTGGCAAAGCATGATAACTAAACCTATGCAACAAGTGAGAAGCAACACTCACATTGTCGCACTGGAAATCAAGCATAGCTTTGAATTCCATGAATTGTTTTAGAAAATGGGTTTGAGGCCCATGGTTGTAAAACATTGGGGTTGAACATTTATCATATATGAAATGTATTTTCATATTCCATTTAATCTTGGTTTAGTATTAAATGATGAGTCCCTTCAAATTTGACGAAATATTCAAGATAGACTGTCAGGACCAGTCCTGTGACTAAGAAATGTCTATCAAGTGAACTTGAATGTCAAAGGTTGAAAATGGTCCCTAGTCGGAGTTTTCTATAAAATTGGACGCATAGAAAACGTTAGACGACTAGAATGCAAGATGACTAGTAGTTCTGTTTCTTGAACTATGTGGACATGGCAATGTCATAATCATTTGCGTAGATACTTACTTTGGGAAGACTAGTATCGGACAAGACCTATGAAACTTTACTGTAAGAGATGAAAGTCTGTCATAAGTAAATTTCATTAAATTATTAGACACTAAATCCTCAATACCTGAGTGATTTGAGATTACTTGTTTGAGAACTGGTTGCTTTGACGTTGACCAACCGTCGCACCGTAAAAGGAGGCTATAAAGGCAACGCTCAGGTAATCACCTATCAAACGAAGTCTAATCTCAAGATCGCAAGATTGGGATTGTCCTCCCATAAATCGGGAAGAGATGCTTAAAAGTTGTACAAGGCCACTCGGAGAGCTAGAAACTGTGAAATGCATGGCCGTGCTCGGATGAATCATAGGCTATGATTATCTGTTTATTTGATCAGTTGAACTCTGAAACCGAGGAACACCTCTGGACATAATAAGGATGACAACTCTTACCTTATGTTCAAGAGCAAGCATCGAGCGACAAAGGAATTAGGAAATGCACACTTGTCCCTAAGGACAAGTGGGAGACTGAAGGAAATAATGCCCTTGGTCCAAGTATGCATTCTATGTTAAGTCTAATAAATGCGGTTCAGTATTAATTAACAAGTTAATAATTCAGTGAGATCAAGTGAGCTGAATGCCTAGCTAGAGGCCGCTTCAGTTCAAGTGGAATTAATGATATTAATCCACAGCTTACTCTTGACTGAACCCGTAGGGTCACACAAATAGTACGTAAACGGATCAAGTATTTAATGGCATTAAATACTCCATCTATGAATATTCGGAACCGACGGATCTTGGTTTCAGTGGGAGCTAAGATCGTCACAGGCAAGAAATGAATACTCCGGAAACGATGATATTGCCGGAAACGGAAATATGGATCGTATCGGAAATATGAATATTATCCAAGTCGTAGATGTTGCCGGAAACGGAAACATGGTACGTATCGGAAAATATTATTGGAAATGGAAATGTTACCAGAATCGGAAATATTGCCGGAAACGGAAATATTGTCAGAATCGGAAATATTACCGGAATCGGAAAATAATTCCGGAAACGGAAATATTAAATATTTGTTCGAAACGGAAATTAATTCCGGAATCGGAAATATTAAATATTGTTCGTATCGGAAATAAATTCCGGAACTGGAAATTTAATCGGAAGCGTATCGTACGAATTAGCATCGGACGAGGCTTGCCGGACGAAGGCCCAGCACGAAGCCGGGGCCATCGCCCAGCAAGCATGCGCACCACAAGCCCAGCCAAGGCAGCGCCCAGGCCTACCGCAAGGCAGGCCCAGCGCGCGCCAAGGGCCACGGATGCGTGGGCCGTGCTGCGTGGGCTGCTGCTCGCACGCGCATGGGCAGCCCTTGTGGCTGCCGTGTGTGTGTGAGTTTGTGCTCATGCGTGATTCCTGAATCTACAAGAGTCAGTGTATGATTAAATTTCTATTCCTAATTGGATAAATTAATTAAATAGAATTCATGTAGGATTCTAATTTCAATTAATTCGTATCCTACTAGGATTACGATTCCTTTTCCATAACTCTATAAATAAAGGCCTAGGGGTCATAATTTATACACAAGTTTCAAAGTATTCAAAAGTGAGTTTTTTTTTGAGAGAAAATTAAAACACACATCTTGCTCATAAAGTGCCGAAATTTTCTAGTACCTTAAGGGCGATTCTAGTTGGTCAATCTTAAGGCGGATCCGGACGTGCTGTGGACTATCTACGGAGGGACGACACTTGGAGTCCTAAAGACTTGTTCTTGTTCGGTTCGGGCGCAGCTAGGGAGGGCACGCAACAAAGAGTATGCATCTAAATTATGCTATATGATTATGTGTAAATAATATGTTGTCCTGGGTTAATGGTTGTTTCCGCATGATCTATGTAATGTCATATGTATCATAACCTAACACCAAGGTGCATTAAGTCTAATACCAAGGTTCAGATTAATTACGAACAATTAATTCAGTGAGATAAAGTGATCGGAACAGCTAGCTGGAGCAATGCTTCCGATCAGTGAGTTCTAATCTATATTAGGCTCACAGCTTACTCTTGACTGAACCTATAAGGTCACACCAATTACATGTAACCGGATTAAATGAATCGGTAATTCATTTAATAGCTTTTCGGGAATCAGTTCGGAAAAACATAACATACGATACGACCTTGCATCAACATCATATATCGTATGGCGAATATTCGTAAGCTAGGCGAAACAAATAATCGTATCGTACGACGGTGGTTCGTCGTGTACGATACGATGAATAATAGCCGTAAGGCGTTCGTCGCGAATACGAGCCGCAACGGAGCTGCCGGCCTGTCGAGCCAAGCGCGCATGCGCGCAAGGCCCAACGAGCCAGCAAGCTCGCGCAGCGAGCAAGCCAGCCCGCGTGGCTGCGAGTGCGCGCATAAGGAGAGCAGCGAGCAACGAGCAAGCAAAGCGTGGCCCATGGCCCATCGCTGCTGCGCTGTGGGCTTCGGCCTGCAGTGGGCTGCGCGCAAGGGCTTGTGGTGTGTGTGAGTGTGGCCGGTCAAGGCTTTGTGTCTTAGGCGGTTACACTAAATATAACTCTAGGGTTATATTCCACATACAAGTCAGTTTATCCACAACCCAAAACCTAATTCTGAAATTACGTTGTTTTAGTTTTGCTCTCTACTCAAAACTGTTCTTCCCGAAAAAGCAAACACTCTTGAATATTGTCTAAGCTACGATTACCAAGACGGATCTGAATGTGTCGGTGAACCAAATAGAGGAACGACAATTGGAGTTCTTTGTTCGTGTTCATTGATATTAAACTCGGGAAAACACGCTTCAAATGTAAGTATGCGTAATCTGTGCTTTATACATGTTTCCTGGCTTTGGGGATGTTCCGCACATGTTATATGTTTAACTGTATTTCCCTACATCGTCATACCCTAGGAAGCTCGCCGAACGTTCGGCAGTTCGAGCTGCTATGGAGGATGCTTCGGATGACGAAGCGGCGTCAACGAATGTGCTGGAGCCTGGCATGGTACCGCAGAGAGTCCCTACCTTTGACGACACTAATTGGCGACCTTTGGATCTTGTATTTCGGCCAGAGTTTCATCTGTCCCAGCGGCCACGCACCGATTTGGTGAGTCTTGTACTGTGCTTTGAATTTGTCTCTTGAATTTGTATAGATCTTGAACTGATCCACCCATTTGTAGGCTGACGGGGAGCCGATGTGCACATTTTGGTCTTTGAGGGATCTTTATAATGTTTTCCCGGCTGTCTATGATGATGCGGAGGCTCGGGCGATCTGGTTGCACACGGGCCTGGTTGATTTCTGGCATGCTTTGGGAGACTCTCAAGGGAGGATGGGCATCAAAGCCCGACTACAAGCCCTGCAGGAGCGGTGGTGGGATACCACCAACACTTTTCATATGGTCTAGGGGGAGATCACCATTACCCCTTTCGAGTTTGTTACGATTACAGGCCTCCCCTTTTCTGAGAGGGAGGTGACTTTCAACTCCGAGTTGACATGGCATTCGAACGGTGTCAGGGAGTTGATTGACCCCGTTGTTGATTTGAAAACAGATGACACCCGTGCTCCTGTGACGGTGATCATGGCTGGGATCCGCAGTGTCACGGTCCGAGTGTTTTGACACCGGATCCGTGCGGCGCGCTCTTGCCTATGGGACGGCAAGGGCGCAAGCCTTGTGCGGAAAGTGAATCTCAAGGCTCGGGGCACGAGCGGATGTCTGCCTTAGAATGGGCACTCTTGCCTATTAGCGACAAGAGCGAGGGTCGAGGGTCGATCGGGGCGCTTGTGTGCGCACAGCAGGCACAAGCGGGACCGACGACGAGAGTGTATCTGTTTTGCAAGGGATTTTGATGGGTCTTGGAAAGCTTAAAAGCATGCGACAGCACAATATCTATAAAGGCTAGCAACAACACATGAATTAAGCAAAGGCAACTTCTGATGAGAGGTATTGGTTCATACCCCTCATAGAGGTTTATTTTGAATTAGCTAAATTGTCCCAGTGAACACTGGAATTACAGTAACATAATAATTCTTCCTAAAGCCTAGAAAACTATTAGAAAGATCCTAGAAAGCAATAGAAAGGAGAAATACAAGTAAAGGAAGGTTGGATTCTAACATCCTCCCCCACTTAAGCTGTCGACGCCCTCGTCGACTTACAAGAGTTACAAAAGATGAAAGAAAAAGCTCCTATTCTAAACTCTGTAGTCTTCTCTGCGCCGTTGGTTGATGGCGGTTGCTGGAGTCTTCTTGAATCTTGTTGTGTCTCGGTAGGCTGGTGAGTCTTGTGAATCCAAGTCTTCCTTGTTTTTGGTTTCTGGCTCGAAGCGGTTTGGCTTGAGCTTGCATCTTGTCTCTTGTTTCTGATGCGAGGGGGTATCTGAGATGTCGCCTTTCTGAGTGGCTCCATCACTCGCATTGCCGAAAGGAATCGACCCTTCTCTTTTGTCTTTGTGGGGGTACCTGTACTTCGAACTAGACAAGTTTGTCCACCTGCTACAAGCAAAGAATTCAAGTGAGGCATTACAACTGCTTTGCTGGTGCGGAGGAACTCCAATCCAAGCACAAGGTTGAAGTCGTCCATGTTGACGGCAGTGAAGTTAATTTTTCCTTCCCAGTCTCCCAACTTTGCTTCCACCTGTTCTGCCACACCGAGAATCGGCTTGGCTTTGGAGTTGACGGATTTCATGCTACCGCCTCCTTTCTTGAGCACTAACCCCAATCTTCGGGCTTCTGTTTCGGTCACAAAGTTGTGAGAGGCGCCAGTGTCTACCATGGCTCGAGCATTCCTCCCATTTACCACGAGGTCCACGTACATCATGTTTGTGGATTCCTCTCTTGTCTTCGGGCCCTCTTTCCCCATTGCATACATCATGTAGACGGAACTCATTCTGCGGGGTTCTTCGTCCTCATGGCATGCTTCTTCTTCTGTCTCTTTTGGGGTTTCCTCCACGGACATGGCCGACAACTTCCTCTGTAGGTTGTCGATCTCCCCTTTGTGTTTGCATTCCCACCATTTGTGTGGGCCTCGACATAGCAAACAGTTCAGTCTACTAAAGTTTCCCGAGGGCGTGTTGATCTTGGATTCCTTTGTTGATACGGAAGGTGATGACCAGGATTTCTGTGAATCTCCTCCCCCACTTCCTTTCTTGAATCCTCCGACTGAGCTGGACGACACCCTTGAGTCACTTCTCACACTCTTGGGTGAGCTTGGAGTCGGGCCCTCCGAGCTTGTAGGCGTCCCCCTTGTTCCTTCTTCCGAGCGATGACCCCTTCCCGCGGAGTAGTCCATCAATCGCTCTGCAGCAGTCATAGCGGCCGAAAGCGTGTCCACTTTCTCCCTCAATACTTCGCGCTGCGCCCATTCTTGCAGCCCGTGAACAAAGTTGAACAACCGATCTTTCTCATTCATGTCTCGGATGTCCAACATGCAGGCCGAGTATTCCTTCACATAGTCGCGTATGGAGCCCTTGTGGCGGATCTCCTGTAGCTTCATTCTTGCAACAAACTCGGTGTTCTCGGGGTAGAATTGATCTTTGAGTTCCTTCTTGAACTCCTCCCAGGTGTCTATCTTTATTTTCCCTTCTTCGATGTCGGCGTGCTTGGTGCGCCACCACAGCTTCGCATCGTCCGACAAGTGCATGGTCGCGGTATCCACCTTTAGATTGTCACTCAGTTGAAAAATTCTGAAATACTGCTCCATGTCGAAGAGGAAGTTATCAACTTCCTTCGAGTCTCTAGCCCCACTATAGTCTCGAGGTTTTGGAGGTTTGATCTTCATCGCACCACCCCCACTCGAGTCAGTCCTTGCAGCGCGCATCAGTGTCGCGCATTTGTCTTGGGCATCTTCATCTTGCTTCTGGACAAAGTTGAGTTGTTCCTGAAGCGCTTCTTTCTCTTGCATGAGCTCATCGACCGCGCCCTCGAGTCTTTCTATCTCTTTGGCTTGGCCAATCACAATTTCCTCGAGTCGGGTCCAGCTCTCAGACTTGCCTTCTAGCCAGGCTAGTCTTTCTTCGATCGTTTCCATCTCAAATTGCTTGCTTGGGTCTCTCGATGCCTAGGTTTGAACCTTGGCTCTGATACCAACTGTCACGGTCCGAGTGTTTTGACACCGGATCCGTGCGGCGCGCTCTTGCCTATGGGACGGCAAGGGCGCAAGCCTTGTGCGGAAAGTGAATCTCAAGGCTCGGGGCACGAGCGGATGTCTGCCTTAGAATGGGCACTCTTGCCTATTAGCGACAAGAGCGAGGGTCGAGGGTCGATCGGGGCGCTTGTGTGCGCACAGCAGGCACAAGCGGGACCGACGACGAGAGTGTATATGTTTTGCAAGGGATTTTGATGGGTCTTGGAAAGCTTAAAAGCATGCGACAGCACAATATCTATAAAGGCTAGCAACAACACATGAATTAAGCAAAGGCAACTTCTGATGAGAGGTATTGGTTCATACCCCTCATAGAGGTTTATTTTGAATTAGCTAAATTGTCCCAGTGAACACTGGAATTACAGTAACATAATAATTCTTCCTAAAGCCTAGAAAACTATTAGAAAGATCCTAGAAAGCAATAGAAAGGAGAAATACAAGTAAAGGAAGGTTGGATTCTAACACGCAGCACGGACTTATCTGCGGAGCAGAGGGTTCGACTCTGTCTCCTGGCCCTTGTGAGTAGAGTGATGGCCCCGAGCAGGAGTACCCGGGTGCTGGTTGGCTTCCTGGGAGCTTTGAGTGACTTGTGGGCTATTTCAGGCCTCAACTGGGGTGGTCTGGCATACAACCACCTTTTGTATGAAATGAAGAACGCCTCCCGGACTTCACCGGAGAGCAAGGCGAGTGTTGCTTCTTTGTGGAGCGTGCTGGAGGTATTTGGGAGTCCTTGTACTTTGTACCTTGTACTTGTATGTTTGTATCTTGAATTTTGTACACATGGGATTGGACCGATGCTTTTGCTTGTTTTTTTTTGAAAGATCTGGGTGTACGAGCATTTTTGGACTTTGGCGCCAGCTCGTACTGGGGTTCAGCTTACCCGTATGTAGCCTCTTGGGTAGGAGCGGTGCGCAACAGTGTGTCTTTGGCGACCTTCCGCAGAGCTTTTCGGGTTTTTCCTGTTGAGCAGGTATGCCTTTGTACTGCTCTAGACTTTTGTATTTGTTGCAGTTATATACTTGTCTGAGTTATCTGTTTTGTAGGTGATTTGGCGTCCTTTTGCTGGTGCGCCTATACCTGTTTCGACCATGCAGGCCCACTTCTTGTCTAGACGGCGGATCTTGCTCCCGGGGGTGTATCGCCATATCTGGTATCTGAGGGAGCGAGTGTCTCTTCAACATAGTACGAGAGGCAGGCTTGTCCCTATGGACCCACTGGAGACCATGTTGGCAAGGATTGAAGATGTTGCCCATTTCTATTTGGATGCCATGGAGGCTGGGGGCGAGTCCATTTGTCTCCCTTAGGAGAATTTTGTAGATAGGAGAGGCAGTCATGATGGCCTTCTGAAGAGGCTTGCTCCACCTGTACGCTTCGTACTGCCGGTGAGCTTTTGAATTTTTATCTTTTAGTTTTGTATTCTTGTATTCTTGTATTCTTGTATTCTTTGATCATTGCATGAATGTTTGTAGGAGAAGGAGATCGACCCCGACGATATTCCCTATGCTGACAGGGTCATCTGCTATGTTGACTCGGACGGAGAGCAGGTGGAGGTGACTGTTCCGGTGGCTTCTCCTCCGCATCTGAGGTCGTACGATGTTGTACCGGAGCATTATGCAACTGTAAGTACCGTTGTATTTTCTTGAAATTGATTGTAACCTTGTATATGGAAATTGATCTTGAATATTGTATGCAGGCGCCTCGGGCGAGAGTGCGTTGATGGATGCTTGCTATTGATTCCCTGAAGAGGCATTGTGTCAAGCTGACCTAGAAGCTTACTGGCCGGGACAGAGAGGTGCATTCATTGACTGGGAATTTTGTATTCTTGAAACTTGAATAGGGATGTCTGATTCTTGAATTTGAATTTTATATAGGAGCGCCGTAGAGGTCGCAGAGATTCTGTGGACAGGGAGCCCCCGGGGGATACTTCAAGAGAGCAGGACGGACCGAGCTTAGGTCTTGGCCTGGGTTCTGGTACTAGTACTTGTCAGAGGCATTCTGATGTTGATAGGGGAGCTGTTCTCTTTACATATGCTGAGCCTACCAGGCATTCTGTTAGAGGTCCGGGCAGCCTGATGCCTTTTATGTCTCCCCCTGGTACTTATTTCGGAGCGAGTAGCTCCCAGCCTTGGAATGCAGAGTCTTGGGATTATTGGCATGAAGTGGAACGGATGCGCCAGACCCGTGCTTTTGAGATGCATCGCCAGTTTATGGCGATCCCGCAGCCTTATCAGTATCCTTCCCATCAGCAGGGAACTCATCGTCCTTCCGGTACCCTTCGTATTTTGGAGCAGGAGCCTGTTACCCCTGGGATGGAGCTAGACCGGGATCTGGAGATCTATATGAGCCGAAACAGGAACAAGGAGGTTGTGATTGACATTACGGCTGATGATGATTCAGATTGATCCTGCATGGTAGCGAGTTCCAACTTGCCTTAATTGGATTTTTGTATGGGTTTTTGTAGCTTGTATTTAGATTTGAATTTTGTATGGTTTTGTACTTGAATTTTGTAAAGTTTGATTTTTTTGGATTTTTATGGTCGAAAATTTGGATTTTGTATGGTTTGAATTTTGTATGCGTTGTGTGTGCTTTTGAAATTTGTAGCTATATGTATGCATGTAAAATTGAAAAAATTTGCCCATATTTTTGGGTGTATATACCCACTATAAGCCCCCACTTTGACTGAGATTTTTGGTTAGAAAAAGCGCAAGTCAAAGTATATTCAACTTTTTCTTATGCATATGCAGACTCTAAAAATAAAAAATTTGCAAAATTTGCCCATTTTTTCTGGTGTACATACCCACTATAAGCCCCCACTTTGACTGAGGGTTTTTGGTTAGAAAAAGCGCAAGTCAAAGTATAATCAACTCTTGCTTATGCATATGCAGACTCGACTTAGGACGCTGATCTAGGACTAGAATGATTGAATTTTGAACAGATTGACCCGAAATCGGCCCGAAGCGCTGACTCGGACAGCTTGAAATTGCGTGACTTGCGGCTTTTTGAATCTTGAATTATTGGGGCTGCACTAGCTGTCCAAAGCTATAAAGAGTGTGTACTCGGAATCAGAAAGGGGACATTGGGCTCGTCCTTGTTGCAGGTTACCTGTGCCTGGCGCCGGTGTACTTCCATAAATGCAGGTTTTTGTATAAATAGGGAGCTTTCCGGATCATATTTTTGCACCAATCCTTCCTTGATCTTCTTGAAGGAAATAATGCCCTTGGTCCAAGTATGCATTCAATGTTAAGTCTAATAAATGCGGTTCAGTATTAGTTATGCAAGTTAATAATTCAGTGAGATCAAGTGAACTGTATGCCTAACTAGAGGCCGCTTCAGTTCAAGTGGAATTAATAATATTAATCCACAGCTTACTCTTGACTGAACCCGTAGGGTCCAAAAAAAAGTACGTGAACGGATCAAATATTTAAGTGAATTAAATACTCCATTTATGGATATTCGGAATCGACGGATCTCGGTTCTAGTGGGAGCTGGAATCGTCAAAAGGAAAATTATGAATACTCCGGAAATGATGATATTGCCGGAAACGGAAATATGGATCGTATCGGAAATATAAATATTATTCAAGTCGTAGATGTTGCCGGAAACGGAAACATGGTACGTATCGGAACATATTATCGGAAATGGAAATATTGCCGAAATTGGAAATATTGCCGGAAACAGAAATATTGCCGGAATCGGAAATATTATCGGAATCGGAAATAAATTTCGGAATCGGAAATATTAAATATTTGTTCGAAATGGAAATTAATTCCGGAATCGGAAATATTAAATATTGTTCGAATCGGAAATGAATTCCGGAATCGGAAAATTAATCGGAAGCGCGACGTACGAAATAAACATCGAACGAGCTTGCTAGACGCAAGGCCCAACACGAAGCCAGGCCTGCGCCTAGCGAAGCCCGCGCACAGCAGGCGAGCCAGCAGCCCGCCAAGGCACGCAAGGCCCAGCCAAGCAAGCACGCAAGGCCAGGCCCAGCATGCGGCAAGGCCAGCAAGCTGGCGCGCCCCTCGTGGGCTGCGTTGCAGCTGCTGGGCCGAGCCAGCCCACCGCACGCGCGGGCATGCCCCTCGTGGGCTGTTCGTGCGTGTTGGTGTGTTCGTGCATGTTACGAATCCTTAAGCTTCTAGGATTTATCCGATTATACTATTTTCCTGAAACTACTAGAATTAGTTGTTGAGTCAAACACTAAATTAATAGATTTAATTAGAATCTAATTCTAATATAATTAGATAAGTTGAATCCTAGTAGGTTTCTAGTTCCGATAAATCCTACCCTATAAATAGGTGATGGCAATCACAATTTATATACATCAATTCAAGTATTCATATAGTTTTAAGTTAAAAACTAAAGTTAATAATTTGCCACAAAATTATAAACGAATAAACATAATACCTTAGGCTAAATTCTAGTTAATCGAATCTAAGGCGGATCCGAACGTGCTGTGGACTATCTACGGAGGGACTACACTTGCAGTCCTAAACTTGTTCTTGTTCGGTTCGGGAGCAGCTAGGGAAGGCACGTTTCGAATGTATGCATCCTAAATTATGCTAATTGTTATGTGGTAATTAATTTGGATTCCTGGCTTTATGGTTTTTCCGCATGAAATATATGTTTTATATTTTTCATAACCTAACACTTCTTTGCATACTATTTCTTCACGAAAAAGAAAGATAATGGCCATGTCTTTTGAAAATGCCTTGAACTCCTAGCTCAGCTCGTTAGGCAAAATGGAGAAAAGGGAGGTTGACGGCATGCATCTTGGGGTGCTCGCCTCTTTCCGGTTTGTGAAACTTGATGTGCACTTCATTCTTGCTGCTTTTGATGCTTGGGATCCAAATCACCATGTTTTCCGCTTTGGAAACAACGAGGTATGTCCCCTCCCTGTAGAGTTCAGTGCTATATTGGGGTGGCCCTTTATGACGGAGCCATGCATGCCTAGTGTTGAAGAACACTTTTTCTTGGCCTTTGAAAGGTATTTGGGCTTGAAGCCCCCACTTTTGAGTGTTGTTGTATATGGCCGAGGGGTGGATTTTTCCCTCCTTGTCACTTACTTTGTTGGGCTTGATGTCCCCAGGGTTTTCCGCTTGAGGGCCATGAGATTTTGTATCTTTGCTCGCTTCCTCTTTTCAAAACAGGGGTTTGGCAATGGCGATGCCTCCCTAATAGAGATTGTGGAGCAGTTTGCTAGTGGCAGGGACCCAATGCCGCTCGTGATTGGAGAAACATTGATGGGCCTTGATATGCTGAAGTATTACCCTTCTTCTTTGCCGTCGGAAAGTCCGGTATTACTCCAATTAAGGATCTGGAGCTTTCTTGTATATCGAAATTGTACTTGTATTTTGAATGTTGAATTTTGAATTGCTTTTCTTGTATCATCTCCAAGGTCTGGCTTATGGAGAGGCTCATGCTGGTGGCACTACCGGAGAACATAGAAAGCTATAATAGGAAAGGATTCACTGTGCGGCCCATGATGTATGGCCGACTTACATTGGATGAGTGGCGCTGCGCACTCTCTGGGGTTGAATCTTGTATCAGGTGGGTAGTTCCTTGGTGGGGAATTGCTGCTATGAGACATGCACCTGACTCTACTGCTCTGAGGGTGCCTAGCCTCACGATCTTAGTCTTCTACTCTCCTGCTCGAGTGATGAGACAATATGGCTTGAAACAAGAAATCCCTAATTGTGCTGAGGAGCATCTGAAACCCGTTGCACTGAATGCTGATCGACTTGAAGTTTGGAGGCGGTATTGGGTTGCCAAACCATTCTTGAATATTCAATTCCCTCCTTAGCCTGCTACTCTGTCAGCCGGTTATATTGTTTGGATGAAAGGCCCAAGCCAAAGGGACATTTCTCTCTCCGGACCAGCAAGAGTCCGAGGTTCTAGAGCTAGACGCCCTGCATCATCTGATTATGAAGAAGGTGACGGGAGTGTGGCCCGTCCGGTGCTTGACCGTTTTGGGTCCTAGGGATGTTCGTCATCCTCCCGTCTTGGAAAACTAGCAAGTTCCTTCTCCCGCCGCTTGGGCAAGGGGAAGATTGATGAATGATTGCGGGAAGAGCCAGGGGATAGTACTAAAGGTGCTAAGACTCAAGAGCATAGTCGCCGACTCCAGATCTTTGTAAGCTTAATATGTTTGAAGTTGTACTAGAAATAAGTGTTTAAGAGTGTGTTTGGAAGATGTGTTTAGGAATTGTGTTTGGTGGAAGTGAAAAGGCTTTGAACTTTGCTTCACTTGATTCCAACCTTGTACTTTGAATTAGCTTTGAAGGCTTTAGAGCCAAATACAGAGTTATTGTGTTAAATTCCGCTTGAACATGCTCTGCTTTTAAATTTGCAAAGACAACAACAACAATTAAATTTTGAATTTTGATTTGATTTTTAGGACGCCCTTAATCGAGGAAATTTTGAAATTTTTTGTATTATGGTGGTCGGGCCTCGGAATGAGGTTGCCTACGTGTCTCGTTATGGAATCAGGCCGACCGTAGTTCTAATTTACAGAACTTTTTGAACTTGACTTTGAATTTTGAATCTAGAACTTAGACATAGAACTTCTTGAGCTGATCGAGGTTTGTCAAGGAACATAACTCTGTCCCATCGACATCTGTTAATTCGACTGCTCCCCCGGAGAGGATTTTCTTGACAATGTATGGTCCTGCCAAGTTGGGTTTGAATTTTCCCCTTGGGTCCATGATGCCCTTGCGAAGGGCTTTCAGGACAGGCTCGCCTTCCTTGATGTTTCGGGTTCTGACCCTCTTGTTGAAATGTCTGGCCACTCGACGCCGATAGACTTGTACATGGTGAGCGGCTTGAAGCCGACGCTCATCGAGCATGATTAGCTCGTCATATCTTGCTTATACCCATGCAACTTATGGGATTTTGCTTTCGAGGACTATCCTGAGAGAAGGTATCTCTAGCTCAATAGGTTGTACTGCTTCCATTCCATAGACCAATGAAAATGGGGTTGCACCAGTTGAAGTGCCGATTGAAGTTCGATACCCCCATAATGCAAAATGCAGCTTCTGGGGCCAGTCTTTGTAATAGGTTGTCATTTTCATGATGATGGTTTTGACATTTTTGTTGGCTGCTTCGACTGCCCCATTAGTTTGCGGGCGATAAGGCGAAGAGCGGTGATGCTGAATTTTATACTCGGTGAGTCGATCTTCACATTCTCCATGGAAATGGGTTCCCTGGTCACTAATGAACTCGTGAGGAACGCCGTATCTGCATATGATGTTCTCTTGTATGAACTGGGCCACTTGCTTAGAACCCAACACTTCGAATGACCTGGATTCGACCCACTTAGTGAAATAGTCGATTGCGACCAGTATGAATTCATGACCTCCGGTGCCTGTTGGAGTGACTTTACCGATGACGTCGATACCCCAAGCTGAGAATGGCCATGGTGATGATTGAGAATATAGAAATGATGGGGGAATGTGCTTCAGATTCACACACTTTTGGCAGGTAGGACATTTTTAACAAAGAAGTAGCAATCCTGTTCGAGGATGGTCCAGTAATATCGAGCCCTGATGACTTTGAGGGCCAACATCTTCCCATTCATGTGGGTACCACAAATTCCGGCAGGTACGGTTTCCATGACTCTTTGTGCTTCGTGCTTGTCGACACATCGGAGATTAATGCCGCTAGGGGACCTCTTGTATAGAACGCCGCCTTCTATGACGAAATTGGCTGATTGTAGGCGTAAATCTCTTTGAATCTTGCTTAAAAAGTGCGGGGGATACTCAGATTTTTATAGATACCTTTGAATGTCTGTAAACCAAGGCTCATTTCTGTCAGGCTCGACGTCGTCAATAGCATGGACATATGCTGCTTCTTGACGTCGTCAATTTCAGCCATGCCATTTGGAATGTTGATCATTGATGCCAGCTTTGCCAGTGCGTCGGCGAACTGATTCTCCTCTCTTGGGAGGTATGTGTAGAGAAGCTCATCTACTTACTCAGACTGCTTCTCAAGATAGGACTGGTAGAGGGCCAAGCTTTCGCTCCTTACTTTCCACTTGCCGGAAATTTGATTGATGATTAGGGAGGAATCCCCGTACACTCGAAGTTTCTGGACACCCAATGCTAAGGCGACTTCCAGGCCCATAATGCATGCTTCATATTCTGCCGCATTGTTTGTGACGTTGAATTGCAATTTTGCTGACATAGGAATGTGAGTGCCGTCCGGGGATACTAGGATCACTCCCAAACCACACCTGTTCTGATTTGAGGCACCGTCAAAGTGCAGCGACCAACTGTCATCGCTTGTCATTAGAATTTTCTCATTGGGTAAGTCATAATCCTCCTCTTCTGCCTTGATGGGATAGTCGGCTAGGAAGCCTGAGACTGCCGAACCCTTGATAGATTTTTGAGGAATGTACTTGAGATCGAATTCCGCTAACACGACCAACCATCTGGACAACCGTCCGATGAGAGCTGGTTTTTCAAATAAGTACTTGAGAGGATCCGCTTTGCTAATTACATATACTGTATAGGAGAGCATGTGGTGCCGTAGTTTCTTTGTGGCCCAAACCAAGGCGATACTAAGCCTCTCGAGTTGACTATATCTGGTTTCATACTCGATTAGCTTTTTGCTTATGTAGTATACGACATTCTCTTTGCCTTCGATCTCCTGGGCAAGCATGACCCCTACTGCTGAATCAGTTGTTGTAAGGTAAAGCCTGAGGGGAGTCCCCGGTAATGTTGGCTTTAGCATGGAGGATTGGAAAGGTAGTCTTTGATGGTGTCCAACGCTTGTTGACAGTCTTCATCCCATACCTTGGGCTCACTCTTGCGGAGCTTCCGAAATACTGGTTCACAGATCATAGTGAGCTTTGAGATGAACCTACTGATGTACTGCAATCTGCCAAGGAAACCCCGAATTTCTTTCTCATTGGTCGGCGGTTTCATTCTAGGATGTCCTTGATTTTTGAAGGATCAGCCTCGATGCCCCGAGAACTGATGACATACCCGAGCAACTTGCCTGACGTTACCCCGAATGCACATTTTTGAGTATTGAGCCTCATATTGTATTGCCTGAGCCTATTAAAGAATTTTCGAAGTACTGTGGTATGCTCATGTCGCTATTTGGATTTGACAATCATGTCGTCGAAATATACCTCAATTTCTCTGTGAATCATGTCGCTCATAATGGTTGTGGCTGTTCTTTGATACGTAGCCCTCGCGTTCTTCAGTCCGAACGACATTACTATGTAGCAATATGTACCCCACTGAGTGATGAAGGTTGTCTTCTCCATATCTTCCTCTACCATGGGAATCTGATTGTAGCCTGCATACCCGTCCATAAAAGAGAGTAAGGCGTGATTGGCGGTGTTGTCGACCAAGATGTCGATGTGAGGCAATGGAAAATCGTCTTTAGGGCTAGCCATGTTAAGATCTCTGTAATCAACACACATTCGTACTTTTCCATTTTTCGTTGGAACCGGGACGACATTTGCAATCCATTATGGATACTTGGCTCTCGAATAAACCCACCCTCTAGCTGCTTAGAGACCTCTTCTTGAAATTTGAGGGAAACATCCGGTGTCATGCGACGGAGTTTCTGCTTGATGGGATTTGAACTTGGGATGAGGGGAATTGTATGCTGACCGATGCTTGGATCAAACCTTGACATATTATGATAGGACCATGCGAAGACGTCTATGTACTTTGAAAGTAGCTTGATAAGATCATCCCGCTCTGGTTGAGATAGAGTTAAACCAATCTGAACTAGTTTTGGATCACTGCTGTTAGAAAATTAACTTTTTCTGTTTCGTTAATTATGGGCGTCATGTTTTCATGATTTTCAATAGCTTTTAATATTTCAAGGTCAGTTTCTTGTGAAGAAAAGTTGTTTGGATTAGGAGTGTGTTTTGAATTTGGACTTGAAGAGTAGGAGGAAGTTGAAGTGTTATTGAAATTAGCAATCATTACATCGACAACTTAAACTTGAAGTTCGGCCTTTAGAGGCTCTTGATTGATGCGAGACTCTAGCCGTAGACTCTTAGACTCATCACTAGACTCGAAAATTGAAAGATAGACTCTGGACTTGAACATAAGACGCTAATCATATAGATAATTCTTGGGGTACTCCCAAACGTCTTCACCATCATCATCGTCGGGAAGGCTACATCCACAGATCTATGAGACTTGATGCAAAACTTGATTCCAGGTGCTGTAGGGAAAGCAGCGAAGCGGCTCTTGCATGAAGTATTGAGGCCTAGGAGAAACATTCTAACCATCTTCCCTTCTCGTAGCTCAGGCTGGAACAGGCGAGCAGAGGCATTCCACCTGTAGTAGTATTCTTGAACACATTCATTCCTCTCTTGGCGCAAGGCCGGTGTATGCTTGATAGAAGTATCATGGAAGCTAGAACCCTTGGGTGTGAGACAGGCAGGGCCATCCAATAGCTCTTTGAACCAAGGTTCTCCAAATAGTAGATCGAAGTCGGCCGACACGTCGATGACTAGGAATTCAGCATTGTTGTAGTAAGTCTCAAAAGAAAAAACCAGATTGAGGACCCCCAGGATTTTGTATGCAACGCCCTAGAACTTGATGGTCAGCTTAGTGGTTAGCATTAGATCGTACTCGGAGAAGCCCAAAGCCTTCATGTTGGCAAGGGGACAAACGTTTTCTTGAATGTTAGTGGTTACCCTGGGTTCGGGGATCGCCCAGTTTTGAGTTTGTGGAATGAGATGGTAAAAGCTTGGAACCATCATCTCGAAGCCTGGCTTGTACATTGTAGAGATTAAGTTGCATGGAAAATCCTCCTCTTCATCTTCATAGTCATAGGAGATGGCTTTCACCGAAGGAGACTGCTTGGCTCCCGGAGGTAGGGGCAAGGTCTTGTTGTCGACCATATTCTGGATTAAATGCTTGAGCTTGAAGAAGTTTTCAATGTCATGCCCGTTCCCATGGTGGAACTTACAATATGCTGTGGGGTCCTAGCTTTTGGACCTTTTGTCGGTTGGAGGATCTGGTGTGGGACCAATGGGAGTGATGACTTGCTTCTCGGCCAATCGGTCAAAGGCGTCACTATAGGATATTCCGAGGTTGGTAAAGACCCTTTGAGGCCTTCTTTGGAAATTACGCAGATTGGTGTTGCTCTTGAAGTTGTTTGGCTTTGGACCCTGAGGAGCTTCTAAGGCATTGACCTCGTAGACCTTATGTGTCGTTTCAGTTTTCTTGCCCTTCCACTTTTCAGCTTGTGGAGTTGGTGCTACTGGTGCTTTCATTAGATCATCCTCTATATCGACCCTGATGTCATATGTTCTCTTGAAACTTTCCAGGCCTAGGTACTTCATATGAGTATTGTACTTTGGAAAGAGCCCAACAATAAAAATCTTGACCAATTCTCTCTCGGAGGGTCGAGTCACCATTTGGGATTCCATTTCTCTCCATCGGTTGAGGTAGTTAGTAAAACCTTCTTGGGGCCCTTGCCTGAGAACCTCCAATTCTCGAAGAGTGGTTTGAAGTTGAATGTTGGGTTGATACTTCTCCATAAATGCTTTAGCGACCGCTTCCCAAGTACTGGTTTGATGCTCTTTGAGGGAGTAATACCACTTTTGACAGACTGGTTCTAGGGACATAGGGAATACCACGGGGTACAGCTCAGGTTCGACCCCCTTAATGGCCATTGTGGCTCTGAAGTTCTTGAGATGATACATGGGATTGTCAGTTGACTTGAATTTCGGAATATCATTGGCAGAGAATTTGTCTGCCAAGTTTGCCCTCCCCTTGAGATTGTCCTCCATCTAAGTATCGAAATAGTTCTCTTGATTGGTAACCTTGTTAACCAGGCTTTCAGTCTTTTTGGTCAGGTCGCCCGTGGGTGCGACCTGCTCCACAACACTCAAACGGTTGCTTACATTCTCCAGGTTGGTATTGAGGTTGGCTACGGCGCCATGAACTGAGTGATTTGATCGACAATGGCCATTTGAACTGATTCTTGAAAGGGACTAGAAGCTTGATTTGTAGAAGGTGAACTGGTTGCTCGTTCGATGCCGGCTATAAGGGAGGCTAGGGGTGATGGAGTTTTCTTCAACCTTTCTCCTCTTCGGCGAACCCACAGGATCTTTGGACTCCTAGTTATGACACATGACATGATTTTAGAACTTGGACTTCCTGACACATGATATGATATGCATGCAATGAATGAGACCTAGACTTGACTTTAAGTGCCACTCCAAAGATTCGGGATTTTGGATTTTGTATTTGTATTCGGGATTTACAACCCGTTGGAAATATTTGAAAGGAGCTTCATTCTTTTGTGGAGGTTTCCTCCTTGTACTAGAACTTGGGATATTGAAAGGGGATTTCGACCCGTTGGATTTTGTACATCATGAGGGAGTTTTGACCCATCATAGAGCATGGAATATTTTAGGGGAATTTCAACCCGATAGAATTTGGATGAGGTTTGGATTATTTCAAGGGATTTTCAACCCGTCAATGGAACTTGGAATATTTCAGGGGACTTTCAACCCATGGGAACTTGGACTATTTCAGGGGAATTTCAACCCAATAGGAATTTTGAAATTGGACTTGTATTATTTCAAGGGATTTTCAACCCATTTGAAATATTTTAGGAGGTCGAATTGGTATTATTTCAGGGGGGTTTCAACTCGTTGATAGGACTTGGAATATTTTAGGGGAATTTCAACCCATTGGATCTCGAAGTATTTTAGGGGAATTTCAACCCATCTGATTTTGAAGTATTTTAGGGGAATTTCAACCCATTGGATTTTGAAGTATTTTAGGGGAATTTCAACCCATTGGAATTTGTTTTGGGGGATCGAATTTGTATTATTTTAGGGGAGTTTCAACCCGATGATAGGAATTGGAATATTTTAGGGGGATTTCAACCCGATGGATTTTGAATGTATCAAGGGATTTCAACCCGTTGGATTTTGTATTATTTCTAGGGATTTTCAACCCAATGGAATTATTTTTGAATTTTGTATTTGGGAGCAATGGAAAGCAAGAGTTTTTGTAGTTTGAAGGTGAATTTGAAATTCGAATTTGATTTGGAATTTGAGTTTAGAAATGGAAAAGATGCATTTTGTATAGAATATGAGGCTTGAAAATCCGGCATTACGCCGCCATGGATTCTAGGCTTTTTGAAATTGGATTTGGAACTTTTGATTTTTTTGACAAGGGGAATTGAATAGGAACTTGAAAGTTGAAAGTCCGACATTACGCCGCCGTGGACTTTGGATTTTGAGGTGTTTAGTCATAGAATTTTGAATTTGAATTGAATGGGAAAATCCGTCATTACGCCATCATGGATTTGGAATTTGAAGCTTTTGAACATAGGACTTGAAATTTGAAATATTGAATTTAGGAATTCGGTCTTGAAGTTTGAAAGGTTGAATTGAAAAGTCGGTTTATGCCGGCATGAGTTTGGACATTTGAACTTGAGGTTTTGAGATTGAAATTGGTAATTTGAACTTGAGGTTTAAAAGATGGAATTGAAAAGTCGGCATTACGCCATCATGAGTTGAGACATTTGAACTTGAGGTTTTGAATGGTCGAATGGATGATTATGGATTTAGGAATTTGAACTTGAGGTTTTGAACATGTAATTGGAGGTTTGAATGCTTGAACTAGAAAATCCGGCATTATGACGCCGTTGGATTGAATTTGAATTTGGAATTTCGAAATTTGGAATAGAAAATCCGGCATCATGACGCCGTTGGATTGAATTTGAATTTGGAATTTGAAATTTGGACTAGAAAATCCGGCATTATGACGTCGTTGGATTTAATTTGAATTTGGAATTTGAAATCTGGACTAGAAAATCCGGCATTACGACGCTGTTTGATTGAATTTGAATTTGGCATTTGATATTTGGACTAGAAAATCCGGCATTATGACGCCGTTGGATTGAATTTGAATTTGGCATTTGTGCGTGAGGCGTGTTTTTTGGGTTTTGAATCAAATGGAGTGGCACTCCTACAAGACTTTAAATTGGAGATTTTGGATGCATGAATTTTGAATGATGCTCCTAGGGGTTTGGTTTCCTAGTTGGAGGCTAATCGCTTTGGCAAAGCTAGAACTCGAGGTTAGTCATTCACGCGTGCAAAGACGCCCACACAATGCACAAATAGCACGTTGTCACACTAACATGGTATGAAATGCGACATGCAAAGTTCTCAACCTAAGGTCGGTCTAAGTTTTGTATAATGCAAGTGGTCGGCTTTAGGTGTCAAAAGGGTACTTGACTAAGAGGCGGATCCGGCGAGAACTTGCACATCCACCTAAGGGACGTGTGTGTTGGCAGACGACCTCCATGATTGACATCGGGAATGTCAAGCAAATGCCAAGTTTCGGTAGGCACGGAAATGGTCACATACTTTGGTCAGGAACCGTATGGAGAGTCACCATTTCGTTGCCCCCGGGGCTAGCCCGAATGTAGAACACATCCGTATTGGGCAAGGTAGAAATTTGTTTTGCACAAATATGGTTTTCGAAATATACATGAAATGCCTAGAAGTTGAAAATTGAAAATCGCATTCGAATATTGTATTTTGAAAGGCTCGTTTTTCGACCTTCGTTCTCAAGGTTTGGGGGTGTCCTTCGAAATTCAAAAACAGAACTGACTCCCACTCGAGACTTTGAGCAGCATGGGAAACCAGCCACTGGAAGCCACTGTGCTGGATGCAGGCAGTGGCGTTTGGCCCAGGGGCCTACGCCTGGCGTCAGAGCTGGCATCCATAACTTAAGCAAGGCAGTGGCTTGTTGCTCAAAGAATGCTCGCATTATCGAATTTGAAATCAGAACTCCCCAGCAGAGTCGCCAGAATTGTAGGGGATTTTTTTGTACGTGCTCTTTTGTATTCCCCCTACGAGAATATGGACTTGGAGCTTTGTATGTTTTTGAATTTCGAAGGAGTCACCACCAATTTATTTTAAGGGTCACGTTTGGAAGGACCAAAGTTGACTCTGTATTGGATAAGGCATTGAATCTTAGAAACGGATGGGTGAGATCCGAGCAAGGGAACGAGATGCTTATTCCGTGAGCCTTAAAAATTGTATCTGAATGCATGGCCTAGACCATTTTCGAATAACCCTAGTCATGACACTATGTGGGTTTTAGGAATTTAGCACATGCAATTTCTATTTTGTATCACGACCACTTTGCTTTAAAGTTAATTTAAGGGAACCTAAGACCGGTTTGTCCAAGAAATTATCTTTGTTAAGCGTGGTGTAACTTTGCATTTTGTTGTATTTAGCATGTGAGGTGATGAAAGCAATAAACAAGTAAAGCAACATCGCAAAAGAAAATAAATGTGTAATTAGTAAAAAATCCTAGAAAAGGACTAGGTGGGAAACCACATTGCCTAGAAGGACTAGGAAAGTAAAGTTGCATAAATAGTAAATGCGGAATTGAGCGATGCAATATTTAAAGGCGTTATTGAAATTGCAATATTGAAGTGCATAATTGAAAAGGGTTGTGAAATTGCAATATTGAAGTGCATAATCGAAAAGATGCGATATTGAAATTGAACTATTGTATTTGAGATTCGAACGCCAAACGACTTCTTAATAATAAGTGCGTCCGACACGGATTCAAGTCTAAAAATCTCAACTTTAGGACAAGTTGCTCATCCCAAAGTGTCTTAGATTTTGGACATAGAAATTGAACTTGAAATATTGAATCTTGAATATTGAACTTGAAATATTGAACTTAGGAGTCTTGAATCTCAAAGATTAAACCTTTTAATGTTGAAAAGGTTTCATCTTTGATACGCCCCATATTTTGAAATGATTCTAGTTTAAGGAAGTGATTACAAACAACCTTAAACATCATAGAATCTTGAAAATGAAATTTGTACATGAATATTGAAATGAGGAGTCTTGAATCTCAAAGATTAGACCATTTAATGTTAAAAATGTTTCACCTTTGATGTGATCCATAATTTGAAATGATTCTAGTTTAAGGAAGTGATTACAAACAACCTTAAACATCATGGAATCTTGGAAATGAAACTTGGACTTATATATCGAAAAGAGGAGTCTTGAATCTCAAAGATTGGACCTTTAAATATTAAAAAGGCCTAACCTTTGATTACTCCATATTTTGAAGATGATTCTAGTTTAAGGAAGTGATTACAAACAACCTTAAACATCATTGAATCCATAACTTTGTATTTGAATCATAGAAAGTGTTGATTTTGTAAAAATATGTGATTGTTGTAAGTGACACTTTTAAGAGTAAAAGTGCCAACTTTACTAATCATTTTGAAAGAGAAATTATAGAAACATGGTAGATTAGGATTGGGATTCGGAATTACCTAGTTAGGTTTAGGTTAGAATTCCTCTTGGAGCTCCCAATTTCTTGAAAATTTGAGATTTGTATGAGATTTTTGAAGTTTTGTATCTTGATTTTTGAGAGGCAATTTCAGAATTACGACGTTCGGATTGTAATTTTCTCCCCCTGATTGCTTGGAAATCAGGGTTTAAATAGAAAAATGGTTGGCTAAACGCCAGATGACAGCTGTGCCCAGCGCAGCAACGGCGCCTGACGCCGCTGACGTGGCACAGAAGATGCCAAGCAAGGACGATGACACCGTCCTTGCGTTTGGCTTGAGATGAGCGTACCTTTGTACGAAGTGTACGAACTTTGGCACGTAGCTTTCTTGGGGGTTAAGGAAGTTTGCGACTAAAAACTAGCCGTTTTCGGATTTTTGAATTCGGTTTTACGGGACGAGGCCCGACTTGCTCGGTTTTGTGGGTCGGCGCCCGAATTTGGATTGCTTAGTGTCATTTTGACTGGAAAAGGCCTTGTAAGACCAATGGAGTGGTCCATTGGGTGAGATTGTACTTGGATTTTGAAATTGATTTTCGGAAATTGAATTTTGTACCGTGTTCCGTAATGGGAACGGTCTCGGCCATTGGATTTTGGATCTTGGATTTTGGAATATGTTTTAGCAATTGGGACTTCCGCACGGAGTTGTTCCAACCACCTAGCAAGGATAATGGTATCGTCATCATCCCAATTGGGAGACACGATTTAGGTGTCTACAAATACTGTCATGGTTTGTATAAATATTGTCATTGTTGTATTAAAATACTGTCATTGTTTATTAATTATTATCATTGTTGCCGATACTTAGTAATTTGTTTGACTTTTCAACACATTAAGAGAAAATACTATTTTACCCCTTGGTATGGGCGAAAAGTCCGTTGTCACCCAGCGGTGTATCACGCCTCCCCTTCGAGTTGGGCTTTGTTTCAGTATTGGGAAACCGAACAAAATAGTTAATATGATCATCTCAAAATGGAAAAGTGTAAAATATTTACTCTGTATTGATCAAACATTTCTTATGGCATTGTGTGTATGATAAAAACATCAATCGTCGGCCTAGAGTCGTAGGCCATCTTTGGTCGAGTCGAGGGTGTTAACCCATCGTGAAATGTGTGTAGGGTTTTGAGATATTTATTTTGAGGAGTCATCAGTAAATTTTTACCAACCTCATTGGACTCACACTTAGAGACACGGTAGGGACAATCCAATTCAAGGTACCCTCATTTTATGAATTTATTACAAATTGATGATAATTTCGTTTTAGGTAAATGAACTAGAGATTGGATACCGGAGGAGATGCTCTACTTAATTAGTTAATGTCAATTATTGTTTTATCCAAATACCAACATCAAAATACATTTCAATAATCCTTCTTTTACGAGAATTGTACTTAGAGGATTATGGGTCAGTGTGAATCATGCTTGCTTGGAAAAATGACAAGACAACTTTTTTCTAAAGTTGGCGAAAGAGCAAATGATATATTAGCCTCATTCATACTTGTGTCTACGGCCCAATGAGTTCAAATGCTAGAGCTGGTTCAGCTAATTAATTATTTTTACTTATGACTTTAGTAGATATGGTTATGTCTATTAATTAAGCATAAGTCTGAATCATTTACCAAGTTTAAGGAACTTCGTAATGAATTAGAGAATAAATTAGGCAAGAAGGTAAATAGCCTTACCCGTTATCACGGTGGTGGTAATATCTTGGTAATTCTTTTATATTAGTCGGGAAAAAGGAATTATAAATATAATGAATTATTGATAAAGGGAAAAACTAGGTCGTTGCTAGTCTTACACCTAGATCAATTCAAATACCTAAACTAACCACAAGAATCAAGTAGAGTGGCAAGCAAAGGGTCGATATCCACAGAGAATTGCGAGTTTCGTAGCTAGAAATGCTAACATAAGCTAGTTCGAAAAGGGATTGGTTGTTGAAAAACAAATATTAAACTAAGCGATTACAATGTTGAACAAAGATTAAAAACACTAGGGAATTGGGGTTCACCAAGGGGTACATGTAATAGGGGATTAAGGATTTGGGGATTAACTAAACTTGCAAAGACAAATTGAAAGGGGAATCGATCTTTAATACTCTCAAACGATGAATCATGCTTCCGCAATCAACCCAAAGGCTAAGAATCAATCAAAATAAATCCGATCGAAATCATACAACGCAATGACTCACAATCCCTTGCCAAATCAATGCATCGTATTCCATTGAACAAGCAAAGTTACGTCTAACCAAGCAAGCAACGAGGAACCCCCCAACTTATACATTTAATTGCAAAATCTAATAAATCCTACCTTAAAACCCCATACATGGAAACCCTAGGATACACCCAAACCACTAGATGAAGACTACTCACTCATGGACTTGACTACAAATTTCAACATGATAAATTCGATAGGAGTATGCATTTCCGAATAATCAAAGCAAAAATCCCTAACCAAATAGTTCAAGCTAGTTTCATCATGGGAATAAAATCTATAAGCAAAACCATCATCCACAATACAATCAAAATCACCAAATCTTAAAAGATTAGCAAAGAAACTAGTAAGTCTAATTATAAAGTATTAGGAAAAGCTAAACAATCAAACAAGTAGGAAGGAAAAATATGAAAGTGCCTATTTTTGGGGGTTTTTGATTAATGAGAAAATAAGAGACAAAAGTAAGAAAAATCATAAATTAATGACATTAAATGGAAATAAGAGTTGAGAATTTTTACAATGAAGCTTCAAATCCAAGATTAGGGAGAATCCCAAGCAATACAATGAGCAATGAATGAAGTTCTCCTCCTTTCTTTCTCTAAAAAATTTCAGACTACTTTTGTAAAAAACTAGGTATTCTAAAAGTTCCTAAAATGCTTTAAACAGTCCCGAAAAAACGGCTCAGCGCTGGCAGCAGGTTCGGCCGAACATTAAGAAAGTTCGGCCGAACTAAGAGGCAAGTTCGGCCGAACATAAGGCAGGTTCGGCCGAACCTGGGAAGAAACAGGAACTGCTGATTGCGTGGTTCGGCCGAACAATTTGGGGAGGTTCGGCCGAACATAGGTAAGTTCTACCGAACTTTTGGGAGTGTTCGGCCGAACTCTGGGCTTGATTGCTTCAGGTTGTTCTGCTTCAGTTCGGCCGAACACTTCTGAAGTTCGGCCGAACATCTTGAGTTCTTGATTCCTTGACTCCCTTCTTCCACTTCGAGCTTTCCTTGGATACCGTTGACTTCCATTGACTTTTCCGTCCGTTTTACTTGTTATCCTACACATTAACAAACCCGTGAAAAGCAAAAGCTTGACAAAAATTAAGAAAAACAAGGCGAAAGGACGGTAATTAGGAGAAACCGAGTCAACTAAGCATGCAAGAGCAAGGGGACTAAAATGAGCATAAAAGGGGATGAAAACAAACAATAACAAGAATAAAAAGAGGCAAAATACTATCCTAAGAGTGACATAAATGTCACTTATCAAACTCCCCCAAGATAGACTTTTTCTTTCCCTCAAGCAAAACAAGAGAAGAACAAGGGAAATACGAGATTTTATTCAAACAAAACAAAAAGGAAAAACGGGGGAGAGAATATACACTAACTCACTGTCGTAGGAATCACGATTGCATTTAAGCACATGCAATAAGCTCTTTAAACCCCTAAGTCATTCTAGAGGGCGAGTGAGATCTCGTAAGGGTTTTCCTCGAGTTTTACCCATAACTCAAATGAAAATAGAAATAAAGAAAATTAAACTACACGATCATGCCCAAGTTAACCCATCACGGAAGTGGTCCACAAATTAAGACAATTGAGTGACTCTTCGGAAAATCTTCTTCCATATGTATGCCAAAGTTAGGAGTAAAGGTGAGGACTAATCTAAATTGCTGGAGGACACTTCCATTAGCGCTTTTACTTGGTACATTAGAGCACATCTAGCTATTCAAAAGGTTTCATAAGCTATACTTTGGTTAAAAGAATCCAAGAATAATGGCCCACCTCCCTCAAATGCACGATTAGACCCCCTTTTGCTTCCCTCTACTCAAGACATGAACGAGTGAAAACTAAGCGTGGGAGGCATCCACAAATTGACCTCTTATTAGACTTTTTTTTTTCTTTTTTTTTTCTTTTTTCACGCCTTTTTTAACTGTTTTTGGCTTTTTCTTTTTCCCTTATTATGGGATTTTCTCTTTACAAGAATAAACTTTATTTGAACAAAGAAGATGAAAAATATACTTGTGGCTTATGATGCCACTTATTGAATGATACGAAGGTAAAACTAAGTCTTTTGTAGAGTTTCACTTTGGAGGGAATAAGGGTACACTTAGGGTCTCAAGGGACCACATATTGGGTTACTTTTATTCAATGATGAGCAAATTAGACAATTTTTCAAGCTAGATGGCAATTGCACGGTTGAAGACTAACTTTAGTGGTACAAGGAGCAATAGAGATTAAGCAACTCCTAGAACACCCTAACTCTAGCATACATTTTTCCGAGAACAACTCCTACAAATTCCCACAAAGGCCTAAAAAAGGGAACCACATTAGATTTCATCATTTGGGCATCGTCCTTGGGCATTTTTGACCGTTTATTAAGTAATAAAGAAAGACCTTTATTTATTTTAATTTATTTACAAAAAGAAAATTGCGAAAGTTGAATAAAAAGCGAAAATAAAAATAATAAGTGAAAAATCTTTTTGTAAATTTAAGTTTTTTTTTTTTAGAAATTAAGAAAAGAAAATAACAAAAATTAAGAAAAGAAAGTGAAAAGAAAATAGCAAAAATTAAGGAAAGAAAGTGAAAAGAAAATAGCAAAAATTAAGAGAAGAAAGTGAAAAGAAAATAACAAAAATTAAGAGAAGAAAACTCAAATGAGAGAAATTGTTAGTCATTTTGGATTTTTAGAAATGGGAGCGATCATCCACTAAGGATATCGATGAGACATGAACCAAACTCCACAAGCATACACCCATCATACTCATAGCAAGCAAAATCAAACAAGCAAGCAACATCATCAAGCAACCAACACAACCAACACGCAATGGCAACAAGCAACAACCACCAACCATCAACCATCAACCAACAAGCAATAGCAACAACTAAGCAACCACCAACAAGCAACAACTACCAAAAGCTACCCTTTCCAACCCACCACATGCTCCCAAGTAACATCCCCCCAAGCTAGCTAAAATCTTCCCCCAAGCTAACCATTTTCTCGTCCTCGAGCAACATAATCTAATCAAGGCCCCAAAAAAAAGGGGGGGGGGGAGACTCAAGCATCATCCATATGATCATCACCGTCCTCTTGAGGAGGACGGTAAGGATAATAGATGCCCGATGGATCATATTCACTAACAAAATCGGGCGGGGTCGGGGAGATGTTGTATTGGCTATCCACATCGGGCCCGGAGGCGTTGGTGTAGTGTGGCCAATCATACCTAGGGGCGGTGGGGAAAACCGACATGGATGGCGCTTGGTATGTCCCCCAACATGCCCCCAAATTTTCAGAACGGAGAGGGTAAACATCGGGGCATGCCGGGTCATACGCAAAGTCCGCCCCGCCCAGCCTAGTCCAATCATAAGGAGGGGGAGGGGAAATTCTCTCCTCAGGGGGAACATGGCCACTATAGTATGGATAGGTGAGTGGTGCGCCATCTCCCCCCCAACGAGGAATTGGCCCTTCTTGGGGCGGGTGGTTAGGGTAGTTCAAGTACGGGTCAATGAGGTTGTTCCTCACATTAACATCATAGTTTCCCCGTGCATAGTACCCCCCAGTGATCTTGCCCGTGAAGGATATCACTAAGGGTACTTTGAATACCCTCAAAGCTAAATGGGGAGGGGTTAGAGGAAGATGACGTACCTTGCTCCCCTTGGGGAGCTTGTTGCCGGGGTACTCTCACCCTTTGTTGCGGTGGCTCGGTTACCACCAACCTTAGACCACCCGGGATGTCTTGTGCCTCGATGGCCCATGGGTGGGCTTTGGTGCGATCAATCTTTGTGAGGTTGTGGTTTGGGAGGACATACCATTCTTGTTCCTTGTAGACCACGGCGATCCACCTAGTATCCTTCCTTTTAGTGTAGTTGATGAACCGTTGGCTTTGGAGGGCCGCAATGTTGAGAAACTTGTCATCCGGGCCACCAATGCTAGCGAGACCATTCAACCTTCCCGCAAGATTCCCTTTTTTCATTCTCATGGTAATGAGGGTGACCATGGCTCCCATGTGGATTTCTCCCTTCACGGTCCCATCCCTAGTGCCCAAGCACCGGCTTATGAAGGATGCTACACAATCATAGCGGAAATGTGGCATTGGTTTGTCGGCCAAACATAGACTAGCAACCTCGTCCTTAATCATGGCTCCTAAACTTGCCTTGAAGAAAATGGAATAGGCAAGCATTCGAGAGAAATATCGGAGGGCTAGGTGAATGATTTCCGATGCTTTGGATTGGTTTGTTTGGAAGTGGGCATGCTCGGTGATTTGGCTCAACCAATCGCTCTCATTATAGGCAAACCCGTTGGTTCCTAGAGTTGTGGCTAAGTTGGTGTGGGCTTCACCATCTTGGGGGAAACAAAATAGTGCACCCAACTCGGAGGAGCTTAACTCATGTGATTCATTGAAAAGCCGAAAGTGGACTTGCAACCCATCATCCGTTGAAGTTGTCTCTATGGAGGATAGGAATTCTAGAGTGAGCTTAGGATAGGTCTCGCAATGTAGCTTTATGAATTCCTTTAATCCGAAGTTCTCAACCAATAACATCACTCCATCCTTAAGCCTAACTGAAACTAGAGTAGGCTCGTGATAGAATGTTGTGGGTCGGATTTTCTAGAGGAGAGCCGCTCAAAGTTGTCCCAATGCTTTTGGGACTCGAATTGGGTGCCATAGGTGGTTGAGACATTGGTGGGTGGGCTGATTTGTGAGGAAGAACCAACATCTCCTCCCCTTCTCTTCTTTGTTGGCTTAGGAGGCATAATGTGTTTGGAAGTTCGGTAGATGTTTCAAAGGTTACTTCACAAGGTTCTAATGGTTTATCAAGGACAACAACAACAAATCCCCAATGCAAGAGACAACTATCAACTCCAATAACACACCCACAAAAAAAATTTCAACTCAACCTCCAAAACTACAACCACAATACGTACAAAAAGAATAATCCATCAACAACACATATAAACTACCAACAACACATAATCCATCAATAAAGCAAATAAAAATCAGTAATTTCTCAATTCACAATCAACAATTTCTCAAACCCTAACATATGAATTTCGAAGATTATAGCATGAAAACAAGTAATAAGATGCAAATTAGGCTACTCAAAACCATTAGGGAGATGAATAAGACAATAAAACACCCTTACTTGCAACCAATTTGAAGAATTTGAGAACGTTGATGAATTCCCCCAAATTTGCAAAGTTGAGAAAAATCAGATTTTTTGAAGTTTTTATGGACTTGAATGAAGATCTTGTTGTTGTGGAGTTGATTTGTGAGTGAAAGGAGTAAGGATTTGTGATGGAGTATGGAGAGGAGTTGAATTTTTTTTGCAATGGAGTATGAGGATGAGAGAAAATGAGAGTAGAAGAGAAGAAGAAGTGGGTCGAATGTTTTGAATGAGAGGAGAGAGAATCGGGCAAAAAGAAATAAAGGGGCCGAATTTCCCCGCAAGTTCGGCCGAACATTAAGAGAGTTCGGCCGAAATCCCTAATGTTCGGTCGAACTTTCTGAGAAGTTTGGTCGAACTGGCAAATTGAGGGCTTCTGTTTCCCGACTAGTTCGGCCGAACAATTTCAATAGTTCGGTCGAACTTGCTCAACGTTCGGTCGAACCGTGGTAAAATTTCTCCCGAACTCATAATTGTGGAGCTACTGATTCTCCTGAAAGTTCGGTCGAACATCATTAAGATCGGCCGAACTTTTCTTCAAGTTCGGTCGAACTTAAAGAAAAGTTCGGACGAACCCGCTTTTTAAGAGTTCCCGTTTCTCAGAAAAGTTCGGCCGGAAAACAAGAAGTTCGGTCGAACTTTTCTTCAAGTTCGGTCGAACATGAGGAAAAGTCCGGCCGAACTCTAATTTTTGGAGTTCCTGATTCTCATTGAAGTCCAGCCGAACAAGAAGGATTTCGGACGAACTTTCCTTCTAGTTCGGTCGAACTTCTTCAAAAGTTCGGTCGAACACCAATTTTGGGTGATTCTGATCTCATGAACGTTCAGCCGAACAATAAGGAGTTCGGTCCAACTTTCCTTCAAGTTCGGTCGAACCTAAGGAAAAGTTCGGCCGAACCCACTTTTGGAGTTCCTGATCTCCACCTAGTTCGGTCGAACCATGAGGTGGTCCGACCGAACTTTTTGACTTGTTCGACCGAACTGCTCCATTGTTTGGCTGAACTTGACCTGCATCAAAAACAAATCTCCCCTTCCCTTATCATTCATGCCATGCATCATATACTCAAAAACCGATGACTAACAACAGCTCACCAAACACCATAAATGCCAAAAAGTAAAGAAATAAAAAAAATTAAAGGACAAGGGTTAGAGATCACCGGGTTGCCTCCCGGCAAGCGCTCTTTTAACGTCACTAGCTTGACGTATCTTCACGGAGAAGATCAAGTGATTGCTTGAAGATGTGTTGTGAAAACCGTCCCAATGTGGGCTCCTTCGAAATACTTTTTCACTCTATTACTGTTGACCTTGAAGAAGTCGCATTTGTCTTTATTCCAAAGCTCCAATGAACCATAGGGCAACACTTTCTTTACCTCAAAGGGACCGCTCCATTGGGATTTGAGTTTTCCGGGAAAAAGCTTCAACTTTGAGTTGAAGAATAAGACTTTCTCGCCTTCTTGAAAGTTCTTTTTTGTGATTTTCCGGTCATGATATTCCTTAGACTTGGCCTTGTAGATACTTGCCGAATCATACGCATTCATGCGCAATTCCTCTAGCTCATGCAAGTCTAGGAGTCTCTTCTCTCCCGCACTCTTTAGATCAAAGTTGATATGCTTGATGGCACTTGAGGCCTTGAATTCCATCTCTACCGGAAGGTAGCAAGCAACTCTTCCCATACACGAGCTTATATGGTGTTGTTCCAATGGGAGTCTTGTAGGCCGTTCTATAGGCCCATAGGGCATCATCAAGCTTCAAAGCCCAATCCTTACGGTTCGAGGCTACCGTCTTCTCAAGAATGAGTTTGATCTCGCGGTTAGAGACCTCCGCAAGACCACTTGTCATATGGTGGTAGGATAAGCCTCGCCTTTGGATGACACCATATTTGGAGAGAAGGTTTGAGAAAGCACCCTTGAAATGAGACCCACCATCACTAATAATTTCCTTGGGCATACCGAATCTAGGAAATATCACCTTCTTGAAGAATTGCATGACCACTTTAGCATCATTTGTAGGGGTGGCAATGGCTTCAATCCACTTGGACACATAGTCAACCGCTAAAAGTATGTAGGTGTTCCCTTGCGAAGATATGAAAGGCCCCATGAAGTCAATAGCCCATACATCAAAAATTTCAAGGTCAAGGATGGGATTTTGAGGCATTTCATCCCTCTTGGAGATATTCCCAACTCGTTGACACCTATCACAAGTTTTCATAAAAACCCAAGCATCCTTGAAAAGAGATGGCCACCATAGAAGAGATTGCAAAACCTTTGTCGTGGTTTTGGAGGCACCCATGTGACCATTACTAGGTGAGGAATGACACATATGAAGAACACCTTGAATTTCATCATCCGGAACACACTTTCTCAAGAGATCACCAACACCTCGTTTCAATGGACACGGGTCATCCCAAATGTAGTGCTTGCAATCATGCCTCAACTTTCTCCGTTGTTGGGAGGTGAAGTCCGGAGGAATCACCCCACAAGCTAGAAAATTCACAATATCGGCATACCAAGGAGTGACCTTGGTTTGAATGGCATAGAGGTGATCATCCGCAAAAGTCTCATCAATGGGGAGATTTTCACCACTTCCCTTCACTTCCAACGTAGACAAGTAATCCGCCACTAGATTCTCGGTTCCCTTCTTATCATGGATCTCGATATCAAATTCTTGAAGGAGGAGGATCCAACGAATAAGCCTTGGATTGGCATCTATCTTAGCAAGAAGGTACTTCCAGGCCGAATGATCCGTGTAAATGACAATTTTGGAACCGAGGAGATAAGGACGGAACTTCTCCAAGGCATAGACCACCGCAAGAAGCTCTTTTTCCGTAGTGTCATAGTTCGCTTGCGCGTCATCAAGAGTCTTGCTTGCATAAGCAATTGCATGAAGGGCCTTACCATCTCTTTGCCCAAGCACCGCCCCAATGGAAAAATCACTAGCATCGCACATAATCTCAAATGGTAGCTCCCAATTGGGGGGTTGAATGATGGGTGCCGTGACGAAAGCTTGTTTGATCCTACTAAAAGACTCAAGGCATTCATTAGTCAAAACAAAAGGGACATCCTTGACAAGCAAACTAGATAGTGGCTTAACAATTTTTGAGAAATCCTTGATAAACCGCCGGTAGAAACCGGCGTGACCAAGGAAACTACGAATCCCCTTGACATTGATTGGGGGAGGCAATTGCTCAATCACTTCTATTTTGGCCTTGTCAACTTGGATTCCCTTGCTTGAAATCACATGACCAAGGACAAAGCATTACTCAACCATACAATGACATTTTTCCCAATTCAAAACAAGGTTCACATCTTCACATCTTTTCAATACTTTTCCTAGATTGGCTAGGCATGAATCATAGTCTTCTCCATAGACACTAAAGTCGTCCATGAAGACTTACATGATTTTCTCAAGAAATTCCGAAAATATTGCCATCATGCATCGTTGGAAGGTTGCCGGAGCATTGCACAACCCAAACGGCATCCTTCGATATGAAAAGGTGCCAATTAGGCATGTGAATGTTGTCTTTTCTTGGTCACTTGGATGGATGGGAATTTGGAAGAATCCCGAATATCCATCCAAGAAACAAAAATATTTGTGCTTGGCAAGCCTTTCCCACATTTGATCAATGAATGGTAGAGGAAAGTGGTCTTTTCGGGTGGGGGTATTTGGTTTGCAATAATCTATGCACATGTGCCAACCGGTCACAACCCTAGTGGGGATCAACTCATCATTATTGTTCTTAATGACGGTCATTCCCCCCTTTTTGGGTACTACTTGGACGGGGGAAACCCACTTACTATCCGAAATCGGATAAATGATTCCCGCATCCAATAGTTTTACCACTTCCTTCCATACCACTTCCCTCATGTTGGGATTCAATCTCCTTTGAGGCTCAATGGAAGGTTTATGACCTTCTTCAAGAACAATTCGATGCATGCAAAAATCCGGGCTAATCCCTTTCAAATCACCAATGTTATACCAATGGCCTTTTTATATTTTCTCAAAACATTTAAGAGTTTGGAAAGCTCTTCATCATTGAGTTTAGCATTGACAATTACCGGACTCGCATCATCAAGGTAAGCATATTTGAGAGTAGAGGGGAGGGGTTTGAGTTCAAGCTTGCTTACCTCCTTGGTGGTCTCAACGGACACCAAGGGCTCTTCACAATCCATAGCTAAAAGCATCTCTTGAGTCTCCATGGTGGCATTGCATTCATTGGGATCATGCACAATAACATACTCAAGAACATCGTTAGTAGAATGCATATGCATGCTCATAGACTCATTGACAATCTCATCAAGGATATCAATTCTTTTACAATCATCCATATTGGAGGGGCATCTCATGATTTGGTTAAGTTGAAACTCAATTTTCTCATCCCCAACACTAAGGGATAATCTACCACCTCTCACATCTATGATTGCTCCCGCGGTGGCAAGAAAAGGTCTTCCTAAGATGATTGGGACATTAGGGTCCTCCTCCATTTCTAAGACCACAAAATCTACGGGAATAAAGAACTTTCCGATCCTCATAGGCACATCCTCTAGCTTTCCCAATGGAAGCTTCACCGAACGGTCGTCTAATTGGAGGGACACTTGGGTAGGCTTCAACTCTCCCACATTCAACCTTTGAAAAATAGAGAATGACATTACACTCACACTTGCTCCTAAGTCACATAGGGATTTATCTATGACAAGTTCCCCGATTGCACAAGGGATGGAAAAACTCCCGGGATCTTTCAATTTCGTGAGCAACTTATTTTGGATAATGGCACTACAACTTTCGGGTAGGCTAATAGTCTCAACCACATCCACAACCCTCTTCTTGGTTAGGATCTCCTTCAAAAACTTGGCATAAGTAGGCATTTTCCTAAGGGCTTCGGCAAAAGGAATTTTCACATAAAGGTTCTTGAGCACTTCTTGGAATTTAGCAAATTGATCATCGAGGTTAGCTCCGGAAAAATGAGATGGGAAAGGCGATTTGGGCTTGTAAGGAAGGACCACTCTCTTTGGAACTTCAACAACCATCGGCTCACTCACCACAACCTCTTCCTCATCTATGGTGGTTTCAACAATAGGCTCACTCTCATCAATGAGCTCACTCTCTCCTTGGGTTGGACTCTTAGTAGTTGAATTCACAAGGTTTTTCCCACTTTTTGTCACAATAGCATTGGCTTGATGGGTCTCACCGGGACTAATCCCTTGAGGGGTAAAGAACCGGGAACTCTTGAAGCATTAGAGGATGCCAATTGCGCAATATGCGTTTCAAGCATTTTATTATGGGTGGCCATGGAATCAAACTTTTGGTTGACTTGAGTCATGAAAGTTTTGAACATTGTTTCAATATTGGACTCTTGAGAAGATGGAGCATCGAGGAGTGGTCTTTGAAAACCGGGAGGGTGATTTTGAAAGCTTTGTGGTGGAGGTGGCTTTTGAAATTGAGAAGAAGAGGAGGATTGACCTTGGTAGCTCCCTTTACTTTGATAGCTTTGTGGTGGTGGTGGTCTTTGGAAGTTTGAGGATTGGCCTTGATTTTGAAAATTTTGGGTATAGTTTTGATTCCTTGGATCCCCATAATAGCTTGAACTTCCACCCTCATAGTTTCCTTGATTTCGACCATTCCCATGGTTTTGAAATTGGTTTTGACCTTAGGTTTGATCATCCTTCCAACTAAACCTCGGGTTGTGCCTCCAACCGGGGTTATAGGTGTTGGAATAAGGATCAAACCGTTGGTTGTTTGCATTATTAAAAGCATTAACTTGTTCCATGGGTTGGTCGAAAGGATAGAAATATGAAGAGGGATGCTCAAATGAACCACAATAATCACAAGACAAAGCACAAGACATGACACTAGAAGGGGATTGGGGAGTAGAAGGACAGAAGGGATAGAATTGGACATTTGAAGTTGTGTAACGAGAGCATCAAACTTGGTGCTCAAAGCATGGATCGGCTCAAGGTCGTACCTTCCTCCTTTCTTGTCACATTCTCTTCTATCATCGTTCCAATCTTCAAAATTTCGGACCACATCATCAATGATGTCAAAAACCTCTTCTAAGCTCTTCTTCATGATTGGCCCCTCGGCTCCCGCATCTAGGGCCGTCCTAGAAGCCTTAGAAAGTCCGTGGTAGAAGCAATGGAGAAGCACCCCCATCTCTATGCCATGATGTGGGCATTGTCGAAGAAGCTCATTAAATCTTTCCCATGACTCTTGAAGGGTTTCTTCGGTCCTTTCCTTGGACCGGTAGTCCGCGGTTTGTGCGGGGCTACTATATCTGTTGATGAATGCCTCCGTCACCTAATTCCAAGAGATCAATGAGTTTGGCTTGAGGTCATCGAGCCACTTTCTTGCATTACCGATTGTAGGGGTTTTTTTTTTGCGTATGTATTGCAATTCCCTACAAGGGGGCGGTTTTTAGAAACCATTGTTTTTTTGTACCTCGAAGGAGTCGTCGCCAAACATTGTTTAGGGTCTTGTTTGGAAAAACCGCAAATGACTCAATTAGGATAAGACTTGAATCTTCGAAACGGATGGGTGAGATCCGGGCACGGGAACAAGATGCTTATTCCGCGAGCTTTAGAAATTATTCGAGTACGTGACATAGCATTTTCGAAAATACCCTAGTTTAGACTATGTGGGTTTGATTTTATAGCAAATAGAATCTCTAATTGTATGGTGGTCACTTTTCTTTAAAGGTAATTTAAGGGAACCTACGATCGGTTTGTCCAAGAAATTATATTTGTTAAGCGTGATGTAACCTTGCATTTTGTTGTATTTAGCATGTGCGGTGATGAAAGCAATAAAGAAAATAAAGCAACATCACAATTGTAAGTAAGTGCGGAATTAGTAAATACAAGACCCCCTAGAAACGGAGTAGGGATTAGGTCCACATTGCCTAGAAGGACTAGGCAAGTAAAGATGCGGAATTGAAATGCGGAATTGAAAGTGCGATATTGAAATTGCGGTATTGAAAGGTGCATAATTGAAATTGCAATATTGAAAGGTGCATAATTGAAATTGCGATATTGAAATTTGTACTTGGGCACATGAGATTCGAACGCCAAGCGGCTCCTTAAAAATAAGTGGCGCGTCCGAAACGAATTCAAAGCCAAAAATCTCAACTTGGGAGAAGTTGCTCATCTCAAAGTATCCTAGATTTTGCATATAGAACTTGAACTTGAAAATTTGAATCTTGAAATATTGAACTTGAAATAATCGAACTTGAACTTGAACTTGAAATATTGAACTTGTACTTGAAATATTGAAACTTAAGAGACTTGAATCTCAAAGATCGGGCCTTTTAATGTTGAAAAGGTTAGATCTTTGATGTGCTCTTATTTTGAAAGGATCCTAGTTTAGGGAAGTAGTCATGAGCAACCCTAAACATTGTGGGATCTTGAAATTTGAAAACTTGAACTTGTATATTGAAAAATGGAGTCTTGAATCTCAAAAGATTAAACCTTTAGAAGCTAAAAGGTGTCATCTTTGATTACTCCATACTTGAAAGTGATTCTAGTTCAAAGAAGTGATTGCAAACAACCTTGAACATCCTTGAATCTTGATGTAATAGCCCATATTTTAAGCATCTCTTAATATGTTGTTAAGTATAATTGTTCTCTAAATCTCTAAAAAAAGAAAAAAAAAAAAAATCTTGTGCGGTTTAAAGTTTTATTAATGATCGAGTTAAGATCCTTTTCTAACTATATTAAACATTACTTCTCGAATCATTACAATGAGCTGGAGTTTTGAAAATAATATGTTTAAACTCAAGGATCTATTATGAAGCTAAGATTTAATACTTTTTAAATAAATAAAAAATAGCAAGAATGCTTTACTTTAATTGATATTTTAAATTCTCAAGTAAAGCAATTATAAATTATTTTAACAAAGATTTTTAATAAACTAAAGTTAATTTATCATAACCTAAGCTTGGAAATCTGATTTTTGTTTTTTGTTGTTAATAGAGCCATGTGTCATGAAATAGCAATGCAAACTCCTCATTCTCTTGTCAAATGACCCATTACTCCTTGGTGAGTCATTCTCTAAGAAGCCAGAGAAGAAAAAAAAAAGAGAGGAAACCCAAGCCCCTCACTTCCCTCTCCACCCCCGCGTCTCCCTCTCTCATTCTCTCGTAACTCCGCTGCACCACCACCTTTACCGCCGCGCCACCACTCCTTCGTCTCCTCCCTCCCGCCGCCTATACTATTGTTGCTGTCATTGTTGGGTGTTGTTGTTGTTGATGAAAGTGTTCTAGCCCCTCTCTTATTCTCCCTCCATCTCTATCTCGATCTTCTCTTTCGCCGCCGTCGCCACCACCAGTGGTGGCCTTCGACCCACCGTCACTCACTCCATCGTCCAATGGTAATTGATTTTAACTCCTTCCTTAATTGATTGATTTAAGAACATAAACCTTAACTTACATACTTTCTCTCTCTTCTTGTTGTTTGGGTGCGCCGCCCTCTCTATTCCGGCGGCTGCTGTTGTGGTGGCTAGAGTTGTTGGTTGGTGTTGTTGCTCTTTCTAATGGTATCATCTATACTCTACCTCACTCCTCCACTCTCCCCTGCCGGGTCTCTCCTCCTTGCTCGTCGGAGCTCCACGACGGCTTCCAGAGCTGTGGTTGTTGTCGTTGATGCTGATGGAGTTGTTTATTCCCTGAGGTTGATCTCTTCCATTCCGCCTTCCTCCTCCATTTAAATTTAAGGGTATACTTCAATCCCTTTTATGTTTATTTTAGTTTAGCCCAAATTAGATTGAAATAGTTATTGAAAATTAATTTGTCATTGATTGATTATTTTGATTATATAGAAATGATTTTGAGTATGGAATTAAATTGATTTTGGTAATATATTTGATTAATTAGAATTAATGTTTCTTGATACAATTAAGAGTTATAAATGGAATATGATTTGAGTTTTCCGAATAAAGTTTATAAAACAAATAAACATTTCGATTTTGATTTCAATTATAACCCTTGTCAAGAATCTAATCCATTTTCTTAAGGTAGAATGCGTGTTATATAAATTATAACTAAGTTTTCGAAAATGGTTTCAAATTTTAAAAATAAAGGGGGATTCAGTTAAGACGGCGGGTGGCTTAGAATGAAATTCTAAAAGATTGATTAAGGGGATTTCTAAGAAGAATTGACTTAGTTGATCTGATTTAAGTAAACGAATCATTAATTTGTGTCTTTGTTCTCTGAGGTGCATTGTTAGGGAAGATGAATAAGGCAAATAAATTCGTGAGATATAAGTAGATATGGATGATCGAATGTGTAGCTCTTGGAGTTTGTATGCGTCGGTAATTCAAGGTACACATTGTCCAACCATCTTCAATGCTTGAAACTATATTTTGTATTTAGTTAATGTGTATATGTAAGTATGGATTTTAAATTTTGCTTTCTTAATTGAAATTCCGCTTTGCAATAAATTTTGTTGGTTGATTTTGTTTAAATGAAATTATTTATAGAATCGACTTCTTTTGTGAATGAAACATATTTTTGGATTTTGAAATGTTTGTGAGTAAACTGATGGAATTTTGATTTGCATAATATGAATCAAGCTTATCAAGAATACTTGAGGTTGAGTTGTGCACGAACTAGTGACATGGTTAATTATGGAGTATGTGAAGGGATCTAAAAGCTCGGGAGTATATTGAATAAGAGTTAATCGTTAGTTGAGTACGTTAATGGTTAGGCTAGGTTATGAGCATAATGGAAATAATCTAACTCGAGTCCCTAAGGTGTTAAGGTTCTAATGTTAAGTTATATGAGAGATCCAAAACAAAAATTTAGTAAAATCAAGGGCGAAATTGAAAGTGATCTTGAAAGATCTGTTTTGAAAGAAGATTTATATTTTTAAATTTAGGAAATTTTGTGAAACACTACCTTTAAGTTTGGTGGTTTTGTGAATTGCTACCTTATAAAAACTTTTTTTAATTTAACTACCTTATAAGTTTGGTTGGTTTGACTAACACTACCATTTGACGTTTTTCGTTAATGTTTTCCGTCGTGTATTTTTTTTATTCTTTTAAATATCTTTGTTCATTTGTAATTTTGTGCATTTGCCATATTAAGTAACCGTTGTAGTGGAGTCCAAAGACGTAAAACATTAACAAAAAACGGCAAATGGTAGTGTTAGTCAAACAAACCAAACTTATAAGGTAGTAAAATATAATTTCCTTTTTAAAAGGTAGCAATTCACAAAACCACCAAACTTAAAGGTAGTGTTTCACTGAATTTCCTTAAATTTAGTGAGTTATATTCTCTTTGAATTTCTTGAAATCAAACGTTCTTCTTTTCCTAAAATTTATGAATCATGAGAGAAAATTATTTTGAATAACTATAATGAATATGGCCATAATTTGAAAAATGTTTTTATGAACGTGTTTTCCAAAAAGGTATTGATTTCGACAAAAGAGGATAATTCTTTCAATTAAGTTCCACAAAATAAATTTTGATATAAGGAATGTTAGAACGCCCTCTAAGAACGATTTTGTTAATAAGAACGGGAAAATGATTTTGAATTATCAACTAAACTTAGATGTTTATGAAATTAGTAAATATAAAAAGAATGATAGTTATTTCTTTATTCGATGTTTTGATATAAAGAAGTGTTTAAGTGTTTTATAAAATACTTTTCAAATACATTTCAGGCACACTAAGCTAGCTTAGTAAACTCAATAGCTAAAGATAAAATAATGAATTCATAATTGAGGAAGGTATTATATATTATTAATCTTAAGGCCTTAAATGAGTATCATGCACTAACAGTCAATAAGTGGTCAGTGGTCTAAGAGTTTAACCAAGGATAATGAGTAATTCTAGTTAACAAGAATATAACTAATCATAGCACGATTCCAATGATATTCACGCTGATGGCCAATGGACCGTTTCTAAGAAGTTTCATCTGAGAATAGAATGAATAAGAGTGTATGTCTTTATTGTTCACTATGATTAGAGCAGTGTAAGAACAAGTCTTGAGGATGATTAATTAGGATAAAGAGCTATGTCGATTTATGAAGATTCGAGAAACCTTTAAGCCTATGTTAGTATCTAAATCAATGGTTTTAGACTGATGAGTAGAGTTAAATCAATATTCGTTGTTGATCAAGGAATAATGTGTCTCAGCGAAATTCAAATAAAGTGCCAATAAGTACTTAATAAACTATTATACCTATGTTACTAGAGTTAAGGGGAAAGAAGCTGTGTATGCTTTGAGTACGACACTCTCATACATCAGTGATGAACATATATGTGTTATGATTAGAGCATAACGCTCTGTATGATTTGAGCATGGCGCTCGGTATGATTAGAGCATGGTGCTCTGTATGTTTAGAGCATGGCGCTCTGTATATAAGGACATGTCCTGGTTAAGTCTTGCAAACAAATGATTTCTTGGAGGGTGACGACCCCACCAAGATAGGGAGCGAGGTTACGGTAAGCCGACCCTATCCATGTTCTCTTTCCCCAAGTGAACATGTATATTAGCTTGAAACATAAAGAATATTTCTTTTGAATTATATCTATGAGAATACCTTAAAGAAAATTTATGAGCTTGAAATATTGATTCGATGGTTTTCGCATGGAGTAATTGATTTCTCCTGAATATGTGATATATATTTGAATTATGTCTGTAAGAATATTACGAAGAAAAAAAAACTTAGTAATATTATGGCAATGAGTGTTACATTGAGTTAAGAATGTATATATTATGAGTTTTACTTGTTGCTTATTTCATGGTTTGAAAAAGGTTACATTTGAAGAAATATATGGGATGTCGTTATGAGTAAGCGTCAGATGAAGTATGGTTGGGAATGTTCAGGAATATGAAAATAATTAGATGAGTCATAAGTCATGAGACTAACTTTTGTTGAATTGTGAAATTGGAAGTTACGTGAGGAGATTATGATATGTGGATTTCTCGTGTTCTAAACTATTGATGGAAGGATAATGGCTTCGTGAAATCGTGAAACGAATTTCAAAGGGATTTTGATGCTTTTGTCAAACAATGTTTTCTAAGTAATGTGATTTGAACAAGTGAAATGATTTCCAAAATAAACATGAAATAAAAACTAAAGCTATATGAGCCACCTATAAAATGTATTTAAGGTTGGACAGTGTGTACTCGATTTCCTGACTTTGTTCTCTGAACCTGTCCTGGTGGGGGCAGTGTTAAAATGTTTTGCAGGTTGGTATGGTCATGTCTAGGTAAATGGCAAAGGAATGTTTAGAGATTAATGCAAGGTTTGCTTGTGCCATGGTGGAAATGATTAAATATTTTGTTCTAAGTTGCTCAAGTGTAATTTGAGCTTTATTGAAGTTTGATAATTTGGGTCAAATGTAAATCTCTATTATTATTTTGCGTTGGATTACTATTAATTGATTGTAATTACCGGTATGTTATAGTTAGGCTTTGAGCTGCTGGTTTGAGTTTAGCTGATTAAATATAGGCCAAGCGTGATAAGCAAGCAACTTGTTATGGGCGGGCTATTACAGGTGGTATCAGTGCCAGGGTTGATTTTGGGTTCGTTGTGATCATCAAATCAGACGTTTGAGTTAAGAATATGTTTATTAAAAGTTTTAGGGGATATATGATTTGTTTTGGGGTGATAAACTATGATTACATTGAAGTATTGGAAATCCATTTGAAACTATGAGGTTATTTAAGGTTCAGTATCGAGAATATGAGTTGGAAAGCGAAGGTTTTCTTTGGGTTTGTTATGATCTCCATATCATGGCACATGAAATCGAAATTGTATATTGATATGAGTAAGTGCCAAAGCTAAGGAATGTGTGGGTTTTCAGGATGATTAGCTTAAGACTGGGAATTCGTATAGAATAATTAGTTGCCAAGGGAATAGAGTCGAAATTGATTTGTAAGGCCAAGGTGGTCGTATGCAATAATTTGGAGCTATGGAGATAAAGGTTGTTTTTGGTGTACGGGAATGTGAATGAGAAATATATGAGTAATGAGAATTGTTGGAGACAATATATGTATAATGGATTCGTTAAGGTCGATTTATTTGTTAAAGGGAGTATTGCGAGTTATTTATTGGGATAAATAAGTGCCTAAGGAGATAGAGATTAAAAGTTGAAGGCCACCAATTGAGTGTGTTAAATATTTTAGTTCATAAGTTTGACTGTGGAAGCCAAATGATTGCCTTAGTTATCCGAGGTAGAAAATCAAGGAGATAAGGTTATCGTCAGATATTAGCAGCAAAAGCTCAAAATAAGAATATTGGAAAGGAAATATATAGGTGTTGGGATTTGGAAGATGTAAGCTAACAATTTGAAAATAACATTGAATTTAACAAGTCCATTTATCAATAGTCAATATAAAATATTCTAATTTGGTTGGGATATCGAGGAATTCATTAGAACATGAAGTAGAACTTGAGGATTTTGGGTAAAAGCGAGTATTAGGAGTCAGGTAGTTGGTAATGAAGCTTAGAACGATGAATTTAATTCGTGAAATAGTTAGTTGCAGGTTAAAGTTGAGGTGAACCATGTAATTTGAAATCCTCGTTATCTTATTTGATCTTATAGAGTATGGAGGTCAGAATGGTAATATAAGTTGTGAGAGTAGTAATGTGCAAGGATTTTTAGTCGGAGATTTAGAATTTTAAATTGTTACGTGTTCATTTATCTTCCTGTTTACTTATTATGTGCTCGTTTGGTTGATTTTAGTGGATTAGGGGTAAGAAGTTAAACAAGATGATTGCATAGTTTGGGGGTATTAGACATGAAGCGTTAAGGTAAAATTTTGGAAGAAAATATCTCATTTGGAATGCATGGCGAAAACATTTGAACAAGGAGGTGGGAAGATATAAATTGATGGTTTTAGGATTTTCTTGCTACTCTTGTATTAATTCTAAGGAGGCATATACCAGAATTTCAAACTTAAAATTTCTGTTTATTTTGAATTTCGAAAAAGAGAAATTTAAAGTATTAGTCAAGTTTTAAATATGGCTAGCTAAATATTCATTAAAATTTTAGTAGAAATTCTACGTCTCCAAAATAACCTGAAAGCAACATCTATCAACTCTCTCCTTCAAGAAAATTATATATTTCATGCACTCTCTCCTAACTAAAGCTGTGTGTGATTACATTGTCATTCTATCTTACCCCTGTACACTTGAATTCATTTAAGCAAAGTTGATTCTTGATTTATTGTTGCTCAGATTCGAAACCCTCGTTGGACTTCCAACTACCTCCAGAAATAAAGCCTTTATGTGAATGGTAACCCTAAGGTTTTCAGTATCAATTCATTTAATTCTAAAAATTTCCTACATAAAGATTGAGTTATCTCGGTTTGTATGCTTTCAAGATACGATTTCAAATATTTATACAAACGACATAAGGTTTTGCAGTTTCGTGGACGAAATTTATTTAAAATGGGGGATAGTGTAATAGCCCATATTTTAAGCATCTCTTAATATGTTGTTAAGTATAATTGTTCTCTAAATCTCTAAAAAAAGAAAAAAAAGAAAAAAAATATATATTCTTGTTCGATTTAAAGTTTTATTAATGATCGAGTTAAGATCCTTTTCTAACTACATTAAACATTACTTCTCGAATCGTTGCAATGAGCTGGAGTTTTGAAAATAATATGTTTAAACTCAAGGATCTATTATGAAGCTAAGATTTAATACTTTTTAAATAAATAAAAAAATAGCAAGAATGCTTTACTTTAATTGATATTTTAAATTCTCAAGTAAAGCAATTATAAATTATTTTAACAAAGATTTTTAATAAACTAAAGTTAATTTATTATAACCTAAGCTTGGAAATCTGATTTTTGTTTTTTGTTGTTAATAGAGCCATGTGTCATGAAATAGCAATGCAAACTCCTCATTCTCTTGTCAAATGGCCCATTACTCCTTGGTGAGTCATTCTCTAAGAAGCCACTCTCTAATTCCAAAAGAAAGTTCTAGAGAAGAAAAAAAAATAGAGAGGAAACCCAAGCCCCTCACTTCCCTCTCCACCCCCGCGTCTCCCTCTCTCATTCTCCCGTAACTCCGCTGCACCACCACCTTTACCGCCGCACCACCACTCCTTCGTCTCCTCCCTCCCGCCGCCTGTACTATTGGTGCTGTCATTGTTGGGTGTTGTCGTTGTTGATGAAAGAGTTCTAGCCCCTCTCTTATTCTCCCTCCATCTCTATCTCGATCTTCTCTTTCGCCGCCGTCGCCACCACCAGTGCTGGCCTCCGACCCACCGTCACTCACTCCATCGTCCAATGGTAATTGATTTTAACTCCTTCCTTAATTCATTGATTTAAGAACATAAACCCTAACTCACATACTTTCTCTCTCTTCTTGTTGTTTGGGTGCGCCACCCTCTCTATTCCGGCGGCTGCTGTTGTGGTGGCTAGAGTTTTTGGTTGGTGTTGTTGCTCTTTCTAATGGTATCATCTATACTCTACCTCACTCCTCCACTCTCCCCTGCTGGGTCTCTCCTCCTTGCTCGTCGGAGCTCCACGACGGCTTCCAGAGCTGTGGCTGTTGTCGTTGATGCTGATGGAGTTGTTTATTCCCTGAGGTTGATCTCTTCCATTCCGCCTTACTTCTCCATTTAAATTTAAGGTTATACTTCAATCCCTTTTTTGTTTATTTTAGTTTAGCCCAAATTAGATTGAAATAGTTATTGGAAATTAATTTCTCATTGATTGATTATTTTGATTATATAGAAATGATTTTGAGTATGGAATTAGATTGATTTTGGTAATATATTTGATTAATTCGAATTACTGTTTCTTGATACAATTAAGAGTTATAAATGGAATATGATTTGAGTTTTCCGAATTGAGTTTATAAAACAAATAAACATTCCGATTTTGATTTCAATTATAACCCCTGTCAAGAATCTAATCCATTTTCTTAAGGTAGAATGTGTGTTATATAAATTCTAAACTAAGTTTTCGAAAATGGTTTCAAATTTTAAAAATAAAGGGGGATTCAGTTAAGACGGCGGGTGGCTTAGAATGAAATTCTGAAAGATTGATTAGGGGGATTTCTAAGAAGAATTGACTTAGTTGATCTGATTTAAGTAAACGAATCATTAATTCGTGTCTTTGTTCGCTGAGGTGAATTGTTAGGGAAGATGAATAAGGCGAATAAATTCGTGAGATATAAGTAGATATGGATGATTGAATGTGTAGCTCTTGGAGTTTGTAGCGTCGGTAATTCAAAGTACACATTGTCCAACCATCTTCAATGCTTGAAACTATATTTTGTATTTAGTGAATGTGTATATGTAAGTAAGGATTTTAAATTTTGCTTTGTTAATTGAAATTCCGCTTTGCAATGAATTTTGTTGGTTGATTTGTTTAAATGAAATTATTTATAGAATCGACTTCTTTTGTGAATGAAGCATATTTTTGGATTTTGAAATGTTTGTGAGTAAACTGATGGAATTTTGAATTGCATAATATTAATCAAGCTTATCAAGAATACTTGAGGTTGAGTTGTGCACGAACTAGTGACATGGTTAATTATGGAGTATGTGAAGGGATCTAAAAGCTCGGGAGTATATTGAATAAGAGTTAATCGTTAGTTGAGTACGTTAATGGTTAGGCTAGGTTATGAGCATAATGGAAATAATCTAACTTGAGTCCCTAAGGTATTAAGGTTCTAATGGTAAGTTATATGAGAGATCCAAAACAAAAATTTAGTAAAATCAAGGGCGAAATTGAAAGTAATCTTGAAAGATCTGTTTTGAAAGAAGATTTATATTTTTAAATTTAGTGAGTTATATTCTCTTTGAATTTCTTGAAATGAAACGTTCTTCTTTTCCTAAAATTTATGAATCATGAGAGAAAACTAGTTTGAATAACTATAATGAATATGGCCATAGTTTGAAAAATGTTTTTATGAACGTGTTTTCCAAAAAGGTAATGATTTCGACAAAGAGAATAATTCTTTCAATTAAGTTCCACAAAATAAATTTTGATATAAGGAATGTTAGAACGCTCTCTAAGAACGATTTTGTTAATAAGAACGGGAAAATGATTTTGAATTATCAACTAAACTAAGATGTTTATGAAATTAGTAAATATAAAAAGAATGATAGTTATTTCTTTATTCGATGTTTTGATATAAAGAAGTGTTTAATTGTTTTGTAAAATACTTTTCAAATACATTTCAGGCACACTAAGCTAACTTAGTAAACTCAATACCTAAAGATAAAATAATGAATTCATAGTTGAGGAAGGTATTATATATTATTAATCTTAAGGCCTTAAATGAGTATTATGCACTAACAGTCAATCAGTGGTCAGTGGTCTAAGAGTTTAACCAAGGATAATGAGTAATTCTAGTTAATAAGAATATAACTAATCATAGCACGATTCCAATGATATTCACGCTGATGGCCAATGGACCGTTTCTAAGAAGTTTCATATGAGAATAGAATGAATAAGAGTGTATGTCTTTATTGTTCACTATGATTGGAGAAGTGTAAGAACAAGTCTTGAGGATGATTAATTAGGATAAAGAGATATGTCGATTTATGAAGATTCGAGAAACCTTTAAGCCTATGTTAGTATCTAAATCAATGGTTTTAGACTGATGAGTAGAGTTAAATACATATTCGTTGTTGATCGAGGAATAATGTGTCTCAGCGAAATTCAAATAAAGTGCCAATAAGTACTTAATAAACTATTATACCTATGTTACTAGAGTTAAGGGGAAAGAAGCTGTGTATGCTTTGAGTACAGAACTCTCATACATCAGTGATGAACATATATGTGTTATGATTAGAGCATGACGCTCTGTATGATTTGAGCATGGCGCTCGGTATGATTAGAGCATGGTGCTCTGTATGTTTAGAGCATGACGCTCTGTATATAAGGACATGTCCTGGTTAAGTCTTGCAAGAAAATGATTTCTTGGAGGGTGACAGCCCCACCAAGATAGGGAGCGAGGTTACGGTAACCCGACCCTATCCATGTTCTCTTTCCCCAAGTGAACATGTATATTAGCTTGAAACATAAAGAATATTTCTTTTGAATTATATTTATGAGAATACCTTAAAGAAAATTTATGAGCTTGAAATATTGATTCGATGGTTTTCGCATGGAGTAATTGATTTCTCCTGAATATGTGATATATATTTGAATGATGTCTGTAAGAATATGACGAAGAAAAAAAAACTTAGCAATACTATGGCAATGAGTGTTACATTGAGTTAAGAATGTATATATTATGAGTTTTACTTGTTGCATATTTCATGGTTTGAAAAAGGTTACATTTGAAGAAATATATGGGATGTCGTTATGAGTAAGCGTTAGATGAAGTATGGTTGGGAATGTTCAGGAATATGAAAATAATTAGATGAGTCATAAGTCATGAGACTAACTTTTGATGAATTGTGAAATTGGAAGTTACGTGAGGAGATTATGATATGTAGATTTTTCGTGTTCTAAACTATTGATGGAAGGATAATGGCTTCGTGAAATCATGAAACGAATTTCAAAGGGATTTTGATGCTTTTGTCAAACAATGTTTTCTAAGTAATGTGATTTGAACGAGTGAAGTGATTTCCAAAATAAACATGAAATAAAAACTAAAGCTATATGAGTCACCTATAAAATGTATTTAAGGTTGGACAATGTGTACTCGATTTCCTGACTTTGTTCTCTGAACTTGTCCTGGTGGGGGCAGTGTTAAAATGTTTTGCAGGTTGGTATGATCATGTCTAGGTAAATGGCAAAGGAATGTTTAGAGATTAATGCAAGGTTTGCTTATGCCATGGTGGAAATGATTAAAGATTGTGTTCTAAGTTGCTCAAGTGTAATTTGAGCTTTATTGAAGTATGATAATTTGGGTCGAATGTAAATCTCTATTATTATTTTGCGTTGGATTACTATTAATTGATTGTAATTACCAGTATGTTATAGTGAGGCTTTGAGCTGCTGGTTTGAGTTTAGCTGATTAAATATAGGCCAAGCGTGATAAGCAAGCAACTTGTTATGGGCGGGCTATTACACTTGAAAGTTTGCATTTTTGTATTTTGAAAAGTTTGGATTTTGAAAAGATGTATGATTGTTGCAAGTGACATTTTTAGTAGTAAAATGCCAACTTGCTAATCATTTTTGAAATAGGAAAATCAAAGAAACATGATTGAATATGGTGGGATTCAGAATTACCTATTTAGGTTTAGGCAAGAATTCCTTTTAGAGCTCCCAATTGCTTAGAACTTGAAGTTTGTATGTGTTTTTGAAGGATTTTTTATTTGTATTTTGAGGCGTAATTTTTGTATTACGACGTTGTATATTGAATCTGCCTCCCCAAATGCTGGAAATTAGGGGGTATTTATAGGAAAAATGGCTGGAAACCGCCAGCCATTGCCAGCGCAGCACGCCAAACCAGCGCCCAGCGCTGGTGACGTGGCATGAGTGCTGCCAAAACAAGGACGCGGGCTCCGTCCTTGATTTGTCTTGTATTGATGTACCTTCGTACGAATAGTACGATGCTTGGCACGTAGTGTTTTTTGGAGGTTAAGACTTGATTTTGCGTAAAAAAACAAGCCGTTTCAGGTTTTGAATTCCGGTTGTACGGGACGGGGCCCGGCTTTCTCGGTTTTGTGGGTCGGCGCCCGAATTTGACTTGCCTTATATGATTTTGAGTGGAAAAGTTTTATTAAAACCAATGGAATGATCTAATAGATGAGATTGTACTTGGATTTGAAATTGGTTTTTGAAAATTGTATTTTGTACCAAGTTCCGGGAGGGGAACGGCCTCTGGGATTGGATTTTGGATCTTGTATTTTGGAGATGTTCTTAGCAATTGGGATTTCCGCACGGATTTTCTCCAACCGTCTAGTAAGGATAAGGTATCGTCATCATCCCAGAGGGGAGACACAAATTAGGTGTCTACAGAAGCCCCCACTTTGACTGAGCGTTCGGTTAGGAAAGCGCAAGTCAAAGTATTTCGAAAGGGACAGATGTTCTGCAATCAAGACCATTCTTTATACGCCGGTACCTCACAAAACAGGCGTTAGAAAAAAAAGAATAGAGTCTACCTCCGTTCGGCTGTGACGACTCCGGTTTATACTGTTCTTCCGCCATCGGTTCGGACGGAGCTTGGCATCGAAAATTTTGAATCTTGAATTTTTGAATCTTTAATTTTGAATCTTGAATTTTTGAATTTTGAATACCCGGAGTTGATCCTTTGGGGATGTGCTTTGCTGGGGATAAGAGCTTTTTATTGGCCCTTAAGATTTTGAAATTTCGGCTGACTTTCCTGGAGCTTGGGTCCGTTAGGAGTCGAACGCGTGAGTCATTGTATTTTTTGGACTTTGTATTCTTGTAATATCCATATGTTTGTACTTGGAGATAAGGGGATCAATCCCCGACTATGGGCTTTGTTAGAGCGGTGGTGGGATACCACCAACACTTTTCATAAGGCATGGGGGGAGATCACCATCACCCCTTTGGAGTTTGCCATGATTACTGGTCTTCCTTTTTCTGAGAGGAATGTGACCTTTGATTCGAAGCTGACATGGCGCTCGGCCGCTGCCAGGGCCTTGCTTGGCCCTGTTGTTGACTTGTCAGAGGACGACACCCATGCTTCCGTGACGGTGATTGTGGATGCTATCCGTGGTGCGGGTGTGTCTGCAGAGCAGAGGGTTAGGTTGTTCCTCTTAGCTTTGGTGAGTAGGGTTGTGGCCCCGAGCAGGAACAGTCGGGTGCACATTAGATTCCTGTCAGTTTTGCAGGACTTGAGGGCTGTTTCGAGCTACAACTGGGGTGGTTTGGCCTATAGCCACCTCTTGTACGAGATGAAGTGGGCCTCCCGGACTGCGCCGGAGAGCGAGCCGAGCATGGCTGCTCTATAGAGTGTGCTGGAGGTATTGAAGACTCCTTGTACTTTGTGCCTTGTACTTGTATGTTTGTATTTAAACTTGACTGATGTTTTGCTTGCTTTTTTGAAAGATTTGGATATATGAGCACTTTCCGACTTTGGCGCCGGATCGTACTGGAGATGCGGCTTACCCGTATGCTGCCTCTTGGATAGGAGCGGTGCGCAGGAGGGTGCCTCTGGCGGCCTCCCGCGGAGCTTGGAGAGTTCTACCTGCTGATGAGGTAATCTTTATGTACTGTTTTGCTCTTTTGTATTTGTATTTGTATAGTTGCCTGAGTTATCTGCTTAGCAGGTGGTGCGGCGTCCTTATGCCAACGCGCATGTACCTGCCTCGGCTCCTCGCGCCCATTTCTTTTCTGGACTGGGGGTTTTGCTCCCAGGGGTGTACCGCCACATGTGGTATCTGGGGGGGCGAGTGTCCTTTCAGCACAATTTGGGGGAATAGGTTTGTCCCCAAGGACCCATCGGAGTCCATGCTGGCGTCGGATGAAGATCTTGCCCGGCTCTATGTGAATGCTAGGGGCGATGTTGTTTGCCGCTCCTGGAGGGAATTTGTACAAAGGAAGGGTAGCTATGACGACTTCCTGAGGAGGCTGGCTCCACCAGTACGCTTCGTACTGCCGGTGAGCTTTTAAACTTCGTATCTTGTATTCTTGTATTCTTGTATTCTTGTATGATTGTATTCTTGTATTCTTGTATGATTGGATGATTGTATGATTGTATGTAGGAGGAGGAGGTTGATCCTGAGGACATTCCCCATGCTGATAGGATCCTCCGCTATGAGAACTCGGACGGGGAACAGGTGGAGGTGACCATTCCTGTAGCTTCTCCTCCGCACCGGAGATCTTATGATGTTGTACCTGAGCATTATGCCGCTGTAAGTACTGTTGCATTTTCTTGAAACTGAATGTAATCTTGTATTTGGGAATTGATCTTGAATTTTGTATGCAGGCGCCTCGGGTGAGAGTGCGTCGCTGGATGCTCTTGATTGATTCCTGGAAGAGGTATTGTGCCAAACTGACCCAGAAGCTTTCTGGCCAGGACAGAGAGGTGCATTTCTTGATTTTCAAATTTGTATTCCGGAAACTCGAACTTGGATGTTGATTCTTGAAATTTGTATTTTGTATAGGAGCGCTGTCGAGACCGCAGAGGTTCCGTTGATTAGGAGCCCCAGGGAGAGACTTTCTCGAGACAGGAGGGACCGAGCTTGGACCTAAGACAGGGGTCCGGTGCTGGTGTTCGTCAGAGGCATTCAGATGCTGATCGGGAAGCTGCCCCTTTTGTACATGTTGATCCTACCAGGCATTCGTTTGGAGGTGCAAGCAGTTCGAGGCCCTTTGTTTCTCCTCCCGGTTACTACTTCAGAGGGAGTGGTCCTCGGCCTTGGGGTGCGGATTCATGGGCTTATTGTGCGGAGATGGAGAGGATGCGTCAGGCTCAGATGTTTGCGCCGTTGTAGGGGGTGTTTTTGAGTTCGCATTGCGAGTATGCTCTTTCCCTACAAGGGGGCGATTTTTTTAGAAAACCATTGTATTTTTGTACCTCGAAGGAGTCGCCACCAAACGTTATTTAAAGTCTCGTTTGGAAAGACCGCAAGTGACTCTATTTTGGATAAGGCTCTGAATCCTCGAAACGGATGGGCGAGATCCGGGCACGGGAACGAGATGCTTATTCCGCGAGCTTTAGAAATATTCGAGTACGTGACATAGCATTATCGAAAATATACCCTAGATTAGACTATGTGGGTTTGAAATTTAGAGCAAATAGATGTATGGTGGTCACTTTGCTTTAAAGGTAATTTAAAGGAACCTGAGGCCGATTTGTCCAAGAAATTATCTTTGTTAAGCGTGATGTAACTTGCATTTTGTTCTATTTAGCATGTATGGTGATGAAAGCAATAAAGCAAATAAAGCAACATCACAATTGTAAATGAGTGCGGAATTAGTAAATACAAGACCCCCTAGAAAAGGACTAGGGAGTAGGTCCACATTGCCTAGAAGGACTAGGCAAGTAAAGATGCGGAATTGAAATGCGGAATTGAAAGTGCGATATTGAAATTGCGGTATTGAAAGGTGCGTAATTGAAATTGCAATATTGAAAGGTGCATAATCGAAATTGCGATATTGAAATTTGTACTTGGGCACATGAGATTCGAACGCCAAGCGACTCCTTAAAAATAAGTGCGCCCAACACGAATTCAAAGCCAAAAATCTCAACTTGGGAGAAGTTACTCATCCCAAAGTATCCTAGATTTTGCATATAGAACTTGAACTTGAAAGTTTGAATCTTGAAATATTGAACTTGAAATAATTGAACTTGAACTTGAACTTGAACTTGAACTTGAAATATTGAACTTGTACTTGAAATATTGAAACTTAAGAGACTTGAATCTCAAAGATCGGGCCTTTTAATGTTGAAAAGGTTAGATCTTTGATGTGCTCTTACTTTGAAGGGATTGTAGTTTAGGGAAGTAGTCATGAGCAACACTAAACATTGTGGGATCTTGAAATTTGAAAACTTGAACTTGCATATTGAAAAATGGAGTCTTGAATCTCAAAAGACTAAACCTTTAAAAGCTAGAAAGGTGTCATCTTTGATTACTCCATACTTGAAAGTGATTCTAGTTCAAAGAAGTGATTGCAAACAACTTTGGACATCCTTGAATCTTGAAAGTTTACATTTTTGTATTTTGAAAAGTTTGGGTTTTGAAAAGATGTATGATTGTTGCAAGTGACATTTTTAGTAATAAAAATTCCAACTTGCTAATCATTTTTTGAAATAGGAAAATCAAAGAAACATGATTGGATATTGTGGGATTCGGAATTACCTATTTTGGTTTAGGCAAGAATTCCTTTTAGAGCTCCCAATTGCTTAGAACTTGAAGTTTGTATGTGTTTTTGAAGGATTTTTGGACTTGAATTTGAGGCGTAATTTTTGTATTACGACGTTGTATCTTGAAGTTGCCTCCTAAATGCTGAAAATTAGGAAATTTATAGGAGAAATAGCTGGAAGCTTCCAGCCAATGCCAGCGCAGCACGCCAAACCAGCACTGGGCGTTGGTGACGTTGCATGCGTGCTACCAAAATCAAGGACGCGGGCTCCGTCCTTGATTCGTCTTGTAGTGTTGTACCTTTGTACGAATAGTACGAGTTGGCGTTTAGTGTTTGCTTGGAGGTTAAGAATTGATTTTTCGTCTAAAAACAAGCCTTTCTCGGGTTTTGAACTTCGGTTTTACCGGACGAGGCCCGGCTTGCTCGGTTTTGTGGGTCGGCGCCCGAATTTGACTTGCCTTATATGATTTTGAGTGGAAAAGGCCTAGTAAGACCAATGGGATGGTCTACTAGATTAAATTGTACTTGGATTTTGAAATTGGTTTTTGAGAATTGTATTTTGTACCGAGTTCCGGGAGGGGAACGATCGCGGGGATTGGATTTTTGACCTTGTATTTTGGAGATGTTCTTAGCAATTGGGATTTTCGCACGTAGTTATTCCAACCGCCTAGTAAGGATAATGGTATCGTCATCATCCCAAAGGGGAGACACGAATTAGGTGTCTACAGAAGCCCCCACTTTGACTGAGCGTTCGGTTAGGAAAGCGCAAGTCAAAGTATTTCGAAAGGGACGGAGAATGGTCAAGATGTTCTGCAATCAAGACCATTCTTTGTACGCCGGTACCTGCACAAAACAGGCATTAGAAAAAAAAGGATAGAGTCTACCTCTGTTCAGTTGTGACGACTCCGGCTTGTACTTGTACTGTTCTTCCGCCATCGGTTCGGACGGAGCTTGGTATCGAAAATTTTGAATCTTGAATTTTTGTATCTTGAGATTTGAATTTTTGAACCTTGAATTTTTGAATTTTGAATACCTGGGGTTAATCCGTTGGGGATGTGCTTTGCTGGGGATAAGAGCTTTTTACTGGCCCTTAAGATTTTGAAATTTCGGCTGACTTTCCTGGAGTTTGGTGATGAGCGACATTTATGTCGCTCTTAGCTTAGGATTTTATGTTAGTTTTTATACTTTTTTATAGTTTTTGTAGCTTTTTGTGTGAATTTTATAAGTTTCGTTCCATCTTGTGCTTTATAGGTGATTATGATGAAAAGTGATGGAAAACAAGTAGAATCAAGCCAAAACAGGGCTTGTGCGATCGAGTGATGGTTTGTGCGCCCGAACAGAGGAGTGCAAATGGGCACAAGGAATATCCAGTTCTGTGCGACCGAACATGCTCTGTTGTTCGGTCGCACAGGTTTGGTTTTTGGAGGCAGAATGTCCCTAATTTGGGATGCGATCGCAGAGCCTACTATTCGACAGCACAGGTTTTGTGCGACCGAACGTTCTCTGTTGTTCGGTCGCACAGGTTTGGTTTTTGGAGGCAGAATGTACCTAATTTGGGATGCGACTGCACAAGGCTCTCAACTCGACCGCACAAGAGTTGTGCGCCCGCACAAAGCCTTTCGTTCGAGCGAATCATGCTGCAGAGGAATTATGAGTCAAAGAAACCCCATTCGACCGAACAGGGTTCTTCGTTCGGTCGCACATGACGAAGGAAGTGTTCTTCGCTGCCTTCGCTCGCACAGGACCCAATATTTGCTCAATTGACTCTTTTACGTTCGGTCGCACAAAAGGTCTGTGCTACCGAATGGTTGCGCGGGCTGCTCTTATTCGAATTTTGGCTTCTATTTGGGGAAACTTATAAATAGATTTTTTGATTATTTTGTTAAGTGTAGAATTTTAGTTGATAATTTTAGACTCTCAAAGTTAGTTTTTCAGCGTTTCTAGATAGAGAAACTCTCCTCCATTGAAGCATCAATTTGTAATTCTCTAAACTCTTCTTCTAATTTTGTGCAATTCAATTCAATTTCTTAATTCTTGCTTTTGTTGTGATTGTTGATTGTTCTATAATTCCTTTAATTCTTGAATTCTTCTTGATTTTACCTTAGTTACTTTGATCCTTAATTCTCTTGTTGATTGTTCAATTGATTGTTCTAGTTCTTTGATTCTCTCTTCCTAATCCTTCAATTTCATGCTTGCTAGTTTAGAATGAATGGATTTCTTGATTTCTAGAATAGCTAGTGAGTAGATTTAGGTTAGGGAAAGGGGAGAATCTAGGGGCCTAATTAGGGGAATTTGATGATTTAATTCATTAATGATTGATGTGATTAAATTGATTTAGTACTAGGATTTTCCATGATCAATTGAGTAGTAGTTGCAAATGCTAGTTGATTGAGTTAGATTGGAATGTATGATTTAGGTTTGGCAAGACATTGTGAGCCTAGTTCATGCAAGTGAATGATAGTTCCCATTATATGCAAGCTAATATAGCTTAGGACTATGCGAAAGCTTTTCTATAGGCTAGGTTGTGTCGCGTGCTCTATCCGAGAGGTGGCGAGTACGTCATTAGTTTTCATTCCCTTATGTGCTATTTCATTGCATCATTCATGATTACTATATGGTAGTTTATTTCCCCCAATTTCCCTAGACTATCCCCAACTCCCTAACGTTTAGCTCCCTTGATTCAATCTAGTTTAATTCTTAGTTTAGCATCTTAGTGATAATTCAAATCAAACCTCTTGTTCGAATTAGCTTGACATTTAAACTCGAGAACCATCGTTTCTTTGGGACGATCCCTTTACTTGCCACTATAATTCATATAGTTGGTTGGTCTAGTGGTTCTATAAATTTTTTTTGATTGAGGCGTTGATCTTTCAACGACGGAAAAACACCTTATCAAAATGGCGCCGTTGCCGGGGAACGGTTGTTGTTCTTGAGTTTAAGTTGAGACTAGTTCATCATTAGAAAATACAGAAAACATTGCAATTTAGTTTAGCTTTCTTTTTCCTTGGCATTGCTCACGGTTTTTCTTGAGTTTGTATGCTTGTTAGGGGGCGTGCTTGTCAAAGGACCCTCCATCCTCTTGACCTCGAATTGGAGAGGACACTTAGGAGACTAAGACGTGTACGGTCTAGCTCATCAAGCCATAACAGATTCGAATCGTTGAGTGTTGGTGAGGAACAACAAGAGAGTGAGCAAGTTTTTGAGAACATGGCGCTCCCGGTTAAGAACGTGGGAATACCGGGGGCATTCGAAGCTACATGTGGTATTCAAGCCCCAACAACGGATGCCAACAACTTTGAGATCAAGCCCGCCTTGATCAATTTGGTCCAAAGCCACCCCTTTTGTGGGAAGAGTAATGAATCACCTCACGAACATCTCAAACAATTCGAGCACTATTGTGACACAATCAAGCACAATGGTGTCACATCGGATTACGTGAGGTTGACGTTGTTTCGGTTCTCTTTACTTGGGCGAGCAAGTGATTGGCTTGACAAGGAGGTCAAGCCCAACTCACTTCGCACTTGGACCGAGGTGACGAGTGCATTCTTAAACAAGTTCTATTCGCATGGAAAGACGGAGGAGTGTCGCCACAAGATTTAATCCTTTGAGCAAAGGCGAGATGAGTCACTTTTCGAAGCTTGGGATCGTTTTAAGGAGTACCAAAGGGAATGCCCTCACCATGGGATCCCTAAATGGTTGTTGCTTCAAACATTCTACTTGGGGTTGAGTCCAAGTTCGAAGACAAGTCTTGATGCGGGCGCGGGAGGCCCCATCATGAATAAAAATGGGGATCAAATAGAGGAAATCATTGAGGATGTAGTTCAAAACTACCAATCTTGGCATGTAGGCACAAGAAATTATGATGGGAAAGGTAGGAGTGAAGATGGTAAGGGTTCGGTGTACGCCATAGAGCAAGCACAAATGATAGAGAAGCTTACCTCGCGCTTGGAGAAGCTCGAAAACACACCAAGCCAACCGCCATCACCGTCTACAATCCCTCCTCCTTCGGCCACTCTTCTCTCTAAGGGGAAGAGCAAGGTTAGTTCTTATGGCTCAATGCCTCCGGGCACCTCCTTTTGCGAACATTGCCAAGACTATAGTAATTCCCCCAATGCATGCTCCTTAGTTCATAACTTGTCATTTGTGGATTATGGCCCTTCGTATGAAGGCGATTTTGATGTAGATTATGCTAATGCCGTAAATGAGAGGTCTAGGAATGATAACCCTAACAATCCAAATTTTGCTAGGCAACCTAGAGGGCCCTCTATGTATGGTTCTCACCAAGGCTATGGCCAAGGAAGTGGGTATGATAGCCAAAATCGAGGTGGCTATAGAGCACAAGGCTATCAAAGCCAAGCGCCCTATGGTCAATCTCAAGGTTTTGGCAATCAAGGCCAATACAACCAAGGGAGTTATAATCCCAACCATCAAGGTGGAGGGGGTTATAATTACTCTCATGGGTAATTTAGGGGTGCCTCAAGTGGGGGTTGTCCTTTGATCTCGGGAGGTCCTTATGGTGCATCTCAATTGCCACCTCCCGGATTCAATGGACCGAGGACCTTTGGCAACCAATATCAAGCAAACCTTAGTGGTTATGGCGTTGCACCTCCACCACTCCCGCCTGTCAAGTCTAATCTTGAGGGTCTCATGGAGTCGTTTGTGGGGGCGCAAGCCAAGAAGAATGTCGAGTTTGAGGATGGATTCAAGCAATCCAACACTCACTTGAAGATGATTGAAACCCAAATTGCTCAACTAGCTAGCACCATGAAAGAGCAACAAGTGCACACAAGTCTCCCACCCCAAGGTCAAGCACCTAAACAAATGTACTCGGTTGTGACTCGGAGTGGGATGACTCTAGATAATGATGCTAGGCTAGTTGATGCACCTTGTTCTAGGGGTGAGGATCCTAAGGGGAATGAGTCTCCGGACTGTGATATTGCGGAAGAGGAGTCTCATGTCGATGGTGTTAATGATGGTGTTAAGTCGACGGGGACTACTCTTCCTCCTCTCCTAGTTCCACCTCCCCCCTCTTCTCAAAGAATTTCTGGAAATAAACTTGATGATCAATTTCACAAGTTTTGGGAAACCATTAGCAAGCTTTATGTGTCCTTATCTTTAACCGAGGCACTCAAACAAATGCCTCACTATTCTAGATTCATGAGAGATATTCTTAGTGGCAAGAGAAGTTGTGAAGCAAAGGAGACCGTGCAACTCACAGAGAGTTGTAGCGCTCTAATTCAACACTCCTTTCCCCCAAAACTCAATGATCCCGGGAGTTTTTCTATCCCTTGTAGCATTCAAAAGCTCAAATTTGATAATGCTCTTTGTGATTTGGGGGCGAGTGTGAGCATCTTGCCATTTAAGACTTATGAGAAGCTCAAGCTAGGTGATCTCTCTCCTACCGCTATGTCATTGCAACTAGCCGATCGATCGGTTATGTTGCCATTGGGTAGGATTGAGGATGTTCCCCTAGTTGTTGGCAAGCTTACTTTCCTTGTGGATGTCGTCGTCTTGGACATTGATGAGGATGCCCATACCGCCATTATCTTGGGGAGGCCATTTTTGGCCACCGCGGGTGCTCTTATCGATGTGCAAGGAGGACTAATCACCTTGATAGCGGGAGACGCCAAGGCTAGTTTCAAGCTTGCAATTGATGAACATTGTTGCTCTAAAATGAAAAGTTGCATGAAAGTTGACACTCTTGCTTGTGTTGAGCACAATCATTCTTGTGCCATTGCTTCTAACAATCCTTGTGTTCTTGAGTGTGATTTTGAGATTGATAGGAAGGTGAAGAAGGATGTGCACGAGAGCTCCTTTGTGCAAGGAGATCCCTATGATGACGTCATTACCATTCCCGACACATTCGGGATGGATCTTGATGATGCAAAGTCACTCACTCCGGCATCTAATGGTAAGAAGTGTATGAGCAAGAAGTCCAAGCAAGGCAATCATATGCCTAAAAGGACTTGGTTTGGTCCCTACTCATTAAGTGGCGGTTTGGGTAAGTTGTTTGTGCCCAAGGAGGCCAAGAAAGGTTTGTTGACTAGTGTTGACCCGAGGTTTGTGGTGTTTGACCCCCCTTGACTTTTGGGGAGGTCCGTCAAGCTAATGACATTAAACGAGCACTACCGGGAGGCAACACGTGTATTCTTTTCCTCTCTTGTCCCCCCCATGAGGTTTGGGGGGATTCGTCAAGCTAATGACGTTAAACGAGCGCTACCCGGGAGGAAACCCGGTTGTCTAACTCCTAGTTTCAGTTTTTGTTAGATTTTGTGCATTAATTTCCATTAATTAGTTTAATTTTCGATTTAAAGGGGAAGCTTGTAAAACATTTGCAAAATCATGTTTTGTGCGACCGAACGTGCTTTATCGTTTGATCGCACAAACCAATTTTTTGAGACAGAACGACCAGTTTTTGGTAAACGATCGCACAGTTTCAGAAATTCGATCGCACAAGGTCTGTGCGACCGAATGACTCTTCCTGTTCGATCGCACAGGTCTGTGCGACCGAACGGCTTAATCTGTTCGATCCCACAGCCTGGCGGAGCTGATTCTGAGGTCTTTAATTTGAAAATCGCGAGCCCCTCCCCCATTTTTCCTTCATTTGTTCTACTCTCCTCTCCATTGCTCTCTCCTCTCTCACTAACTACCACTACTCCTCATCAAATTAATTCACTTCCCTTCAAAAATTTCACTTCCCATTCATCAAATACACTCAATCTCATTCATCCCTACCCCCAAAATCCCCAAAATTTCAGATTTTTTGCAAAATCCCCAATTTCTAGGGTTTTTGTGAAATTGTTCATAAGTGTGTGTGTGGTGAATTAGAACTCTTGAGGCAACTTGGGATCGATCCTAGACCACTTCCTTGCTTGTGGTGATGATTTCTTTCCCTTAATTCTTGTATTTCGTTCCATTTTCATCATGTTCATATTGTTTTTGATTTTTCTGAAATAATTGATTCTTGGGTGTTTGTTGATGCATGTTTGTATTGTGATTAATCTTTAATTGTCTAGATGAGCTATGCATGTTTAATTCCTTGTTCCATTTAAGCTCTAGACTTTTTGAGATGATTTTATGAGATTTTGAGCTACTTTGACTATACTTGTTTGTGGAAGTGTTGGTTGATTGATTGGGGTTATTGGTGTGGAATAATGTGGTTGGTTCAAGCTTGTTGAGGAGTTGGTGTAATGTTTAGAGCTTGATGATGAATTGATGAAGATTGTTTAACCTTAGCTCTTGTAGTTGTTCGTTTGTCCTAGATTGTGAACTAACTTAGTTTATCCTTCTTTGTGTGTCTTGGTTTGTTTCTTTTTGTTTTGTAGATTTTTGCTTAGCATCACCTCATCTCAATGGCACCAAAACGCTCAAAGAAGAATCCCACCGCAACCGCGACCGCGACCACCTCTTCATCAAAGAGGAAGGCAACAACGGCACCAACCCCGCCGAACATGGAAACTTTCGGAATTGAATTCGCCGAGCAAAGGTCTTGGACTTCTTCGAGCTCCTTTCCAAGAGGACGATCATGCCCACCAAGTTCTTCCATCGGGAGAGTGTTCGTAGTTTGGGGGTCGAGGCCGAGGTTGACTAGTTGATCAAGGGCCTAGGGTGGGAAGAGTTCGCAAAGATGAGTGCCCCAACCTATAAAAGGTTGACATTGGAGTTCCTCTCCTCGGCTAGGAAGAACCTTGTAGAAGATGAGGATGGTGATAATGTGGTGGAATTGAGCTTCCAAGTCTTCGGTCGTCAATACAAGTTGAACCACAATCAAATCAATGCCCTCTTCTCCATCGACTCGGAGCATGGTTTCATCACGAACCCAAGGTCCGAATGTGCTAACAACTATGATGAAAATAGTTGGTGGAGAGAGCTCACCGGAGACGACGGGGATTTCTTCTCCGCCTCGGCCAATTCTTCTGCATTACATCATCCGGCCATCCGCATCATGAGTCGGCTCCTCATCTATGCCCTTTTCTCTAAGGGTGCTACCGGTGCCTTGTCGGGCACGGAACTTGGTGGCTTATGGTTGGCCACACAAGAGGAGCAAGGGGTACTTGATTTCGGGCAATTGCTCATTTCCCGGATCATCGAGGTTAGGGATAGCCACTTGAATAAATCCGACATCCTCCTTGGCGGCATGCTTACTCTTCTTGTTCGGCTTCTACCGAACAACTCTCATGCCAAGGAGATGGCGACTTTACCTCCCGTGGCCGGTGGTGAGTTCTTAAACATCCGGGCGATGTTCAATGCCACTTGGCTCCACTACACCACCAATGAGGCGCAATGGATTTGGCTTGTGCGGAAGAACGATTGGTGCTTTCTTCCGCACCCGCCCATCACTTCATGGTCCCCTAATGTCCGCTACTTGCTTCCGCGGCATCAAACGTTTGTCAAGGCCGCCGCTGCCGCCGCCGCCACTTTCTAGCCTACTGGTACCACTACCGAGCCTACTCAAGCTCCCCCTCGGTCTCCTAATCCTCCTCCTCCGAATATGGGTAACATACCTCTCTCCTCTCCTTTTGACATGACGGGTTTGCAATCCACCCTTGCGACTATCTTGCAAGGGCAAGAGGACCAAGCACGTATCTTGGCTTCTCTTGCTCCTCAAGGGAGCCGCACGGGGGATTCATTTCCCGATTTTGACTCGTCCTAATACGGTAGGCGGGTGTACGACTTTCATGTTGACAAAGGGGACTTTGCCCCCTATGTCAACTACCCTTACCACCCTCCCCAACAAGGGCCCATCCCTAGTTGGAATGAGGAGCGTACACCCACCTACTTGTATTGGACGGGTCCATCCCAACCCGGTGTCACTCCCCCCCTCCTTTCCGCCCTATGACTATACTATGATGGGCGGTAGTGACTACCGTGGTGACCCTATGTACCCCACTCCCCCACCGATGGATCGGCCTAGTGAGTGGCCCGAGGATTTCACCGGGTGGCCTAGGGGATATATGGGTGGTTGGGATGGCCCCCGAGGAGAGCCACCCCATGGTAACTACCCCCTTATGCCCGAATATGGTTGGTCGCCCTATACCGACGCTTCGGGTCCCGATGTGGACCCCACCTTCAATTTCACCCCGTTCACCGATGATGCGGCTCGTGCTTATCGTCTTGAGCGGGATGAACATTGGAGGATTTATGATGCAAAGGGTAAAGGGCATGCCCCGGGCCCTTCTTCTTAGGGTTCACTCCATTTGTCCCCCATCTTGATGTGATGGTATGCTTGTGATTAGCTTGGGGGAGAAGTGCGGAGTAGGGGTTTGCTATGGGGAGTGTTTGATGTTTGTTGGTGTGTTCTTCTTGCCACTTCATGTGGTTGTATATACGAAGATGGTTTTTTCTTGTTTTGTGTTTGTTTTGGCCATTTGGCCTTGTCTACAAACATTTTTCTTGTTTATTTTTTAGTGTTCTTTATGGATTGGTTTCTTTGTTGTGGGTTCCCACTTTCCACCTATGCCTTGTTCGTCGTTATTTTGGTGAGTTTGTTCGGTTTTTAACGGTTCTTTGCGGGACTTGCTCCCACGACATTTTCGGTAAAATCCTTCTATCTCACATGCATTCTTTGGGACGGGCATCTTGCATTTGGAGCATTTGGTTGGATGGGTAGTTGTGCCCCTCCTTGCTTAGTTTTAGGCCTTGAGGACATGGCCTATTTCTAGCTCGGGGGGAGTTTTGTTGTATAGTTGCCTATTTGTGATGCTCATGTCTTGGAAACCATACCATTATGTGCACTTATATGTTAGTTTCTTTGATTTTAGTTTCTTTTCTTTTCGATTGTTTTGTTTGTTTCTTTTTGTTTTCCTTTTTGGTGTGTTTTCTTATTTTCTTTCTTTTTCTTCTTTTTCCTTTCCCTTTGTCAAGGCAAGTTTTTCTAGGTTTTCTTAGGCAATATTCTTGATTTGGGCAAATAAAATTGGAACTTGTAGACTAGAATGCTTTTATTCCCAATTGGTAGATGTTTACACGGTTTTTAATGTCTTGGGTCGAATTTAGGATTTGGTGTTAAGGAAGTTGGTTAGAACTTTGGGTAGCATGCGTCTTGAACCCTTGGCTTGTGGTAAGATGGTGTCGATCTCTCTAGTGATTTGAAACCGGAGAGAGTGGTATTTGCTCCCTTGTGAGGTTCATGTTCAAATTAGCCCAAACACATATTCATATATTTTGAGTGGCATGGATCCTTGGCATTGACTTTCCTACTTCCCGAATTTGACTATTTCCTTCCCGAGACCGCGACCGAACTACTTTAGGGGACGATAGAGGCATTTCTTTCGGTGACTATTTTTTCTTTTTAGTTTAGGACTTTATTTTCTATTTTTTCTCATACGTTTTTGTTTGCATTTTCCCCCGTGCTAGCCATTTGAGCCTTGACCCTTCATTTCTTATGAGCACATTACAAGCCTAATAGCCTTTGTTTTGTTTTCACCCTTAGAAGTGATTGTGAAGCTTAGAGTTATGATGCTTGTTGGTTTTGGAATGATTATGCATATTTGAGGAATGATGTTTATTGGTATGAATGGCAAAGTTTGGGAAATGTGTTGTATATAGTGAATAAGTGATGCAAAAGAAAAAAATGAGAAATAAAAGTTTTGAAAAAGCCAAAAATAGAGAAAAACAAGGCATGAGAAAAGTTTCAATTGAAACACAAAAAAAGAAGAGAAAATCAAATCAAGAAAAGTGCAAAAAGAGTTGTAGTTTAGAATTGTTGTTGAATAAGCTTGGGGGTACCCCAAATAAGTGGTATGAGTTTGTATTTGGTTCGTTTTGCTTGAGCTGAGTTCTATCATTGCGCTTCACTTTAGGTATGAGCACCAAATTACCAAATTTGTTCCACACCTTACCCCTAGCCTACGTTACGCCCTAAAAAGTCGTCTTGACCCTTTAGAGTTGAGTCATTGTCGGTGGAGGGAGGATTTGGTCAAGTTTATGGAATGGGATTGTCATGCTAAGATGTCAGGTAGCCTATCTTATTTTCTCCGGCGCCTTCGCGGTGTCTCGAGACGCTACTCTCAAATGTGGAAAAAATCTAGAGATTTGATGTGGTATGCTCGGTTGAAGGGGAATTGATTAGTGTTCACCCTTAGTTCGCTTCGCTTGGCACTTGAATCTTTTACTCGATTTAGGACATTAGTTAGCGTGTACTCATTTATTTGATTGGTAATATTAGTGTTCTTTTATACTCGTTCCATAATAAAGGCCTTATCTTGGATTTTGTAGTTTAATTTCTTTTCTTTTCTTCTCTTTTCTTTTCTTCTTCTTTTCTTTCTTTCTTTTCTTGGTTTGTGCTTTTCATTTTTAGTCTTGCCTTGATTAGATTTGCTGGTTTTTTGTGTTTGTCAGTTTTTAGGATTCAATTAGTTGCTCATTCTTTCCTAGTTGAGTTTAGTTTCCTAGAGACTAGCAAACGCTTAGCTTGGGGGAGTTTGATGAGCGACATTGATGTCGCTCTTAGCTTAGGATTTTATGTTAGTTTTTATACTTTTTTATGGTTTTTGTAGCTTTATGTGTGAATTTTATAAGTTTCGTTCCATCTTGTGCTTTATAGGTGATTATGATGAAAAGTGATGGAAAACAAGTAGAATCATGCCAAAACAGGGCTTGTGCGATCGAGTGATGGTTTGTGTGCCCGAACAGAGGAGTGCAAATGGGCACAAGGAATATCCAGTTCTGTGCGACCAAACGTGCTCTATTGTTGTCGCACAGGTTTGGTTTTTGGAGGCAGAATGTCCCTAATTTGGGATGCGATCGCAGAGCCTACTATTCGACAGCACAGGTTTTGTGCGACCGAACGTGCTCTGTTGTTCGGTCGCACAGGTTTGGTTTTTGGAGGCAGAATGTCCCTAATTTGGGATGCGACAGCACAAGGCTCTCGAATAGTAGGCTCGATCGAATCGAAAGCTTTCGTTCGAGCGAATCATGCTGCAGAGGAATTATGAGTCAAAGAAACCCCATTCGACCGAACAGGGTTCTTCGTTCGGTCGCACATGACGAAGGAAGTGTTCTTCGCTGCCTTCGCTCGCACAGGACCCAGTATTTGCTCGATTGACTCTTTTACGTTCAGTCGCACAAAAGGTCTGTGCGACCGAATGGTTGCGCGGGCTGCTCTTATTCGAATTTTGGCTTCTATTTGGGGAAACTTATAAATAGATTTTTCAATTATTTTGTTAAGTGTAGAATTTTAGTTGATAATTTTAGACTCTCAAAGTTAGTTTTTCAGTATTTCTAGAGAGAGAAACTCTCCTCCCTTGAAGCATCAATTTGTAATTCTCTAAACTCTTCTTGTAATTTTGTGCAATTCAATTCAATTTCTTAATTCTTGCTTTTGTTGTGATTGTTTATTGTTCTATAATTCCTTTAATTCTTGAATTCTTCTTGATTTTACCTTAGTTACTTTGATCCTAAATTCTCTTGTTGATTGTTCAATTGATTGTTCTAGTTCTTTGATTCTCTCTTCCTAATCCTTCAATTTCATGCTTGCTAGTGTAGAATTAATGGATTTCTTGATTTCTAGAATGGCTAGTGAGTAGATTTAGGTTAGGGAAAGGGGAGAATCTAGGGGCCAAATTAGGGGAATTGGATGATTTAATTGATTAATGATTGATGTGATTAAATTGATTTAGTGCTAGGATTTTCCATGATCAATTGAGTAGTAGTTGCAAATTCTAGTTGATTGAGTTAGATTGGAATGTATGATTTAGGTTTGGCAAGACATTGTGAGCCTAGTTCATGCAAGTGAATGATAGTTCTCATTATATGCAAGCTAATCTAGCTTAGGACTATGCGAAAGCTTTTCTATAGGCTAGGTTGCTTCGCGTGCTCTATCCGAGAGGTGGCGAGTACGTCATTAGTTTTCATTCCCCTATGTGCTATTTCATTGCGCGCATCATTCATGATTACTATATGGTAGTTTATTTCCCCCGATTTCCCTAGACTATCCCCAACTCCCTAACGTTTAGCTTCCTTGATTCAATCTAGTTTAATTCTTTGTTTAGCATCTTAGTGATAATTCAAATCAAACCTCTTGTTCGAATTAGCTTGACATTTAAACTCGAGAACCATCGTTTCTTTGGGACGATCCCTTTACTTGCCACTGTAATTCATATAGTTGGTTGGTCTAGTGGTTCTATAAACTTTGTTTGATTGAGGCGTTGATCTTTCAACGACTGAAAAACGCCTTATCACTTGGGTCCGTTGGGAGTCGAACGCCTGAGTCGATTTATTTTTTGGACTTTGTATTCTTGAAATATTCATCTGTTTGTACTGGGACATACAGGTGTATACCCGCGTTTTCGAAAGATGTCTGATGCGACGTGTGATGCTTGGTGCGGAAGACCGTAGCAGTAAAGGATGTGCAATCAGCACGGGAGACCGCACGCGGCGGAATCTGCGCATGCAACAGGCTGCGCCCAGCGCGGGCCTCGGCGCCTGGCGCGGGGCTTTGCTATAAAAGCACCCTTCGCCGTGCCATTTTGAAGCACATTCACTTGAAATTCTTTGCTTTTCTCTCTCAAAGGTCGATTAGCCTCTCCCCTTGATCTTGTTCTTGCCTTGTCCATGTAAGTATTTCATGTTTTTTGCTTATGAAATAACTCTAGGATTGCATGTAGTTTTGATTTTCTTGTACTTTGAAATGATGATTGCATGATAGTAGGCTTCTTGAATCTTGTAGAAAATTGTTTGATAGCCACTCGAACTTGAACTGTTGGAACTTGTAGACTTGAATTTTTTGAAATTTTCTTGAATGTTGTACCTGGTACTTGTAGATAATAGTCTCACTGGTGACCTTACAGGGTCACAAGAGGAGAATAGGCTAGGATGCCTAGATGTTGTTTTTTTAGAGCTTTGGAATATTGGCTTCGACATGAGTAGCCTAGGCGTTAATGTTGAACTTGTAAACCTGCTTCGGCGTGGATAGCCTAGGCGTTGGTGTAGAACTTGTATACCTGCTTCGGCGTGGATAGCCTAGGCGTTGGTGTAGAACTTGTATGCCTGCTTCGGCGTGGATAGCCTAGGCGTTGGTGTAGAACTTGTATACCTGCTTCGGCGTGGATAGCCTAGGTGTTGGTGTTGAACTTGAATTTTTGAACTAGGGGTCCCTGGCTGACTTAGCACTGGGGTTTTTTGAATTTTTCACTTTGTAGAGGCTAGTATAGGATAGCCCCCAGCTTAGAATTTTGACACTTTGCACTCCACTTGATTTAGTATGCCTCGTCACACTCGGAGGAAGCTCGCCGAATGATCGGTGGTTCGAGCTGTTGAGGAGGATGCTTCGGATGATGAAGCGGCTGCGATAAATGCGCCGGACGGGGGTATGATTCCCTGGGGAACACCTGTTTTTATTGGTACTGGGTGGAGTCCTTCCGACCTGGTATTTCCACCGGAGTTCCATTTGTCTCAGCGTCCTCGCGCTGGCTTGGTGAGTCTTGTACTTATGTTTTGAATTTGTATTTGTACTTGTATAGGTTTTGAGCTGACTCGTTCACCTTTAGGCCGATGGAAATCCGTTTCGCACTTTCTGGTCCTTGGCGGAGGTTCAGAAGGCCTTTAGAGCCCTTCGTGCTGATGAGGAGGCCATGGAGATCTGGTCACAGACGGGCCTAGCTGATTTCTGGCGTGCCATGGGAGGCACTTCGAGAAGAACGGGGATCAAACCCCGGCTGTGGGCTTTGTTGGAGCGGTGGTGGAATACCACCAACACCTTCCACATGACCTGGGGGGGGATCACCATTACCCCCTTTGAGTTTGCTATGATTACGGGTCTTCCTTTTTCTGAGAGGAATGTGACCTTTGATTCGGAGCTGACGTGGCGCTCGGCCGCTGCCAGGGATTTGCTCGGCCCTGATGTTGACTTGTCAGAGGACGACACCCATGCTTCCGTGACGGTGATTGTGGATGCTATCTGTGGTGTGGGTGTGTCTGGAGAGCAGAGGGTTAGGCTCTTCCTTCTAGCTTTAATGAGTAGAGTTGTGGCCCCGAGCAGGAACAGTCGGGTGCATATTAGATTCCTGTCAGTTCTGCAGGTCTTGAGGGATGTATCGAGCTACAACTGGGGTGGTTTAGCATATGGCCACCTCTTGTACGAAATGAAGTGGGGTTCCCGGACTGCGCCGGAGAGTGAGCCGAGCATGGCTGCCCTGTGGAGTGTGCTGGAGGTATTGAAGACTCCTTGTACTTTGTACCTTGTACTTGTATGTTTGTATTTGAACTTGACTGATGTTTTGCTTGCTTTTTGAAAGATTTGGATATATGAGCACTTTCCGACTTTGGCACCAGATCGTACTGGAGTTGCGGCTTACCCGTATGCTGCCTCTTGGATAGGAGCGGTGCGCAGGAGGGTGCCTCTGGCGGCCTCCCGCAGCCCTAGGCGGAGACGTCCTTGAGGCATGAGGGACCGAGCTTGGACGTAGGACAGGGGTCCGGTGCTGGAGCTCATCAGAGGCATTCGGATGCTGATCAGAGGGCTGCCTATTTTGTACATGTTGATCCCGCCAGGCATTCGTTTGGAGGTGCAAGCAGTTCGAGGCCCTTTGTTTCTCCTCCCGGTTACTACTTCGGAGGGAGTGGTCCTCAGCCATGGGGTGCAGATTCATGGGCTTACTATGCGGAGATGGAGAGGATGCGTCAGGCTCAGATGTTTGCGCCGTACCAGTACATGGCGATGCCGCCGCTTTATCAGTATCCCTCTCCTCAGTAGGGAGTTCATCCCTCTCTTGGCACACTTCGTATCTCGGAGCAGGATCCTAGTACCCCTGGGACGGAGCTGGATCAGGATCTGGAGCGCCTTATGAGGCGGAACAGGGACAAGGCGCCTGTGGTTGATGTCACCGCTGATGATAACTCAGACTGACCCTGCATGGTAGCGAGTTCCAGCTTGCCTGGGTTGATTTTGTATAGGCTGGATTGTATTTGTATGGATTTGTATGGTTTGAAACTTAAATTTTGTATGGTTGTATGGTTTTGAACTTGAATTTTTTTGGAAATTTTTTGAAGATTGACTTTTGTATGTTTGAATGTTTGGAATTGTAAGCGTTGTGTGTGCTCATGCTGGTGGCACCATCGGAGAACATGGAGAGCTATAATAGGAAAGGGTTCACTGTGCGGCCCATGACATATGGCCGGCTTTCATTGGACAAATGGCGATGCGCACTCTCTGGAATTGAATCTTGTATAATGTGGGTAGTTCCTTGGTGGGGAATTGCTGCCATGAGACATGCCCCTGGTTCTACTGCTTTGAGGGTGCCAAGCCTCACAACGCTGGTCTTCTACTCGCCTGCTAGAATGATGAGACAGTATGGCTTGAAATAGGAGATCCTGGACTGTGCTGAAGAGAACCCGAAACCTGTTGCGCTGAATGCAAATCGGCTTGAAGTTCGGAGGCGGTATTGGGTCGCCGAACCATTCTTGAGTATTCAGTTCCCACATGAGTCAGTTACTCTGTCTGCGGGGTACATTGTATGGATGAGAGACCTAAGTCAGAGGGACATTTCTTTCTCCGGACCAGCTAGAGTCCGAGGTTCTAGAGCTAGACGTCCTGCATCAACTGACTATGAGGAAGGTGACGGGAGTGTGGCCCATCCGGCGCTTGACCGTTCGGAGTCCAAAGGAGGTTCGTCGTCCTCCCGTCTTGGAAGGCTAGCAAGTTCCTTCTCCCGCCGGTTGGGCAAGGGGAAGATTGATGATTGATTGCGGGAGGAGTCAGGGGATAGTACTCAAGGTGCCAAGACTCGAGAGCATAGTCGCCCGACCCTAGATCTTTGTAGGCTAAATGTGTTTGAAATTGTATTGGAAGGAATTGTGTTTAGAATGTGTTTGGAAGATGTGTTTAGAAAATCTGTTTAGAAAATGTGTTTAGGAAGTGAAAAGGCTTTGAACTTTGCTTCACTTGATCCTGACTTTGTATTTGAATTAGCATTGAAGGCCTTAGAGCCAAATAAAGAGTTATTGTGTTAAATTCCGCTTGAACATGCTTTGCTTTGAATTGGCACATTTGGAATAAAAACAACAACAATTGAGTTTTGAAATTTGATTTGATTTTTAGGATGCCCTTAATTGAGGAAATTTTGAATTTTTTTGTATTAAAGTGGCCGGGTTTGAAATGAGGTTGCCTACGTGTCCTGTTAGGGAATCTGGTCGGACGTAGTTCTGACTACCTTACAGGACTTTGAATTGGATTCTTGAATTTGAACATGGAACTTAGACATAGAACTTCTTGAGTTGATCGAGGTTAGTCAGAGATCTGAATTTTGTTCCATCAACGTCTGTTAGTTCGACTGCTCCCCCGTAGAGGATCTTCTTGACAATATATGGGCCTGCCCAGTTGGGTTTGAATTTTCCCCTTGGGCCCATGGTGCTTTTGCGAAGGGCTTTCAGGACAAGCTCGCCTTCCTTGATGTTTCAGGTTCTGACCCTTTTGTTGAAATGCCTGGCCACTCGGCGCTGATAGAGTTGTACATGGTGAGCGGCTTGAAGCCGACGCTCATCGAGCATGACTAGCTCGTCATATCTTTCTTGTACCATGCAGCTTCTAGGATTTTTCTCTAGAGGACTATCCTTAGAGAAGGTATCTAAAGCTCGATAGGTTGTACTGCTTCCATTCCATAGACCAATGAAAATGGAGATGCACCAGTTGAAGTGCGAATTGAAGTTCGATACCCCCACAATGCGAAATGCAGCTTCTGGGGCCAGTCCTTGTAATTGGTAGTCATTTTCATGATGATGGTCTTGACATTCTTGTTGGCTGCTTCGACTGCCCCATTGGTTTGTGGGCGATAAGGAGAAGAGCGATGATGTTGGATTTTGTATTCGGTGAATAGGTCTTCACACTCTCCTTTAAAATGGGTGCCCTGGTCACTGATGAACTCGTGGGGAACGTCGTATCTACATATGATGTTTTCTTGTATGAACTGGGCCACTTGCTTGGAACCCAGCACTTTGAATGACCTGGCCTCGACCCATTTGGTGAAGTAGTCGATAGCAACCAGTATGAACTCATGACCCCCGGTGCCCGTTGGAGTGAGTTTGCCGATGACGTTGATACCCCAGGCTGAGAATGGCCACGGTGATGATTGAGAGTATAGCAATGATGAAGGAATGTGCTTCAGATTCGCACACCTTTGGCAGGTAGGACATTTCTTGACAAAGAAGTAACAATCCCGTTCGAGGGTAGTCCAGTAGTATTGAGCCCTGATGATCTTGAGGGCTAGCATCTTCCCGTTCATGTGGGTGCCACAGACTCCAGCATGTATGTTGTCCATGACTCTTTGAGCTTCGTGCTTGTCAACACATCGGAGGTTAGGACCGCCAAGGGACCTTTGGTATAGAATGCCGCCTTCTATGACGAAGTTGGCTAACTGTAGTCGTAGAGTCCTTTGATTTTTGCTTGAAAAGTGTGGGGGATACTATGAATTATGTAGATACCTTTGAATGTCTGTAAACCAAGGTTCATCCCCGTCTTGCTCGACGTTGTCAATAGTATGGACATATACTGCTTCTTGACGTGTTTTAATTGTAAGTGGCATTTCAGCCATGCCATTTGGGATGTTGATCATTGAGGCCAGCTTTTCCAGTGCATCGGCGAATTGGTTTTCCTCTCTCGGGAGGTATGTATAACGAAGCTCTTTTATTTGCTCGGACTGCTGCTCAAGGTAGGACTGGTATGAAGCCAAGCTTTCACACCTCACTTTCCGTTTGCCGGAAATTTGATTGATGATTAGGGAAGAATCCCCGTACACTCGAAGTTTCTGGACACCCAATGCTAAGGCGGGTTCCAGGCCCATGATGCATGCTTCATATTCTGTCGCATTGTTTGTGACGTTGATTTGCAGTTTTGCTGATATAGGAATGTGAGTGCCGTCTGGGGGTACTAGAATTACTCCAATACCACACCCATTCTGATTCGAAGCACCGTCGAAATGCATTGACCAACTGTCATCACTGGTCATTAGGATTTGCTCGTCGGGTAAGTCGTAATCCTCATCTTCTGCCTCGACGGGACAGTCGGCTAGGAAGTCTGAGACTGCTGAACCCTTGATAGACTTCTGCGGGATGTATTTGAGATCGAATTCTGCTAACATGACCAACCACCTGGACAACCGTCCGTTGAGAGCTAGTTTTTCGAATAGATACTTGAGAGGATCCGCTTTGCTGATCACATGTACTGTATGGGAGAGCATGTAGTGCCGTAGTTTCTTTGTGGCCCAAACCAAGGCGATGCTAAGTTTCTCGAGCTGAGTGTACTTGGTCTCGTACTCGATCAGTTTTTTGCTTATGTAGTATACGGCGTTCTCCTTGCCTTCAACTTCTTGGGCGAGCATAGCCCCTACTGCTGAATTTGTGGTTGTGAGATAGAGCCTGAGGGGAATCCCTAGTGTGGCTGGCTTTAGTACTGGTGGGTTGGAAAGGTAATCCTTGATAGCGTCAAATGCATGCTGACAGTCGTCATCCCACACTTTGGGCTCGCTTTTTCGGAGCTTTCGAAATACCGTTTCACAGATCATCGTGAGTCTTGAAATGAACCTACTGATATATTGTAGTCTGCCGAGAAAACCCCGAATTTCCTTTTCATTCGTTGTTGGTTGCATCTCGAGAATTGCCTTGATTTTCAGAGGATCAACCTCTATGCCCCGAGAGCTGATAACATATCCGAGTAACTTGCCTGACGTTACCCCGAATGCACACTTTTGCGGATTGAACCTCATGTTGTATTGTCTGAGCCTATTCAAAAACTTTGGAAGTACTGAGGTATGCTCGTGTCTGTAATAGCCCAAATTTTAAGCAGCTCTTATTTTGTTGTTAAATAAAATTACCGTTTAAATCCCTCTCTTAAAACTTTCTTTTTAGAACTAATTAGAGATTATAGTTTAGATTCGTAATAATTGACCGAGTGCATTTAAACCTATTATGGCTATATTTTTATTTACTTTTTGTAGTCTTGAAAATTAAGTCACGAATCATTGTATCGAGTTAGAATTTAGAAAATGAATTCGTCTAAAGATTCAAGATTTGTTATTCTGAAACTTCATTGATCGCAAATTTGATTGTGAAATTACTACCTCCATTTTACTAAATAAATAGGTAACATTATATTTATTTTTAGTATCAAAAACATTTTTCCTAAACTATTATATATAAGTCAGGAGAGTTGGGTTGAATCTTATTTAAATGTTCAATTAATTATATTTATTAAGTGTAAGTACCCTATTTCATTCGAAAGTAGACTTTATTCTTGTTGATCAAGCCATCCATAAATGTGATGCCAACATACCAATTTCTTGTTATGTGTCAAAGGCATTTCCTCATACTCCTCTTTTGGTTGGACGGGGATAAACTCCCTTCTAAGTTCTAACTCAGGCATCCTATCTCACTCTCTCCACCTCGGTCTCCTCGCCCCTCGACCTATGCCGCCGGTGATCCGTTCCCCCGTCTTCGGTGTTTCTAGTATTGTTGTTGGTGTTGTGTTGTTGCATCGTATAAATTCAAGCCACCAATTCTTCTCCCTCTTGTCCCTTTGCTAATTGGTTGTATCCACCACCACCGACGATTTTAAGGTCGGTGTTGTTGTACCACTCCTTGACGCTCTCATAATCGTTGCCGGCCTCTGGTGTACGTCCGCCACTTTTGGATCACCGGAGTTGTTGCGTTATAGTTGGAATTTGGTGTTATTGTAGTAGTTGTTCTTGATGATGTCGTTGCTGCTCTGCTCCCTTCAATTCTATGTTCTTCTCTCACACTCATTTTATTATTAAGGTATATATTCATCTAAGCCCAATCTATTTATCTTTAACCATTAGTTATAAAGGCCCATCTTGTATTATGGGCTAAGATTGTAAAGCTAAATTCCTTACTTTGGTTTAAGAAACCATTTCAAATCATTTTCTAAAGAATTGTATTTATTTTCTACGTAGTATAAGTTTTCTTAAAAGAAAAGTATTGTTAGTTGAAGATTATTATTTAATCTATTAAAGTTAGGTATTAGTCCTATTGTTGTTATTTTTCAGTCAAGGTTTCGTAGTTGGCTAGGATATTGATTTACTAGTCTTATATGCACGCGATGCGTGCGAAATCATAAAAAATCTTAAAATTGTATCGTTACAACTAATATATCACAACGAAATAGGGATCTTAAAATAAAGAACTGGAATTGAACCTGATCAGCATTTATAGTTTGCATCCGAGGGATCTTTGTCTGTTCATATGATACACATTACCATATGAAATCAAATACCGATTACCAGTGCGTATTAGCTCTCCTGCAAAGATGGGCAGCAACCTATCTCCTTGACATCGATGACAACTTTGGAGTTGGGCTTGGGCGATACATTGTTTCATTTGCTTTGCAAGACCGTTTACCTGATCATCCATATTTGCAAAACCGTTTATATGATCATCCATGTTTCTGAAATAAGTAACAAAATGTGTAAGTGCATCATGATAACACATTAGCATGAATTAGATGCAGTTTAAGCAAAGAATTTCACAACATAGAGATGATAAGAGTGACCCTAATCCAAGTAAAAAGAGAAACTATTGCTTCTGACTTCATTATCCATTAAAATGGAGAAAATTTACGCTCGTATACAGGTTTAATTGAATAGAGAATGAATTTCCCTCTTTATAATTGTGGAATTATATGATGTGAATTTCAAGGCCGTGTAGATGCAATATACGAATAGTAGCCAAGATGATTACGAAGGAAAGCAGACCTGATGGTTTCAAGAGGTGCCAAAACCGCATTCGACATAGCCCCAGCCAAAGCACCACTAAGAAACTCCCCTGCTTCTCTGGTTCCAATAAAATCCTGAGCCACGTTACAGTAGCATTTCAGTCAAGTACACACATCAATTCAACCAATTAGAAAACTAATTCTAATCAATCGAAACAAAACCGCCATCAATTTAACCGCAAAAAAACAATAAATTCACACACCAGAGGCAGCCGTCTCCACGATGTCAGAAACATCATCAACACCAAAGAAGTCCAGAGAGTTGTGAAGGCCCAAGGCAGCAGTTGTTTGGGCAAGGAGCCGCTGGCTCTCATTCATGGTTCGACCTATAAATGACCAACAATCAATTTTGCAAGTTCAATCAATTTGTAATAACCGACACTTCAAAATCAGAGCACGAAAGAAATTAAGATCCTTATCAATCACATCGAACTCATTATATTTTGAAAAATCAAAAATAAAAAGAAAATTATCCTTAATAAAACATTTGGTAGACGACCATCAATTACTACTGTCACCATACGTTACGACCTACCAAACAGGCGGTTAAAGTCAGACATGTCCACATTGCCAGTATTACCTGAGTTCTTGCAGTGTCCACATTGCCAGTATTGCCAATGAAAAACATGTGAATTTACAATTTTTTATACTCTGCAAAAAAATGTGAATTTAACATGTTTGCAAAATTAAAAATTTGAAATCAAAAATTTAAGAAATTAAACCCCCAAATCTTACACATTTGAAATCAAAAATTTAAGAAATGAAACAAATTCAAATCACAAAATCTGCAAAATTAAAAAAAAAAAAAATCGAATTGACAATCTAAATTCACAATTCACGAAAAAAAATTGAAATAATTTCGAAAATTTTCAGAATTGGTGATTAATTAACAAACTAAAATTCAAAGAAATACTCTGTAATTATCAATTAAAATAAATACCAAAATCTAGCCATATATTGGAGTACTATTCAATTTCATCAAAGCAACTGCTAAATCCCATAACAAAAAAATTCCCAAATTGGTAAAATTAAATAGTAAAAACAAATTGGTAAAATTAAATCAAATGAAACTCACCACGATTTTTGATGCTGTTATTGTTGCTGTTGTTGTCGGAAACTCGCTATCTCCGCCCTCCCTCCGCTGGTCCCTGCACCACCTCCGCTGTATAATACATCTCCGGAAAACCCAGACGTCATCTTTTTCTTCTTCTCACCTTCCGATTGTTTCATTTGAAGCCAATGCGTTAGGAAACGGGCAAAAGCAAAATTTATAAGGACCCCAAATCATATTTCTAAAACCAATTAGGAATCCAAATCAGATTTCTAAAGCCTAATCAAAAGCAAAACCTCATAATGAAAATTGCAAAAACGAAAACTAAATAGCACTTAAAATCCTTAGTTTTGTAAAATCGGGATCACAAAAACAGAATCAAAGACGAAGAAACCACAAAATTGATGGAAAAAAATAATTGATTGTATGAATTACCTGATGATGAGATCGAAGATGAGAGAGAATTGAAGAATTGAGATTTTTGAGTGAAGGGAGGAGAGATCGTCATCGCCTCCTAATTTGGAACCCTAATTTGCAATTCGTACTTGTTTGCTCAGATTTTGAATTTCGAGGGTTTCCATGGTGATCGGGGAAGAAGACAGGGAGGTTTCGGAGGTGTGAGATTGCAGAATTACCATGGAGTTGAGAGGTTAGAAAAAACGATGGAGTTGGAGAGGCCAGAGAAAAGGATGGAGTTGAGAGGAGAGAGAGGAGATGCGTTCAAACCCAGTGATTTTCTAGGGTTTGGAATCAAAGTTGGGGGTTAGATTAGGAGGAGGGAGGAGAGAGAAGAAAACGGGAGAGCAGGAAGTCAGGAGGTTTGAATGTGAATATGTGGGGGTATTATCGTCAATTCAAATGTGGACACAAAAAGTTAATTTACTTAAATACCCTCAGGAGCTGGCTTATATAATAGAGATTCTTGTTATTGGTTTTATATGGAGGTTTTTATGAAGATTGAATTAAGGGAGATACTACCCAATGTTAATTACGGATTCTAGGAGACTATTGAAGATCAAAAAGTATAATTCTTGGGGTTGATTACTTTTGTTCTTGGAGTTGGAGTTGGAGTTAGAGAGCGCAGGTACACATTGTCCAACCATCTTCATTGATTGAAACTATAATTTGTGTTTTAGTATGATAAATTATTAGCCTACTATGCAATATATATATATATATATATATATATATATATATATATATATATATATATATATATATATATTTATATATATATGTATGTATATTTTGAATTGAGATTTGCAAATGAATGTGTGATACTTGATGAATTTCTATTGATTTATTGAATTGATTCAATAATTTGATTTCTTAATTGATGAAATGAAACGGTTTTGAAATTGGAAATGCTTGTGAGTTGTGAGTGAGCTAAGAATGTGTTTTTTTTTTATATAGTGAATCTATCGAGAGTACATTGGTTTGGAATATTTGAAATAGATAAGGATAAGGTTAATCATGAAATATGTAAACGAGTAAGGGGTAAGAAGGGTTATGCCAATAAGGAAGTTATAAATGAGGGTGCGCGCTAATGGTTAATTTAAGTGGAGGTCGTACTTAGTAGGTCATGAGGTAGCATCAGGTCCCAAAAATACAAAAAAAAAAAAAAAGGTCGTCGTCTATTAACGCAAACTATATTGAGTATGTAAGTAATAAGGGTGTTTTAATTTATTTCTTTAAGGCGATATTTCTTTTGGGAAGGCCTTTTTATTAATTATTTAATAAAATCACTTCTATTTTAAGTTTTCTAAAAGTCACAGGTATTTTTAAAATTGTGAATTTCAAATTAAGAATAGCTTTGAATGTCGATAAGATCTTTAAACAGCATAGATATTTGAATAACGATAATTAAAATATATTTTAGTGTGAACATGTTTTCTTAAATGAAAATGATTTTATAAAGAAAAATAGATCTTCAATAAAGATTCACAAAAAGGATTTTGATTTAAGGAATGATGAATTAAATTTTAAGAATGTTAAATAATTTGAAATTGCTATCAATTAAGGTGTCTTTGAAACTAGTAAATCTAACAGAAATTAATAGTTATTTCCTTATTCAATAAAGATAGGTTTCATATAGAGAGTTGTTTAAATGTTTTATAAAATACATTTCAGGCACACTAAGCTCACTTAGAAAACTCAATAGCCAAAGATGATATAATGAATCCGGATTCGAGAAAATCATAATCTATTAATAACGTTAGGATCTTAAATGAGTATCACTTACTAACAGTCAATTAGTGGTCAATGGTCTAAGAGTATAACTAAGGATAAGGAGTGATTTTAAGTTAAGGAGAAGTTACGGAGAATAAAGTTTGAACCATAGGACGACTCTAATTAATATTTCACTTTAAGTCAAATGAATTTATTCCTAAGAAGTCAAATCTGGAAATACTTCATAAGAGTGTATGTGTCAACTAGGTCAATATGGTAGGATTAGTGTTAGACAAGTCTCGAGGATGATTAATCAAGATAAAGAGCTATGTTAATTTATGAAGGTATGGGAGACCTTAAGGCATGCGTTAGTGTCTGGTTTGGTGATTTAAGGTTGATGAACCGTCTTATATGAATATTCAAGGCTCTGTGAGAAATATTATGTCTTTGAGTGAACTTCAAATAAGTTGTCCAATAAGTATTTAATAAAATACCACCTCATATGTTGTCACAATTAGGGGAAAGAAGCTGTGTGTGTGTTGCATGGTGCTCACATACATCAGTGATGGACAAACAATATGGAGCATGATGCTCAAATTGCTGCTAACGGGCTACTCCCGGTTTGAATGAGGGATTAGTCCCGGTGTATGTGAGGGTTTAGTCTCGTTCTATGTGAGGGCTTAGTCCCGGTCTGCTAATGGGCTTAGTCCCGGTCTGCTAATGGGTTTCGTCCCGCTTTGTTAAAGGGCTTAGTCCCGCTCTGTATGAGGACATGTCCTTGGTTAAGTCTTGCAAGCATATGTGTGAAGGAGGGTGACGACCCCCGCTAAGATAGTGGAATGAGGTTTTGGCAACCCTTCCCTATCCATGTTCTCTTTCCCCAAATGAAATTGAAATGCTAAATTAAATCATAAAGTAAAGTTATATGACTTGTGCATTGATGTTGCAATGTTGTTCACATTGATTATGGAATCCTAATGAATACGTATTTTAAGTTCCACCTTGTGGAATAATTATTGTTTAGGAAGTTCGTGTGGAAGAATATTTGGGTATAACTTTGTATTATTATGAATAATTTTTCTGATAACAAGACTAGGAATTGAAAATGGTTAAAAGAGTGAGACTAACTATTTAAGTCGTAAAATGTGTGTTTGAATGATAATGATTATCAAAAAGAATTAAGAATGTTTTTATCATGTAATTGGTTTCCAATTGTTTTGAATAAGTGCAGTTGCTTTTGAAAGCAAAACATAAAAATTAAAACTAAAGTTATTTTGAGCCACCTATTAAAATGCATTTTAGGTTGGATAATGTGTACTTAGATTTTCGCTGACTTTGTTCTATGAACCTGTCCTGGTGGGAGCAGTATTAAAATGTTTTGCAGGATGGGTTAATTATGTCCAAGTAAAGAACAAGTGAACGTTTAGACTGCAAGGTTTACTTGTGTCATGGAGGAATCGTTCAACGATTGTGTTTCCAGTTGCTCAAAGTATATTTCAAGCTTTATCTAGGCTTATTATTTTGGGTTAGTTGTAAATCATTATTTTTTTTTATTTCTCTAAGAGGATATCCTTGGGTTATTATTCATTGGTTTGTTATCATCGTTTAAGTTACATATAGGTTTTGAGCTGTTGGTTTGAGTTTAGTTAACAAATTACAAATTAAGTGAGTTAAGTAAGCATCTCGTTAAGGGTGGGCTATTATAGTGTCGCTCTTTAGATTTGACGATCATGTTATCGACATATACCTCAATTTCCCTGTGATTCATATCGCTCATGATGGTTGTGGCTGTTCTTTGACAGGTTGCTCTTGCGTTCTTCAGTCCGAACGGCATAACTGTATAGCAATATGTACCCCGCTGAGTGATGAAGGTTGTCTTCTCCATGTCCTCCTCTGCCATGGGAATTTGATTGTAGCCTGCATACCCGTCCTTAACAGAGAGTAAGGCATGATTTGCGGTGTTGTCGACCAGGATGTCGATGTGGGGTAATGGAAAATCGTCTTTAGGGCTGGCCCTGTAAAGATCTCTGTAGTCCACACACATTCGTACTTTGCCATCTTTCTTTGGAACTGGGACGACATTTGCAATCTATTCAGGATACTTTGCTTCTCGAATAAACCCGGCCTCTAGCTGCTTGGAGACCTCTTCTTGTATTTTGAGGGAAACGTCTGGTTTCATGCGACGGAGTTTCTGCTTGATGGGCTTTGAACCTGGAATAAGGGGAATTGTATGCTGACCGATGCTTGGATCAACCTCTGACATATCATGATAGGACCATGCGAAGACGTCTATGTACTCTGAAAGTAGCTTGATAAGATCATCCCGCTCTTCTTGAGATAGAGTTAAACCAATCTGAACTAGCTTTGAATCACTGTTGTTAGAAAGGTTGATTTTTTCTGTTTCCTCAATTATGGGCGTCCTGTTTTCATGATTTTCGGTAGCTTTTAGAATTTCAAAGTCAGTTTCTTGTGAAGCAAAGTTGTTTGGATTAGGATTGTGTTTTGAATTAGAACTCGAAGTGTAAGTAGAAATTGAAGTGTTATTGAAATCAGCAATCATTACATCGACTGTTTTGACTTGAAGCTCGGCCTTTAGAGGCTCTTGATTGATGCAAGACTCTAGTTCTAGACTCTTAGACTCATTACTAGACTCAGATCCAGACTCATCCTCCGACTTGGACTCGCTCATCATAGATCTCTCGCCCACAGTAATCTTGAACATCTTTCCATTTGGAGCAGATATCTTGAGAGACTTTCTCCAGCCTTTGACCATCTGCTCACTTGGAGTAAGTAGCTTAGATGGGTCGAAATCTTTGATTTGAGTGATCATCTGAACCATGGTGTCTTCGGAAATGGTTGGGGTTATTTCCTGGCCAAACAATAGATCGAAAGCTGACGAATCAAGGCATTCAGGGGTAGCCTTGTCTTGTATTGGAGGAGCATCCTCTAGAAAGTGACAGTCTTGAAAGATCTCGAATCCGGGGTAAAGGAGCCCCTCTGAAGAGTCATAGAAAAGCTCTGGAAAGTCGAAGTATAGGTCATCCTCTCCTTCTTTTACGAATTGCCCATTGAGTGTAAGTTGATGAGGAGGTAGACATTTGGACTGATTCTTGAAAGGGATTGGAAGTTTGATTTGTAGGAGATGATCTGGCTGCTTGTTCGGTGCCGGCTATGCGGGAGGCTAGGGCTGATGGAGTTCTTTTCAACCTCTCTCCTCTTCGGCGAACCCACAGGATCCTCGGACTCCTATTTAGGACATACCACATGATTTAGAACTTGGACTTCCTGACACATGATATAATATCCATGTAATGAATGAGACCTAGACTTGACTCTAAGTGCCACTCCGAAGATTCGGGATTTTGGATTTTGTATTTGTACTAGGGATTTGCAACCCGTTGGAAGTGTTTGAGAGGAGCCTTCATTCTTTTGTGGAAGTTGACTCTTTGTACTGGAACTTGGAATGTCGAAAGAATATTTCAACCTATTGGACCTTGGACTATTTTCGGGGAATTTCAACCCATTGAGAATTTCGAAATTGGACTTGCACTAGGAAATTGAATTTCGTATTATTTCAAGGGAATTTCAACCCGTCAATATTTTAGGGGAATTTCAACCCGTCGGACTTGGAATATTTTAAGGGAATTTCAACCCAATTGAAAGGGAATTGATTTTGTATTATTTCAAGGGAATTTCAACCCGTCAATATTTTAGGGGAATTTCAACCCGTTGATAGGACTTGGAATATTTTAGGGGAGTTTCAACCCGGGAATAGGATGCGAAATTTAAACTTGTACTATTTCAGGGGATTTTCAACTCGTTGGAGAATTGGAACTTGTATTATTTCAGAGGATTTTCAACCCATTGGAAAAGAGGGTTTTGAACTTGTATTATTTCAGGGGATTTTCAACCCATTTGACAATTGGACTTGTATTATTTCAGGGGATTTTCAACCCATTGAATAGGAATTTGAATTTGTACTATTTCAAGGGATTTTCAACCCATTGGAAGTATTTTGAGGAATCGAATTTGTATTATTTCAGGGGAGTTTCAACCCATTGGAATAGGAATTTTGAACTTGTATTATTTCTGGGGAGTTTCAATCCATTGGAAATGTTTGGAATTTTGAATTTGAGAGCAATGGAAGGCAAGGATTTGCAGCTCGAAAATGAGTTTGAAGTTTGAATTTGATTCGAAGTTTGAACTTTTAACTGGAAAGGACGCACTTTTGTATATAGAATGTGAGGCTTTGAATATGGAAAATCCGGCATTATGCCGCCATGAATTTGAGACATTGAATTTGGGAATTTGAAAGTCCGGCATTATGTCGCCGTGGACTTAGAATTTTGAAGTGTTTGAAGATGAGATTGAATCAGGGAGATTATGCCATCATGGATTTGGAATCGGAAAGTTCGAATATAGGACTTGAGATTTGAAGGTTTGGAATTTTTGAACTTCGAACTTGAGGTTTGAAATGTGGAATGAAAAGTCGGCATTACGACGGTATGAATTTGGAATTTGAACTTGAGGTTTTTAGATTGGCATTGGCAAATCGAACTTGAGGTTTGAAGACTTGAATGTTTGGACTAGAAAATCCGGCATGACGCCGTTGGATTTGGGCTTTGAACTTGGAATTTGAAATTTTGACTACAAAATCCGGCATTATGACGCCGTTGGATTTGAGTTTTGAACTTGGAATTTGAAACTTGAATTGGAGAATCCGGCATTATGACACCGTTGGATTTGAGTTTTGAACTTGAAGTAGGAGTTTTGACTAGAAAATCCGGCATTATGGCGCCGTTGGATTTAGTCTTGACTTAAAACTTGAAACTTGAAATTTGAATTGGAAAATCCGGCATTATGACGCCGTTGGATTTGGACTTGAAAATTGAGGTTTGGATTAGAAGATTTGGACTTGAAACTCGAAATTTGGATTAGAAAATCCGGCATTACGACGACGTTGGATTTGAGTTTGAATTTGAAATTTGAGGTTTTGAAATGGAAAATCCGGCATTATGACGCCGTTGGATTGAATTTTGAATTTGGAACTTGGAATTTGGACTCGAAAATCCGGCATTATGACGCAGTTGGATTGAATTTTGAATTTGGCATTTTGCGTGAGGCCTTTTTGAGGGTTTTGAATCAAACGGAGTGACACTCGTAAAAGACCTTAAATCGGCGATTTTAGATGCATGGGGTTTGAATGATGCTCCTAGGGGTTTGGTTTCCTAGTTGGAGGCTAATTGGTTTTGGCAAGCTAGAACTCAAGGTTAGCCATTCACGCGTGCAAAGACGCCCACACAATGCACAAGTAGCACGTCGTCACACTAATCATGAATATGAATGCGACATGCAAAGTTCTCAACCTAAAGTCGGTCTAAGGTTTGTATGATGCAAGTGGTCGGCTTAGGGTGTCAAATGGTACTCGACTAAGAGACGGATCCGGCGACAACTTGCGCATCCGCCTAAGGGGCTTGTGTGTCGGCAGACGGCCTCCATGCTTGACATCGGGAATGTCAAGCAAATGTCAAGTTTCGGTAGGCGCGGAAATGGTCACTCACTTTGGTCGGGAACCGTATGGAGAGTCACCATTTCGTCGCCCCCGGGGCTAGCCCAAATGTAGAACACATCCTTTTGGGCAAGGTAGAAATTCATTTTGCACAATATGATTTTCGAAAAATGCATGAAATGCCTAGAAATTGAAATTTGAAATCGTACTCGAATTTGTATTTGTAAAGCTCGTTTTTCGACATTCGTTCACGAGGTTTGGGAGCGTCCTTCCTGATTCATAAATAGACTAACTCCCAACACAAAAGGTTGAGCAAAAGTGGGCGACAAGCCACTGTGAGCCACTGTCGCCTGGATGCAGGCAGCGGCGTTGGGCGCAGGTGGCTGCGCCTGGCGCCAGTGCTGGCATCCAGTACTTAAGCAGATCAGTGGCTTACTGCTCGAAATCTGCTCGCATTTTCGATATTGAAATTAGAAAATTCCCCAGTGGAGTCTCCAGAATTGCAGGGGCTGTTTTTGAGTTCGCATCGCGAGTATTTTCTTTCCTACAAGGGGGCGGTTTTTTTAGAAAACCATTGTAATTTTGTACCTCGAAGGAGTCGCCACCAAACGTTATTTAAAGTCTCGTTTGGAAAGACCGCAAGTGACTCTATTTTGGATAAGGCTTTGAATCCTCGAAACGGATGGGTGAGATCCGGGCACGGGAACAAGATGCTTATTCCGCGAGCTTTAGAAATATTCGAGTACGTGACATAGCATTTTCGAAAATATACCCTAGATTAAACTATGTGGGTTTGAAATTTAGAGCAAATAGAATCTCTAATTGTATGGTGGTCACTTTGCTTTAAAGGTAATTTAAAGGAACCTAAGGGTTTGTCCAAGAAATTATCTTTGTTAAGCGTGATGTAACCTTGCACTTTGTTGTATTTAGCATGTATGGTGATGAAAGCAATAAAGCAAATAAAGCAACATCACAATTGTAAATGAGTGCGGAATTAGTAAATACAAGACCCCCTAGAAAAGGACTAGGGAGTAGGTCCACATTGCCTAGAAGGACTAGGCAAGTAAAGATGCGGAATTGAAAGTGCGATATTGAAATTGCGGAATCGAAAGTGCGATATTGAAATTGCGGTATTGAAGGGTGCGTAATTGAAATTGCAATATTGAAAGGTGCATAATCGAAATTGCAATATTGGAATTTGTACTTGGGCACATGAGATTCGAACGCCAAGCGGCTCCTTAAAAATAAGTGCGCCCGACACGAATTCAAAGCCAAAAATCTCAACTTGGGAGAAGTTGCTCATCCCAAAGTATCCTAGATTTTGCATATAGAACTTGAACTTGAAAGTTTGAATCTTGAAATATTAAAATTGAAATAATTGAACTTGAACTTGAAATATTGAAACTTAAGAGACTTGAATCTCAAAGATCGGGTCTTTTAATGTTGAAAAGGTTAGATCTTTGATGTGCTCTTACTTTGAAGGGATCCTAGTTTAGGGAAGTAATCATGAGCAACCCTAAACATTGTGGGATCTTGAAATTTGAAAACTTGAACTTGTATATTGAAAAATGAAGTCTTGAATCTCAAAAGACTAAACCTTTAAAAGCTAGAAAGGTGTCATCTTTGATTACTCCATACTTGAAAGTGATTCTAGTTCAAAGAAGTGATTGCAAACAACTTTGAACATCCTTGAATCTTGAAAGTTTGCATTTTTGTATTTTGAAAAGTTTGGGTTTTGAAAAGATATATGATTGTTGCAAGTGACATTTTTAGTAATAAAAATGCCAACTTGCTAATCATTTTTTGAAATAGGAAAATCAAAGAAACATGATTGGATATTGTGGGATTTGGAATTACCTATTTAGGTTTAGGCAAGAGTTCCTTTTAGAGCTCCCAATTGCTTAGAACTTGAAGTTTGTATGTGTTTTTGAAGGATTTTTGGACTTGAATTTGAGGCGTAATTTTTGTATTACGACGTTTTATCTTGAAGTTGCCTCCTAAATGCTGAAAATTAGGGATATTTATAGGAGAAATGGCTGGAAGCTTCCAGCCAATGCCAGCGCAGCACGCCAAACCAGCGCTGGGCGCTGGTGACGTGGCATGCGTGCTGCCAAAATCAAGGACGCGGGCTCCGTCCTTGATTCGTCTTGTAGTGTTGTACCTTCGTACGAATAGTACGAGTTGGCGTTTAGTGTTAGCTTGGAGGTTAAGACTCGATTTTTCGTCTAAAAACAAGCCTTTCTCCAGTTTTGAACTTCGGTTTTACGGGACGAGGCCCGGCTTGCTCGGTTTTGTGGGTCGGCGCCCGAATTTGACTTGCCTTATATGATTTTGAGTGGAAAAGGCCTAGTAAGACAAATGGGATGGTCTACTAGATGAGATTGTACTTGGATTTTGAAATTGTTTTGGAGAATTGTATTTTGTACCGAGTTCCGGGAGGGGAACGGTCTCGGCGATTGGATTTTGGACCTTGTATTTTGGAGATGTTCTTAGCAATTGGGATTTCCGCACGGAGTTATTCCAACCGCCTAATAAGGATAATGGTATCGTCATCATCCCAAAGGGGATACACGAATTAGGTGTCTACAGCCGTACCAGTTCATGGCGATGCCGCCGCCTTATTAGTATCCTTCTCCTCAGCAGGGAGTTCATCTCTCTCCTGGCACTCTTCGTATCTCGGAGCAGGATCCTAGTACCCCTGGAACAGAGCTGGATTGGGATCTGGTGCGCCTTAGGAGGCGAAACAGGGACAAGGAGCCTGTGGTGGACGTCACAGCTGATGATGACTCGAACTGACCCTGCATGGTAGCGAGTTCCAGCTTGCCTGGGTTGATTTTGTATAGGCTGGATTGTATTTGTATGAATTTGTATGGTTTGGAGCTTGAATTTGTTTGTATAGTTTTGAACTTGAATTGGTTTGGAAATTTTTTGAAGTTTTAGCTTTTGAATGTTTGATTTTATATGCGTTGTGTGTGCCTTGAAATTTGTAGCTATATGCATGCATGATAATTTTGCAAAAAATTTGCCCATTTTTTCTGGGGTATATACCCACTATAAGCCCCCACTTTGACTGAGGTTTTTTGGTGAGGTAAAAGCGCAAGTCAAAGTACATTCAACTTTTTCTATGCATATGCAGACTCGACTTAGGACGCCGATCTAGGACTAGAATGTTTGAATTTTGAATAATTGAAATCGAAATCTGCCCGAAGCGTTGATCCGGACTGCTTGAATTTGCGCGGCTTGCGGCTTTGGAATCTTGAATAATGGAGGTTTGTACTTTGCTGTCCGAAACACTAAAGAGTGTGTACTCGGAGTCATAAAAGAGGACGGTGGCCTCGTCCTTCGCCGCAGGCCCCTGCGCCTAGCGCAGGACATGCCTCCTGGCGCCAGTGTGCTGTCGTGCAAGCCGACTCTTGTATAAATATGGAGTATTTCGGATCATTTCTTGCATCAATCCTTCCCTGCTATTCCTTGTATACACTCTTCACGAAAAAAGAAGAGAGAAAATGGCTATGTCTTTTGAAAATTCCTTAAACTCGTGGTTTGGTTTGCTAGGAAAATTGGAGAAAAGGGAGCTTGATGGCATGCATCTTGGGGTGCTCGCCTCCTTCCGATTTGTAAAGCTGGATGTGCACTTCATTCTTGCTGCTTTGAAGCTTGGGATCCGAATCATCATGTCTTCCTCTTTGGGAATAATGAGGTATGTCCCCTCCCTTAAGAGTTTAGCGCCATATTGGGGTGGCCCGTTATGCCAGAGCCATGCATGCCCAGTGTTGAAGAACACTTTTTCTTGGGTTTTGAAAGATATTTGGGCTTGAAGCACCCACTTTTGAGTGTTGTTGTATATGGCAGAGGGGTGGATTTGTCCCTCCTTGTCACCTACTTTGCTGGGCTGGATGTTCCCAAAGTTTTCCTCTTGAGGGCCTTGAGTTTCTGTATCTTTGCTCGCTTCCTCTTTTCGAAGCAGGGGTTTAGCAATGGTGATGCCTCCCTAATAGAAATTGTAGAGCAGTTTGCTAATGGTCGGGACCCAATGCCACTTGTGATTGGCGAAACATTGTTGGGCCTTGACTTGTTGAAGTCGGACCCCTCTTCTTTGCCATTGGGAAGTCCGGTGTTACTCCAAGTAAGGATCTGGAGCTTTCTTGTATGTTGAATTTGTACTTGTATTTGAATTTTGAATGTTGAATGTTGAAATGCGTTTCTTGTATACTCCCCAAGGTTTGGCTTATGGAGAGGCTCATGATGGTGGCACCACCGGAGAACATGGAAAGCTATAATAGAAAAGGGTTCATTGTGCGGCCCATGATGTATGGCCGACTTTCATTGGACGAGTGGCGAAGCGCACTCTCTGGAATTGAATCTTGTATAATGTAGGTAGTTCCTGGTGGGGAATTGCTGCCATTAGACATGCCCCTGATTCTACTGCTTTGAGGGTGCCAAGCCTCACAATTCTGGTTTTCTACTCGCCTGCTCGAGTGATGAGATAGTATGGCTTGAAACAGGAGATCCCGGACTGTGCTGAAGAGAACCCGAAACCCGTTGCGCTTAATGCCAATCGACTTGAAGTTTGGAGGCGGTATTGGGCCGCCAAACCATTCATGAGTATCTAGTTCCCACCTGAGTCAGTTACTCTGTCTGCGGGGTACATTGTATGGATGAGAGGCCTAAGCAAGAGGGACATTTCTTTCTCTGAACCAGCTAGAGTCCGAGGTTCTAGAGCTAGACGTCCTGCATCAACTGACTATGAGGAAGGTCACGGGAGTGTGGCCCATCCGGTGCTTGACCGTTCGGAGTCCAAAGGAGGTTCGTCGTCCTCCCGTCTTGGAAGGCTAGCCAGTTCCTTCTCCCGCCGCTTGGGCAAGGGGAAGATTGATGATTGATTGCGGGAGGAGCCAGGGGATAGTACTCAAGGTGCCAAGACTCGAGAGCATAGTCGCCCGACCCTAGATATTTGTAGGCTAAATGTGTTTGAAATTGTATTGGAAGGAATTGTGTTTAGAATGTGTTTGGAAGATGTGTTTAGAAAATCTGTTTAGAAATTGTGTTTAGGAAGTGAAAAGGCTTTGAACTTTGCTTCACTTGATCCTGACTTTTTTATTTGAATTACCTTTGAAGGACTTAGAGCCAAATAAAGAGTTATTGTGTTAAATTCCGCTTGAACACGCTTTGCTTTGAATTGGCACATTTGGAATAAAGACAACAACAATTGAATTTTGAAATTTGATTTGATTTTTAGGATGCCCTTAATTGACAAAATTTTGAATTTTTTGTATTAAAGTGGAAATTTTGAATTTTTTTTTTTTTTATTAAAGTGGTCGGGCCTCGAAATGAGGTTGCCTACGTGTCCCATTAGGTAATCAGGCCGGACGTAGTTCTGACTACCTTACAGGACTTTGAATTGGATTCTTTAATTTGAACATGGAAGTTAGACATAGAACTTCTTGAGTTGATCGAGGTTGGTCAGAGATCTGAATTCTGTTCTATCGACGTCTGTTAGTTTGAAAGCTCCCCGGAGAGGATCTTCTTGACAATGTATGGGCCTGCCTAGTTGGGTTTGAATTTTCCCCTTGGGTCCATGGTGCTTTTGCGAAGGGCTTTCAGGACAAGTTCGCCTTCCTTGATGTTTCGGGTTCTGACCCTTTTGTTGAAATGTCTGGCCACTCGGCGCTGATAGACTTGTACATGGTGAGCGGCCTGAAGCCGACATTCATCGAGCATGACTAGCTCGTCATATCTTGCTTGTACCCATGCAGCTTCTGGGACTTTTCTTTCGAGGACTATCCTTAGAGAAGGTATCTCCAACTCGATAGGTTGTATTACCTCCATTCCATAGACTAATGAAAATGGGGTTGCACCAGTTGAAGTGCGAATTGAAGTTCGATACCCCCACAATGCGAAATGCAGCTTCTGGGGCCAGTCCTTGTAATTGGTAGTCATTTTCATGATGATGGTCTTTACATTCTTGTTGGCTGCTTTGAATGCCCCAATTGTTTGTGGGCGATAAGGCGTAGAGCGATGATGTTGAATATTGTACTCGGTCAATGATGAACTCGTGAGGAAGGCCGTATCTGCATATGATGTTTTCTTGTATGAACTGGGTCACTTGCTTGGAACCCAACACTTTGAATGATCTGGCCTCGACCCATTTGGTGAAGTAGTCGATAGCAACCAGTATGAACTCATGACCCACGGTGCTCGTTGGAGTGAATTTGCCGACGACGTCGATACCCCAGGCTGAGAATGGCCACGGTGATGATTGAGAGTATAGCTATGATGAAGGAATGTGCTTCAGATTCGCACACTTTTGGCAGGTAGGACATTTCTTGACAAAGAAGTAGCAATCCCGTTCGAGGGTAGTCCAGTAGTATCGAGCCCTGATGATCTTGAGGGCTAGCATCTTCCCGTTCATGTGGGTGCTACAGACTCCAGCATGTATGTTGTCCATGACTCTTTGAGCTTCGTGCTTGTCAACACATCGGAGGCTAGGACCGCCAAGGGACCTTTTGTATAGAATGTCGCCTTCTATGACGAAGTTGGCTGATTGTAGTCGTAGAACCCTTTGATTCTTGCTTGAAAAGTGTGGGGGATACTCTAAATTTTGTAGATACCTTGGAATGTCTGTAAACCAAGGTTCATCTCCGTCTTGCTCGACGTCGTCAATAGTATGGACATATGCTGCTTCTTGACGTGTTTCAATTGTAAGTGGCATTTCGGCCATGCCATTTGGGATGTTGATCATTGAGGCCAGCTTTGCCAGTGCATCGGCGAATTGGTGTTCCTCTCTCGGGAGGTATGTATAGCGAAGCTCTTCTATTTTCTCAGACAGCTGCTCAAGGTAGGACTGGTATGGAGCCAAGCTCTCGCTCCTTACTTTCCATTTGCCGGAAATTTGATTGATGATTAGGGAAGAATCCTCGTACACTCGAAGTTTCTGGACACCCAATGCTAAGGCGGCTTCCAAGCCTATGATGCATGCTTAATATTCTGCCGCATTGTTTGTGACGTTGAATTGCAGTTTTGCTGATATAGGAATGTGAGTGCCGTCTGGGGCTACTAGAATTACTCCAACACCACACCCGTTCTGATTTGAAGCACCGTCAAAATGCATTGACCAACTGTCATCAGTGGTCATTAGGATTTGCTCGTCGGGTAAGTCGTAATCCTCCTCTTCTGCCTCGAGGGGACAGTCGGCTAGGAAGTCTGAGACTGCTGAACCCTTGATAGACTTCTGCGGGATGTGTTTGAGATCGAATTTTGCTAACATGACCAACCACCTGGACGACCGTCCGTTGAGAGCTGGTTTTTCGAATAGATACTTGAGAGGATCCGCTTTGCTGATCACATGTACTGTATGGGAGAGCATGTAGTGCCGTAGTTTCTTTGTGGCACAAACCAAGGCGATGCTGAGTTTCTCGAGCTGAGTGTACTTGGTCTCGTACTCGATTAGTTTATTGCTTATGTAGTATACGGCGTTATCCTTGCCTTCAACTTCCTGGGCGAGATAGCCCCTACTGCTGAATTTGTGGTTGTGAGGTAGAGCCTGAGGGGGAATCCCTAGCATGGCTGGCTTTAGTACTGGTGGGTTGGAAAGGTAATTCTTGATAGTGTCAAATACATGCTGACAGTCGTCATCCCACACTTTGGGCTCACTTTTTCGAAGCTTTCGACATACTAGGTCATAGATCATCGTGAGTCTTGAAATGAACCTACTGATATATTGTAGTCTGCCGAGGAAACCCCAAATTTCCTTTTCATTCGTTGGTGGTTGCATCTCGAGAATTGCCTTGATTTTCAAAGGATCAGCCTCAATGCCCCGAGAGCTGATAACATATCCGAGTAACTTGCCTGACGTTACCCCGAATGCACACTTTTGCGGATTGAGCCTCATGTTGTATTGCCTGAGCCTGTTGAAATTTTTTTGAAGTACTGAGGTATGCTCGTGTCGCTCTTTGGATTTGACAATTATGTCGTCGACATATACCTCAATTTCCCTGTGATTCATATCGCTTATGATGGTTGTGGCTGTTCTTTGACAGGTTGCTCTTGCGTTCTTCAGTCCGAACGGCATAACTGTATAGCAATATGTACCCCGCTGAGTGATGAAGGTTGTCTTCTCCATGTCCTCCTCTGCCATGGGAATTTGATTGTAGCCTGCATACCCGTCCTTAACAGAGAGTAAGGCATGATTTGCGGTGTTGTCGACCAGGATGTCGATGTGGGGTAATGGAAAATCGTCTTTAGGGCTGGCCCTGTAAAGATCTCTGTAGTCCACACACATTCGTACTTTGCCATCTTTCTTTGGAACTGGGACGACATTTGCAATCCATTCAGGATACTTTGCTTCTCGAATAAACCCGGCCTCTAGCTGCTTGGAGACCTCTTCTTGTATTTTGAGGGAAACGTCTGGTTTCATGCGACGGAGTTTCTGCTTGATGGGCTTTGAACCTGGAATAAGGGGAATTGTATGCTGACCGATGCTTGGATCAACCTCTGACATATCATGATAGGACCATGCGAAGACGTCTATGTACTCTGAAAGTAGCTTGATAAGATCATCCCGCTCTTCTTGAGATAGAGTTAAACCAATCTGAACTAGCTTTGAATCACTGTTGTTAGAAAGGTTGATTTTTTCTGTTTCCTCAATTATGGGCGTCCTGTTTTCATGATTTTCGGTAGCTTTTAGAATTTCAAAGTCAGTTTCTTGTGAAGCAAAGTTGTTTGGATTAGGATTGTGTTTTGAATTAGAACTCGAAATTGAAGTTTTATTGAAATCAGCAATCATTACATCGAGTGTTTTGACTTGAAGCTCGGCCTTTAGAGGCTCTTGATTGATGCAAGACTCTAGTTCTAGACTCTTAGACTCATTGCTAGACTCAGATCCAGACTCATCCTCCGACTCGGACTCGCTCATTATAGATCCTTCGCCCACAGTAATCTTGAACATCTTGCTATTTGGAGCAGATATCTTGACAGACTTTCTCCAGCCATTGACCATCTTCTCACTTGGAGTAATTAGCTTAGATGGGTCAAAATCTTCGATTTGAGTGATCATTTGAACCATGGTGTCTTTGGAAATGGTTGGGGTTATTTCCTGGCCAAACAATAGACCGAAAGCTGACGAATCAAGGCATTCAAGGGTAACCTTTGTCTTGTATTGGAGGAGCATCCTCTAGAAAGTGACAGTCTTGAAAGATCTCGAATCCGGGGTAAAGGATCCCCTCTGAAGATTCATAGAAAGGCTCTGGAAAGTCGAAGTATAGGTCATCCTCTCCTTCTTTTCCGAATTTCCCATTGAGTGTAAGTTGATGAGGAGGTATTTTGAATTGATCATTGCCAGCTCGACGGGCCTTTAGCTTAGCCTTTTGCTGCCTGTCATCGAACTTAGTTGGCTTGTATCCCAGACCGCAACAATTGGTTTGTCCTTGGGCCTTGAAAGGAGATTCGGTAGGCGGTGGCAGAGTAGTGCCCAAGAAGCGCCCACGCTTGATCATCATACGCTTTGCCATGGGATTCATTTTCGACTCGATGGCTCCAACTTCAGCACTGAATCCCCAAAGGTCTTCATCATTGTCATCATGTTCGATTAATATCAGAGCTTTGTCAGCTATCTTGGTCCTCAGATGGGACGCATGAAGGGTAATGACATTTCCTTGGACCTCCATTCAGACTTTCTGATGGAGTGAGGATGGCACTGCTTTGAGGTCATGGATCCAAGGTCTTCCCAAAAGGAGATTGAAACTTGCTTTGATGTTGAGCACTTGAAAGCTTATTTTGCGCTCGATCGGTCCTGTGCGGAGTAGTAGAGTGAGAGTTCCCATTGCTTCCCGGCGAGTGTTTTCATAGGCACGAACACCTTGGGAGGAACTAGAAAAGTCACTAGGGGTGAAACCCAAATTTTCAGCAGTGCGAATAGGACACACGTTGATGGCTGACCCATTGTCCACTAGAGTCATGGGAATGATTTTGTCTTTGTATTCAACAGTCAGATAGAGAGCTTTGTGATGGCCTGCCCCATCAGGTGGGAGGTCTTCATTTGTAAAGGTGATTCCTTCTTCCAGATTTGTAAGTAACCCGATCAACTCGTCAGGAGTGACTTTTGCGGTGACATTCAACTTGACAAGAGCATTGATAAGAGCAGTGCGGTGCTCCACAGAGGAAGCCATGAGTTGCCAAATATTAACCTCTGCCTTAGTGCGCTTCAATTGTTTGATCAAAGGGTTCTCCTCGGTGGGTAGTGAAGGAAATAATGCCCTTGGTCCAAGTATGCATTCTATGTTAAGTCTAATAAATGCGGTTCAGTATTAATTAACAAGTTAATAATTCAGTGAGATCAAGTGAGCTGAATGCCTAGCTAGAGGCCGCTTCAGTTCAAGTGGAATTAATGATATTAATCCACAGCTTACTCTTGACTGAACCCGTAGGGTCACACAAATAGTACGTAAACGGATCAAGTATTTAATGGCATTAGATACTCCATCTATGGATATTCGGAATCGACGGATCTTGGTTTCAGTGGGAGCTGAGATCGTCACAGGCAAGAAATGAATACTCCGGAAACGATGATATTGCCGGAAACGGAAATATGGATCGTATCGGAAATATAAATATTATCCAAGTCGTAGATGTTGCCGGAAACGGAAACATGGTACGTATCGGAAAATATTATCGGAAATGGAAATATTGCCAGAATAGGAAATATTGCCGGAAACGGAAATATTGTCAGAATCGGAAATATTATCGGAATCGGAAAATAATTCCGGAAACGGAAATATTAAATATTTGTTCGAAACGGAAATTGATTCCGGAATCGGAAATATTGAATATTGTTCGTATCAGAAATGAATTCCGGAACCGGGAATTTAATCGGAAGCGTATCGGACGAATTAGCATCGGACGAGACCTGCCGGACGAAGGCCCAGCACGAAGTCGGGCCATCGCCCAGCAAGCCAAACGCGCGCCCAGCCAAGGCAGCGCCCAGGCCCACCGCAAGGCAGGCCCAGCGCGCGCCAAGGCCATGGCCTCGCTGCGTGGGCTGCTGCTCGCACGCACACGCATGGGCGGCCCATCGTGGCTGTCGTGTGTGTGTGTGAGTTTGTGTTCATGCACGATTCCTAAAACTATTAGAGTTAGTATATGATTAAATTCCTATTCCTAAAAGGATAAATTAATTAATTAGAGTTCTTGTAGGATTCTAAGTTTAATTAATTCGTATCCTACTAGGATTCCAATTCCCTTTCCATAACTCTATAAATACGTGCCTGGGGTCACATATTTTCAGAGATTAATTCAAGTATTCAAAGTGAGTTTTGAGAGAAAAATTCAGCCATATTTCTTACCTAAGAGTGCCGAAAATTCTAGTACCTTAAGGGCGATTCTAGTTGGTCAATCTTAAGGCGGATCCGGACGTGCTGTGGACTATCTACGGAGGGACGACACTTGGAGTCCTAAAGACTTGTTCTTGTTCGGTTCGGGCGCAGCTAGGGAAGGCACGAAACAAAGAGTATGCATCTAAATTATGCTATATGATTATGTGTAAATAATATGTGTTCCTGGCTAAATGGTTTTTCCGCATGATTTATGAATTGTCATATGTATCATAACCTAACAGTGGTATCACGAGCCCCTTATTATTTTCATAATCTAAATTGCATGAACATGGTTAAATATTACAAATTTGCAAGAATTAAAAGGGGTGATTAATTTTCGTAATTGTTAATTAATTGCAAATTGCGTTTATTTAATTATACGTACGCAGTTTTTCGGCAGTTTCTTCGTTACTCATCCAAATCGAGTGATTTTTGTGTCAATTCCGCATGTAAAAGGCATTCTAAAATTTTGACAAAAAGAGTATTTTTCTGCCGAACCCAGAATTCTGAAATTCGAAGCCTAACTATGACTTTTCGAAGGTTTTAGTTTTTCGAATGCAAAATTTCGTAAATTTAAGATGTTAAATTAAATATTTGCGATTCTTGTTGATAAATCTTGAATTTTTGATTGACCTACTGTATATGTTTAACAAGTTTGAATGCCTAGCCTTGTTAATTATGCAATCTAATTTGTAATTATGATTAATTTGTTGAAAATTAGAATAATTTAGAATTAATTTGATTTTCATAATTAATTATAATTTAATTAGAAACCTATAATTAAAAACCACCATAAAAATTGTAAATTTATGATAAATTTTAAATTTTTATGACCTAGACTTGAATCCATAATAATCGGAAATCAATTGGATAATAAATTTTCGATTTTTCGCCCTAAAATTATGAAATTAATATTATTTATTAATTTGTCATTAATTTTAAATATAAATTTTAATTTTTATGCGATTCTTTCATATAACTTGCACGCACAAAGCAATGGACGCTTCGTGTTACCCTTAAGGGGTGTTGTATAGTGCGGGCATGCGACGACGAGCAAGGGAGCTCGTCGCCCGTGCGGCACGAATGCAATGAGCAAGGCATGGTGCACGAGCACAAGGCAGCAGCCCTGCCTTGTGTCGTGGGCCACGAGCTATGGACGAATGGGCATGGGCGAAAGGCGAGCCATGGCAGTCGCGTGTGGGCAGCAAGCGAGCTGCGCCACGACGCGCACTGCCTCGCGCAAGAGCGCGCAGCCTCGCGCGCAGCGTGCGCAAGCTCGCGTGCCACGAGCGCTGCGCCCAGCGTTGATCGCGCGCAATGGCTCGCGCGCACAGCGAGCGTTGTCGCGCGCACAGCGAGCAATGGCTCGCGCGCACAGCGAGCGATGTCGCGCGCACAGCGAGCGATGGAGCGCGCGCAGCGAGCAATGGCTCGCGCGCACAGCGAGCGATGTCGCGCGTGCGTCGAGCGCTGGCGCGCGCACAGCAAGCACCACAGCGTGCGATGGCTTGCGATGGAGATGCAGCAGCTATGCGACGAGCGCATGGGCTGCACGCACATGGCTAGCGATGGCTGTGTGCGTGCGGCCCATGGGCGTGCGATGCGTAGGGTGTTTGCGTTGCGATTAGATCGTTTTGAATGTTTAATTTGAAATTTTTCAGTTTACGTAATTTTAATTAATTTTAAAATTAATAATTTAAATTATTTTCTTGGATTTTGATTTTGAATATTGTAATTATAATAAATTTTATTTATTCTAATTATTTTACTAAAATTAAAATCATGAATTAATTTAAATACGACTGAAATTAAATTAAACTTTTGGATTCAATTATAAATTTATATGAGCTTTAAATTTTAATTAAATTTGTATGTTTCCGGTTAGACTAGAAATACATTTTTATGTTTAAAATTAGTAAAGCATATGAATTTATTGGTTTGAGTGGGAGCCCTTTTAGTCATAAAACTCTTGATTAGGTCTACAAATCCTTAAGGTTAAAACAACTTGATTAGAATTAATAAGGACTGAATAATTGGTAGATTATTGGTACCCTTGATTAATTGCTGCAAATGTTTACATGATGCATAATGTGTTTTACTAACCATCTATGTGGGCCATTCATGATAATGAATGGGTGAATGGTATATATTGTATATGTACTGTTTTGCAGGTTATGAAGTGACTAGTATGGCCCAAATAGGATAGAAAATATGGTCTGCGTACCATTAATTTGAATGTAATTGGTCTAAAGTACCAAAGTTATTTTTCAATTCAAATATGGTCTGCGTACCATCAAATAGTTGTAATTAGTTATAGCTTATCCTATTTGAAGAAAATGGTGCCTCCCACGGAGATTTTCAAGACGGACTTTGAAGTCAAAGCTTCAAGATGAAGTCGGGCCATACTAGATCACATTTATCTTATGCATGCTTTAAGTTATTTATTGCTTTAAATATGTCTTAATTATGCGTAAGATTGTGGCTTGATTATGTTGCATGATTAAGGATTTTAGTTCACTTAAAATCTAACCAACATAGTAAGAGCCTTAAGTTCCAAACTTGAAAATTGAGTTAAAAGGTGCCATGCCAAAATATACACTTGCTTGGATATCCTTTACATCAATCTAGTAATAGTTTTCGCTCAGCGAGGTGTTACTTATTGGTCCTAAAGGGGCAAGGTACACAAATAATTGTGAGTACATGTTAGTTTTGGTGAAACTCAACGATATAAGTAAGGAGTCCTTTTATGTCGTGGCAAAATCGATAGGTTTACCTAATAAGTTCTTAGACGTACCTATCAACCAAGAGTAGTTTCTAGACTATTAGCAAAAGGCTTTTTGCTTACCTAAAATGTTTTAGAATTGAGTCGACAAACTGTGCTTAATTCTTCAATGGTTTTAGGGTCTTGGAATCATTTTATTCACACCTGCCGGAACAATAAAATCGAATAAAATGCTAATAACTTGTTTGAATTGCATGGTTGCTTTAATTTCAAGTTATTATTCATGATAAATGTTTAGACTTTGCATGCTTCAATGTATGTTTTAATTATTGTTTATAATTAAATATCTTGCACTGCAGTAAATCCTTTTAGAAAGGTAACAGTAAATTTCCTCGATTGGTAGTGAATCCAAGAACGATTCACGGAAATGAGAGAAAGTGAGCAATTTAAAATGTACGTTTCTTTTAGCGACTTTTATGGTTGTTTTCGAATATCAAAATCGAATGGCAAACCAATTGGTGCTTGTGAATTCAAAATACAATGTAGTTTTGAGATCATAAAGCTTTGAGTTTAATACGCTCAGCTTTACCAATGGTTAACAACCTAATATCTTTGTCCATTTAATTCTCGAATGAGTCTAGTCCCTAGACATTCGAATAGATCGATGCTTAGAGTACTTTAGAAGCTTCTGGTAAGATCATCTAGTTGAAACAAAATATTCAACATAAATTAAAATGGTAAAGAACCTTGTTGGTGACATTGGACATGTCTAACAAAGTATAAAAGTCAACACTAAAGAATTCAATTCTTAAGACTATAAGAAAGGGTACAAGAAATAGGAAAACGAGGAACAAATGAAAGGAATTTACGATTTCGTTTCTACCTATAAGTTTATGTTTAAAGAGAAGTGACCTAGCAATCAAACTTCCTTGGTATCATATACCGCTTGAGGTTCTTACTTCGGTAATAACTCAAACAATGGAAGCTAGGATACACTAATGACCTACAAGTGGGAAATGAAGCATGGCAATGCTACATTAGTTGTAGGGTCATCTAGTTTGTTTTAAGTCCTTTCAAAGGCTGGAACTAAATGGCTATTTTGTTCCATAATCAGCATACCTAAATTTCTGCTTCAAACACAGAAAGACTCACATTCAGAAGAACAAAAACAATGCTTGTTTATTTGAATGAAATGGTCATTTACGGGATGAGTCAATATGCTTGATTAAAACAAACAACTCTTTAAAGAACTTTACTAGGTTCAAATCAACCCCTTGATTTGAGTTCCACTAATCTTTGGCATTGTTGCTTAGACCATATCAACAAGTTAACATTCAAAAGCTCTATTTTAATGGACTTTTGAAAGTTGGTTGATTTCTAGATCAACTTAAGACAAGCTAGTCTTACTTGTTGAAAGTAACAAAAGATATGAACTATTGTTAGAACGCCTAGACGATAGAGTTCAAAGCTAAAGAAAGATTTTATGACTTTATTATTTCACTTGGATTTGAGTGAATATAGGTTTATTGACTCAAATGTGATATAAGTTGAATCTGTTTGGGTAGTTCCAGGATTCAGAAGTATAAAATCCACTTGGCAAGAAATCATAAAGATCTAGGTTAGATCATGTTGATGATTACTTGAGACCAAATATGATCATCAATGATTGTGTGTTGTAATTTCACAATCTAGGTCCATAAGATATGGCATATCGTAGTTGGAATAATCGAAGTCAATTAGTACTTGATTCGATCAATGATGAATCATAAAGAACTTTCCTACAATTTCTAAAACAAAATGCTCAACTACCACCAAACTAAACCAAATTCGTCAAAGCTATTGAAAAGTAATTTCAGGATATCTTTTCAATTATATATATCAAAAGAGTTGCTAAACTCAGTGGGAGCTTAGTGTTTGTTATTCAACAAACTAAGGCCCAAGTCTAGATATATGTTTCATTGTGATTTATTCAAATGAGACACAAGGGTATTGTTTCTACCACGAATTTTTGAGAACATAATGTTTGTTTGCTCGAAATAATGTCCTTTTGGAGATTTGTTTCCAAAATGACAAGTGGGAGAAAATAGACCTCGAAAGTCTTCAAGGCGAACAACAAACATAAACGGACATTCCGAAGGCTTTTCAAAGTGCTTCACAAAAACCGAACTTATTCTTTAAGGACTTTAGAAGTGGCTTTAAAGAATAGACTTCTCTTAGAAGACTTTACAAGTGCTTCAAGGAGAAAAGAATATTCAAAGGACTTTCAAGTGGCTATTGATATTCTGTTGTTTGATGTTCTATACCCAAGTAGGCATAGAGTTCAAGTCACTGGAACTATGAGATTCTTCTATTAGATAGTGAAGAAACATGGAGTTCAGGTCACTGAAACTATGCAATTCTTCTATTAGATAGTAAAGAAACCTACAACTTGCAGTCAAACTAAAAGAAGTGACTTGTAAGAAAGCTATGACGAAACCCAGATTCCCTAAAATGGTTAGAGGCCATATATAGACTATATGTTTAATTGGTTAAAGGCCATAAAACATACTCAATGTTTTGATGACAAAATTGAAATTTTGTTGATTTGCAAGAATAGTTTCACACCTATTGGTTGCAAGTTTGTTTTAAGGATAAAAACCATCAAACATGGAATTGTGTTCACACACAAAGCTAGATTAGTTGCTAAAGGTTACAAGAAAATTCATGGCATGGATTGTGTTGAAACCTCATGCATAATCATAATTCTCAAGTCTATAAATCAAGCAATGATTGCATATTGGTACATATGGCAATTGGATGACAAAACAATTCCTCAATAAAATGTTGGAATAAACTATGTACATGGTATGTCATAGGATTTGTGGATCTAAATAAATGCTTGAAAAGGAAAGCTAGCTTATAAAATCTAAGTACAGATTTAAGCAAGCAATTGGGAATTGGAACTGTATTTTAAGTGAAGCTAATAAGCATTTTAGTTTCATAAAATATACATGATTCTTATAGATATATAAGAAGTTTAGTGGGAGTACTTAAAACTTAATTGGTCCTATGTGTATCACACACATATCTCTCTATTGTGAAATAACATTCAAATGCTAATGACTTAGATTTGAAATAATTCATCAATGATGGACCATGGCGAAACTTAGTACATACTGGGTATTAAGATCTATTTACAAAGATCTTATGATATTGTTTTGGATTAAGTAATGGCATTTACTAAATCAAACACGAAAGTCTCCATTGGAGATATTCGACCCATGTGAATAAATCTAAGTAAAGGATGTTTGAACTATGTATAAGCATTTACTAAGTTAAACATCAAAGAGTCTAAATGAGATTCTTAACCTATATTATATGTCAAAGAATTTAGCTGAATTTAGTATCTACTGAAACTAGATAAGCTAAAGTTACATGAATAGAATTCAATTGGGAAATATTCTGCAAAAGAATTTATCATGTATGATATAATATGAGGATCGCTAAAAACGTATCGTATGACTTTAGCCATGACGAACATATACCAATCTCTATTGATCTAAGTGAAGATCAACTAGATTGAGATCAAGAATACTTATGGTACTTGAAAAGGTACATAGGAATAGTTCTTGATTCAAGGAAATAAAGATATGCTAAATATTGATGCTACACGCATAAACACTGGCAAAGGATCAAGCAAGACCCTTTGGAGTTAACAATTGATAAGGACGAGCTATAGAGCATCGTGTTTTGAAAATGGCAACATGGGTTGGAGACCATGAGTTGTTGCGTGGGAAATTAAAATAATAATTTCTATGTTCTAAGATATAGTTGGAGAGTCTTCCACATATCTATGAACTGCTTGGATAGGTAAATCCAAAAAAAGCATCACTAGCAACCTATACAGTTGAAGTAAAAGTAATTATTGCCTAAGAAGCAATAAAACAGGGTTGTTTAAAGTTCTTCACTGAACTTGGGTACATCACCTATCTGCTGGCTTGATGGTTCTTCATTGAAAAATGCGTAGAACCACTCTTGAAGCAAGAAAAACGTCTGCTAACTTGATGGTTCTTCATTGCAAAATGAGTAAAACCACCATCGAAGTAAGAAAGACTAGATCACATAATAAACAAACTCGAAAAGATCTTATCATCATATCTCGAAGAACATTCGATGAAAAGGATGTTAAGATTGGCAAAGCATGATAACTAAACCTATGCAACAAGTGAGAAACAACACTCACATTGTAGCACTGGAAATCAAGCATAGCTTTGAATTCCATGAACTGTTTTAAAGATGGGTTTGAGGCCCATGGTTATAAAACATTGGGGTTGAACATTTATCATATATGAAATGTGTTTTCATATTCCATTTAATCTTGGTTTAGTATTAAATGATGAGTCCCTTCAATTTGACAATATATTCAAGATAGACTGTCAGGACCAGTCCTGTGACTAAGAAATGTCTATCAAGTGAACTTGAATGTCAAAGGTTGAAAATGGTCCCTAGTTGGAGTTTTCTATAAAATTGGACGCATAGAAAACGTTAGACGACTAGAATGCAAGATGACTAGTAGTTCTGTTTCTTGAACTATGTGGACATGGCAATGTCATAATCATTTGCATATATACTTACTTTGGGAAGACTAGTATCGGACAAGACCTATGAAACTTTACTGTAAGAAATGAAAGTCTGTCATAAGTAAATTTCATTAAATTATTAGACACTAAATCCTCAATACCTGAGTGATTTGAGATTACTTGTTTGAGAACTGGTTGCTTTGACGTTGACCAACCGTCGCACCGTAAAAGGAGGCTATAAAGGCAACGCTCAGGTAATCACCTATCAAACGAAGTCTAATCTCAAGATCGCAAGATTGGGATTGTCCTCCCATAAATCGGGATGAGATGCTTAAAAGTTGTACAAGGCCACTCGGAGAGCTAGAAACTGTGAAATGCATGACCGTGCTCGGATGAATCATAGGCTATGATTATCTGTTTATTTGATCAGTTGAACTCTGAAACCGAGGAACACCTCTGGACATAATAAGGATGACAACTCTTACCTTATGTTCAAGAGCAAGCATCGAGCGACAAAGGAATTGGGAAATGCACACTTGTCCCTAAGGACAAGTGGGAGACTGAAGGAAATAATGCCCTTGGTCCAAGTATGCATTCTATGTTAAGTCTAATAAATGCGGTTCAGTATTAATTAACAAGTTAATAATTCAGTGAGATCAAGTGAGCTGAATGCCTAGCTAGAGGCCGCTTCAGTTCAAGTGGAATTAATGATATTAATCCACAGCTTACTCTTGACTGAACCCGTAGGGTCACACAAATAGTACGTAAACGGATCAAGTATTTAATGGCATTAGATACTCCATCTATGGATATTCGGAATCGACGGATCTTGGTTTCAGTGGGAGCTGAGATCGTCACAGGCAAGAAATGAATACCCCGGAAACGATGATATTGCCGGAAACGGAAATATGGATCGTATCGGAAATATAAATATTATCCAAGTCGTAGATGTTGCCGGAAACGGAAACATGGTACGTATCGGAAAATATTATCGGAAATGGAAATATTGCCAGAATCGGAAATATTGCCGGAAACGGAAATATTGTCAGAATCGGAAATATTATCGGAATCGGAAAATAATTCCGGAAACGGAAATATTAAATATTTGTTCGAAACGGAAATTGATTCCGGAATCGGAAATATTAAATATTGTTCGCATCAGAAATGAATTCCGGAACCGGGAATTTAATCGGAAGAGTATCGGACGAGGCCTGCCGGACGAAGGCCCAGCACGAAGTCGGGCCATCGCCCAGCAAGCCAAATGCGCGCCCAGCCAAGGCAGCGCCCAGGCCCACCGCAAGGCAGGCCCAGCGCGCGCCAAGGCCATGGCCTCGCTGCGTGGGCTGCTGCTCGCACGCACACGCATGGGCGGCCCATCGTGGCTGCCGTGTGTGTGTGTGAGTTTGTGTTCATGCACGATTCCTAAAACTATTAGAGTTAGTATATGATTAAATTCCTATTCCTAAAAGGATAAATTAATTAATTAGAGTTCTTGTAGGATTCTAAGTTTAATTAATTCGTATCCTACTAGGATTCCAATTCCCTTTCCATAACTCTATAAATACGTGCCTAGGGTCACATATTTTCAGAGATTAATTCAAGTATTCAAAGTGAGTTTTGAGAGAAAAATTCAGCCATATTTCTTACCTAAGAGTGCCGAAAATTCTAGTACCTTAAGGGCGATTCTAGTTGGTCAATCTTAAGGCGGATCCGGACGTGCTGTGGACTATCTACGGAGGGACGACACTTGGAGTCCTAAAGACTTGTTCTTGTTCGGTTCGGGCGCAGCTAGGGAAGGCACGCAACAAAGAGTATGCATCTAAATTATGCTATATGATTATGTGTAAATAATATGTGTTCCTGGCTAAATGGTTTTTCCGCATGATTTATGAATTGTCATATGTATCATAACCTAACAGGTAGAGGGATATTAGTTGCCGGTGTCGTCCTGTTGACTGGCTCTTGAATTCGACCGGACCTAGTCATGACTTGAACACTGTTTTCTGCTTTAGGGCCCAAGTACCAGTCGGCGCTCACAATTTCTCGGCATTCATCGTCAGAGATGTTCTCAATAGGAGGGTCATGATATGTGTCTTCATCATCGATGGCCCATATCCCACAAATGTCTTCTTGAGGTAATCCAGGCTCCGAGTTTTCACTTGGCTGCGCAAGGTGGAGCACGGGCTTCTGGTGATGAAAGATTTCCTCTACCTCGAAAGGGCCCATAGCATGGAAAAGAGTTTCTTGATTGTCCTCGAGAGCCCTTATGCGAGCCTCGGCTTCCTCAACACGTTCATAGAGCTCTGCTACAGCTGCTGCTAGTAAAGTCATCTTGAATAGGATTCTGAGAGGAGGAGTCCGAGCACCTGTTTAGCACATGATTTTGAACCTTAGAACATGAACTTCCCGACACATGATATGATATGCATGCAATGAACGAGACTTAGACTTGACTCTAAGTGCCACTCCGAAGATTCGGGATTTTGGATTTTTGTACTTGTATTCGGGATTTGCAACCCGTTGGAAGTGTTTGAGAGGAGCCTTCATTCTTTTGTGGAAGTTGACTCTTTGTACTAGAACTTGGAATATCGAAAGAATATCTCGACCGATTGGACCTTGGACTATTTTAGGGGAATTTCAACCCATTGGGAATTTCGAAATTGGACTCGTACTGGGAGATTGAATTTTGTATTATTTCAAGGGAATTTCAACCCGTCAATATTTTAGGGGAATTTCAACCCGTCGGACTTGGAATATTTGAAGGGAATTTCAACCCAATTGAAAGGGAATTGATTTTGTATTATTTCAAAGGAATTTCACCCCGTCAATATTTTAGGGGAATTTCAACCCGTTAATAGGACTTGGAATATTTTAGGGGAGTTTCAACCCATTGATAGGATGCGAAATTTGAACTTGTACTATTTTAGGGGATTTTCAACCCATTGGAGAATTAGAACTTGTATTATTTCAGGGGATTTTCAACCCATTGGAGAATTGGAACTTGTATTATTTCAGGGGATTTTTAACCCATTTGACAATTGGACTTGTATTATTTCAAGGGATTTTCAACCCATCGAATAGAATTTTTAACTTGTATTATTTCTGGGGAATTTCAACCCATCGAATAGGAATTTTGAACTTGTATTATTTCTGGGGAGTTTGAATCCATCGAATATGAATTTGAATTTGTACTATTTCAAGGGATTTTCAACCCATTGGAAATGTTTGGGATTTTGAATCTGAGAGTAATGGAAAGCAAGGATTTGTAGCTCGAAAATGAGTTTGAAGTTTGAATTTGATTCGAAGTTTGAACCTTAAAATGGAAAAGATGCACTTTTGTATATAGGATGTGAAGCTTTGAATATGGAAAATCCGGCCATGGATTTGAGACATTGAATTTGGGAATTTGAAAGTCCGGCATTATGCCGCCGTGGACTTGGAATTTTGAAGTGTTTGAAAATAAGATTGAATGAGGGAGATTATGCCATCATGGATTTGGAATCGGAAGCTTCGAATATAGGATTTGAGATTTGAAGGTTTGGAATTTTGAACTTCGAACTTGAGGTTTGAAATATGGAATGGAAAAGTCGGCATTACGATGGTATGAATTTAGAACTTGAAACTTTGAGTATAGGACTTGAAACTCGAAAGACGGGATTTGGGGTTTGACAGATTGAGTCGAAAAGGTTGGCATTACGCCGGTCATGAGTTTAGACATTTGAACTTGAGGTTTTGAGATTGGCAACTTGAGTTTGAGATTTGAAGACTTGAATGTTTGAGCTACACTAGTGGAAAAACAATCATTTGCATCACCACATTTGCCTCGCACATTTAAACATGTGACGCAATTGACAATTTTAAGCATTAAAATTAGTCATTTGCGTCGCAGAATTACTAATCTGCGACGCAGATGACTCTAAGATGATCTCAGAGTCATTTGCGTCGCAGATTAGTAATAATGCGACGCAAAATATTACCTCATTTGCGTCGCAGAATTACTAATCTGCGACGCAGATGACTAGGTAAAAAAAATTCGGACGTGTCAATGGGTTTCTACCTCTCTCCTCAAACACACTCTCTCCTAATTCTACCTCCCTCCTCAAACACTCTCTCTCTCTCTCCTAAACTCCCTGCTTCTTCCTCTCTCCTCAAACCCGATCCAGTTTCTGCCTCTCTCTCCTCAACCTCGCCGCTCAAATTTTCCTCCGGCAAGGTTCTTGCACAAAAATTCGGTTTGTAAATGAGGTAAGTCTTCCATCTCTTTCCTCCTTTCTTCAATTCTTTTAGGTTTTAGAACTTTCACTTTTGTTTAAGTTTTTTATTCTTCAATTCTTTATGATAAATCATAGGTTTCGACAACGGAAGAGGGAGAATCGGGGCCGTAGAAGAGGTGGAGGAGGGTGTCGGAGGTGGAAGCGTCATTGAAACCGCCAGCGTCGCACCCTTGCTACTGTCGCAATCGAAGCATCTATTTCGAAATCCTTGGAAAGGGAAGCTTGACGGCGGAGGTTTCAGGAGAAACTAGATTGACGGCGGCGAGGTGGAGGAAGGAGGCGGGACGGTTAGTCGGAGGTGAGAATTTTGTAATGCTTCCATCTGTCTCCTTCATTCTTCATTTAGTTAGGGTTTTGAACTTCAGTTTATGTAATTTTGGATTTTCGATTGAATTCTATTGAGTTTGCTCATTTTCTCTTCAGCTTTGAAATTAATGTTCTTGATTCTGTTTTATTGTGATTGAACTTGACTTTGAATGGAAATTGAACTGGATTAATGATGAATGGTTGACGATTGTGTCTCCATTTTCGTTCTTAAGACTAAATACCTTGATTTATGTAAACATGGTGGAAGTTTGATTGGTGTTCCTGTTTCTGTGGAAAATTTGATTTTTCTAGGGGTTATTTTGAGCTGAGGTCCAACCTTATGAGATATGAGATACCAGACATCCAATTTATGTTATTTCTTTAATAATCGTCTGCCATCCATTTACAGAGGTGTTACGATGGAGTTGTACAATTTTTGTTTACTGGTGACAACTTCTGTTTTGGGAACCCTTTTCTCAAATGGTGAGATTATGTTTACTTATCTCATTTTAGAGACATTAGGTTGATAGTTCGGTGTTTTTGGGTTTTGATTTGATACTTCACTTTATATTGGTCTCTTGGTTATATGAGTGTTCCTATAAGGATTATAACTTTAAATCCCCTGTACATATCCCACTTGTAGTCTTAAGATTTTTTGTTTCTGTGGCAAAGAGAACAAGGTTCGTTATACCCAAATCTTTTGGTCTAGGTTCATGATAAGTTTATGATAAACTGGTAGGTTAAATATATACTAGTGTATAGCCTGATAACAATGCTTTTGTCTTACTGTGATGGTGTTTAAGGCCATTGTCCTAGCCTCCTAGGATAGAAATGGATGTGGTGGATATTATTAGAAACACTCTTTCGTTTGCCCAAGATAATGGCTTATGATGCAATGACATTACCAAAAATCTCGTATTGAAGTTTGTCTGTGTGGTAAGTTTCTACTTTTGAATTTGAATTTGAATTTATTAATTTTCGACAGACACTTCATTTCTGCTGCTGATCAACTTTGTTAAGTTGCTTGATCAACTTTGTTTAATCAAATATTCGACTTGTATCCATCCAAGTTTCGGCATGTTCAGTACTCTGATTATGCTAGTTTTACCATGTCCTACTATTTACATGTCAGGTCTATTAGTGCGGAGAGGTTTTCTATATTGTTGATCAGGTGGTAGAAGTAAAATAGTCAAGTCGGTTCTATAATGCTTAAGCAAATTCTAACCAGTACCTGCATTCCTTATCACTTGTTCCAATTTGTAATCTGTTTTTTCTATTATGGGACAACTTGTCTTCTGTTTTGTAGTCTCTGCTTGATGTTCATAAATAAAATTGCTGTTATGCTCATACATGCCATCGGTCACATTAGTCTGGCAGACTAGATCAAATGATCATTATCTAAACATTTGATTCTCTATTAGGTTTTGGTGTATCTATTTATTTTTGCTTCCACCAAAAAGATGTTTAGAATAGTGGTTTCTGATATAGACATTGGCCCATTTTCCTGCTAGAACTCAATGCTCTTACCCACTCCATTTTCCAAAGCATAATTGTACCAAATATTTGTGTTGCTTCTGTTAGCTCTAACTTATGACCAAGTTAAATTAGCTTCACCTCAATTAAGTTCGGAGACTCAGTTAGAATTAGAATTTGTTTCATTCGGAAAGTTTTTTGACCATGGGGATCGTATTGTTGAAATCTTATTAAGTTCTCACTTCTCTCATATTTCCAGTCCTTCCTCACATATGGCCCAATGAACACGATTTATTTTGCATGCTTTTTTTGGGGGGGGGGGGGACTTTCTAGTTTCTAGTAGTAGCCATCTAGAATTCTAGATTGCTAGACTTCATTGTACAATTATGGAAATTGGGGGCAATTGCCTTATAAAATCCTGGAAGCTTGATTCAGTTCGCCTAAAATAAGTGACTCAATTTGCTTTGGAGAGTGTCTATTCTGTTGATCTTGATCGAAAGTCATTTATCAGCTTTCATTATTTATGTGAAGGCAAATAAGTAACAAAGTAGGTTTGTGTTTAATACAATGTGCATCAAGGTAAACTGCTTTCAGCTTTTTTTTGTAATGATACTCTACCTGTGGGAGCTGTCATGCCGGGCTTTCATTTGGATCATACTATACATCTATCACTTATTCCCTTGATATGAATTCCTTTTAGTAATACTTGGTCTGTGGTTTATTATTGCAGGGTTGTTGTTGGCAGTGTTTCAGATGTGGTAGACTACTGGGTAACATTTAATGAGCCTCATGTCTTTTGTATGTTGACATACTGTGCTGGTGCTTGGCCTGGCGGTAATCCTGACATGTTGGAGGCGGCAACGTCTGCTCTACCAACTGGTGTATACAATAAAACCATGGACTGGATTGCCATTGCACACTCAAAAGCATATGATTACATCCATGAACACAGGTTATTTTTCTTCAGACTTCTGAGCACAACTGAGAAAATCAAGCCAAAGATCTTTTGTTAACAAGTCCTATTAGAAACACTGACTACATAGGTGCAACTAAAAGTTAATCATGTTTTATCTTCCAAAAATAATGTGATGATTCACGGAATCACGGGCACTGATTTATATGCTGCATCACGAGTTTATGAAAGTGTTCCTTTTGCTAAGGGACATTCTGGCTTGTTTCATCATCACAGGAGTTTATTGTTTCTTTCAGAACAAGGAGCAGACTTTCACCACCACTAGGTTCCCCAAGTTTCAGATGTTGTATCTTATGGTGGTTTAAATGTCATTTATTGTTGTCTATACAAGTTATTAAACAGGGCAAACCTCTAGAAGGAAATCTGTGTAGCTATTGTTATGGAGATTATTGTTTACCCATTTGAATGGAATTTCAATCTTAGATAATGCTTTGTGTTTCGTGTTTAGAAAATATATTTGATGATAGGATGGGTTTATCAGGCACAAGTAAATATATTTTCTCTCTGCATTGTGTTCCTATTGAGATAGTCCCCCCCCCCTTATATCCCATTATATATTGGCCATTAATTTCCTTATTTTTATTTCTAAAAGGGGGTCTTGATGAACCTGTATGGCGCCCTTACGCTGACCGAGATTAGTGAATACAATCAGCGGTATTTATTTCCTTCTTTGTTCTATAGTATTCTTTTCACTCAATGGAGAACTTTTAGAATAGTAGCTTGAAGTTTAGAGAAAAATTATATTTTGTACTCCCTCCGTCCCTAAAAGATAGCCCCATAAAGCAAAGTTTTGTCTCATCTGATATTGAAGAAGTATAGATGCTTGAGTGTTAGTGTGGAATTGTAGACGTGTTTCTAACATTAGGTTATTCTGATATGGTAAAGCAGGTTGCATAAACCATTTTGACAAAAGAGAGTTCGTCTGCTGTGGCGTTTTCTGCTATGGTTTGAAGATCAAAGGTGACAATTCTCAGTTTCTTATCAAGAGCAAGATTGTTGTTCCAAATTAGTAATTGTTACCGAGTTTGTTAACAATTTCTCTTTAAAGATATTTGGGCTGATTACTTTATGAGCAATGTCGATATTTAGCTAGTTTATTGTAATATTTACACTTATGTTTAAAGTGTAGTTAGGTTATCAACTTGTTGGTTGATCTATGGTGAATTTGCCTTTTATTAGGTTGTAAACTTTTTGACAGGTATATATTTATGAATTATAACATTCCCGGTATTGGGGAGGGTCAAATTACAAAGGAAATATTGTCGAAATTTTCACCTAGTTTACTTTTATTTTTATGCTCTGAATATACTAGTAACGAAAGCTGCTTATTTTAGATTAAATAAAATCAGCAGCTCATTTTTTTTAGAATATCCAAAAGTCATTTGCGTCGCAGATTAGCTAAAACTGCGACGCAAATGACTTTTTTTTAACATGATGAAAAGTCATTTGTGTCGCACTTTAGCTAATCTGCGACACAAATGACGTTTTTTTAACATATTAAAAAGTGATTTGTGTCGCACTTTAGCTAATCTGCGACACAAATGACTTTTCAATATGTTAAAAAAAACGTCATTTGCGTCGCAGATTAGATAAAGTGCGACGCGAATGACTCTTATTTGCGTCGCCAAAATGTGCGACGCAAATGACTTTTTTCATTTGCGTCGCAGCCAGTTGCGTCGCACCAATGTGCGACGCAAATGAGCTTAAATGACCGACGTAAATGACTGTTTTTCCACTAGTGCTAGAAAATCCGGCATGACGCCGTTGGATTTGAGTTTTGAACTTGGAATTTTAAATTTTGACTAGAAAATCCGGCATTATGACGCCGTTGGATTTGAGTTTTGAACTTGAAATAGGAGTTTTGACTAGAAAATCCGGCATTATGGCGCCGTTAATTCTTGACTTGAAAGTTGAAACTTGAAATTTGAATTGAAAAATCCGGCATTATGACGCCGTTGGATTTGGATCTTGACTCGAAACTCGAAATTTGAATTAGAAAATTGGGCATTATGACGCCGTTGGATTTGGATTTTAAAATTGAGGTTTGGATTAGAAAATTTGGACTTGAAACTCGAAATTTGGACTAGAAAATCCGGCATTATGACGTCTTTGGATTTGAACTTGAATTTGAAACTTGAGGTTTGAAATGGAAAATCCGGCATTATGACGCCGTTGGATTGCATTTTGAATTTGGAACTTGGAATTTGGACTCGAAAATCCGGCATTATGACGCCGTTGGATTGAATTTTGAATTTGGCATTTGTGCGTGAGGCGTGTTTAAGGGTTTTGAATCAAATGGAGTGGCACTCCTAAAAGACCTTAAATCGGCAATTTAGATGCATGAGGTTTGAATGATGCTCCTAGGGGTTTGGTTTCCTAGTTGGAGGCTAATTGGTTTTGGCAAGCTAGAACTCGAGGTTAGCCATTCACGCGTGCAAAGACGCCCACACAATACACAAGTAGCACGTTGTCACACTAATCATGAATATGAATGCGACATGCAAAGTTCTCAACCTAAGGTCGGTCTAAGTTTTTTGTATGATGCAAGTGGTCGGCTTAGGGTGTCAAAAAGGTACTTGACTAAGAGACGGATCCGGCGACAACTTGCATATCCGTCTAAGGGACGTGTGTGTCAGCAGACGGCCTCCATACTTGACATCGGGAATTTCAAGCAAATGCCAAGTTTCGGTAGGCGCGGAAATGGTCACACACTTTGGTCGGGAACCGTATGGAGAGTCACCATTTCTTTGCCCCCGGGGCTAGCCCGAATGTAGAACACATCCTTTTGGGCAAGGTAGAAATTCATTTTGCACAATATGGTTTTCGAAAATTGCATGAAATGCCTAGAAATTGAAATTTGAAATCGTACTGGAATTTGTATTTGTAAAGCTCGTTTTTCGACATTCGTTCACGAGGTTTGGGAGCATCCTTCCAGATTCAAAAATAGACTAACTCCCAACACGAAAAGTTGAGCAAAAGTGGGCAACAAGCCACTGTGAGCCACTGTCCTGGATGCAGGCAGTGGCGTTGGGCGCAGGTGGATGCGCCTGGCGCCAGTGCTGGAATCCAGTACTTAAGCAGATCAGTGGCTTGCTGCTCGAAATCTGCTCGCATTTTCGAAATTGAAATTAGAAAAGTCCCCAGTTGAGTAGCCAGAATTGTAGGGGTTTTTTTTTTTGCGTATGTATTGCAATTCCTTAAAAGGGGGCAGTTTTTAGAAACCATTGTATTTTTGTACCTCGAAGGAGTCGCCACCAAACATTTTTTAGTGTCTTGTTTGGAAAGACCGCAAATGACCCTATTAGGATAAGACTTGAATCTTCGAAACGGATGGGTGAGATCCGGGCACGGGAACGAGATGCTTATTCCGCGAGCTTTAGAAATTATTCGAGTACGTGACATAGCATTTTCGAAAATACCCTAGTTTAGACTATGTGGGTTTGATTTTAGAGCGAATAAAATCTCTAATTGTATGGTGGTAACTTTGCTTTAAAGGTAATTTAAGGGAACCTAAGATCGGCTTGTCCAAGAAATTATCTTTGTTAAGCGTGATGTAACCTTGCATTTTGTTGTATTTAGCATGTGCGGTGATGAAAGCAATAAAGAAAATAAAGCAACATCACAATTGTAAGTAAGTGCGGAATTAGTAAATACAAGACCCCCTAGAAACGGACTAGGGTGTAGGTCCACATTTCCTAGAAGGACTAGGCAAGTAAAGATGCGGAATTGAAATGCGGAATTGAAAGTGCGATATTGAAATTGTGGAATCGAAAGTGCGATATTGAAATTGCGGTATTGAAAGGTGCATAATTGAAATTGCGAAATTGAAAGGTGCATAATCGAAATTGCGATATTGAAATTTGTACTTGGGCACATGAGATTCGAACGCCAAGCGGCTCCATAAAAATAACTGCGCCCGACACGAATTCAAAGCCAAAAATCTCAACTTAGGAGAAGTTGCTCATCCCAAAGTTCCTAGATTTTGCATATAGAACTTGAATTTGAATGTTTGAATCTTGAAATATTGAACTTGAAATAATTGAACTTGAACTTGAAATATTGAACTTGTACTTGAAATATTGAAACTTAAGAGACTTGAATCTCAAAGATCGGGCCTTTTAATGTTGAAAAGGTTAGATCTTTGATGTGCTCTTATTTTGAAAGGATCCTAGTTTAGGGAAGTAGTAATGAGCAACCCTAAACATTGTGGGATCTTGAAATTTGAAAACTTGAACTTGTATATTTAAAAATGGAGTCTTGAATCTCAAAAGATTAAACCTTTAGAAGCTAAAAAGGTGTCATCTTTGATTACTCCATACTTGATAGTGATTCTAGTTCAAAGAAGTGATTGCAAACAACTTTGAACATCCTTGAATCTTGAAAGTTTGCATTTTTGTATTTTGAAAAGTTTGGATTTTGAAAAGTTTGGATTTTGAAAAGATGTATAATTGTTGCAAGTGGCATTTTTAGTAGTAAAAATTCCAACTTGCTAATCATTTTTGAAATAGGAAAATCAAAGAAACATGATTGAATATGGTGGGATTCGGAATTACCTATTTAGGTTTAGGCAAGAATTCCTTTTAGAGCTCCCAATTGCTTAGAACTTGAAGTTTGTATGTGTTTTTGAAGGATTTTTTATTTGTATTTTGAGGCGTAATTTTTGTATTACGACGTTGTATATTGAATCTGCCTCCCCAAATGCTGGAAATTAGGGGGTATTTATAGGAAAAATGGCTGGAAACCGCCAGCCATTGCCAGCGCAGCACGCGAAACCAGCGCCTAGCGCTGGTGACGTGGCATGAGTGCTGCCAAAACAAGGACGCGGGCTCCGTCCTTGATTTGTCTTGTATTGATGTACCTTCGTACGAATAGTACGATGCTTGGTACGTAGTGTTTTATTGGAGGTTAAGACTTGATTTTGCGTAAAAAAAACAAGTCGTTTCAGGTTTTGAATTCCGGTTGTACGGGACGGGGCCCGGCTTGCTCGGTTTTGTGGGTAGGCGCCCGAATTTGACTTGCCTTATATGATTTTGAGTGGAAAAGGCTTAGTAAAACCAATGGAATGGTCTACTAGATGAGATTGTACTTGGATTTCGAAATTGGTTTTTGAAAATTGTATTTTGTACCGAGTTCCGGGAGGGGAACGGCCTCGGGGATTGGATTTTGGATCTTGTATTTTGGAGATGTTCTTAGCAATTGGGATTTCCGCACGGAGTTGCTCCAACCGCCTAGTAAGGATAATGGTATCGTCATCATCCCAGAGGGGAGACACCAATTAGGTGTCTACACCGATCAAAGAGAACTTGAAGAGTGCCATTCGAATGTATTCTTGGATTACCCCATTGTGTTTCACCGTGGAGCAATAATCGACAAAAGTCTTTAGATGCTCCCTTGGACTCTCAAGTCTCGACACGGTAAATTGGCTCCTTTGAACCATCCCAATAAGTGCGGGCCGTAACTCAAAATCGGTAGCCTCCAAGGCCAGAAGTGAGATGGCACTTTTGCCCCATAAGCCCCGGGGGCACCATAACTCCTCAAATCATGCGCCATTTGAAATGTATCACTTGAACTACTCTTGAAAGATCGGAGACATTCCGTCTCTTCGTCCGAATATTCTAGTTCTTCGTGCTCAAAAGGAAAAACAGGTTCCTCTTGATGATCAATGTTGTTAGATGCTCATTGCAAGCTTCGTCGCCTAGCACGAAATGTCCGCTCAATTTCCGGATCGTGAGGAATGAGGGGAGATTCTCTAGGAATTCTTGGCATGCACACTCAAGAAAACATTAGCATTGATAATCAAAAAGGAAAAGAGGAAAGCAATTAAAAGAACTAGACTCATACACTAAAAGCTATTAAACTTAGCCGCAAGTCCCCGGTGAAGGAAATAATGCCCTTGGTCCAAGTATGCATATAATGTTAAGTCTAATAAAAGCGGTACAGTATTAATTTACAAGTTAATAAATTCAGTGAGATCAAGTGAGTTGAATGCCTAGCTAGAGGTCGCTTCAGTTCAAGTGGAATTAATGATATTAATCCACAACTTACTCTTGACTGAACCCGTAGGGTCACACAAATAGTACGTAAACGGATCAAGTATTTAATGGAATTAAATACTCCATCTATGGATATTCGGAATCGACGGATCTTGGTTCCAGTGGGAGCTGGGATCGTCAAAAGCAAGCAAGTGAATACTCCGGAAACGATGATATTGCCGGAAACGGAAATATGGATCGTATCGGAAATATAAATATTATCCAAGTCGTAGATGTTGCCGGAAACGGAAATATGGTACGTATCGGAAAATATTATTGGAAATGGAAATATTGCCGGAATCGGAAATATTGCCGGAAACGAAAATATTGTTAGAATCGGAAATATTACCGAAATCGGAAAATAATTCCGGAAACGGAAATATTAAATATTTGTTCGAAACGGAAATTAATTCCGGAATCAGAAATATTAAATATTGTTCGTATCGGAAATGAATTCCGGAATCGAGAATTTAATCGGAAGCGTATCGTACGAATTAGCATCGGACGAGGCCTGCCAGACGAAGGCCCAGCACGAAGCCGGGCCATCGCCCAGCAAGCCAAAGCGCAAACACACGCCAAGCCTCGAACAGGCCCAGCGTAAAGGCCAGGCCCAGCCAAGGCCTTGGGCGCGCGCGGATCAAAGGCAGCGACGAGCTGGGTCGTGCGCTGTGCGTGGGCCGTAAGGCCTGCGTCCGGTGCATTGTGCCACTCGTGTGTGTTACTCGGAATCCTAAGGCTATCGGGATTCGTCATGTGATTAAATCTAATCCTAAATAGATAAAGTTTATTTAATTAGAGTCCTAGTAGGATTATAATTAAATAGATTTGTATTCTAATAGGATTATAATTCCTTTCCATAAACTCTATAAATAGGTGCCTAGGGTCACATATTTACACAGACAATTGAAGTATTCAAAGGTAAGATTTTGGAACAAAATCAGCCAAACACTTGCAACCCATATTAGCCGAAATTCTTAGAACCTTAAGGGCGATTCTAGTTGGTCAAGCTTAAGGCGGATTCGGACGTGCTGTGGACTATCTACGGAGGGACGACACTTGGAGTCCTAAAGACTTGTTCTTGTTCGGTTCGGGCGCAGCTAGGGAGGGCAACGCTACAAAGTGTATGCATCTGAATTATGCTAAATGATTATGTGTAAATAATATGTTTCCTGACATTAAGGTTTTCCGCATGATTTATGTTTTGTCATATGTATCATAACCTAACAGTGGTATCACGAGCCTCTTATTATTTTCATAATCTAAATTGCATGAACATGGTTAAATTTGACATATTTGCAAGGAATTAAAGGGGTGATTAGTTTTCGTAATTAATTGCAAATTGCGTTTATTTAATTATATGTACGCAGTTTTTCTGCAGAATATTCGTTACTCAACCAAATCGAGTGATTTTTGTGTCAATTTCGCATGTAAAAGGCATTCTAAAATTTTGACAAAAATATTGATCTTCGGCCGAACCCAGAATTCCCAAATTCGAAGCCTAACTATGACTTTTCGGAGGTTTAAGTTTTTCGAACGCAAAAGTTTGTATATTTAAGATGTTAAATTGAATATTTGCGATTCTTGTTGACAAATCTTGAGTTTTTTATTGACCTACAGTATATGTTTAACAATTATGAATGCTTAGACTTGTTAATGATACAACCTAATTTGTGATTATGATTAATTTGTTGAAATTCGAATAATTTAGAATTGATTTGTTTTTCATAATTAATTAATAATTTAATTAGGTATCCATGATTAAAATCCACCATAAAAATTGTTAATTTATGTTAAATTTTAAATTTTTAGGACCTAAATTCGAATCCATGTTAATCGGAAATTAATTGATTAATAAATTTTCAATTTTTTGCCTTAAAATTATGAAAATAATATGATTTATTAATTTGTCGTTAATTTTAAATGAAAAATTTTAAATTTTTATGAAAACGCTCATAAATGTTGCACGCACAAAGCAAAGGAAGCTACGTGTTACCCTTAAGGGGTGTTGTATAGTGCGGGCACGCGACGACGAGCAAGGGAGCTCGTCGCCCGTGCGGTACGAATGCAGCGAGCAGTACAGCATGGCGCGCGCGCGAAGCAAAGGTGTTGGCCGTGTGTGCTATGCGATGGGCGTGGGTGAGGGGAGGGCAAAGCGAGCAGTCGCGTGTGGGCAGCAAGCGAGCTGCGCCACAGCGCGCACTGCCTCGCGCCAGCGAGCGCTGGCTCCTGCAGCGAGCAATGGCTCGCGTGCAGCGAGCAGTGCCTCGCGAGGGAAAGCAGCAGCAGACGCGACACAGCACAGAGGCTGCGCGCAGCGTGGCCAGCGATGGCTGCGTGTGCGTGTGGCCTGTGGCTGCGTGTTGCGTGGAGTTATGTGTGCCTTGTGCAGCGACCAGTCGTGCACACGATGGGACTTGGGCGCAAGCCCAAGTGCTCGTCGTGTTACGATTGAATCGTTTTGAATTTTAATTTGAGATTTTCAGTTCGGAAATAATTTTAATTAATTTTAAAATTAATAATTTAAATTATTTTCTCGGATTTTAATTTTGAATATTATAATTATTATAAATTTTTATTTATACTAATTATTTTACTAAAATTAAACCTTGAATTAATTTAAATTCATTTAACTCAACTGAAAAATAAATTAAATAAATGGATTCAATTATAATTTTATATGAGTTTTAAATTTTAATTCAACTTGTATGTTTCCGGTTAGACTAGAAATACATTTTTATGTTTAAAATTAGTAAAGCATATAAAGTTATTGGTTTAAGTGGGAGCAATTTTAGTCATAAACTCTTGATTAGGTTTACAAACCCTTTAAGGTTAAACAACTTGATTAGAATTAATAAGGACTGAATAATTGGTAGATTATTGGTGCCCTTGATTAATTGCTGCAAATATTTATGTGATGCATACAATGTGTTTTTTACTAACCAGCTATGTGGGCCATTCATGATAATGAATGGGTGAATGGTATATATTGTATACGTACTGTTTTGCAGGTTATGAAGTGACTAGTATGGCCCAAATAGGATAGAAAATATGGTATGCGTACCATTAATTTGAATGTAATTGGTCTAATACACCAAATTTGTTTTTCAATTCAAATATGGTATGTGTACCATCAAATAGTTGTAATTAGTTTAATTATAGCTGATCCTATTTGAAGAAAATGGCGCCTCCCACGGTGAAATTCAAGACGAAGTTTCCGATCCATTTTCAAGACGGACTTTGAAGTTGAAGCTTCAAGAAGAAGTCGGGCCATACTAGATCACATTTATCTTATGCATGCTTTAAATTATTTATTGCTTTTAAATATGTCTTAAATATACATGAGATTGAAGCTTTATTATGTTGCATGATTAAGTATTTTAGTTCACTTAAAATCTAACCAACATAGTAAGAGCCTTAAGTTCCAAACTTAAAAATTGAGTTAAAAGGTGCCATGCCAAAATAACACTTACTTGGATAACCTTTACATCAATCTAGTAATAGATTACGCTCAGCGAGGTGTTACTTATTGATCTTAAAGGGGTAAGGTACACAAATAATTGTGAGTACATGTTAGTTTTGGTGAAACTCAACGATATAAGTAAGGAGTCCTTTTATGTCGTGGCAAAATCGATAGGATTACCTAATAAGCTCTTAGACGTACCTATCAACCAAGAGTAGTTTCTAGACTATTAGCAAAAGGCTTTTGCTTACCTAAAAGATTTTAGAATTAAGTCTAAATACATAATGTGCTTAATTCTTCAATGGGTTTTAGCATCTTGGAATCATTTTATTCACACCTGCCGGAACACATAACTTGAATAAAATGCTTAATAAATATTAAATTATGCATGTATGCTAGAATTTAAGTTTATTAAGAGAAACTGTGAATGATTATTTATTTAATTATTCTTTTTCAATTGTAGTTTAACTATGGCAAACAACAATCAAAACATCATCATGGGTTCTGATCTTATGGTCAAGCTGAACCTAACAAATTTTCTTGAATGGGAAGCTAAGCTAGTTGAAATAGTCAGACTCAATGGACTTGAGTATGTACTGTTACATCCCATGCCAAGCTATTATGCCAGAGACATGACCCCTGAAAGATTTGCCGCCTGGGATGCGGATCTCAAAAAGGTTATGAGTCTCATGCTGAACAATATCCCTGATGAATGGGCTAGAAGGTTTGTAGCTTACGAACCTTTTACGCTCATCAAGAATCTGAGGGATATCTGTCGTGGAAGCACAGAGGACAGAGACCTAAACGTCCATGAGTTGATTGAATCAATGTCTAGTCTAAAGGTTAGTTCTCCTAACAGGTGTTATAGGATGGAGGTCCAAGAAACACATGTTCAGCTTCTTCGCACTAAACAAAGGGTAGGCGTCCCACTAAGGTTCCATGTGGATCTTATGCTTTCATATTTTGATCGCATAAGTCTGCTAGGAACACCAATAAGCGAAAGGATGGCAGTCTCTATCTTGCTCAATTCATCGCACAGTGGGTTTGGTCGCTTCAAGCAACTATACCTAAGTGAACCAAGAGAAGAAACAGTTGCAGAATTTGTTCACCTTGTCAGAAAGGCTGAGATAATACTGGACTATGAAGCCAAAGATTTACTCAAGGCTAAAGGGAGACCGTTCAAGAAAGATGGAAAGTCCAAGGGCAATGCTAAATCAAAGCAGGACAAGTCCACATCAAGCTGTCTTTATTGTGATGGAATAGGCCATTACAAAAGAGAATGTCCAAAGCTAAAGGAAGATCAGAAGAACGGAACAGTGGTTCCATCTTCAAGTATTTTCGTTATGGACTGTATACTTGAAAATTCAACTTCTTGGGTATTAGATACAGGTTGTGGCTCACACTTATGTTCCAATCCACAGGGACTAAGAAGAAGTAGAAGGTTAAGCAAGGGTGAAGTCGACCTACGAGTGGGAAATGGAGCACGGATTGCTGCATTAGCTGTAGGAACTTATTATTTGTCGTTGCCCTCTGGGCTAGTATTGGAACTGGAAGAATGTTTTCATGATCCAAGTCTTACTAAAAACATCATTTATGTTTCTTGCTTAGATGCTAAGGGATTTTCCTTTTTAATAAAACACAATAGTTGTTCGTTTTATTTTAAAGAGATGTTTTATGGATCTGCTAGATTAGTCAATGGACTTTATTTATTAGATCACGACAAACAAGTTTATAACATAAATACCAAAAAGGCCAAAAAGGATGATTCAGATCTCACCTATCTGTGGCATTGTCGATTAGGCCATATTAACTTGAAACGCATGGAAAGACTTCAAAAGGAAGGAATTCTAGAACCATTTGACTTAGAGGATTATGGTAAGTGCGAATCATGTTTACTTGGCAAAATGACAAAGCAACCTTTCTCTAAAGTTGGAGAAAGAGCAACTGAACCTTTGGGTTTAATCCATACAGATGTATGTGGACCAATGAGTACAAATGCTAGAGGTGGTTTCAGCTACTTTATCACTTTCACTGATGACTTCAGTAGATATGGTTATGTCTACGTAATGAAGCATAAGTCTGAATCCTTTGACAAATTCAAGGAATTTCAGAGTGAAGTAGAGAATCAATTAGGCAAGAAGATTAAGGCACTGCGGTTTGATAGAGGCGGTGAATATCTGAGCTATAAATTTGATGACCATCTGAAAGAATGTGGAATTCTATCAGAATTTACTTCTCCTGGAACACCACAATGGAACGGTGTGTCGGAACGGAGGAACAGAACCTTGCTAGACATGGTTAGATCAATGATGGGTCAGGCCGAACTTCCGATAGAATTTTGGGGACATGCACTAAATACAGCTGCACTCACTATAAATAGAGCTCTGTCTAAAGCTATTGAAAAGACTCCATATGAGTTATGGTTTGGAAAGCCTCCAAATGTGTCTTTTCTTAAGATTTGGGGATGTGAAGTATACGTCAAACGATTGATTTCAGACAAACTTCGTCCAAAATCTGACAAATGTATCCTTGTGGGCTATCCAAAGGAAACAAAGGGGTATTACTTCTACAATACATCTGAGAACAAGGTGTTTGTTTCTCGAGATGGTATCTTTTTGGAAAAGAATCACATTTCCAAAATGACAAGTGTGAGAAAAGTAGACCCTAAAGAAATTCGAGTCGAACAACAAACTCTAGAGAATGCTCAAGATGACATTCAGGATGAAACCCAGAGATCTTTAGAAGTATCTAGTGAGAATCATGGACAATCTAGAGATGTAACCCCGCGTAGATCGCAAAGATATAGATCTCAACCGGAAAGGTACTTAGGTATTTTGACGAACGAGAGCTATGACGTTCTATTACTTGAAAGTGATGAACCCGCGACTTACAAACAAGCTATGACGAGCCCTAGCTCCAAGCAATGGCAAGAAGCCATGCAATCTGAATTAGACTCCATGTCAGAAAAACCAAGTATGGGATTTGGTCGATTTGCCAGATGGCTACCAAGCCATAGGAAGCAAATGGGTTTTCAAACTGAAAAAGGACAAGGATAGGAAAGTTGAAGTTTTCAAAGCTAGATTGGTTGCAAAAGGTTACAGGCAAGTCCACGGTGTGGATTACGATGAAACCTTTTCACCAGTTGCAATGCTAAAGTCTATTCGGATAATGTTAGCAATCGCTGCATATTACGATTATGAAATATGGTAGATGGATGTCAAAACCGCTTTCTTAAACGGCGTTTTAACAGAAACTGTGTTTATGACACAACCTGAGGGTTTTGAGGATCCAAAGAATGCTAAAAAGGTATGCAAGCTAAAGAAATCAATCTACGGATTGAAGCAGGCATCAAGGAGCTGGAATATACGTTTTGATGAAGCAGTCAGTGACATTGGTTTCATCAACAACGCAGACGAATCTTGTGTATACAAGAAGGTCAGTGGGACCAAAATTGCTTTCGAGTATCATATGTCGACGACATATTACTTATCGGAAATGACATTCCTATGTTGAACTCTGTCAAGATTTGGCTTGGGAAATGTTTTTCGATGAAGGATCTAGGAGAAGCACAGTACATACTGGGCATCAAGATATACAGAGATAGATCTAAAACGATGATTGGACTTAGTCAAAGCACTTATATCAATAAGGTGCTTGAAAGGTTCAAGATGGCAGACTAAGCAAGACTCAGTGCCCAAAAACACTTGATGAGCGTAGACGAATGAATAGGATTCCATATTCATCATTGATTGGTTCAATAATGTATGCTATGATATGTACACGCCCGGATGTTGCGTACGCACTTAGTGCTACGAGCAAATACCAGTCAGACCCAGGAGAGGCACATTGGACTGCTGCCAAGAATATTCTAAAGTACCTGAAAAGGCACAAAGATGACTTCCTGGTCTATGGTGGAGATGATGAATTAATTGTTAAAGGCTATACGGACGCAAGTTTCTAAACCGACAAAGATGATTTCAGATCACAGTCTGGGTTTGTCTTCTGCCTCAACGAAGGTGCAGTAAGCTGGAAAAGTGCTAAGCAAAGCACCATTGCGGATTCTACAACTGAAGCGGAGTACATTGTTGCACATGAAGCAGCAAAGGAAGCTATATGGCTAAGGAAGTTCATAGGTGAACTTGGTGTAGTCCCCTCCATTAAAGGACCAATAGCCCTCTATTGTGATAATAACGAAGCTATTGCACAGGCAAAGGAGCCTAGACACCACCAAAGAGTCAAGCATGTACTTCGTAGATTTCACCTTCTACGAGAGTTCGTTGAAAGAAAAGAAGTCGAGTTAAGCAAGATTGGAACTGATGATAACATCTCATATCCATTGACTAAACCTCTGCCGCAGGCGAAGCACAACTCGCACACTGCAGCTATGGGAATCAAGCATATCGGAGAATGGCTTTGATGTCCTTGTTTAATGTTTTAAAGTTTTAGAGTTTAATTCTTTGTAAAACATTATTGGTTAATCATTCACAATAAATGAATAGAATTCATTTTCCATTTAATTTGTGGTTTATTAAATGATGAGTCCCTTCAATTTGACGAAATATTCAAGATAGACTGTCAGGACCAGTCCTGTGACTAAGAAATGTCTATCAAGTGAACTTGAATGTCAAAAGTTGAAAATGGTCCCTGGTCGAAGTTTTCTATAAAGATGGACGCATAGAAAACGTTAGACGACTAGAATGCAAGATGACTAGTAGTTCTGTTTCTTGAACTATGTGGACATGGCAATGTCATAATCATTTGCATAGATACTTACTTTGGGAAGACTAGTATCGGACAGACCTATGAAACTTTACTGTAAGAGATGAAAATATGTCATAAGTAAATTTCATTAAAATTATTCGACACTAATCCTCAATACCTGAGTGATTTGAGATTACTTGTTTGAGAACTGCTTACTTTGACGTTGACCAACCGTCGCACCGTAAAAGGAGGCTATAAAGGCAACGCTCATGTAATCACCTATCAAACGAAGTCTAATTTCAAGATCGCAAGATTGGGATTGTCCTCCCATAAATCGGGATGAGATGCTTAAAAGTTGTACAAGGCCACTCGGAGAGCTAGAAACTATAAAATGCATGGTCGTGCTCAGATGAATCATAGGCTATGATTATCTGTTTATTTGATCAGTTGAACTCTGAAACCGAGAAACACCTCTGGACGTAATAAGGATGACAACTCTTACCTTATGTTCAAGAGCAAGCATCGAGCGACAAAGGAATTAGGAAATGCACACTTGTCCCTAAGGACAAGTGGGAGACTGAAGGAAATAATGCCCTTAGTCCAAGTATACATATAATGTTAAGTCTAATAAAAGCGGTTCAGTATTAATTGACAAGTTAATAAATTCAGTGAGATCAAGTGAGCTGAATGCCTTGCTAGAGGCCGCTTCAGTTCAAGTGGAATTAATGATATTAATCCACAACTTACTCTTGACTGAACCCGTAGGGTCACACAAATAGTACGTAAACGGATCAAGTATTTAATGGCATTAAATACTCCATCTATGGATATTCGGAATCGACGGATCTTGGTTTCAGTGGGAGCTGAGATCGTCAAAAGCAAGCAAGTGAATACTCCGGAAACGAAGATATTGCCGGAAACGGAAATATGGATCGTATCGGAAATATAAATATTATCCAAGTCGTAGATGTTGCCGGAAACGGAAACATGGTACGTATCGGAAAATATTATTGGAAATGGAAATATTGCCGGAATCGGAAATATTGCCGGAAACGGAAATATTGTCAGAATCGGAAATATTATCGAAATCGGAAAATAATTCTGGAAACGGAAATATTAAATATTTGTTCGAAACGGAAATTAATTCCGGAATCAGAAATATTAAATATTGTTCGTATCGGAAATGAATTCCGGAATCGAGAATTTAATCGGAAGCGTATCGTACGAATTAGCATCGGACGAGGCCTGCCAGACGAAGGCCCAGCACGAAGCCGGGCCATCCCCCAGCAAGCCAAAGCGCAAACTCACGCCAAGCCTCGACCAGGCCCAGCGCAAAGGCCAGGCCCAGCCAAGGCCTTGGGCGCGCGCGGATCAAAGGCAGCGACGAGCTGGGCCGTGCGCTGTGCGTGGGCCGTAAGGCCTGCGTGCGGTGCATTGTGCCACTCGTGTGTGTTACTCGGATTCCTAAGGCTACCGGGATTCGTCATGTGATTAAATCTAATCCTAAATAGATAAAGTTTATTTAATTAGAGTCCTAGTAGGATTATAATTAAATAGATTTGTATTCTAATAGGATTATAATTCCTTTCCATAAACTCTATAAATAGGTGCCTAGGGTCACATATTTACACAGACAATTGAAGTATTCAAAGGTAAGATTTTGGAACAAAATCAGCCAAACACTTGCAACCCATATTAGCCGAAATTCTTAGAACCTTAAGGGCGATTCTAGTTGGTCAAGCTTAAGGCGGATTCGGACGTGCTGTGGACTATCTACGGAGGGACGACACTTGGAGTCCTAAAGACTTGTTCTTGTTCGGTTCGGGCGCAGCTAGGGAGGGCAACGCTACAAAGTGTATGCATCTGAATTATGCTAAATGATTATGTGTAAATAATATGTTTCCTGACATTAAGGTTTTCCGCATGATTTATGTTTTGTCATATGTATCATAACCTAACACCCGGCAACGGCGCCAATTTGATAAAGGGAAAAACTAGGTCGTTGCTAGTCTTACACCTAGATCAATTCAAATACCTAAACTAACCACAAGAATCAAGTAGAGTGGCAAGCAAACGATTGATATCCACAGAGAATTGCGAGTTTCGTAGCTAGAAATGCTAACATAAGCTAGTTCGAAAAGGGATTGGTTGTTGAAAAAGAAAAATTAAACTAAGCGATTAGAATGTTGAACAAAGATTAAAAACACTAGGGAATTGGTGTTCACCAAGGGGTACATGTAATAGGGGATTAAGGATTTGGGGATTAACTAAAATTGCAAAGACAAATCGAAAGGGGAATCGATCTTTAATACTCTCAAACGATGAATCATGCTTCCGCAATCAAACCAAAGGCTAAGAATCAATCAAACGCAATCAAACAAAAGGCTAAGAATCAATCAAAATAAATCTGATCGAAATCATACAACGCAATGACTCATAATCCCTTGCCAAATCAATGCATCGTATTCCATTGACCAAGCAAAGTTACGTCTAACCAAGCAAGCAACGAGGAACCCCCCAACTTATACATTTAATTGCAAAATATAATAAATCCTACCTTAAAACCCCATACATGGAAACCCTAGGATACACCCAAACCCCTAGATGGAGACTACTCACTCATGGACTTGACTACAAATTTCAATATGATAAATTCGATAGGAGTATGCATTTCCGAATAATCAAAGCAAAAATCCCTAACCAAATAGTTCAAGCTAGTTTCATAATGGCAATCAAATCTATAAGCAAAACCATAAAATCACCAAATCTCAAAAGATTAGCAAAGAAACTAGTAAGTCTAATCATAAAGGATTAGGAAAAGCTAAACAATCAAACAAGTAGGAAGGAAAAATATAAAAGTGCCTATTTTTGGGGGTTTTTGATTAATGAGAAAATAAGAGACAAAAGTAAGAAAAATCAGAAATTAATGACATTAAATGGAAATAAGAGTTGAGAATTTTTACAATGAAGCTTCAAATCCAAGATGAGGGAGAATCCCAAGCAATACAATGAGCAATGAATGAAGTTCTCCTCCTTTCTCTCTCTAAAATTAATTTCAGACTACTTTTGTAAAAAACTAGGTATTATAAAAGTTCCTAAAATGCTTTAAATAGTCCCGAAAAAACGGGTCAGCGCTGGCAGCAGGTTCGGCCGAACATTAAGAAAGTTCGGCCGAACTAAGAGGCAAGTTCGGCCGAACATAAGGCAGGTTCGGCCCGAACATGGGAAGACACAGGAACTGCTGATTGCGTGGTTCGGCCGAACAATTTGGGGAGGTTCGGCCAAACATAGGTAAGTTCGACATAACGTTTGGGAATGGTCGGCCAAACTCTGGGCTTGATTGCTTCAGGCTGATCTGCTTCGGTTCGGCCGAACACTTCTGAAGTTCGGCCGAACATCTTGAGTTCTTGATTCCTTGACTCCCTTCTTCCACTTCGAGCTTTCCTTGGATACCGTTGACTTCATTGACTTCTCCGTCTGTTTTACTTGTTTTCCTACACATTAACAAACCCGTGAAAAGCAAAAGCTTGACAAAATTAAGAAAAACAAGGCGAAAGGACGGTAATTAGGAGAAACCGAGTCCACTAAGCATGCAAGAGCAAGGGGACTAAAATGAGCATAAAAGGGGAGGAAAACAAACAAAAACAAGAATAAAAAGAGGCAAAATACTATACTAAGAATGACATAAATGTCACTCATCAATTATCAAGGTGTTACAAGTAATGACTTCACATGATTAGTCAAATAATCCATTGTCTAATAACACCAAGGAACCCTAGAAGAGACTTCTTTAGATCCTTCATATGTGGTTTGAATATAGCCAAAGAAAGAGAGGCTCTATGGGTCACCCTTAACTCTTTTGTTGATATTTGTACAAGTTCTTGGATCATCATGGGTGATTTCAATGCAATAACCGAAATTGAAGACATGATAAGCTTTGTTGTCTATGAAGTGCAACCCATGAGACAATGCATGGCTTATTGGGACTTGAGTGAGATAAATATTTTTGGTAGACACTTCACTTGGGAAAATAAACAAGATGGTGAAGACAGGGTCTTCACAAGGATTGATAAGGTGTTAGCTAATCCTAGTTGGCTAGTTGTGATTGTTTTGAAAATGTTAAAGCTACTTATTTACCCGAAGGTGACTTAGATGATTTCCCAATAATTATTAGAACCTACATGTTCGAGTCACAAAGGAAACCCTTTAAAATTTACAATATGTGGACTTCCTCCACTAAGTTCCGAGAGAATGTAGAAGAATACTGGAACAATTTTTTTTTTATGTTTGTCCAATGTACAAGGTGCTTTAGAAACTTAAGCGGATCAAAGTTGATTTAAGATCTTGATAGGAGAAATATATCCCTGTAGTTGAACTAATATTTCCCTATCAACATTCCAAACCAACCTATAACAATAGTGGCTAGTATAGGTCGAATCCACTAGGAGTTACGGGTTTTGTTGCGATTAGTGATTAACATAAGCTAGCTCAAAAAGGGGTTTTGGTTTTGAAAAAGACACTACAAGGGACTAATTGTTTTAAAGGGGAAATCAAGAATTGGACACACTAGGGGGTTGGGTTTCACCAAGGGATCACAAAATGGGGTAACAAGAATTACAAAATAAACTAAAAATTCAATGACAAATTGAAAGGGAAAGTAGACTTTTAAAGTCACTCTTAAGTCTCCTGATTTCGAGATTTTCTCAACAAAAATGAACCAAACGCAATGATTCAAGACCAAAGAGGAAACTAAGAATACTCTAGTCTAAACTATGCAACACAATGATTCACAATCCCTGCCAAACCAATGCATTGCACTCCGTTGATCAAGTATGTGTAGAGGTTATTTTTATGCCCCCTACCCCACGAGACCTAATTCTCGTAGGACGTCCTTTTGAGGGAGGAATTGGAATATTGGAATGTAGGGTTTGACTTATTCACGAATGGGTCCACGAATGGGCCAAAGTAGAGGAGAATCTCTAATGGATCTTTTTGGGAGATCCATAAACCTTTACTTGGAATTTGAAAGGGACGTTTAGGGACATATCCACATAAAGGTTATTATCACATTCTAAGAGAAATTAACTCCAAAATAGTCATGAACCAAAGATGGATACAGGGAAAAGGTTATTGGTCGATATTGTATCAAGCCACTAACTTACGGTGTCTACTCCGATTCGCATAATAATTGGGTAATGCAACAAACTTAGCCTACAAACATTAATTAGGACCTTAATATATTAAAGAACTAGATTGGTTCATTTAATCATATCAAGTAATTAATGTTGATTATTTAATTTAGAATTCATTAAAAGCGCGCCATAGAAACCAATTATAAAAAAAATCTCATTAGCCATGATTTCATTTAACAAGTCTTTGTTAGAAAAATAGTAGTGAAAATTGTAGGGGGGTTTTTTTTCCGTTCCCTACAAGTGGGGGGTTTGGAACGCAGCGGTTCGTTTAGAGAACCGTTGAATTGTTTTTGCACCTCGAAGGAGTCGCCACCAAACTTATTTTAGGTCTCGTTTGGGAAGACCGCACAATGACTCTATTTTTGGATAAGGTCTTGAATCCTTGAAACGGATGGGTGAGATCCGGGCTCGGGAACGAAATGCTTATTCGGCGAGCTTTAGAAATATTCAAGTACGTTGGCACAACATTGTTTCGAAAATAAACCCTAAGATTAGACTATGTGGGTTTGCAAATTAGAACAAAATAGAATTTCTAATTGTACGGTGGTCACTTTGCTTTAAAGATTGATTTAAGGAACCTAAGGCCGGTTTGTCCAAAAATATCTTCGTTAAGCGTGATGTAACCTTTGTATTTTGTTGTATTTAGCATGTTGGTGATGAAAGCGATAAAGCACATAAAGCAACATCACAATACTAAATAAAGTGCGGAATTAGTAAATACAAGACCTCCTAGAAAAGGACTAGGGAGTAGGTCCACATTGCCTAGAAATGGACTAGGCAAGTAAAGGTGCGGAATTGAAAGTGCGAAATTGAAATTGCGATTGATAGGTGTATTTTCCGTCGTTGATAGAAAACAACCTATGCAAACAATATTTATAAAACCACTCCACTAACCGGCTAGCGATAAGCAAAGGGATCGTCCCAAAGAAACGGTGGTTATCGAGTTTGAAAGTCAATCTAGTTCGAACAAGAATTTGGTTTTGAATTGTCACTTTTAAGAATCTAAAAAAACTACGAATTATGCTAAATTGAATCAAGAAAGGGAGATGTTAGGGAGTCGGGGATAGACTAGGGAAATCGGGGGAAATGAATTCAACTATCTAGCAATGATGATCATGCAACGAAGTGACGATTAGGCAAATAGCATCTAAAGACGAACCCGCCACCTCTCGGATAGGGAACGCTAAGCGTCTAATCCACGGAAGAGCTTTCGCCTAATCCTAGATTAAACTAACTAGCATATAATAGGCACCGCCATTTGATCACACAAGATAGGCCCACAATCTCTTGCTAAACCTAACCTATGGTTCCACGTGATTCTAATCGAATAGCATTTGCAACTACCAATCAATTAGCATGGATGTCCTATCATCAAATCATATTTAATCACATGAATCAATCAACAATCAATCATCGATTTCCCCTAATTAAGCCCCTAGATTCTCCCCTTTCCCTAACCTAATTCTACTCACTAGTCATTCTAGAAATTAAGCAATCCATTAATTCTAAGCTAGCAAGCATGAAATTGAAGGAGTAAGAGAAGAGAATTTAAGAATTCAATTGCACAATCAACTAGGAATTAAGAATCAAAGTAACTTCAATCAATGAAATCAAGAATTCAAGAAATTAAGGAATTGAAGAACAATCAACAACAAAGCAAGAGCAAGAATATAATTAAGAAACTAAGAATTAAATTGCAAAATTGAAGAAGAGTTAAGAAGGATTACAAATTGAAGCTTGAATGGAGGAGAGTTTCTCTCTCTAGAATTGCTGAAAATCTACTTTTAGAATCTCCAATTATCAACTAAAATTCTCCTGTCTACAAAATAAATCGAAAAATCTATTTATAAGTTTCCCCAAATAGAAGCCAGAATTCGAATAAGAGCAGCCCGCGCAACCATTCGGTCGCACAGACCTTTTGTGCGACCGAACGTAAAAGAATCATTCGAGCAAATACTGGGTCTTGAGCGAGCGAAGGCAGCGAAGAACACTTCCTTCGTCATGTGTGACCGAACGAAGAACCCTGTTCGGTCGAATGGGATTCCTTTGGCTCATAATTCCTTCGCAGCTTCATTTGGTCGAACAAGGAAAGCCGTTTGGGCGCACAACTTTTGTGCGGTCGAGTAGAGAACATTGTGCGGTCGCATCCCAAGTTAGGGACATTCTGCCTCCAAAAACCAAATCTGTGCGACCGAACAACAGAGCACGTTCGATCGCACAAAACCTGTGCTGTCGAATTACCAGGGTTGTGCGGTCGTTTTACAATCTTGGGACATTCTGCCTCAAAAATCTGTTTTGTGCGACCGAATGACAGAGGGCATTCGACCGCACAAAACTGGAATCTCCTTGAACTCCATTTGCACTACCTGTTCGGGCGCACAAAACGCCACTCGACCGCACAAGCCTTGTTTTGGCTCAAATTCACTTGTTTTCCATCATTTTTTCATCAAGATCACCTATAAAGCACAAGATGGAACAAAACTTATAAATCTCACACAAAAATCTATAAAAACTATAAAAAAGCATAAAAACTAACATAAAATCCTAGGCTAAGAGCGACATAAATGTCGCTCATCAAACTCCCCCAAGCTAAGCGTTTGCTAGTCTCTAGCAAACTAAACTCAACTAAGGAAGAATGAGCAACTAATCAGATTCTAAAAATTTACCAAAATCAAAATCTAGCAAATCTAATCAAGGAAAGACTAAAATGGAAAACACAAACCAAGAAAAGAAAGAAAGAAAAGAAGAAGAAAAGAAAAGAGAAGAAAAGAAATTAAACTACAAAATTAAAGATGGGCTTTATTATGGAACAAGTATAGAAGAACACTAATATTACTAATCAAATAAATGAGTTCACGCGAACTAATGTCCTAAACCGAGTGAAAGATTCGAGCATCAAGCAAAGTGAACTAAGGGCAAGCACTAGTCAATCCCCCTACATCCGGGCATACCACGTCAAATCTCTAGATCTTATCCACCCTTGAGAACAGCGTCTCAAGACACCGCGAAGGCGCCAGAAAATCAACATTAGGCTACCCGACATCTTAGCATGACAACCTTGTTCCTTAAGCTTGAACAAATCCTCCCTCCACCGACAATGACTCAACTCTAAAGGGTCAAGAGGGCTTTTAGGGCGTAACGTAGGCTAGGGGTAAGGCGCGGAACAAATTTGACCATTTGGTGCTCATACCTAAAGTGAAGCGCAATGATAGAACTAAACTCAAGCATTTTGAACCAAACACAAACTCGTACCACTTATTTGGGGTACCCCCAAGCTTATTCAACAACAATTCTAAACTACAACTCTTTTTTGCGTTTTTTCCTTAATTTGATTTTCCTCCTTTTTTGTGTTTCAGATGAAACTTTTCATGCCTTGTTTTTTCTCTATTTTTGGCCTTTTTTTTTCAAAACTTTACTCTCTTTTTTGCTTTTGCAACAATTATTCACTATATACAACATTCTTCCAAAACTTTGCCATTCATACCAAACAACATTCATTCCACAACTTTGCATAATTACTCCAAAACAACAAGCATCATAACTCTAAGCTTCACTATCACTTCTAAGGGTGAAAACAAAATAAAGGCTATTAAGCTTGTAATGTGCTCATAAGAAATGAAGGGTCAAGGCTCAAATGGCTAGCAAAGGGGCAAATGCAAACAAAAACATATGAGAAAAATAAGAAAATAGAGTCCTAAACTAAAAAGAAAAATAGTCACCGAAAGAAATGCCTCTATTATCCCCTAAAGTAGTTCGGTCGCGGTCTCGGGAAGGAAATGGTCAAACTCGGGAGACAAGAAAGTCAATGCTAAGGATCCATGCCACTCAATATAGAAAATGTGTTTGGGCTTATTTTTGAGCATGAACCTCACAAGGGAGCAAATACCATTCTCTCCGGCTTCAAATCACTAGAGAAATCGACACCATCTTACCACAAGCCAAGATTTCATGACGCATGCTACCCATAGTTCAACCAACTTTCTTGACACCAAATCCTTGACTCGACCCAAGACATTAAGAACCGTGTAAAAATCTACCAATTAGGAATAAAAGCATTCTAATCTACAAGTTCCAATTTTATATGCCCCAATCAAGAATATTGCCTAAGAAAACCTAGAAAAACTTGCCTTGACAAAAAGGAAATCGAAACAATAGAAAAAGGAAGAAAATAAGAAAACACACCAAAAAGGGAAACAAAAAGAAACAAACAAAACAAACAAAAAGAAAAGAAACTAAAATCAAACTAAATCAATTTAAAAACAAAGAAACAAGCACATAATGGTATGATTCATAGCAATGAGCATCAACAAGTAGCCAAACACACAACAAAACTCCCCCCCAAGCTAGAATTAGGCCAGGTCCTCACGGCCTAAAACCAAGCAAGGAGGGGCACAACTACCCATCCAACCAAATGCCCCAACATGATGTATGCCCGTCCCCCAAAGTATGCAATAGAGTTAGAAGGATGTTACCGGAATTGTCGTGGGAGCAAGTCCCGCAAAGAGCCGTTAAAACCCGAACAAACTCACCAAAATAAAGACGGATAAGGCATAAGGTGGAAAGTGTGAACCCATTGCAATGAAATACACCACAAATATGCATAAATGGAACGATAGTTACGAAACGAAAGCAAATGAAATCGAAGAGTTAGACAACCGGGTTGCCTCCCGGGTAGCGCTCGTTTAACGTCATTAGCTTGACGAATCCCCCCAAAACTCATGGGGGGTCAAATGCAACTAACTTGGGGTCATCATTAGTCAAAAAGTTTCTTTTTGCCCCCATGGGCACAAACAATGTACCGACATCACCATTCATAAGGTGCCCACCAAAAAATCCGGCACCAAGCTTCTCCTTGGCTTTCTTGGGCTTCTTAGCTTTCTTGGGTCTCTTGGGCTTGTTTGCTGATTCATGAATCACCTTGGAGGTTGTATCCCCAACATCACCATCAACATGCATCCCAAATATATCGGGGATGGTTATGACATCATCAAACGTATCATCAAACACCCTTGGGATCACATGGACTTCCTTGACATCGGGAGAGGACCTAGAAGGCTCATTATCACACTTAGAAACACGAAAGTTGTTAGAAGGGTTAGCATATGAGCAATAGCTCTCAATACAAGCAATAGTTTCTACCTTTATACAAGTTTTCATCTTTGCAAAACACCCTTCACCAAGGGGAAGCTTGAAGCTAGCTTTTGAATCTCCCGCTTTCAAGGTGATTAGTCCCCCTTGCACATCAATAAGAGCACCCGCGGTGGCCAAAAATGGCCTCCCCAAGATAATGGGAGTATGGGCATCCTCATCGATGTCCAAGACAACGAAGTCAACAAGGAAGGTAAGCTTGCCAACCACGAGGGGAACATCCTCAATCCTACCTAATGGTAACATAACCGATCGATCGGCTAGTTGCAATGACATAGCGGTAGGAGAGAGATCACCTAGATTGAGCTTCTCATAGATTTTAAATCGGGGGAAATGAATTCAACTATCTAGCAATGATGATCATGCAACGAAGTGACGATTAGGCAAATAGCATCTAAAGACGAACCCGCCACCTCTCGGATAGGGAACGCTAAGCGTCTAATCCACGGAAGAGCTTTCGCCTAATCCTAGATTAAACTAACTAGCATATAATAGGCACCGCCATTTGATCACACAAGATAGGCCCACAATCTCTTGCCAAACCTAACCTATGGTTCCACGTGATTCTAATCGAATAGCATTTGCAACTACCAATCAATTAGCATGGATATCCTATCATCAAATCATATTTAATCACATGAATCATTCAACAATCAATCATCAATTTCCCCTAATTAAGCCCCTAGATTCTCCCATTTCCCTAACCTAATTCTACTCACAAGTCATTCTAGAAATTAAGCAATCCATTAATTATAAGTTATCAAGCATGAAATTGAAGGAATAAGAGAAGAGAATTTAAGAATTCAATTGCACAATCAACTAGGAATTAAGAATCAAAGTAACTTCAATCAATGAAATCAAGAATTCAAGAAATTAAGGAATTCAAGAACAATCAACAACAAAGCAAGAGCAAGAATATAATTAAGAAACTACGAATTAAATTGCAAAATTGAAGAAGAGTTAAGAAGGATTACAAATTGAAGCTTGAATGGAGGAGAGTTTCTCTCTCTATAATTGCTGAAAATCTACTTTTAGAATCTCCAATTATCAACTAAAATTCTCCTTTCTACAAAATAAATCGAAAAATCTATTTATAAGTTTCCCCAAATAGAAGCCAGAATTCGAATAAGAGCAGCCCGCGCAACCATTCGGTCGCACAGAACTTTTGTGCGACCGAACGTAAAAGAATCATTGGAGAAAATACTGGGTCTTGTGCGAGCGAAGGCAGAGAAGAACACTTCCTTCGTCATGTGCGACCAAACGAAGAACCCTGTTCGGTCGAATAGGATTTCTTTGGCTCATAATTCCTTCGCAGCTTCATTTGGTCGAACAAGAAAAGCCGTTTGGGCGCACAACTTTTGTGCGGTCGAGTAGAGAACATTTTGCGGTCGCATCCCAAGTTAGGGGCATTCTGCCTCCAAAAACCAAATCTGTGCGACCGAACAACAGAGCACATTTGATCGCACAAAACCTGTGCTGTCGAATTACCAGGGTTGTGCGGTCGTTTTACAATCTTGGGACATTCTACCTCAAAAATCTATTTTGTGCGACCGAATGACGGAGGGAATTCGACCGCACAAAACTGGAATCTCCTTGAACTCCATTTGCACTACCTGTTCGGGCGCACAAAACGCCACTCGACCGCACAAGCCCTGTTTTGGCTCAAATTCACTTTTTTTCCATCATTTTTTCATCAAGATCACCTATAAAGCACAAGATGGAACAAAACTTATAAATCTCACACAAAAAGCTATAAAAACCATAAAAAATCATAAAAACTAACATAAAATCCTAGGCTAAGATATTGAAATTGCGGTATTGAAATTGCGGTATTGAAATTGCGGTATTGAAATTGCGGTATTTAAAGTGCGATATTGAAAGTGCGATATTGAAATTGCGATATTGAAATTTGTACTTGGGCACATGAGATTCGAACGCCAAGCGTCTCCTTAAAAATAAGTGCGCTCGACACGAATTCAAAGCCAAAAATCTCAACTTGGGAGAGGTTGCTCAACCCAAATGTCCTAGATTTTGCATATTGAACTTGAAATTGAAAGCTTGAATATTGAAAGGTTTGATCTTGAAAAAATTGAAACTTTGAACTTGAAATGATTGAAATTCGAAAACTTGAACTTGTATGTTGAAATTTGAAGACTTGAACTTGTATATTGAAAAATTAAGTTTTGAATCTCAAAAGATTAAACCTTTAAATGCTAAAAGGTGTTATCTTTGATTACTCCATGCTTGAAGGTGATTCTAGTTCAAAGAGATGAATGCATGCAACTTTGAATATCCTTGAATCTTGAAAGTTTGTATTTTGTATTTTGAAAAAGTTTGTATTTTTGAAAAAGCATGTATGATTGTTGCAAGTGGTGTTTTTTTATGACAAAAAAACACCAACTTGCTAATCATGTGAAATCAAAATAGCATGATTAATTGAAATGGGATTCGGAATTACCTAGTTAAGCTTAGGCTCGAGCTCCCAATTGCTCTTGAATTTAGGACTTTTTGTATGTGTTTTGAAGAGTTTTGAAGTTTGTATTGTGAGGAGTAATGTCGAAATTACGACGTTATATGTGTTGTCCTCCCCTTTTTACGAAGGAAATGAGGGGTATTTATAGGAGGGAAATGGTGCAAAACGCCAGCACACGCCAGTGCCTGGCGCCAGGCCAGCGCTGGGAGCTGCTAACGTGGGCTGAATGCCGCCAAAAAGGACGGAAAGATGTCGTCCTTGATTTGTCTTGTATGGGTGTACCTTCGTACGAATAGTACGATGTTTGGCACGTAGTGTTTTCTTGGAGGTTAAGGCTTGAATTTGCGTCTGAAAAACAAACCTTTCTCGGGTTTTTGAATTCCGGTTTTACGGGACGGTGCCCGGCATGCTTGGTTTTGTGGGTCGGCTCCCGAATTTGACTTGCCTTATATGATTTTGAGTGGAAAAGGCCTAGTAAGACCAATGGGATGGTCCAATAGTTGAGATTGAACTTGGATTTTGAAATTGGATTTTGGAAGTTGTATTTTGGGAGAGGAACGGCCTCGGGGATTGGATTTTGGATTTTGGAGGTATTCTTAGCAATTGGGATTTCCGCCTGGAGTTACTCCAATTGCCTAACAAGGATAATTGTTTCGTCATCATCCCAAAGGGGAGACACAAATTAGGTGTCTACAGAAGCCCCCACTTTGACTGAGCGTTCGGTTAGGAAAGCGCAAGTCAAAGTATTTCGAAAGGGACGGAGAATGGTCAAGATGATCTGCAATCGAGACCACTCTTTGTACGCCGGTACCTGAACAAAACAGGCGTTAGAAAAAGGATAGAGTCTACCTCGTGCGGTTGGTGATGACTCCGATTTGTACTTGTACTTTTCCGCCTTCAGTTTAGGACGGAACTTGGCATCGAAAATTTGAATTTTTGAATTTTAAACTTTGACACCCGGAGTTAATCCTTTGGGATGTGCTTTTCTGGGGATAAGAGCTTTTTACTGGCCCTTAAAATTTTGAACTTTGACTGACTTTCCCGGAGCTTGGGTCCGTTGGGAGTTGGGCGCCTGAGTCGTTGTATTTTTTGGACTTTGTATTCTTGAAATATTCATCTATTTGTACTTGGAGATACAGGTGTATACCCGTATTTTCGATGGATGGTTCGATGTGACGTTTGATGCTTGGTGAGGAAGACCGTAGCAGCAAAGGGCGTTCAATCAGCACGGGAGACCGCGCGCGCGGTAGACCTGGGCATGCAGCAGGTCAGCGCTGGGCGCTGGTGCGGTGCTTGGCGCTGGGCTGCACTATATAAGTGCCCCCTTGCCGTGCCATTTTAAGGCACATTCACTTGAAATTTTTGCTGCTTTTCTCTCAAAGGTCGACTAGCTTCTCCCCTTGGTCTTGTTCTTGCCTTGTCCATGTAAGTTTTTCATGTTTTTGCTTATGAAATAACTCTAGGATTGCATGTAGTTTTGATTTTCTCGTACTTTAAAATGATGCTTGTATGCTTAAGTTTCTTGAATCTTGTAGAAAACTGTTTGATAGCCACTTGAACTTGAACTGTTGGAACTTGTAATTTTGAATTTTTGAACTTGTATCTGCTTCGGCACAGATAGCCTAGGCGTCGATGTAGAACTTGAATACCTGCTTCGGCGTGGATAGCCTAGGGGTTGGTGTAGAACTTTGAATACCTGCTTCGGCGTAGGTAGCCTAGGCGTTGGTGTAGAACTTGTACCTTGAACTTGAGGTCCACTGGGGATTTTGTTTTGAAATTTTTTTTTTTTTAACTTTGTTTAGGCTAGTATAGGATAGCCCCCAGTTTAGAATTTTGACTCTTTGTATGCTACTTGATTTAGTATGCCTCGTCACACTCGGAGAAAGCTCGCTGAGTCGTCTGTGGTTCGAGCTGCTGAGGAAGATGCTTCGGATGATGAAGCGGCTGCAATAAATGCACCAGGTGGGGGTATGGTTCCCCGGGATGCGCCCGCTTTCCCTGGTGCTGGTTGGACCCCTTCCGACCTGGTGTTTCGACCGGATTGGTACTTGTCTCAGCGGCCTCGCGTTGGCATGGTGAGTCTTGTACTGTGTTTCGAATTTGTACTTTGTATTTGTATAGGTCTTGAGCTAACTCGTTCACCTGTAGGCCGACGGAAAGCCATTCCGTACTTACTGGTCCTTGGTGGAGGTTCAGAGGGCCTTTAAGGCTCTCCATGCTGATGAGGAGGCTGTGGGGATTTGGTCGCAGATGGGCCTGGCCGATTTCTGGCGCACCATGGGAGGTTCCTCGAGGAGAACGGGGATTAAAAACCGTTTGTGGGCATTGTTAGAGCGGTGGTGGGATACCACCAACACTTTCCACATGGCATGGGGGTAGATTACTATTACCCCTCTTGAATTTGCTATGATTACAGGTCTTCCTTTTTCTGAGAAGAATGTGACTTTTGACTCTGAGCTGACGTGGCGCTCGGCCGTTGCCAGGGACTTGCTCGGCCCTGTTGTTGTTTTGTCAAAGGACGACTCTCACGCTTCTGTGACGGTGCTTGTGGATGCTGTCTGTGGTGAGGGTGTGTCCGCAGAGCAGAGGGTTAGGCTCTTCCTCCTTGTTTTGGTTAGCAGAGTGATTGCCCCGAGTAGGAACAGTCGGGTGCATATTAGCTTCTTTTCCGCTCTGAGGGACTTGAGAGTTTTTCCGAGTTATAACGGGGGTGGTTTGGCCTATAGCCACCTCTTGTATGAAATGGGGCGGGCCTCCCGGACTGCACTGGGGAGTGACCCGAGCATGGCTGCTCTGTGGAGCGTGCTGGAGGTATTCGAGACTCCTTGTACTTTGTACTTTGTATTTGTACGCTTGTATCTTGAACTTGACTGATGTTTTGTTTGTTCCTTGAAATATTTGGATTTATGAGCACTTCACAACTTTGGCGCCAGAGCGTACTAGAGATGCGGCTTACCCGTATGCTGCCTCTTGGATAGGAGCGGTGCGCGCCGGTGCGTCCTTTGCGGCTTCTCGCAGAGCTTGGAGAGTTTTGCCTGCTGATAGGATAATCTTTTATACTGTTTTGCTTTCTTGTATTTGTATTTGTGCTGTTGCCTGAGTTGTCTGCTTTGTAGGTGGTATGGCGTCCTTTTGCCAATGCAGTTGTACCTGCCTCAGCTGCTCGTGCCCAATTCCTGTCTGGGCGGCGGGTTTTGCTTCCAAGGCTGTACCGCCATATGTGGTATCTGGGGGAGCGAGTGTCCCTTCAGCACAGTTCAGGGGATAGACTTGTCCCCAAGGATCCGCCAGAGTCTATGCTGGCGTTGGATGAAGAGTTGGCCCGGCTATATGCGGAGGCTAGGGGCGATGCTGTTTGCCGCTCTTGGAGGGATTTTGTACACAGGAAGGGGAGCTATGATGATTTCCTGAGGAGGTTGGCTCCACCAGTACGCTTCGTACTGCCGGTGAGCTTTGAACCTTATATTCTTGTATTCTTGTATTCTTGTATTGATTGCATGATTGTATGTAGGAGGAGGAGGTTGATCTAGAGGACATTCTTCATGCTGATAGGATCCTCCGCTATGAGAACTCGGACGGGGAAGAGGTGGTGGAGACCTTTCCTTGGGCTTCTCCTCCGCACCGGAAATCATATGATGTTGTACCTGAGCATTACGCCCCTGTAAGTACTGTTGCATTTTTGAAACTGTTTGTAACTTGTATTTGGAAATTGATCTTGAATTTTGTATGCAGGCGCCTCGGGCGAGAGTGCGTCGCAGGATGCTCTTGCTTGATTCTTGGAAGAGGCAGTGCGCCAAACTGACCCGGAAGTTTTCCGGCCGGAACAGAGAGGTACCTCACTTGATTTTGAGACTTGTATATTGGAAATTCCCACTGGGAAATTGATTCTTGAAATTGTATCTTGTATAGGGGTGCCGTCGAGACCGTAGAGACGCTGTTGACAGGGAGCCTCAGGCGGAGACGTCGTCGAGACAGGAGGGACCGAGCTTTAAGCTGGGATAGGGGTGCGGTGCTGGTGCTCATCAGAGGCATTCTGATGCTGAGTGGGGAGCTTCCCCTTTTGTACATGTTAACCCCACCAGGCATTCATTTGGAGGTGCTAGCGGTTCACGGCCCTTTGTTCCTCCTTTCGGCTACTACTTCGGAGGAAGTGGTCCTCAGCCTTGGGGTGCAGGTTCATGGGCTTGCTACGCGGAGATGGATAGGATGCGCCAGGCTCAGATGTATGGGTCGTATCCGTATATGCCGATGCCGCCGTCGTATCAGTATTCCTCCCCTCAGCAGGGAGTTCATCCCTCCACTGGCACACTTCGTATCTCGGAGCAGGATCCTAGTACCCCTGGGACGGAGATGGATCAGGAGCTGGAGCGCCTTAGGAGGCGGAACAGGGACAAGGCGCCTGTGATTGAGGTCGTTGTCGATGATGATTCAGACTGACCCTGTATGGTAGCGAGTTCCAGCTTGCCTGGGTTGATTTTGTGTAGGTTGTATTGTATTGTGTTTGTATGGCTTGAAACATGAATTTTTTGTGTGGTTTGTATGGTTTGTATGGTTTTGAACTTGAATTGGTTTGTAAAATTTGAAGATTGGCTTTTGTATGTTTGAATTCTTGAAATTGTATGCGTAGTGTGTGCCTTGAAATTTTGTAGCTATATGCATGCATGACAATTTTGCGAAAAAATTTGAAAAAAGTTTGCCCATTTTTTTCCGGGTGTATATACCCACTATAAGCCCCCACTTTGACTGAGGTTTTTTGGTTAGGAAAAGCGCAAGTCAAAGTATATTCAACTCTTGCTTATGCATATGCAGACTCGACTTAGGACGCCGATCTAGGACTAGAATGCTTGAATTTTGAAAAATCGACCCGAAATCTGCCCGAAGCGTTGATCCGGACTGCTTGAAATTGAGCGGCTTGCGGCTTTGGAATCTTGAATAATGGAGGTTGTACTCTGCTGTCTGAAACACTAAAGAGTGTGTACTCGGAGTCATAAGAGAGGACGGTGGCCTTGTCCTTAGATGCAGGCCCCTGCGCCTGGCGCAAGCTTGGCGCCTGGCGCCTGTGAGCTGTCGTGCAAGCCGACTTTTGTATAAATAGGGAGCTTGTTGGATCATTTCTTGCATCAATCCTTCCCTGCTATCATTGCATACTGCTTCCTCTCGAAAAGAAAAGAAAATATGGTTGTGTCTTTTGAAAGTGCCTTGAACTCGTGGCTTGGTTTGCTAGGCAAGTTGGAGAAAATGGAGCTTGATGGCATGCATCTTGGGGTGCCCGTCTCTTTTCGGTTTGTAAAATTGGATTTGCACTTTATTCTTGCTGCTCTGGAGGCTTGGGACTCGAATCATCATGTCTTCCGCTTTGAAAATAATGAGGTATGTCCCCTCCCTGAGGAATTTAGTGCCATATTGTGGTGGCCCTTGATGCTGGAACCATACATGCCTAGTGTTGAAGAACACTTTTTCTTGAACTTTGAAAGGTATTTGGGCTTGAAGCCCCCACTTTTGAGTGCTGTTGTATATGGCAGAGGGGTGGATTTTTCCCTCTTTGTCACCTACTTTGTTGGGCTTGATGTTCCCAAAGTTTTCCGCTTGAAAGCCTTGAGTTTTTGTATATTTGCTCGCTTTCTCATTTCGAAGTAGGGGTTTGGCAATGGTGATGCCTCCCTAATTGAGATTGTAGAGCAGTTTGCTAATGGTCGGACCCAATGCCGCTCGTGATTGGCGAAACATTGATGGGCCTTGACATGCTGAAGTCGGACCCCTCTTCATTGCCGTCAGGAAGTCCGGTATTACTCCAAGTAAGGATCTGGAGCCTTCTTTGTATTGTTGAACTTGTACTTGTACTTGAATTTTGAATGTTGGATTTTGAAATGTGCTTCTTGTATACTCCCCAAGGTTTGGCTTATGGAGAGGCTCATGTTGGTGGCACCACCGGAAAACATGGCGAGCTATAATAGAAAAGGATTTACTGTGCGGCCCATGGTGTATGGCAGGCTTTCATTGGATGAGTGGAGATGCGCACTCTCTGAGATTGAATCTTGTATAATGTGGGTAGTTCCTTGGTGGGGAATTGTTGCTATGAAACATGCCCCTGGTTCTACTGCTTTGAGGGTGCCAAGCCTCACAATGCTAGTCTTCTACTCGCCTGCTCGAGTGATGAGACAATATGGCTTAAAACAGGAGATCCCGGAATGTACTGAAGAGAACCCGAAACCTGTTGCGCTGAATGCAAATCGACTTGAAGTTTGGAGGCGGTATTGGATCGCCAAACCATTCTGGAGTATCCAGTTCACACCTGAGCCAGTTGCTCTGTCTGTGGGGTACATTGTATGGATGAGAGGCCTAAGCCAGAGGAACACTTCTCTCTCCGGACCAGCTAGAGTCCGAGGTTCTAGAGCTAGACGTCCTGCATCAACTGACTATGAGGAAGGTGACGGGAGTGTGGCCCATCCGGTGCTTGACCATTCGGAATCCAAAGGAGGTTCGCCGTCCTCCCGTCTTGGAAGGCTTGCAAGTTCCTTATCCCGCCGCTTGGGCAAGGGGAAGATTGATGATTGATTGCGGGAGGAGCCAGGGGATAGTACTCAAGGTGCCAAGACTCAAGAGCATAGTAGCCCGACCGTAGATCTTTGTAGGCTAAATGTGTTTGAAATTGTATTTGAAGGAATTGTGTTTAGAATGTGTTTGGAAAATGTGTTTAGAACATGTGTTTAGGAAGTGAAAAGGCTTTTGAACTTTGCTTCACTTGATCCTGACTTTGTATTTGAATTAGCTTTGAAGGCCTTAGGGCCAAATAAAGAGATATTGTGTTAAATTCCGCTTGAACATGCTTTGCTTTGAATTGGCACATTTGGAATGACAACAACAAAAATTTGAGTTTTGAAATTTGATTTGAATTTTAGGATGCCCTTAATTGAGGAAATTTTGAATTTTTTTGTATTAAAGTGGCCGGGCCTCGAAATGAGGTTGCCTTCGTGTCCCGTTAGGGAATCAGGCCGGACGTAGTTCTGACTACCTTACAAGACCTGAATTTGGATTCTTGAATTTGAACATGGAACTTAGACATAGAACTTCTTGAGTTGATCGAGGTTGGTAAAAGATCTGAATTCTGTTCCGTCGACGTCTGTTAGTTCGACTGCTCCCCCGGAGAGGATCTTCTTGACGATGTATGGGCCTGCCCAGTTGGGTTTGAATTTTCCCTTTGGGTCCATGGTGCTTTTGCGAAAGGCTTTTACGACAAGCTCGCCTTCCTTGATGTTTCGGGTTCTGACCCTTTTGTTGAAATTTCTGGCCACTCGGCGCTGATAGACTTGTACATGGTGAGCGGCTTGAAGCCGTCGCTCATCGAGCATGACTAGCTCGTCATATCTTGCTTGTACCCATGCAGCTTCTGGGATTTTGCTTTCTAGGACTATCCTTAGAGAAGGTATCTCCAGTTCGACAGGTTGTACTGCTTCCATTCCATAGACCAATGAGAACGGAGTTGCACCAGTTGAAGTGCGAATTGAAGTTCGATATCCCCACAATGCGAAATGCAGCTTCTGGGGCCAGTCCTTGTAATTGGTAGTCATTTTCATGATGATGGTCTTGACATTCTTGTGGGCTGCTTCGACTGCCCCATTGGTTTGTGGGCGATAAGGTGAAGAGCGATGATGTTGAATCTTGTACTCGGTGAATAGATCTTCACATGCTCCTTGAAAATGGGTTCCCTGGTCACTGATGAACTCGCGAGGAACGCCATATCTGCATATAATGTTTTCTTGTATGAACTAGGCCACTTGCTTGGAACCCAATACTTTGAATGATCTGGCCTCGACCCATTTGGTGAAATAGTCGATGGGGACCAGTATGAATTCATGACCCCCGATGCCTGTTGAAAAACTTTCGAAGTACTGAGGTATGCTCATGTCGTTCTTTGGATTTGACAATCATGTCGTCGACATATACCTCAATTTCCCTGTGAATCATATCGCTCATGATGGCTGTTGCTGTTCTTTGATAAGTTGCTCCTGCGTTCTTTAGTCCGAACGACATAACTGTATAGCATTATGTACCCCACTGAGTGATGAAGGTTGTTTTCTCCATGTCTTCCTCTGCCATGGGAATCTGATTGTAGCCTGCGTACCCGTCCATAAAAGAGAGTAAGGCATGATTTGCGGTGTTGTCGACCAGGACGTCGATGTGAGGCAATGGAAAACCGTCTTTAGGGCTGGCCCTGTTAAGATCCATGTAGTCCACACACATTCGTACTTTGCCGTCTTTCTTTGGAACTGGGACGAAATTTGCGATCCATTCTGGATATTTTGCTTCTCGAATAAACCCGGCCTCTAACTGCTTGGAGACCTCTTCTTGAATTTTGAGGGAAACATCTGGTTTCATGCGACGGAGCTTCTGCTTGATGGGCTTTGACCCTGGAATAAGGGGAATTGTATGCTGACCGGTGCTTGGATTAACCCCTGGCATATCATGATAGGACCATGCAAAGACGTCTACATACTCTAAAAGTAGTTTGATAAGGTCGTCCCGCTCTGATGGGGAAAGAGTTAAACCAATCTGGACTAGTTTTGAATCACTGCTGTTAGAAAGGTTGATTTTTTCTGTTTCCTCAATTATGGGCGTCCTGTTTTCATGATTTTTGATAGCTTTTAGAAATTCAAAGTCAGTTTCTTGTGAAGCAAAGTTGTGTGGATTAGGATTTGATTTTGAATTATGACTCGAGGAGTAAGTAGAAATTGAAGTGTTATTGAAATCAGCAATCATTACATCGACTGTTTTGACTTGAAGCTCGGCCTTTAGAGGCACTTGATTGATGCAAGACTCTAGTTCTAGACACTTAGACTCATTGCTAGACTCGAAAATTGAAAGAAAGACTCTGGACCTGGACAAAGACACTAATCGAAAAGATAGTTCTCAGGGTACTCCCAGACATCTGCATTGTAATCGTCATAATCCTCGAAGACGGGACTGCATGCACAGATTTTCAGGACTTGATCCCAGACTTGGTTCCATGTGATGTAAGGAAATGCGGCGAAGCTGCCCTTGCATGAAGTGTTGAGCCCTAAGAGAAACATTCTCACCATTTTTACCTCTGGTAGCTCAGGTTGAATTGTAGGAGCGGAGATTGCCCATCGGTGGTAGTATTCTTGAATGCACTCATCCTTTTCCTGACGTACAGCCGGCTTTTGCTTGATGAGAGTGTCTCGGAAGCTTGAACCTTTGAGGGTGAGGCAGGCAGGGCCGTCTAGTATTTCCTCGAACCAAGGCTCTCCGAATAGTAGGTCGAAGTTAGTAGGCACATCGATTACCAGAAACTCAGCATTGTCGTAATAGGTGTCAAAGGAGAAAACCAGCTCAAGGACTCCCAAGACTTTGTATGTGACACCCTGGAGTTTGACAGTTTGTTGGGCACTCAGCATGAGATCGTACTCAGAGAACCCTAAAGCCTTCACGGTGGCGAGCGGACAGATGTTCTCTTGAATGTCGGTGGTTACCCTAGGTTCTGGGATCACCCAGTTTTGAACACTTGGAAGTAGATGGAAAAAGCTTGGAACCATAAGCTCGTAACCTGGTTTGCATATTGTGGAGATCAGATTGCATGGAAACTCCTCTTCTTCATCTTCGCAGTCATAGGAGATGGCTTGTACAGAGGGGGTTTTCTTAGCCCCTGGGGGTAAGGGTAAAGTCTTGTTGTCGACCATGCTCTGGATCAAGTGCTTGAGCTTGTAGCAGTCCTCGATGTCATGACCCTTCCCTTGATGGTATTTGCAATGAGCTGCGGGATCCCAACTCTTGGATCTTTTGTCAACTGGAGGATCGGGTGTTGGACCGATTGGTGCTATGACTTATTTCTCGACCAGCCGATCAAATGCCTCACTGTAAGACATCCTGAGGTTTGTGAAGACTCTTTGGGGCCTGCCTTGATAGTTGCGTCGGTTAGCGTTGCTTTTGAAGTTGTTCGTTTTGGGACCTTGAGGAGCCTCTAGGGCGTTAACCTCATGAACTTTGTGTGTTGCTTCAGGTCTCTTCCCCTTCCATTTCTCAGTTTGCGGAGCTGGAGCTGCGGGTGCTTTCATAGGTCATCCTCTATGTCGACCCCGATGTCGTAGGTTCTCTTGAAGCTTTCCAGACCTAGGTACTTCATGTGAGCATTGTACTTTGGAAGGAGACCGGCGATGAAAATCTTGACTAACTCTCTCTCGGATGGCCGGGTTACCATTTGGGATGCCATTTCCCTCCACCGGTTGAGGTAAGTAGTAAAGCCTTCCTGAGGCCCTTGCCTGAGAACTTCTAGTTCCCTTAAGAGTAGTTTGCAGCTGAATGTTGGGCTGATATTGTTCCATAAATGCTCGAGCAACCGCTTCCCAAGTACTCGTTTGATGTTCCTTGAGTGAATAGTACCATTTCTGGCAGACAGGTTCCAGAGACATAGGGAATACCACTGGGTATAGCTCGAGTTCGACCCCCTTGATGGCCATTGTAGCTCTGAAGTTCTTGAGATGGTACTTGTGATTGTCAGTTGATTTGAACTTTGCAATGTCATTGGCGGAGAATTTGTCTGGCAGATTAGCCTTCCCCTTGAGGTTGTCCTCCATTGAGGTGTCAAAGTAGTTCTCTTGATTGGTAACCTTGCTGACAAGACTCTCGATCTTCTTGGTTAAGTCATCAGTGGGCGCACCCTGTTCCACGACACCCAATCGGTTGCTTATGCTCTCCACATTGGCACTAAGGTTGGCGAAAGCTGCTAGGAGTTGAGCGAGTTGATCAGAGGCAGACATTTGGACTGTTCCTTGAATGGGGCTGGGAGTCTGATTTGTAGGAGATGATCTGGCTGCTTGCTCGACACCGGCTATGCGGGAGGCTAGGGCTGCTGGAGTTCTTTTCAATCTCTCCCCTCTTCGGCGAACCCACAGGATCTTTGGACTCTTAGTTAGGACACACCAGACAGTTTTAGAACTTGGACTCCCTAGACACATGATATGATATGCATGCAATAAATGAGACCTAGACTTGACTCTAAGTGTCACTCCGAAGATTCGGGATTTTGGGTTTTGTACTTGTATTCGGGATTTGCAACCCGTTGGAAATGTTTGAGAGGAGCGTTCATTCTTTTGTGAAAGTTGGCTCTTGTACTAGAACTTGGGAAATCGAAAAGGAATATTTCGACCTATTGGAAATTGCACTTATTTGAAGGGGATTTCACCCCGCCTTAGGACATGGAAATTGGGCTTGTACTAGGAAATTGAATTTCCAAGGGAATTTCGACCCATTGGACTTGGAATATTTTAAGGGAATTTCAACCCATTGGAATTTGTATTATTTCAGGGGATTTTCAACCCGTTGATGGAATCTTGAACTTGTATTATTTCTGGGGAGTTTCAACCCGTCGAATTGGAACTTGTATTATTTTAGGGGATTTTCAACCCGTGGATTTGAACTTGTATTATTTCAGGGGATTTTCAACCCGTGGATTTGAACTTGTATTATTTCAGGGGATTTTCAACCCGTGGATTTGAACTTGTATTATTTCAGGGGATTTTCAACCCGATTGAAAGAGGTTGATTTGAAGTTTGAATTTTGAAATGGAAAGGGATGCATTTTGTATGTAGAACATGAAGCTTCGTATTTGGAAAATCCGGCATTATGTTGCCGTGGATATTGAATTTGGGAACTTGACAGTCCGGCATTATGCCGCCGTGGACTTGGAGTGTAGGATTTGAAATTTAAAGGTTTGGAATTTTTGAACTTCGAGCTTGAGGTTTGAAATGCGGAATGGAAAATCGGCATTACGACGGCATGTACTTGAAATTTTGAGCATAGGACTTGAAATTCGAAAGACTGACATGGAATTTTGAGGTTTGAAAGTTGGAGTTGAAAAATTGGCATTACGCCGGTCATGAACTTTGGCATTTGAACTTTTGAGGTTTAGAATTGGCAACTTGACTTCGATGCTTGAAGACTTGAATGTTTGAAATAGAAAATCCGGCATGACGCTGTTGGATTTGTGGTTTTTGACTTTGAAGTTTGAAGTTTGAAATTTGGACTAGAAAATCCGGCATTAAGGCGCCGTTGGATTGAGTCTTGACTCGGAACTTGAAACTCGAAATTTGGACTAGAAAATCCGGCATTATGGCGCTGTTGGGTTGTGTTTGAAGTTTTGGACTAGAAAGTTTGAATTTGAACTTGAAGCTTGAAGACTAGGAAATCCGGCATTATGACGTCGTTGGATTTGGACTTGAAAATCGAAGCTTGAGTTTGGAAGATCTGGCATTATGGCGTCGTTGGATTTGGACTTGAAATTTGAGGTTTTGAACTAGAAAATTTGGATTGAACTTTGAAACTTGGAATTTGGACTAGAAAATCCGGCATTATGACGCCGTTGGATTTGGACTTGACTTGGAGATTTGAAGTTTTGAAAATAGAAAATCCGGCATTATGACGCTGTTGGATTGCATTTTGAACTTGGAACTTGGAATTTTGACTCGAAAATCCGGCATTATGACGCCGTTGGATTGATTTTGAATTCGTAGCTTGGAATTTGGACTCGAAAATCCGGCATTATGACGCTGTTGGATTGAATTTTGAGTTTGGTATTTGTGCGTGAGGCGTGTTTAAGGGTTTTGAATCAAATGGAGTGACACTCCTAAAGACCCTAAAATCGGCGATTTAGATGCATGAGGTTTGAATGATGCTCCTAGGGGTTTGGTTTCCTAGTTGGAGGCTAATTGGTTTTGGCAAGCTAGAACTCGAGGTTAGCCATTCACGCGTGCAAAGACTCCCACACAATGCACAAGTAGCACGTTGTCACACTAATCATGAATATGAATGCGACATGCAAAGTTCTCAACCTAAGGTCGGTCTAAGTTTTGGTATGATGCAAGTGGTCGGCTTTGGGTGTCAAAAAGGTACTCGGCTAAGAGACGGATCCGGCGACAAGCTTCCACGTTCCGCCTAAGGGAAGTGTGTGTCGGCAGACGGCCTCCATACTTGACATCGGGAATGTCAAGCAAATGCCAAGTTTCGGTAGGCGCAGAAATGGTCACACACTTTGGTCGGGAACCGTATGGAGAGTCACCATTTCCTTGCCCCCGGGGCTAGCCCGAATGTAGAACACATCCGTTTGGGCAAAGGTAGAAATTCATTTTGCACAATATGGTTTTCGAAAAATGCATGAAATGCCTAGAAATTGAAATTGAAATCGTACTTGAATTTGTATTTGTAAAGCCCGTTTTTCGGCACTCGTTCACCAGGCTTGGGAGCGTCCTTCCAGATGCAAAAACAGACTAACTCCCAACACGAAAAGTTGAGCAAAAGTGGGCAACAAGCCACTGTGAGCCACTGTCCTGGATGCAGGCAGCGGCGTTGGGCGCAAGGGATGCGCCTAGCGCCAATGCTGGCATCCAGTACTTCGGTAAATCAGTGGCTGGTTGCTCGAAATCTGCTCTCATTTTCGAAATTGAAATTAGAAAATTCCCCAGTGGAGTCGCCAATTTACTGTAGGGGGTTTTTTTTTCCGTTCCCTGCAAGTGGGGGGTTTGGCACGCGACGGTTCGTTTAGAGAACCGTTGAATTGTTTTTGCACCTCGAAGGAGTCGCCACCAAACTTATTTTAGGTCTCGTTTGGGAAGACCGCACAATGACTCTATTTTTAGATAAGACCTTGAATCCTTGAAACGGATGGGTGAGATCCGGGCTCGGGAACGAAATGCTTATTCGGCGAGCTTTAGAAATATTCAAGTACGTTGGCACAACATTGTTTCGAAAATAAACCCTAAGATTAGACTATGTGGGTTCGCAAATTAGAAAAAAAATAGAATTTCTAATTGTACGGTGGTCACTTTGCTTTAAAGATTGATTTAAGGAACCTAAGGCCGATTTGTCCAAAAATATCTTCGTTAAGCGTGATGTAACCTTTGTATTTTGTTGTATTTAGCATGTTGGTGATGAAAGCGATAAAGCACATAAAGCAACATCACAATACTAAATAAAGTGCGGAATTAGTAAATACAAGGTCCCCTAGAAAAGGACTAGGGAGTAGGTCCACATTGCCTAGAAATGGACTAGGCAAGTAAGGTGCGGAATTGAAAGTGCGAAATTGAAATTGCGATATTGAAGTTGCGGTATTGAAATTGCGGTATTGAAATTGCGGTATTGAAAGTGCGATATTGAAAGTGCGATATTGAAAGGTGCATAATTGAAATTTGTACTTGGGCACATGAGATTCGAACGCCAAGCGGCTCCTTAAAAATAAGTGCGCCCGACACGAATTCAAAGCCAAGAATCTCAACTTGGGAGAGGTTGCTCAACCCAAATGTCCTAGATTTTGCATATTGAACTTGAAATTGAAAGCTTGAATATTGAAAGGTTTGAACTTGAAAAGATTGAAACTTTGAACTTGAAATGATTGAAATTCGAAAACTTGAACTTGTATGTTGAAATTTGAAGACTTGAACTTGTATATTGAAAAATGGAGTTTTGAATCTCAAAAGATAAAACCTTTAAATGCTAAAAGGTGTTATCTTTGATTACTCCATGCTTGAAGGTGATTCTAGTTCAAAGAGATGAATGCATGCAACTTTGAACATCCTTGAATCTTGAAAGTTTGTATTTTGTATTTTGAAAAAGTTTGTATTTTTGAAAAAGCATGTATGATTGTTGCAAGTGGTGTTTTTTATGACAAAAAAACACCAACTTGCTAATCATTTGAAATCAAAATAGCATGATTAATTGAAATGGGATTCGGATTTACCTAGTTAAGCTTAGGCTCGAGCTCCCAATTGCTCTTGAATTTAGGACTTTTTGTATGTGTTTTGAAGAGTTTTGAAGTTTGTATTGTGAGGAGTAATGTCGAAATTACGACGTTATATGTGTTGTCCTCCCCTTTTTCCGAAGGAAATGAGGGGTATTTATAGGAGGGAAATGGTGCAAAACGCCAGCACACGCCAGCGCCTGGCGCCAGGCCAGCGCTGGGCGCTGCTGACGTGGGCTGAATGCCGCCAAAAAGGACGGAAAGATGTCGTCCTTGATTTGTCTTGTATGGGTGTACCTTCGTACGAATAGTACGATGTTTGGCACGTAATGTTTCCTTGGAGGTTAAGGCTTGAATTTGCGTCTAAAAACAAACCTTTCTCGGGTTTTTGAATTCCGGTTTTACGGGGCGGGGCCCGGCATGCTCGGTTTTGTGGGTCGGCGCCCGAATTTGACTTGACTTATATGATTTTGAGTGGAAAAGGCTTAGTAAGACCAATGGGATGGTCCACTAGTTGAGATTGAACTTGGATTTTGAAATTGGATTTTGGAAGTTGTATTTTGTACCGAGTTCCGGGAGGGGAACGGCCGCGGGGATTGAATTTTGGATTTCGGAGGTATTCTTAGCAATTGGATTTCCGCCTGGAGTTACTCCAATCGCCTAACAAGGATAATGGTTTCGTCATCATCCCAAAGGGGAGACACAAATTAGGTGTCTACAACAATGCACATAAGAATGATGCAAACATGAAATATGACATGATAAGAGGTAATTAAAAAATTCTACAAAACAAAGGTTAGAACACAATTACTAAGAGCAAGATTAGCGGTAGTCTGAGCAATAGTCTTATTAAGTATTAACTTAAGACCTCCCATTTAAGTGGAAGAGTATGACAAAAGACTGAGCAAGAGTCTTGGAATTCCAAGACTCTACTTAAGATATTTAAACGGTACATTCAATCTTAATTATTATTATTTATTCTTTATTCTTTTTTTATTTTCATAAGTTTGTGGAGTCTAGCTTGAATGAGTATGGGGGGTGAAGTGGAAAAATTAAGTAAGTCTGAAAGGGTCTCAATAAGAATCTGATTAATTGAAAATAAATAAAAATTAATGAAAAGATAACGTGGAAGTCTTAGCTTGTACTAGCGCTAATCTTGCTCTAACAAATAATTAAAAACAGGAGAAAGGTTTATACATGATTTGCATAATTTAGTATAACGCTACAAAATAGAACAGGTTAGATAATAAGAAAAATAATGTTAATTATGAGAATCGTGCATGACTAATTACCTTAACCTATAAAATAAAATGAAAGTTAAGAAAGAAATAATTACAAATAATTGTAAATATATGAACAAGCAACAATTAATTAAATAAATTCAAACTCTTAATTTGTGTAAATCGAATTATTAATCACGAACGCAAGCGGTGAAATGAAGCTCACACCAATTCCGAAGTGAGCCCTCGGAGCCAATGGTAATCGCCAGCACCCAGCGGCGCCCTCCTGAAGCCAGCAGGCCCTGCTGGAGCCTATTCTAGCGCGCACAGCCAAACACTGCGGGTAGCCCTCGTTCCTAATTATCACCCCTGCAAAACCAAATTGTTATTCGAATAAGTATGCAATTAATACACGATTAATCACGCCAAGTACATAATTAAAATCCTAACTGTACCTACAAAACAGATTAAACATCAAGATTATAGTTTTTTTTACCGGATGCAGAAACATTCAGCCACGACACAGACGAAGGCCATTGTCTTCCTGCGCAAAATGACAGAAGCCAATGCTCTCGTCTGTATTTGGCACAGTGCACTTGTACCAACTATTTTTACCTGATACTAGCGGGCGTCGCTGGTACCTGCGCCAACTTTTATTTTTGTTTTCATTGGTTTAAGCGACTAATCGAAATAGTAGCATGATTACATAACCAATTTTAATGCGTTTAATGGATGATTCGTATATTAACAAGAACCCTACAAAATGCAACAAGTTAATCAAAACTAATATGTACATTTAATACACGAAATCTTCCATCAAAACCTACGAAAAGCAAGTTAGTAGTGATATAATTAATAGACATCATACCTACTGTGAGGGGGTCAAAAAGTGTGAAGCAATTCCAGATGCACAACCTATATTTTGCAAGAATGGATTTCGTACTGACATTGATTGCCTGATCTATTCCCTCGTCTTGTGGCAATCTATTAAGTAAAAGGAGGTGCATTAGTCTAATAGCCAAGGTTCAGATTAATTACGAACAATTAATTCAGTGAGATCAAGTGATCGGAACAGCTAGCTGGAGCAATGCTTCCGATCAGTGAGTTCTAATCTATATTAGACTCACAGCTTATTCTTGACTGAAACTATAAGGTCACACCAATGACATGTAACATATCACCGGATTAAATGAATCGGAAATTCATTTAATAGCTTTTCGGGAATTAGTTCGGAAAAAAATAATATACGATATGACGTTGGATCGGAATCGTATATCGTATCGCGAATATTCGTAAGCTAGGCGAAACGAATAATCGTATCATACGACGGTGATTCATCAAGTACGATACGATAAATAATAGCGGTTGAATTTCTTTCATTACCTTCTTTAGCATCACAAAAATCTAACACCATTAGAATTTAATATATGCCAAAGAGAAATGACTTAATCAGTTGTGATCTATCAGTATAACAGAGCATTTTGCAGTCAAACTGTTGATTCTAGCTATAATTTTTTTTAATTAGAGGCTTACAATCAGTGTATCTTCGTTTCCTAGTAGTTAAAGGTACTCCTAGATGCCTTAAGGGAAAGGTGTCTTGAGGATACCTAAATCACCAATAATGAGATCTGAATCCGCATCAATTACACCAGCAATATAGAAATCATTTTTGTGAATACAAGGCTTGAAGCATCTGAGAACTTGGAGAAAGCATCAAGCATGGCCTTCACTGAAGCTCTATAATTCTTAGAAAACATTAACAAGTCATCTGCAAACATCATATGATTAATCTCCAACTTTTTTTTCATCTTAGACGGAACTTGAACATATCGACGATTAGAGGAATCTGCAGCTAAACACCTTGAGAGGTATTCCTTACCCAGAACAAACTGATATGGGACATAGGATACTCGTGTCTTAACCCCTTCTTTGCAGGGATAGGGGTAGTAGGGAATCCATTCACTAAAATGAAGTAGGAAACAGTAGACAAGCACTTCGTAACCCAATAAACAAATTTTGCAGGCAATCCGAACTCTTGAAACATAGTCTGCATCAAGGGCCAATCCAATGAATCGCATGCCTTTTTCAAATAAACCTTTATCATTCATCTAGGTGACACATTCTTCCTAGAGTGAAACTTAATCAGCCCAAAGGCCAATAGGATGTGATCTAATGTATCCCTACTAAGAGTTAACCCAACTTGAGCATTGTTTACAACAACACCTACCACTAATTTTGCATTCTGGCACTAAATTTTTTTTATTAGCTTATAAAAAACAAAGAAACAAGATATTGGCATAAAATCCTTAATAATTGAAGCATTCTGGATTTTAGGTATAAGGGTAACAATTGTGTTGTTCACTTGTTTTAGCATTACTCTAGCTTGTATCAAATAACTGTTTAATTGCATCGTAGATTCCATCTTTAACCACATCCCAAGCCTTCGAAAAGTACAGACTATTGAGACCATCTAAACCAGGGTCCTCATTTGCATCAATCCCTTTCCAGTTCTGAAACCAGTGGCACAAGATTTTCAACAGCATCACCAGTGAGATGTTTCCCTTATCTTACCACTTTGATCAACCGCAACCAAGTTTGTAGCAGCAGTACCAATTAGACCTCCATAAAACCTTCTTATCTACTCCTTGATATCAGTTGCAGTTGTTAGTTTCTTGCCTACACTAATCAATGTTATTTTTTTGCATATCTCCGCTTCATAACGAACAAGAACATGGAATTTGAGTCACCTAGCTGCAACCACCGGATTTTTTATTTCTGTTTATAGGACTCTCCTAAATTATCATAAACTTCTTAAGATTAACAGTAGCTTCCTTCTCATTGACCTTTAAGTCCACATCAGATTGAGAAGAGGCAAGTTGACATTGAATCAATCCCAAGTCAGCCCTAATATCGTCAATCCTCTCATCGATCAAGCCTTGCAAATTCCTTAGTGTGTAAGGATTTAAAGACATTCTTAATAAGCTTTAGTTTCTGCTAAACTTGAAACATAGTAGTTCCATTGTGGATATGAAGAATATATGTCCTTTCTACAAATATGCATAAAATGTGTTTGTACGAAGTCTAATAAATGTAGTTCAGTGGTCTCAATTGTATTTAGTGGTTTCAATTGATCAGAATGACTGTTGATGTTAGGCACAATAGTCTGCTGAATTACAAGAACAATCTCCTTCTCTTGAATAAGCAAATGTTCTTTTTCAGTGTGTTTAACATTGTCGTGAGCATGTCTGTTAGGTTGCCACACCTTGTCATTCTTCTTTTGATGTTGCATAGTAGGTCATGCCACAATCATGTCCCATTACCTTACAGGTTTTGCAAAATGGGGGTAGTTAGTCATATGCCATTTTCTATGTGATGTTAACACCTGATGGGACTGTAATCACTATAAATCTTGGCATCTCCTTAGTCACATCCAATGCAACCAAAATCCTAGCAAAGGAAACTATAAGTTACGTGTTTTGATGTACACTCATCAGCAAACAAAGGAACATCAATTAAAATCCCTATTCTACTTAGAGAGTCAGAACCCCAACATGTCAGGGGCAGATTAGGTAGCCTAATCCATAGGGGAATTATCCTTAATATGGTTGGTTAAAATCTAATTGACATGCGAAAAAACTATAATTACTAGAATCCATGTAAATAATCAATTAGCATAATTTAGGAATACATACTATGTGATGCGTGCCTTCCCTTAAATGCTCCCGAACCGAACAAGAATAAGTCTGGACTCCAAATGTCGTCCCATCATAGATAGTCCACAACACGTTTGGATCCGCCTTAAATTGGACCAACTAAAATCTCAGCATAAGGTATTTAGAATTTCGGGATCTCACTTTTAGGTGATTGGCAAAGTCACAATTCTCTCTAGTACTACGAGTCACACATGTGGAATTGTGTGTTATGATGTGTGCTATAAATATTTCACCTTAGGGTCATATTTATAGTGTATGGAATATTTTAGAATTTCCTTAACTCGATTGTATTAGGATTAGGAAACTAGAATTAGGGTAGATCTAGGAAACTAAATAACTTTAGATAGATTAGGAATCTAATCCTTCGAATCCCAATCCTAATAAAAGTCGGTTGCTTATGGCCTAAGTAACCGTAGCAACAGTAGCTTCTAAGGAGCAAGGCCCATTAGGAGCAGCCCATGCGCGACACGCTAGCTGGGCTGGCTTGCGATGGCTCATGCGTCGACGCTTGGCCGACCTTTGTGCCTTTTCCATGGGTCGTGTTGCACGCGGCCCTTCTCCCCGTGCTTCCTGCTTATAGATCGAGCTTAGTGTTTTAGAATCGATTTTTGATTCCGAAAATATGTCCGTTTCCCCCAATATTTCCGATTCCGACAATATTTCCTTTTCCGGCTATATTTCCGATTCGATCAATATTTTTCGTTTCCTGCAATATTTCCCTTTCCGGCAATATTTCCATTTCGAACAATATTTCCATTTCCGGTGATATTTTCGATTGTCGTAGTATTTCTGTTTCCCATAATATTTTCGATATAAACCATATTTTCGTTTCAGACAAATATTTACGTCTTTACCTTTTGATGATTTGTTTAGCTCCGACTGAAACCAACATCCATCATTTTCAATTATCCATTGTTTGAGTATTTACCGAATATTATATTCACCAAAATACTTGCTTAGTTCACGCACTATTTGTGTGACCCTACGGGTTTAGCGAAGAGTAAGTTGTGCCATTAATATTATTAGGTCCACTTGTACTAAAGCGAGCTCTTGCTAGACATTCGGATCACTTAATCTTACTGTATAACTAACTTGTTTAATTAATACAAAACCGCATTGATTAGATTTCGCATTAAATGCAAACTTGGACTAAGGGCATATTTCCTTCAAATATTTCCTCTTGGAAGTTAAAATTAGTTGATCATGGCTTGACAATCATAGGTCGACCAAAGAAAGAGTCTGGGTCAACGTTAGGCTTCTTATGCACTAGCTACACCATCGCACCACCAACAACATTTCCACCATTGTTATGTTGTTGCTCTGTTCTTCGAGTACCAGCAACAACATTCCCCTCCTTACCAGGACCAATATTGATAGTGAAGCCCAACACCTCATTCATACCTCTCATTGTAACGTTCATTCTTTCCACCGTAGTATCTCCCCGACCCCCGTGCCTTTCTTCCTGAATGTTAGACAATGCTTCCACCAACGATGGTTGTTGCTTCACACTCAAATCAGCATCCTAAATAGAGGGGTGTGGTTGATGAATTTCGTAATGAAATGCATTAATAACCTTCTGCAACTCCGATGAATATGGTCCATTGCTCGGATGGCGGCACTAGGGTGCTCATCTTTGGATCTACTGTTTCATCATCGGAGTCAGAAATGGGTTTTGTAGTTCTCTCCTGATTTTAGTTCATTGGCCTCGTAGATTGAACAAGAGGGAGAGATAAAGATGCTTCATTCAACTCCCTAAGTTCGGCTTCTATGTCTTCTTCCTTGGCATAAAACTATAAAAGGGTGGCGCACAATAGTAGAAACCTTATCGTGAGTCTAAATCAAAAGAGAAGTTATTTTTTTTTCTATAACATGAGTTTTACATTCAAATTGATTTATTATTATTAAAACTAATTTTTTTTATTGAATAGTGTTGTTCACTTGTGTAATTCACCTTTTGATTTCCGAGATGTTTTGAATTGTACTTGTAAGTTGTAACTGTGTTTTGCATGGAAAAAGTCAGAGTTCATCGTTTCATAAAATTAAACCAAGTACTTTGTAGTTTCTCAAAAAAATTCTAGGTCAGAGAAAAAGAGAAGATAAAAAGATTCTCAACTTTGCGCCTCAATAGAAGTATAATCAGTCGACTTCTACCTCTAATACAGGTGTGCTATCAAAAGAATATCATTTTCTTTTCAACTTTCAAGAAGCATAATGAAAATAATTTTCATTTCTTGTCCGTACATGATACATCTTAGTACAAGAGATACTTTTCACAAAACCGTCACCAATTGGTGACAGTCGGTTGATAAGTGCAATTACATGTAGCTAAATACTACACCACAGTCCCCATCAAACCCAATATTACAACCAAAAAACAATTGAAATCAAAGTAACCACATAAGAGACTGGGTAAAGTGCAAATTTCCCTTTGATGCCAATTCCAATTGATACAGCAGCTTCGACTCTAGAATACAATGTCAGAGGACATGGGATCAAGCACAACTCTACAGACACCAATCATAAAAAGTTAACAAGAATTTGGAAATCAGTAAGAAAATTCATGACCACGAATTGAGATGTACTTCTTAACCCAGATGGCAATATCTTCAGCACAGGCCTGTGCTTGAGGTGTCTTCAGAAGCATGTCAAGTGTTGCAAATTCATGGACAGCATCTTTGTATTCCAGAACCGGTGCATCCACATTGACCCTTCGCAACTCCTCTGAGTAGGCAATGGCCCGATCTCTCATCCAATCATGTTCAGCGACCACCGTCAGTGTTGGAGGCATAAGTTTTAATGGAGGTCCTCTATTTGCAATTAATGGATTTGCTGCTGGGTGGTCTAAGCTAAACTCATTTTCTGGCAGGAAGAGCTTCCATGCAAGTATACACATAGGCTTGTCATAGAAGTATGAATTCGCTAACTTTATCTCTGAATGTGTAGGGACGTTGCCAATAAAGAATGGATACATTAACACCTGTGCCACAACCTTCACAGGATCAAGCAGCTTCCCAGCCTCAACTGCTTTTCTAGCAACGTAGTCCGAAATGTTTGCCCCACAACTAACACCAAGAAGAACACATCTGATGGACAAGTATTTGTATCAGTACTATTAAGTCTCTAAATTTAGATAAACAATCTAGAAAAATTGCGGGAATATCAAATTTGAAACTAACATACACCACTCCACACCTCTTTCCAAGAGAAAGAGAGACTTTGTTCAGTAAGAAATTATTATAGATAGTGCGGATAACATAAACTGGCTGTTTATAGTGTATTCAAAACTTCAAAGGGCATGGTGTCCTTCCTAGAAGGTTTACCTACCTTTGTTGTTTGTTAGTTTGTACATCTTTTTTAAACACTTAATACAATCTCTTGTTTGCTTCCCAAAAAGTTGCGGATAAAATAGCATTTAAAACAAAAACTAGCACAAGGTCAACAGCAAAGTAAAGCTACAACTAAAACTAAATCAAAAATTAAAAGAAAAAACAGAAGCTATGAATAAAACTATTGCTGCAGATTATCCAGACAACTTTTCCACATAATAACTAAAAGGAAAAACAGAAACAATGCATACACTGTATATAGCATTTCATTCAAATAGCTTATGATGCAAGTTTATATTTTTTTTAAAAGGGTTTAAATAGCTCCCATATAAATCTGAAAACTAAAGTTCTTCCTACCGCTTAACCAAATCTGCCAAGTTGAATTGGTAGTAAACTATCAAACACTTAAGTTTCCAGGACTTTTAAGGCAGTTAGGATTTGACGCGTGGCCCCTTCGATGGAGCAATTGACAGATTTTGATAAATAGTAGCAAAATCTTAAGATTCTGAAATTATTATATACTAACACTACGATGGTAGTTTTTGAAGAACCTTCTATATATTGTACTTATTTGAACGAAAGAGACCACGTTTAAGGTAGATTCTGACAATACTAATTAAAAAAATGACCACCAAGAATGTGGCATAAAAAGCAAAGCACAATGCCAACTTGCCCAGGCTTGGTAAGTTCAACCTCGAGCAAAAGGCATAACAAATTAATAATTACATTGAAATTGCTTCAACTTCAACCCTAAAGACCCTAAAGCTGTAATCTTCAAAACCTAATTCGTGAATTAGTGCAATTGATGGTTGTCAGTTATAAGAATGCTGGGTGAGCCATACCTAGTAATTCCCGACATCATTGCCCCCGGTGTGGCCGCCAGCTGTCTAGTGTTTTCAGGTCGCTCTCTTTATCATGCCTTGATCCCTCTTTCTCTCTCCAAACTTTTATTTTCTCTTTTCCTCTCTTCAAACTTATCCTCTCTTTTTCTCTTCACTGGTTCCCTTTGCCACCCTTCACATTATTTTCCCTTCTTCCTTAATTTTCCACTGTCTCGCTCTTTTTCTCTATCCTCCTCTACAGGATGGACCATTCAGTTCTTCTTTAATCCTATTTACTTTTTATCGTAAGTTAGGCGAGTTAGTTAAGTTAGGAGGGCCCTCCTGCCAAATGACAAGGGGAGGGATTCGTTTGACAATGGGACCTGTGGGAAGTCTTAAGTTTTCCCCCTTTAATTTAAGACAAATTCTTTTAAAGATGGTATGACGAGTTCTCAATTGTCAGACGAAGTATTATTTAAAAAAAGAGTAGAGTTGGTGAAGTTAAAAAGCTAACAAAGAGTAGAGTAGAGTAGAGTTCTAAATTACTACTCCTATAGTTCAGTTTAGTAAAGTCATCATTATCATTATTATAAGAGGCTCCTGCAAGAAGCAGGGTAAGGGGGGGTTGGGTGTATGCAACCTTACCCCTGCAATTGCAGAGAGATTGTTTCCAATTGACCCAAAAGCGATAATGGGACGATAACGGGAAGACCATCTTCTACTTCATGGAAAGGAAGCGAAGAGGTTTTGCCATTTTCGGTTTAATAACGTATGAGGCTGAAATTTATAGTTCAGATTAAGTATCTCAATGATGAAGTAGGATGTAGTTAAAGAATCAGAAGTTGATAAGAAGCTGAACGACAGAAAGATGGAACTATATGAGCTGGACACTTTAAGAGGTTCACAACAGCTAAACCAAGATTAAAGAAGTCTAGGAGAATTTTTTATCTCTTTATCTCTATTTAACACAAAGTGTTTGAGAAATACTTCTGTACGAATTTGAATGTACCATCTTTTTCACTTTGAAATTATGTGGCGCAGCTTCCAGTAACTCTACAGACATTTGTAAAATGGCATTCACCATCAAAGCCCCCCTAGACCAATTAAGTCGTATGTGAAGCACGTGCCAGGCAAGTAAGCAACAAGATCAGGGGTCTTAAGGTATGAAACAAGAAATCAAAATCTGCAACAACAGCAGAAGGTGTAACAGCAAAACAGACCAGACAACAATAAAACAAGCCCTGGTGTTGCTGTATTAAGAAAAACCTGGTCTAACATTGGGAAAAAATTAAAGCCACCAACAAGAAGACAAATACAGTAGCAGACGTAATTCTAAATTGTAAGGGGTGTGTAGGAGTAGAAGAGTAATTCTTTGGAAGTAAACAAAGAAAAAGCCTCTTGAAAGACTGAATGAATATTGGAAGCAACATAGGTAGATTACGACCCCTCACTTCAGTTGGTTTATGCTTAGCTTATTGAAATTAAAATGGGAATGTCACTAACAAAAGTTTCCATTCCTTATCCACCCTGTAACACCCCTTTCCCATATATCAAAAGAAATTTATAGAAGCTTCTTAACCAAAACTATTGCAATAACTGAAAGGTAGGAAAGTGAAGAGTCTAAGACCAAAAAATTAATTGCCAGTTAGCCTCATCACCGAGTCTCAAACAATTTTGTACAAGTAGAAAATAGTTGTTCACTCAATCAACTTTTCTGGCCATCAATCATGCGGAAGCATCTATTATCCACCCAGGTGACCTAGCTTCTCACATTTTCCGGCTCACGTGTTCTGCACATGAGCATGTGAGAGGGTGCACCTTATTCCTGGGTGCATAAAAGAAATTTCACAATCCATATTGGGCCCACGAGAATTCTTAAACTCATAATCCAAAATCCACCAATACATATCACAAATAAATTTGAAAATTTTGGTGGGGTTTATTATTCGAGGAAAGAAAATAACAAAGCCAGATAGAAATATGAAAGAACATTCTTTTTTTACATAAAGCAACCAACTTCTACTTGAAGGGGAGACAGCATGCACATGGACTTCCCTATAGGCCTAAACCATGCTTGATTCATATTGGGTTGCCATTGTTGTTATTGCAACACAACAAAAATTAATCTAGCCTCGGCAATCAAGCATAGAATGTATATAAATGAAGCACACAAGTCATAAAGACTTCTATAAAAACATATTGCAAAATAACACAAAGCTGGGAAAAAAATACGCAAATGCTTAGCATGCTAAACTACAATGTCGTATCAAAATTCGCACCTCAACCATGTAGCTGTCAAATAAAATCACAACTATTGGGCAGGCCTGTGGCACAAGCTACATCACTCTTTGGGCTGCTGAAGAAAGTACTAATAACAAGGGGTAAAAGCAATGATAAGTGTGTATTCTAGAATCAATTCAGTCAAAAGCCAATATTTATCAGGAAAAAGAAGAAGCTTCTATGTTGATCAAGGGGATAACTTCCTGGGCCTGAATTGATTCAGGGGCTTAAATGATACTTTCCGGGAAAATCTCATAAGTTGACCATCTTTTCCCTTGTTTGAGACAACCTTAACTTTGAAAATGAAAGTCCAGGGAGTTTAAAAGACATATTGGGTGTTATGAAGTCAAGGAATGTAAGCTTGAGCACTTAAAACTAACATAAGGAGGAAATATGGCCACCTCAGCCAGTTTGTGGTAACATCATCGAGAAGGGGCTACATGGGTAACAGAGCTGGTAGAAGGAAAACAAGTGTCACCGTCACCAACTCACCATAGACTGTTGTGGTGCGGCCATGCTGAAACCAGACCTGACAATGCACGAATCAGATTTCAGAAAGGGAACCACCCCCCCACCCCCCCCCCCCCCCCACCCCCGAGCAATTAAGGAGTCGTCAAGGTCATGGTAAGGCCTACGAGCAAAATTTAAGCCTTGCCATAGGCATCTGTGGACTGTTGTAGCTGTACGAGATCCACTAAAGAAGGAGAAAGGAGTAACTATTTTAAGAAACAAATACAAAGTAGTCAAGAAGAACCCTCTATTAATCAATAAGTTATAGAAAAAATTTACATGAATAATCCCAAACTATAGGTGATCCGTTCAAAATAATTCCAACCTAAGATGCTCGGACTTGGTGTCAAAATTGGGTATGGGTCCAAGTGTTGGACCCGAAAATTCTAAAATTACGGACTCGATGACACATTTTAGAAGTGTCCAAAATTCGGTTATGGACAAGACAACAATAAATTTTATAATTATCTACATATTCATAAATATTTTATTAGGTCATGGTTTATTGTCCCGAAATTAATATAACTCGTATGTAAATGACAAAGGAATCAAAAGTAAAGAGTATTAAACATTTACAATAACTTTTATAGGAAAGAAAAGTCCCTTCATGGCTTTTACTTCAACTACAATAAAATAAAATTGTTCTTTGGAAAAAAGTATATTTGACTCTTTCTCCACACAGTATCAAGTCACCAACTCACCACCTACCTTTTCAGGCGCCCAAAATCCCAAAATTTTCATTCTCTACATCACTGGAGCCCCAATTTAGAGTCGGTTTTCCCCGTGGCGAGTCCGACCTCGATTCCGTGTCCGCACCGACGCCGTGTCGTGTTGCACAGGTAAGGACTAAGGAGGGGGTGGTGGGACAAGACTGAGTATCCCAAATCCTCTACTATTGATTATTCTGGAATAATCCCAACTTTTCAAGTTGTCTTCCCACAATGATCCCAATGACTTGAAGGAACCGATTGACTTATCAAATCATTTTCTCAATCTCCTAAATCCTAATTATATTTCTGCTTCTTTTTATTTTATTTTCTTACAGTCTATTTGTCTTCGAGAGTACGTGGGGATTAAAATTTTTAAAAAGGACAGAAGTGAAGTATAGTTTGCTCTAATTTTTGGTAAGAAATAATTGGAATGTAACATTCAAACATGAAATTGCACAAAGAACATAAAAGAACAAATTTTGTTTTTCTCCAGAAAAGAGATTATTTTAATAAAAAGGGAATTTGAAAGAAAAACTAACAGAGTGGAGTTGGATCGGCAAGGAGGGTAGCAAATAAAGTTTGTTGCTGGAAGAAGGAATGAAAAGGCCCAAAAGGGTAATGTTGTGGTGCATATGGTGGAGAGAGGTGTTTCATGTGGAGCTGACACTGGGTTTTGCTAGCAGGTGAGATGGAGTTTCTACTAAAAGTTGTCTTTTTAGCCCCAATTTGGCATGCCAGATCAAACTTTAGCACAGGAGGGAGCTCATTAAGGACCCCAAGTATCTTAAGCTCAATGCATCAGACAACACCATGTGTGTTGCAGAATCAAAAAATTTCACTTATCATGTCAAATACTCAACGAATTGAGCAATATAAACAATTGTAAGTGCTGAATACAATAGATCGAAATAAGAGAAGGAATGACATACAACAAGACACTAACCTGGAAGGGTCTGCATGAGCGGCCAACCACGGCTCCACCATGGAAGCACCAAAAGTATCCGCAACAGTTTGTCGGAGCACATCTGATTTCTTAGTATCGCCACCAGCAGCACCGCTGCCACCAGTACCTCCACCTCCAATGCCACCACCACCTCTACTGATCAATGATTTACTGCACTCAGCTAAATTCGCCGTCTTAGCAAGCCAATTCAATACCTTCCAACCATCCTCAAAAGCAGCTGGGTACCTATTCTCAGGTGCTAATCTATACCCAACAGCCAGCACAATAACATCACAAAATTTCGCAATCCGCCGACAGAAGAAATCATTGGCCACAGAATCATTACTCCCACTAACAAACCCACCCCCATGAAACTGTAACATAACCGGTAATTTCCTCAATTTATCACCTTTGCTATGCTCAATTGACGGCAAATAACCCCTATAAACCCCATTTTCAACACCCACATTACCATAACTACTCCTCCTCGACGATTGATCCCCATTACCCGGATCAACCGACGACGGTCCGAAGCTATTCCTCCGAAGAAAATTGGTCGATCCAGATTCTTCCACAATCGCATCAACCCTTTTATTAGAAACCCTAATTTTGGACTTGGGTTCCGCCGACGACGACGACAAAATCGCCGTCTCGGGGAGGAAGATACGAACGGAGAGAGAAGTAGAAGGGTCAATATGAATATCCTTAGTTGCGATGCCGTCGGTGAACACCGGGTTAGCTGCTACCACGGATTCATCCGGGCGAGTGGTGACTCCGAACCCGTTGTTTAATTTGCCGTTCTCCGTGTCATCCGCCGTGTTTTGGAAACGATTCTGAAGACGGTGTTTTAACAAGAATTTGAAGAAAACGCTGTATAACTTGACCGCTACGCTTGGCATTATCTTCACTAATGGCCGCGCTCCCCCCACCCCCAACCTTCCTCCTATTGATCTATGCTATCTTCAATATTGAGGATTGATTTTTTGGATAATCAAAATCAAACTACATTGAATATTTCTTCTTCTCCAATTTTGATGAATAATGAAAAGAAAGCTTTTTCTAGATTAGATTAATTATGAATGAAGATGTCGTCTAAATCTAAAATCGTCTCATGGTCATGGGTCCTTTTTTCGTATTACTCCAACAGGATTAACAATTATTCTAAATACTATTTCATTGCCTTTTTAATTTCTCCTTTTTCTTTGACGCCTTCTTTTTTTGTCCCTTCCCATTTTCCAACCTTTTCCCCCACATTCATGAGTTGCTTGCATGTTTTTTCTGTCAAATGTTTTTTAAACACAACAAAGAATTAGGTTGGTTTATTCACTTCCGTTTTACAGCACATGTAACATTTTTTTATGTATTTTAAAATGTTTTTTTTAAATTAGTATCTCTTATTATGTATAAATAAAATAAGTAATAAATTGATATTTGGAATTTTCGTATTTATACGAACTTAACAAAATCCACTTGACTATGTTTCTTCTTACATAATGGTGAAAGAAAGATTGTCAAAATTGGTTGAAAAATAGTGTCCAAATGAGAAATGTTGTATTTATTGTGGAAAGGAGGTAGTGGTAGATAGTACTCCGTATGGTGGACAGTTTTACTGTTTTGTCATTGTAATAAAAGACAAAGGGAAACAAACCCCTTTGATATAAGGTATTACTAGTATGTGTTCGTGCTAATGCGAGGGACTTTTATAAAATTAGAAAGTTAAAATGAGAGAATTAGATTATATAACAACTATTATGTATGTTGAAAATGATAATATAGTAGTTATGAAATTTATAAATCAATTTAAATACATTTTCTGCTACTGATAATTATCATTTTAAATGACGTTAGAAAATTAAAATATTGGTAAATGTTTAAGGCAAATTGGTCATATTGACTTAGCTTGGTATCTCACTTCGATTTTGTTTCAGCCTATTTAGCTAGCTTGAAATTAGGTTATCAGAAAAATATATTAATTGGTTTTGTATGATCAAATGGGTGTTAGTTTATTGTACGAAAGTAATATTTTCTTGGTACTGAAGGAAATAATGCCCTTGGTCCAAGTATGCATTCTATGTTAAGTCTAATAAATGCGGTTCAGTATTAATTAACAAGTTAATAATTCAGTGAGATCAAGTGAGCTGAATGCCTAGCTAGAGGCCGCTTCAGTTCAAGTGGAATTAATGATATTAATCCACAGCTTACTCTTGACTGAACCCGTAGGGTCACACAAATAGTACGTAAACGGATCAAGTATTTAATAGCATTAAATACTCCATCTATGAATATTCGGAACCGACGGATCTTGGTTTCAGTGGGAGCTAAGATCGTCACAGGCAAGGAATGAATACTCCGAAACGATGATATTGCCGGAAACGGAAATATGGATCGTATCGGAAATATAAATATTATCCAAGTCGTAGATGTTGCCGGAAACGGAAACATGGTACGTGTCGGAAAATATTATCGGAAATGGAAATATTGCCGGAAACGGAAATATTGTCAGAATCGGAAATATTACCGGAATCGGAAAATAATTCCGGAAACGGAAATATTAAATATTTGTTCGAAACGGAAATTAATTCCGGAATCGGAAATATTAAATATTGTTCGTATCGGAAATGAATTCCGGAATCGGAAAATTTAATCGGAAGCGCGTCGTACGAATAAGCATCGGACGAGGCCTGCCGGACGAGGCCCAGCACGAAGCCAGGCCATCGCCCAGCAAGCCAAGCGCGCCGCACAAACAGCCACGCCAGGCCCAGCGCAAGGCCAGGCCCAGCAGGCTGCGCGCAGCGCGCAGCGCGCACAGCGCGCACAGCACGCGCAGCGCGCAGCGCGCGCGGGCGCTGAGTGGGCTGCTGCTCGCGCGCACGCATGGGGCCCATCGTGGCTGCCGTGCGTGTGTGTGCAAGTGTTTGTGTTCGTGCACGTTTCCTAAAACATGCAGAGTTCGGTTAATGATTAAATTCCTAATTCTATTTGATAAATTAATTAAATTAGAGTTCTTGTAGGATTCTAGGTTTGATTAATTTGTATCTGAATAGGATTTCGATTCCCTTTCCATACCGCTATAAATATGAGGCTAGGGCTCACAATTTATAACACAAGTTTCAAAGTATTCAAAGTGAGTTTTTGAGAGAAAAATTCAGTCACACATTTGCCTATAAAGTGCCGAAAATAATAGTACCTTAAGGGCGATTCTAGTTGGTCAATCTTAAGGCGGATCCGGACGTGCTGTGGACTATCTACGGAGGGACGACACTTGGAGTCCTAAAGACTTGTTCTTGTTCGGTTCGGGCGCAGCTAGGGAAGGCACGCAACAAAGAGTATGCATCTAATCTATGCTAAATGATTATGTGTAAATAATATGTTTTCCTGGGTTTATGGTTTTTCCGCATGATTTATGAATTGTCATATGTATCATAACCTAACAGTGGTATCACGAGCCCCTTATTATTTTCATAATCTAAATTGCATGAACATGGTTAAATATTACAAATTTGCAAGAATTAAAAGGGGTGATTAATTTTCGTAATTGTTAATTAATTGCAAATTGCGTTTTTTTAATTATACGTACGCAGTTTTTCGGCAGTTTCTTCGTTACTCATCCGAATTGAGTGATTTTTGTGTCAATTCCGCATGTAAAAGGCATTCTAAAATTTTGACAAAAATAGTATTTTTCTGCCGAACCCAGAATTCTCAAATTCGAAGCCTAACTATGACTTTTCGAAGGTTTTAGTTTTTCGAATGCAAAATTTCGTAAATTTAAGATGTTAAATTAAATATTTGCGATTCTTGTTGATAAATCTTGAATTTTTGATTGACCTACTGCATATGTTTAACAAGTTTGAATGCCTAGCCTTGTTAATTATGCAATCTAATTTGTAATTATGATTAATTTGTTGAAAATTAGAATAATTTAGAATTAATTTGATTTTCATAATTAATTATAATTTAATTAGAAACCTATGATTAAAAACCACCATAAAAATTGTAAATATATGATAAATTTTAAATTTTTATGACCTAGACTTGAATCCATGTAAATCGGAAATCAATTGAATAATAAATTTTCGATTTTTCGCCCTAAAATTATGAAATTAATAATATTTATTAATTTGTCATTAATTTTATAAATTTTAAATTTTTTATGCGATTCGTTCATATAACTTGCACGCACAAAGCAATGGACGCTTCGTGTTACCCTTAAGGGGTGTTGTATAATGCGGGCATGCGACGACGAGCAAGGGAGCTCGTCGCCCGTGCGGCACGAATGCAATGAGCAAGGGCGTAGTGCACAAGCACAAGGCAGCAGCCCTGCCTTGTGTCGTGTGCCACGACCAATGGACGAATGGGCATGGGCGTAGGGCGAGCCAAGGCAGTCGCGTGTGGGCAGCAAGCGAGCTGCGCCACAACGCGCGCTGCCTCGCACAAGAGCGCGCAGCCTCGCACGCAGCGAGCGCAAGCTCGCGTGCCACGAGCGCTGCGCCTAGCATTGCTCGCGCGCACAGCGAGCGATGTCGCCCGCCCAGCGAGCGATGTCGCGCGCCCAGCGAGCGATGTCGCGCGCCCAGCGAGCGATGGCTCGCGCGCCCAGCGAGCGATGGCTCGCGCGCCCAGCGAGCGATGTCGCGCGCCCAGCGAGCGATGTCGCGCGCCCAGCGAGCGATGTCGCGCGCGTACTGCGAGCGATAGCCCGCGTGCGATGAGCGCTGGCGCGCGCAGCGAGCACCAATGCGTGCGGAGGCTTGCGATAGGGATGCAGCAGCTATGCGACGAGCGCATGGGCTGCGCGCGCATGGCTAGCGATGGCTGTGTGCGTGCGGCCCATGGGCGTGCAACGCGTAGGGTGTTTGCGTTACAATTAGATCGTTTTGAATGTTTAATTTGAAAATTTCAGTTCACGTAATTTTAATTAATTTTAAAATTAATAATTTAAATTATTTTCTTGGATTTTAATTTTGAATATTATAATTATAATAAATGTTATTTATTCTAATTATTTTACTAAAATTAAAATCATGAATTAATTTAAATGCGACTGAAATTAAATTAAACTTTTTGGATTCAATTATAAATTTATATGAGCTTTAAATTTTAATTAAATTTGTATGTTTCCGGTTAGACTAGAAATACATTTTTATGTTTAAAATTGGTAAAGCACATGAATTTATTGGTTTAAGTGGGAGCGCTTTTTAGTCATAAACTCTTGATTAGGTCTACAAATCCTTAAGGTTAAAACAACTTGATTAGAATTAATAAGGACTGAATAATTGGTAGATTATTGGTGCCCTTGATTAATTGCTGCAAATGTTTACGTGATGCATAATGTGTTTTACTAACCAGCTATGTGGGCCATTCATGATAATGAATGGGTGAATGGTATATATTGTATATGTACTGTTTTGCAGGTTATGAAGTGACTAGTATGGCCCAAATAGGATAGAAAATATGGTCTGCGTACCATTAATTTGAATGTAATTGGTCTAAAGTACCAAAGTTATTTTTCAATTCAAATATGGTCTGCGTACCATCAAATAGTTGTAATTAGTTATAGCTTATCCTATTTGAAGAAAATGGTGCCTCCCACGGAGATTTTCAAGACGGACTTTGAAGTCAAAGCTTCAAGGTGAAGTCGGGCCATACTAGATCACAAATATCTTATGCATGTTTTAAGTTATTTATTGCTTTTAAATATGTCTTAAAATGCATGAGATCAAAAGCTTGATTATGTTGCATGATTAAGGATTTTAGTTCACTTAAAATCTAACCAACATAGTAAGAGCCTTAAGTTCCAAACTTAAAAATTGAGTTAAAAGGTGCCATGCCAAAATATACACTTGCTTGGATATCCTTTACATCAATCTAGTAATAGTTTTCGCTCAGCGAGGTGTTACTTATTGGTCCTAAAGGGGCAAGGTACACAAATAATTGTGAGTACATGTTAGTTTTGGTGAAACTCAACGATATAAGTAAGGAGTCCTTTTATGTCGTGGCAAATTCGATAGGTTTACCTAACAAGTTCTTAGACGTACCTATCAACCAAGAGTAGTTTCTAGACTATTAGCAAAAGGCTTTTGCTTACCTAAGATGTTTTAGGATTAAGTCGACAAACTGTGCTTAGTTCTTCAATGATTTTAGGATCTTGGAATCATTTTATTCACACCTGCCGGAACAATAAAATCGAATAAAATGCTAATAACTTGTTTGAATTGCATGGTTGCTTTAATTTCAAGTTATTATTCATGATAAATGTTTAGACTTTGCATGCTTCAATGTATGTTTTAATTATTGTTTATAATTAAATATCTTGCACTGCAATAAATCCTTTTAGAAAGGTAACAGTAAATTTCCTCGATTGGTAGTGAATCCAAGAACGATTCACGGAAAAGAGAGAAAGTGAGCAATTTAAAATGTACGTTTCTTATAGCGACTTTTATGGTTGTTTTCGAATATCAAAATCGAATGGCAAACCAATTGGTGCTTGTGAATTCAAAATACACTGTAGTTTTGAGATCATGAAGCATTGAGTTTAACACGCTCAGCTTTACCAATGGTTAACAACCTAATATCTTTTTCCATTTAATTCTCGAATGAGTCTAGTCCCTAGACATTCGAATAGATCGATGCTTAGAGAACTTTAGAAGCTTCTGGTAAGATCATCTAGTTGAAACAAAATATTCAACATAAATGGTAAAGAACCTTGTTGGGGTGACATTGGACATGTCTAACAAAGTATAAAAGTCAACACTAAAGAATTCAATTCTTAAGACTATAAGAAAGGGTACAAGAAATAGGAAAACAAAGGAACAAATGAAAGGAATTTACGATTCCGGTTCTACCTATAAGTTTAAAGAGAAGTGACCTAGCAATCAAACTTCCTTGGTATCATATACCGCTTGAGGTTCTTACTTCGGTAATAACTCAAACAATGGAAGCTAGGATACACTAATGACCTACAAGTGGGAAATGAAGCATGGCAATGCTACATTAGTTGTAGGGTCATCTAGTTTGTTTTAAGTCCTTTCAAGGCTGGAACTTAATGGCTATTTTGTTCCATAATCAGCATACCTAAATTTCTGCTTCAAACACAGAAAGACTCACATTCAAGAAAAACAAAAACAATGTTTGTTTGTTTATTTGAATGAAATGGTCAATTACAGGTTGAGTCAATATGCTTGATTAAAACAAACAACTCTTTAAAGAACTTTACTAGGTTCAAATCAACCCCTTGATTTGAGTTCCACTAAATCTTTGGCATTGTTGCTTAGACCATATCAACAAGTTAACATTCAAAAGCTCTATTTTAATGGACTTTTGAAAGTTGATTGATTTCTAGATCATTTTAAGACAACCAGTCTTACTTGTTGAAAGTAACAAAAGATATGAACTATTGTTAGAACGCCTAGACAATAGAGTTCAAAGCTAAAGAAAAATTTTATGACTTTATTATTTCACATGGATTTGAGTGAATATAGGTTTATTTACTCAAAAGTGATATAAGTTGAATCTGTTTGGCTAGTTCAAAGATTCAGAAGTATAAAATCCACTTGGTAAGAAATCATAAAGATCTAGGTTAGATCATGTTAATGATTACTTGAGACCAAATATGATCATCAATGATTGTGTGTTGTAATTTCACAATCTAGCTCCATAAGATATGGCATATCTTAGTTGGAATAATCGAAGTCAATTAGTACTTGATTCGATCAATGATGGATCATAAAACTTTTCCTATAATTTCTAAAACAAAATGCTCAACTACCACCAAACTAAACCAAATTCGTCAAAACTATTGAAAAGTAATTTCAGAATAACTTTTCATAAAATATATCTAGAGAGTTGCAAAACTCAGTGGGAGCTTAGTTTTTGTCATTTCGACAAACTAAGGCCCAAGTATAGATATATGTTTCATTGTGATTTATTCAAATGAGGCACAAGGGTATTGTTTCTACCACGAATTTTTGAGAACATAATGTTTGTTTGCTCGAAATAATGTCCTTTTGGAGATTCGTTTCCAAAATGACAAGTGGGAGAAAATAGACCTCGAAAGTCTTCGAGACGAACAACAAACATAAACGGACATTCCGGAGGCTTTTCGAAGTGCTTCAGAAAATCCGAACTTATTCTTTAAGGACTTTAGAAGTGGCTTTAAAGAATAGACATCTCTTAGAAGACTTTACAAGTGCTTCAAGGAGAACAGAATATTCAAAGGACTTTCAAGTGGCTATTGATATTCTATTGTTTGATGTTCTATACCCTAGTAGGCATAAAGTTCAAGTCACTGGAACTATGAGATTCTTCTATTAGATAGTGAAGAATCTTGGAGTTCAGGTCACTGAAACTATGCAATTCTTCTATTAGATAGTGAAGAAACCTACAACTTGCAGTCAAACTATTATCATGTAGATTAATGAGTTTGTGACTTGTAAGAAAGCTATGACGAAACCTAGATTCCCTAAAATGGTTAGAGGCCATATATAGACTCAAATGTTTTAAATGGTTAGAGGCCATAAAACATACTCAATGTTTTGATGACAAAATTGAAATTTTGTTGATTTGCAAGAATGGGTTCACACCTATTGGTTGCAAGTTTGTTTTAAGGATAAAAACCATCAAACATGGAATTGTGTTCACACACAAAGCTAGATTAGTTGCTAAAGGTTACAAGCAAATTCATGGTGTAAATTGTGTTGAAACCTCATGCATAATCGTAATGCTCAAGTCTATAATTCAAGCAATGATTGCATATTGGTACATATAGCAATTAGATGACAAAACGTATTCCTCAATCAAATGTTGGAATAAACTATGTACATGATATGTCATAGGATTTGTGGATCCAAATAAATGCTTGAAAGAGAAAGCTAGCTTATAAAATCTAAGTACAGATTTAAGCAAGCAATTGGGAATTGGAACTGTATTTTAAGTGAAGCTAATAAGCATTTTAGTTTCATAAAATATACATGATTCTTATACATATATAAGAAGTTTAGTGGGAGTACATAAAAACTTAATTGGTCCTATGTGTATCACACACATATCTCTCTATTGTAAAATAACATTCAAATGCTAATGACTTAGATTTGAGATTATTCATCAATGATGGACCATGGCGAAACTTAGTACATACTGGGTATTAAGATCTATTTACAAAGATCTTATGATATTGTTTTGGATTAAGTAATGGCATTTACTAAATCAAACACGAAAGTCTCCATTGGAGATATTCGACCCATGTGAATAAATCTAAGTAAAGGATGTTTTAACTATGTATAAGCATTTACTAAGTTAAACATCAAAGAGTCTAAATGAGATTCTTAACCTATATTATATGTCAAAGAATTTAGCTGAATTTAGTATCTACTGAAACTAGATAAGCTAAAGTTACATGAATAGAATTCAATTGGGAAATATTCTGCAAAAGAATTTATCATGTATGATATAATATGAGGATCGCCAAAAACGTATCGTATGACTTTAGGCATGACGAACATATACCAATCTCTATTGATCTAAGTGAAGATCAACTAGATTGAGATCAAGAATACTTATGGTACTTGAAATGATACATAGGAATAGTTCTTGATTCAAGGAAATAAAGATATGCTAAATATTGATGCTACACGCATAAACACTGGCAAAGGATCAAGCAAGACCCTTTGGAGTTAACCATTGATAAGGACGAGCTATAGAGCATCGGGTTTTGAAATGACAACATGGATTGGAGATCATGAGTTGTTGCGTGGGAAATTAAAATAATAATTTCTATGTTCTAAGATATAGTTGGAGAGTCTTCCACATATCTATGAACTGCTTGGATAGGTAAATCCAAACAAAGCATCACTAGCAACCTATACAGTTGAAGTAAAAGTGATTATTGCCTAAGAAGCAATAAAACAGGGTTGTTTAAAGTTCTTCACTGAACTTGGGTAGATCACCTATCTGCTGGCTTGATGGTTCTTCATTGAAAAATGCGTGGAACCACTCTTGAAGCAAGAAAAACGTCTGCTAACTTGATGGTTCTTCATTGCAAAATGAGTAAAACCGCCATCAAAGTAAGAAAGACTAGATCACATAATAAACAAACTCGAAAAGATCTTATCATCATATCTCGAAGAACATTCGATGAAAATGATATTAAGATTGGCAAAGCATGGTAACTAAACCTATGCAACAAGTGAGAAGCAACACTCACGTTGTAGCACTGGAAATCAAGCATAGCTTTGAATTCCATGAAATGTTTTAAAGATGGGTTAGAGGCCCATGGTTGTAAAACATTGGGGTTGAACATTTATCATATATGAAATGTGTTTTCATATTCCATTTAATCTTGGTTTAGTATTAAATGATGAGTCCCTTCAATTTGACAATATATTCAAGATAGACTGTCAGGACCAGTCCTGTGACTAAGAAATGTCTATCAAGTGAACTTGAATGTCAAAGGTTGAAAATGGTCCCTAATCGGAGTTTTCTATAAAATTGGACGCATAGAAAACGTTAGACGACTAGAATGCAAGATGACTAGTAGTTCTGTTTCTTGAACTATGTGGACATGGCAATGTCATAATCATTTGCATAGATACTTACTTTGGGAAGACTAGTATCGGACAAGACCTATGAAACTTTACTGTAAGAGATGAAAATCTGTCATGAGTAAATTTCATTAAATTATTAGACACTAAATCCTCAATACCTGAGTGATTTGAGATTACTTGTTTGAGAACTGGTTGCTTTGACGTTGACCAACCGTCGCACCGTAAAAGGAGGCTATAAAGGCAACGCTCAGGTAATCACCTATCAAACGAAGTCTAATCTCAAGATCGCAAGATTGGGATTGTCCTCCCATAAATCGGGATGAGATGCTTAAAAGTTGTACAAGGCCACTCGGAGAGCTAGAAACTGTGAAATGCATGGCCGTGCTCGGATGAATCATAGGCTATGATTATCTGTTTATTTGATCAGTTGAACTCTGAAACCGAGGAACACCTCTGGACATAATAAGGATGACAACTCTTACCTTATGTTCAAGAGCAAGCATCGAGCGACAAAGGAATTAGGAAATGCACACTTGTCCCTAAGGACAAGTGGGAGACTGAAGGAAATAATGCCCTTGGTCCAAGTATGCATTCTATGTTAAGTCTAATAAATGCGGTTCAGTATTAATTAACAAGTTAATAATTCAGTGAGATCAAGTGAGCTGAATGCCTAGCTAGAGGCCGCTTCAGTTCAAGTGGAATTAATGATATTAATCCACAGCTTACTCTTGACTGAACCCGTAGGGTCACACAAATAGTACGTAAACGGATCAAGTATTTAATAGCATTAAATACTCCATCTATGAATATTCGGAACCGACGGATCTTGGTTTCAGTGGGAGCTAAGATCGTCACAGGCAAGGAATGAATACTCCGAAACGATGATATTGCCGGAAACGGAAATATGGATCGTATCGGAAATATAAATATTATCCAAGTCGTAGATGTTGCCGGAAACGGAAACATGGTACGTGTCGGAAAATATTATCGGAAATGGAAATATTGCCGGAAACGGAAATATTGTCAGAATCGGAAATATTACCGGAATCGGAAAATAATTCCGGAAACGGAAATATTAAATATTTGTTCGAAACGGAAATTAATTCCGGAATCGGAAATATTAAATATTGTTCGTATCGGAAATGAATTCCGGAATCGGAAAATTTAATCGGAAGCGCGTCGTACGAATAAGCATCGGACGAGGCCTGCCGGACGAGGCCCAGCACGAAGCCAGGCCATCGCCCAGCAAGCCAAGCGCGCCGCACAAACAGCCACGCCAGGCCCAGCGCAAGGCCAGGCCCAGCAGGCTGCGCGCAGCGCGCAGCGCGCACAGCGCGCACAGCACGCGCAGCGCGCAGCGCGCGCGGGCGCTGAGTGGGCTGCTGCTCGCGCGCACGCATGGGGCCCATCGTGGCTGCCGTGCGTGTGTGTGCAAGTGTTTGTGTTCGTGCACGTTTCCTAAAACATGCAGAGTTCGGTTAATGATTAAATTCCTAATTCTATTTGATAAATTAATTAAATTAGAGTTCTTGTAGGATTCTAGGTTTGATTAATTTGTATCTGAATAGGATTTCGATTCCCTTTCCATACCGCTATAAATATGAGGCTAGGGCTCACAATTTATAACACAAGTTTCAAAGTATTCAAAGTGAGTTTTTGAGAGAAAAATTCAGTCACACATTTGCCTATAAAGTGCCGAAAATAATAGTACCTTAAGGGCGATTCTAGTTGGTCAATCTTAAGGCGGATCCGGACGTGCTGTGGACTATCTACGGAGGGACGACACTTGGAGTCCTAAAGACTTGTTCTTGTTCGGTTCGGGCGCAGCTAGGGAAGGCACGCAACAAAGAGTATGCATCTAATCTATGCTAAATGATTATGTGTAAATAATATGTTTTCCTGGGTTTATGGTTTTTCCGCATGATTTATGAATTGTCATATGTATCATAACCTAACAGGTACTACGTGAATCATAAATTTATTTGTTGATTGATTGTTTAAAATATGAATTTTCTTAGCTATATATTGATGTTACTCCCTCGGTCCCTTTTTATTCTTTACATATTCCGTTTAGGGCGTCTCTTTTTAATCTTTGCGTTTGAACTATTTCCATTTATATTTTAACATAAACGATCCTAATATTCTGTCAAAAATCATGCCAAGTGATTATTTTCATCATTCAAATTCATAGAGACATTAAATCTTATAATTTTCCATTGAGCATTAAATCTCTCACTCTTTCCTAATATCAATTTTTGGGACAAAGGGAAAACATTATTGATAAACGTATGCATCTTTTAAGTAAATAAATGGAATCATGTAATCTTTATGATTAAAGCATGCAGAGTGGTGAGGAATGTATGAGCTCCAAAACCCCAATCCTCACCTCTCATGCTTCGTTATTTAAGGAAACTTAGGGGAAAAAAAATTAACAAATCAGCATCATCCCACACACAATTAATGGGGAGACTAAATTGGAAATAACAATAATAAAGGTAATTAATGGACATGAAAGAATAAGGAGATGATTTAGAACAATTATTCACTTTCAAATTTCATGACAAGTCTATGGTACAAAATGAAACGTTACATATTTTAGCTTCTACAAAAAAAAAAACATATTTTAGCTATGGAAGATCGAATTCTACATAATTGCACAATACGAAAATAAAAATAAAAAATTTGGCAGAATTATACATTGAAAATCAAATTACACAAAATTACTTCTAAGCCTACATGCACAATTGTACATATATTCAACAGCTCTGCATTTTCCACTTGCCGCTACATTTTAATTTTTCTACTATTGTAATATGCATGTCTATATTCTACCAAATTTCATGTCATTCTAATTAAATTAAACCAGCAAACTCCAACAAAAAGGGAAAAAATTAACACATTAGAATATGAAGAAAAAATCTATTAAGCGGAGATTAGATCAATTAAAATAAAATTTACAACTAAAGAAAAACAGAATAAGAGGAACTAGATCTGAGAAGTTCTAAAATCTAGAGAAATGGCGTTTTTCGAGAGCAAATCGCCTTTTCAACCATCGAAGCAGAATTGAAACATACCCTAGAGTTTTCTTAAGGGAATACTCTGAGTTTACCAAGTATAAAAATATATGCAATTACATAAGTAAGCAAACCTATTAATTTTGTTGGCGTAAGGATAAGTAATTGTGTACAGATTGTTGAAGATTGAAAAAGAAATCTTAGAAAAAGGATAAAGAATGAAACTTATGCTTAATAATTTGAGTTAGTTTTCCTTTGACTAAGCTTGGTATACCACTATACCACATTGATTTTTTAACACATGCAAAGACGATTATATTAACAAAACATTAAGGTAGGTTCGGTACAAAATCAGCTTCCCTTCCGGTGAAACAAACAACGCTAAGATCATACCTCCCTTCTACAAAATATCCCAATAACCTAGATAAACCTTGAGGCCACAAAATTCCTGGTTATCTATATAAGCCAAAAGATGAAACACTAATATATAAGGTACTTGGGAGAATTAATTTTTGGTGATTTCTCCATCTTCCATTTCAATAATGGTAATCGGATTATCCATTGTTGAACCACTAACAACAAAAGGAGTAGTCATTTGCCTTCGAAGAAGAGCCTTCAGTCACATTCGAATCCTTTGAAACCTGAATGGCCTCCTAATGTTAGGTTATGATACATATGAACAACATAAATCATGCGGAAAACCCTTAATGCAAGGAATCATATTAATTGCACATAATCATATAATTAGTCTAGGATCCATACACTTTGTAGCGTGCCCTCCCTAGCTGCGCCCGAACCGAACAAGAACAAGTCTTTAGGACTCCAAATGTCGTCCCTCCGTAGAAAGTCCACAGCACGTCCGGATCCGCCTTAAGCTTGACCAACTAGAATCGCCCTTAAGGTTCTTAGAATTTTCGGCTAATATGTGGCAAGTGTTTGGCTGATTTTTGCTTGAAAATCTTACCTTTGAATACTTGAAAAAATCTCTGTATAAATTTGTGAACCTAGGCACATATTTATAGAGTCATGGAAAAGGATTTAGAATCCTATTAGAATACCAATTAGTTTAATTAGAATCCCTTTAGAACTCTATTAAATAAATTCTATCTACTAGGATTAGGATTTAATCATAGAACGAATTCCAATAGCTTTAGGATTCGTATCGCACACAACCGCACACGAGCACGAGCACCGCACAGCCCGCACATGCCTAGCGGCCCACGCGAGCTGCACAGCTCGCAGCCCATGAGGGCAGCCCACGATGCGCGCGCGCCATGCCTTGCTGGGCCTGGCGAGGCTTTGGCAGCGTGTGTTGGTGTGCATGGCTTGCTGGACGCAGGCCTGGCTTCGTGCTGGGCCTTCGTCTAGCAAGTCTCGTCCGATGCTAATTCGTACGATGCGCTTCTGATTAAATTCCCTAATCCGGAATTCATTTCCGATACGAACAATATTTAACATTTCCGATTCCGGAATTAATTTTCCGTTTCGAACAAATATTTAATATTTCCGTTTCCGGAATTATTTTCCGATTCCGATAATATTTCCGATTCTCAAATATTTCCGTTTCCGGCAATATTTCCGATTCCGGCAATATTTCCATTTCCGATAATATTTTCCGATACGTACCATGTTTCCGTTTCCGGCAACATCGATACGATCCATATTTCCGTTTCCGGCAATATCATCGTTTCCGGAGTATTCATTTAGTTGCCTTTGACGATCTCAGGTCCCACTGAAACCAAGATCCGTCGATTCCGAATATCCATAGATGGAGTATTTAATGACATTAAATACTTGATCCGTTTACGTACTATTTGTGTGACCCTACGGGTTCAGTCAAGAGTAAGCTGTGGATTAATATCATTAATTCCACTTGAACTGAAGCGGCCTCTAGCTAGGCATTCAGCTCACTTGATCTCACTGAATTTATTAACTTGTTAATTAATACTAAACCGCATTTATTAGACTTAACATTAAATGAATACTTGGACCAAGGACATTATTTCCTTCACCTAACTACTGTACCAAAAACTATCTGAGATGCATTTGAAGTAGTTGCCACTTTGTTGATCATTGCAGCACTTGCCTCTGCTTCTTTTTTAATTTTTAATTTTGTTAAATGGCTACATTATTCTCGAAAAAACATTTAAGCCTAACTAAAAAATGATCATTAATATCATAGCCAACTAAACATTAGTAAATCTGCCTTAGTTTGGGATGAAGGGATAATAGTAACATGTTGTTGATATTATTAGAAAAAATAACATACTCCATCCATATGTAATAAATGGTGCACTTGACCGGCACAAAGTTAAATGGGTGAGTTAATTTTATTAAAATAAAAATACAAGTGGGTAAGTGAGGGTATTAAGGTATTCAAATAAAGGTATTTTCAAGTCCCTTTTGTCGAATGTCATTTCAGAGATAAAGCTCGAACATTCAATACTTTGTTGGCATTCACGTCTATGGGCGGTAGAAATAATTGACAACATTGTTAATGACGGTGGAGGCCCCTATGTCTTCCGCATAAGGGGTAGTAATCATCATAAAATTAAGTCTTTAATCCCAGAGCCAAAGAACTTGCTAAAGTTGGCGTAATTGTACATTTATGACATTGATAATGAAGTACAAAATCGCATGCATGTGATAGATGGTTCTGAATATATCTTCTATGATAAGCCCTATAATCTTGTATAGAAGGACTACAAAAATGCTTGACATTGTAAATCCATATGATGCGATGTTTCAGAATGCTCGAACCATGTTGCGTGACCAATATGAAAATTGAGATTTTCGGATTAGGATTATCCGGGCTAGAGAAGGTAGACAATATGTTCACACTTTTTTAGACTCTCATGAATCTATAACTTTGTTTTGGATACTTTTTTAGTTTCTTACTTCTGGTTTTATGTTTTGCATAAGGGACGTATAATATTTAGAAACGTTTTGATATTGCCAAATTAATTAACATAGTAAATTTAAGAGTTTTTTTATACGCCGTACTTTTTATAGGTACCCGTGCAATAGTACGGGTATATTAATTATTTGTTAAATCGTGTGTATGTTGCCAAATGTAAAGAATAAAAAAATGAATGAGGGAGTAATTATCAGTAGAATTCTCTCTTTTTTTTTGTTTCCCCAACATTTTATTAAACATATGAATATTTCTAATTCTTAAATTTCATAACTTCATTTTAAAATGATGATATTAGAGAAACGGATGTAATATTTAATAAGTCAGATATTAATATATAAAATTAACTATCTTTTAATGCTAAGATGTCCATCTGTGGTATAATCGTACTTTGCAAATGATACAACTTCAAATTCCAATTTAATATTAGAAACGTAAAAATCATGATAGATATTAATCAAACAGTAAAAATAAAATTATATTTCCTACCTTTTTGTTGGACTTTCACATGTAATATACCATAATAATATATTTTTTAAATGGAAAAAAAATTTAAGATTGACAAAGTGTTTTCCTATGAGTTATAAATTGTACGGTTCACGCATTTGTCTGGACTTTCTTGTTGTTAAAATAAAATCAATCTAACAAAAGTTTTCTTTTTGGTGTAAAACACTATAATATAAGTTAATTGTACACTAGTAAATTTTGATTTAATTTATTTTAGCAGTTTATAGTTTGGAAATAGTCAATCATTATATGTTTTTGTTATTTAAGTTTTCTTTTTAAATATTTATTATTTTATTTATCAATATTGACTTCAATATATAGTTGTTATGGTGATGAAGGTTGTTTTATCCATGCCGTCCTCAGCCTTGGGAATATGATTGTCGCCTGCATACCCGTTCATGAATGAGAGTAAGCATGATTTGCAATGGAAAGCCATCTTTAGGACTAGCCCTGTTAAGATCTCTGTAATCAACGTCCATTGGCACTTTGCCATCTTTCTTAGGAACCATAATGACATTGCAATCCAGTCAGGGTACTTGGCCTCTCTAATAAACCCCAACTTCCAGCTGCTTTGAGACTTTCTCTTTGATATTGAGGGAAACATCCAGTTTCATTTGATGAAGCTTTTACTTGACTGGCTCTGAACCTAGAATGAGGGGAAGTGTATGTTGCCTGATGCTTGGATCGACCCATAGCATATCATGATAGGACCATGCGAAGATGTTTATGTACTCGATGAGTGAAGGAAATATGTCCTTCACCCAAAGTGCATTAAGTCTAATACCAAGGTTCATATTAATTGCGAACAATTAATTCAGTGAGATCAAGTGATCGGAACAACTAGCTGGAGCAATGCTTCCGATCAGTGAGTTCTAATGAATATTAAACTCACAGCTTACTCTTGACTGAACCTACAAGGTCACACCAATGACACGTAACAGATCACCGGATTAAATGAATCGGAAATTCATTTAATAGCTTTTCGGAAATTAGTTGGAAAACGTATTATACGATACGACCTTGCATCGGAATCGTATATCGTATCGCGAATATTCGTAAGCTAGGCGAAACGAATAAATTGTATCGTACGACGGTGATTCGTCGTATACAAAATGATAAATAATATCCTGAACGATATTAAGTCGCGAATACGAAGAGCGGCCCACGAGCCGAGTGCGCGAGGCACTCGAGGCCCATGGGCGCTCGGCACGCAAGCAAGGCAACAACACGGCAGCGCTGGCCCATGGCGGAGCAAGCTGCGCGTGTGTGCGCGCGGGCCAAAACAACGACACAGCAACAGCTGCGCGCGGCCCACGGCCCAGCACGCTATGTGCTCGTGTGTTGCGCGGGCTTGCTGGCCGGTCATTGCCCTTGTGGCTTGGCCGGTTAGCAAGGTTATGTTAATAACCTTCTAGCCCGATTTTCCAACAACACAATTCACACATACTCAAACCCTAGAAACTCAGAGAACCCTAATTCTCTCTGTGCCTCCAAAGTGAGTTCTTCCCAAAAGCAAACTATCTTGATCGATTGTCTAAGCTACGATAATCAAAACGGATCTGATCGTGTCGGTGAACCAAGTGGAGGAACGACAAGTGGAGTTCTAAGTTCGTGTTCGTTGATAGATTATTGTGGAAAACACGCTTCAAATGTAAGTATGCTTAATCTGTGCTTTATACATGCTTCCTGGCTTTGGGGATTGTTTCCGCACATGTTATTATGTTTAACTGTATTCCCTACAGTGGCATCATGAGCCTAATGTATTTAAAGCATATTTTAGCATGTTTTATTTGTTTTTGCATCTGTCGAAATTTTGGAATTTTTTGTGAATTTTTCGGATTTATTATGAATTTTTGGATGAATTGCCTAATAAGGTCTGATTTCAAAAAGATTCGCTTTTTCGACTTTTCAAACCCTAATCTGATTGAAAACGATTTTTAAGATCAACTCATGAGAACAAAATCGCAAAAACAGGCCTCGAAGTGTTGTTTTTTGGGCGTTTTTGTTAATTTTTTAATAAAAAATTAAAAGTATCGGAAAGTAATTCAATTAAAAGGTCAACCTAAACTACTCGGAATAACTTGAAATTTTGACACGATGTCACTGGGTATATTCTTGATCTATGGTAAAATTTTCAGATTTTTCCGATAAGTATAAACCCTAATTTTGATTTTCCCCAATTCGTAGAATTTAGAACCCTAATTGATTTTTTAAATAATTTTGGTCTAATAATTCGGTTAATTGGGAAAGGGAATATAATTTCATGGGTCAGTGGATAATTTTATAAATTATTGGATTAAAATTTTGAATGGTTTCGTTAATTTTAATCGCACTTAAACCTAATTATTAAAATCTGAAATTTAAATGTTAAAGAACGATTTAAAGTTTTAGATTTTATTATTTAAAAGTTCAAAATTTTCAAGTTGATTCGTTCATTCTTAAAAATTTGAATGATGTTAGCCTTGATTTAATATTTTACGAAATTGGATTGTCGTTAAAATTTTATTAAATCGGTAAAAAACGTTGTTTTTGGAAAATAAAATCGTAACTTTTTATGAAAAATAACATTAATGCAATTTCGTGAAATTAATTTTTTTAAATTGAGTTGGTCCGTAGGCACGAACCAAAGGCACGAACATACGAGTATGGTGGACGTGCGGTTCGACGAGCCATGCGGGCTGCTGTACGAGTGCCGAGCCGCAGCGACGCGGGCAGCAGCAAGCGAGCTGCGTGCCGCGTGCGCGCTGGGCGAGGAAAGGGGCAAGCAAGGCACGCCTTGGCTTGCGAGTGCTGCGAAGAAGAAAGGCACGTAGCCTGCGACGTCCATCGCTGCGATGAGCACGACGAGCGCGCAGGGCAGCGACGAGCTGTGGGCACGCGCGCGCATAGGCTGCGGGGGATGCGATCTTGCTCATGTACCTCGTAGGCCACACAAGGGCGCAATGGGCTGGGCGCAAGCCTAGCCCAACCATGCACTTGGACTTTTTCATTGAAATTGTTTAATTCGTTGGGCTTCGCATGTTTGCATTAATTTGGGCTAACAGCATTTTTAATTTAATATTTTATTTACTTGGGCCGGGCCGCGAGTTTTAATTTAATATTTCATAATTAATTATCCGGAATAATTATTGGTTTGAGTGGGAGCCACTAAATGAAATTAAAATGAAATAATTATTTTAATTATTTTCGTAGGTCGCATTATTTTATATAAATTCAATTTTAATTAGAATAAAGTCTAAAGATTAATAATTTGGAAATTGATTAATCTTTTAGGACGCGTTTATGTGAACGTGAATTTTAATTAATTCACGTAAATACTTGCATAATTATATGGGCCATTCGTTTTAGCATACGAATGGATGAATGCATAGAATATATATTTTATGTAATGCAGGTTCTCCAAGTGACTAGTATGACCATTTAGGATAGTTAAATACGGTATGCGAACCGTTCTATCTTTGAATGTAAAGTTTTAAATATGGTCTGCGTGCCATGGAAATTTTGATGTGATTTTATTATTTTCAAGTATTTCTAAGTTTAGAACTTTAAGTGCCCTCAAAAAAAAAAAAAAAGTTTAGAACTTTAAGTTAGCATTTGAACGAAGATTCAAGACGATTCCAAGCTAACAAGGTGGTGATGAAGATTGGATGCTTCAAGACAAGATGTTTTGGGCCATACTAGTTCACCAAATATTTACGCATTTTGATATATATATATATATATATATATATATATATATATATATATATATATAAATATATATATATATATATATATATATATATATATATATATATATATATATATATATAATGCTTGAATGTATGTGTATGTTTTGCATGAATAGGTTGTTTCGTATGACTCGATTAGATTAAGTTCACTAAATAATCGAACCAACGTAGAAACAACTAGGTCCAAAGTAATATTGAGTTTAAAAATTGCCTTCCAAATCAAGCACTTACAAAAATCTAGGGATCTAAGATAGTAGGTTTCCGCCAAAGCGAGGTGCTATTTTAGTAGACTTAGGTGGTAAGGCGTCCCAAAGGAGCACGTTGATTGTGGTTTCAACTCAAACAACAATGGCATTATGTTGTGGCAATGGGATAAATTATGGTATTAATTTATTAACCAAGAGTAATTTGGAGATTACTAGCAATAGGTTTTTCTTACCTAGAATCTTAAACTACTTAAGACATGCCAAAGCTGCTTAAGGATTTAGGACTTTTGGGGTCTTGGAATCGTTTCATTCATTTTGGACCATGTTTTGCTTTTTGCATGAATGAAATGTTTAATAGCTTTAATGATTGCATGTTAGCTTTTATTTCAAAGTTATTAAAGTTTATGAATGGTTATTTATTGCAAATTCTTTTCGATTGTAGTAATGAAAATGGTCGCAAACATAACAACAATCATATCAGCTGAAATTCTGGATGTCGAGTTAGACTTGACTAACTTTCATGAATGGAAAGGGAAATTATCGAAGTTTTAAAAGTTAATGACATACACTATGTCATTGAACAACCTTTTCCTAGCTATGATGCGCAAGGTATGACTCCTGAAAAGTACAGAAGTTGGGCACTTCACAAGTACCTTGTCACGGAGTTCATCCTTAAGTCTATTCCCGAAAGTTGGAGAGGGAGGTTCATTACTTTTGAGCCTCATGCTTTCCTAAGTCGTCTTGGGGATAGATGTGGTGCGGGGTTTCAACCCATGTGCCAAACTGGTGGCAAAAGGGTTGATTGATATGTGTGTTTTATATAGAGTTTTACCCCCGTCCCTTAGTACTTTTATGCGTCAAATGAGCTCTTAGGAGCCGTTTTTAGTACTAATATGTGTTATTGAGTGTGCCTTGAGTTTCAGGTTTGATTATGAGAAATTAGTCTTTTTAGACCCGTTTCATGGTGATTTAGGCCACTACACGAGCCCGAGGAAGTTCGGGACTTTTATCGTCGACTTTCGGGAGCCTTAGGTGCTTATGGTTGAGCCCCGAGAGTTAGACTCGGTGATATGGGCGAAAGATATTGAGGATTGCAAATCAACCTGTGAGCTGAGGGCGGAATTAAAAGAGATTTGAAGCTTTATGTACGCTCCCGATCGGGCGCAGTTCGCCCAGTCCGGATCGGGCGCCCATCAGAGTGCAGCCAGGGACCCTTCGCAAACCGCCCGATCGGGCGGAATTTGGCCCGATCGGGCCGACTGTCGAGCAAATCGCCCGATCGGGCGAAGCGTCGCCCGATCGGGCGACGCCAACCTCTGCAGCTTTTTCGCGTGGTTTCTTTTCCGTTTTTAGGCTTTATTTTAGGAAAACTATATAAACTAGCTTTTATTATTTGGTTGGACATCTGGATTATTCTAGTTTCAATTACATAGTTTATTTTTAGTTCTCTCTATTTCTCCAAACACTTAGTTTTAATTTTAATCAAAGATTCAAGCTTTATTATTCCATTGTCTTTTAATCCGGTATTATTTCTTGCTTTAATTTATTTTATTGCTTTAATCATGTTTTCCATTATGTTAATTGCTTTGTTATTTATTATCATGAGTGAGTAGTTTAATTTCTAGGGTTTAAGGGGATCCATGAATGTATGATTGCGATTATATGTGGACATGATATTTGATTGATTGATTATAATTTCTATAGCTTATCATTATTGCTCGTCAATCCTGTTCGGCCGGACTATTTTGATTTGAGTTTGATTAACCTTAGATTATGCGCCGAGAGGTATAAATCTGATGTTTTTGGTCTGTGGCTATTAGATAGGAATTATTTCTAGTACATAGCGAGAGCCTGCTAGTTGTTTTATCCTAAGGAATTCATAAGATTCGAGAGATGCATGTTTTCCTAGTTATGATTGTTAATTGATTGTTATTGTCCGTTGTCCAATCCCGGTCTGCATTTATGGTGAACCGCTGCCCTAGATTCCCTTAATATTGTTATATTCCAATTTGTTTAATTGCCTTAGCTTAATTTACAAACCAATCCAACCCTTTGTTACCAGTAGTCTAGATTAGTTAATTAATAGTAGAAAGAACGCTGTTTCCATGTGGATACGATCCCTGCTTCCCTTGCTATATTTTTAGTTGGTGAACGTTAGGTTTATCTTTGATAGGAGTGCGATTTAGCCTGTCAAATTTTGGCGCCGTTGCCGGGGAAACGATTTTATTTTCTGTTATTAATTGTTTTTCTAGATTATTGTTTGTTACTTTACTTCTCAAGGAACCCCCGTTCCTTGAGATCGGATCTCACGACAATTTTCTAGTTTTTGCTTGTTTATGCCCAGGACTGTCCATACCAGCGATATGACTTCGTTCGATCCTGAACCTGAACGGACCTTTCGTAGACGGCGTAGATTCGTTGAACAATTGAGAGACTATTCTGACTCTGAATCCGACTATCTGATTAGCAATATATTCCATACAGATTCAGAGATGGGTGACCAAGCACCACCACCACCACCCCAGCCTGTGCCAAGGCTTACAGACTATTCTAAGCCAAGTCTGTATGTGCTTCCCAAGGCGATCATGCCTTCTATTGCGGTCGAGAACTTCAAGATTGAACCCCAACTGATAAATATGATTGAGAGACACCCGTTCGGTGGGAAAAAGGGTGAAGATCCTAATCTCCATATTCAGTCTTTCATTCAGTATTGTGCCACCATTAAGCAGAAGAATTTAACACCAGAGCAGACTATGGAGATACTCTTTCCATTTTCATTGAGTGGGAAGGCAAAGCTATGGATTAATAGTCTCAACCGCGCAGCTATGAAAATCACCGATTGGGATTCTTTGGCTCTTGCTTTCTATGTGAAATACTTCCCACCTGAGAAGACGGCTCGTCTAAGGGGAGAGATAATTTCCATTACCCAACGAGCAGACGAGAGTTTGTTTGAAGTCTGGGAAAGGTTCAAGGATCTGCAGAGAGAGTGCCCACACCATGGTATGGATGACTGGTTCTTGATCCAACAATTTTACAACGATCTGGGTAACGAGTCTAGAACCATTCTAGATTCTGCTGCTAGTGGGAGATTTATGCAACTGGAGGTGCCTAGAGATTTAAAGGTGATTGAGGAGATGGCTATCCATAGTGCCCAATATGGGAATCCTAGAGGTTTTGCCGACCGGGGTGTTAAGCATGAGATGAATTCTATTGAACAACTTACTGCTCAGCTAACTGCCCTACATCACAAGCTGGATAATATACAGATCACATCTTCCCAATCCACCCAACATGCTAGTGTTGCTGCAATGAGTGCCCAATATGCCAATGTCTGTAATAGTTGTGGGATGCAAGGTCATTATGCACAAGAATGCAGGAGCTCTATCGAACAATGCAATGCATTCCAGTCCTACAAGCAGAACAATCCGTACTCCAACTCTTACATTGAGGGGTATAAAAACAACCCCCTGCTATCATATAGGAGTACTAATGTTCAGAACCCCCATCAGATTCAACACCCTCCACCACCACAACAACATTACCAACCACCACCACAACAGTCATACCAACCGCGGAGTAACTACAGCCCGCAGTCTAGTAGACAGCTTGGGTTTCCTCCACAACCTCAACCCACACAGCCTGATCCCATGCTTGTAGAGATGAGGAATATGATGTTGGAATTGCAGAGGTCTCTGAGCAAAAAGGATGCCAAAATCGATGCCCTCACTGCTCATAACAAGGTCATGGATAAACAGTTGGCACAAATGGCTACTACTCTTGCTGAGAGACCCCAAGGTCAACTTCCTTCACAGCCCGTGCACAGAGAGTCTGTAAATGCTGTCACCTTGCGGAGTGGATATGAGTATGATGGGCCGCCTATGACTATTGAGGGAGAGGTTGAAGTACCTTTTAGTGATGGTGTGACAGAAGAAAGTGGGAAAGTGCTCAAGGAGAAGGAAGCTAACACAAGGGCTGAGAAGAAAGTTGAAATACAAGTTCCGCTTATCAAACTTCCCTTCCCTCACCGTCAGTTAAAGAACAAGCTAGACAAGCTGTTTGGTAAGTTCTTAGAAGTGGTAAAGAATCTGCAGGTAACAGTCCCTTTCACTAAATTAATTACTCAAGTACCTGCATATGCTAAGTACATATAAGATATCTTGACTAGGAAGAGAGAATTTAGTGAGGTGGAGACTGTTGCATTTACTAAAGAGTGCAGTGCTTTACTACAAAATAAGTCTCCACCCAAGTTGAAGGACCCCGGGAGTTTCTCTATCCCGTGTAACATTGGCAATCTTTTTATTGACAAAGCCTTATGTGATTTAGGTGCCAGTGTTAGTGTCATGCCCCTATCTATCTGCACTTAGTTGAACATGGGTGATTTGAAAGTTAACAACATAACTCTGCAAATGGCTGATTGATCTGTGAAGTACCCCTTAGGTGTTCTAGAAGATGTGCCTGTTAGAGTAGGTAAATTTTTTATTCTTGTTGATTTTGTTGTTTTGGACATGGAAGAGGACAGGCAGATTCCTATCATTTTAGGTCGACCTTTCCTACACACTGCGGGGGCAATCATAGATGTCAAGAATGGCAAGCTGACTTTAAATGTGGGGGATGACAAGGTTACCTTCAATTTAACCCATGTTGCTAAGAGTCCTATGGTAGAGGATTCATGTTGTGGAGTCAATGTTTCTAATGATTATTTCAATAATGAATTGACTCATACTAACTCTAACAATCCTTCGGAGGAAGCACGTGTTTCAAATTGTTTTGCAGGTGGAGGCGACCGGAATATCAACTCTTTGGCATGGGTTCGAAAGGAAGCATGATTTGATAATGCTGCGACCCAAAAGGCCGAAAGTTCTGTAAACGGTGGGCACCGTATTCATGATCGGGGTCGTGATCTGTCACTTCCCGCACCACATAGCTCATCCAAGGCATTTGAATTGACACCTGATGGCACCATCTTTGGTGCCCCCATTTGATGAGTTGTCGTGGCTCTCATCCCCTTCTTTTCGTTGTCTTCGCATAACTGAGATTGTGTAATGGGGACATTGCATCAATCTAATAGGGGATGAGTACTTCACTATCCATTTATTGCTTTCTGTAGTGTACTTTTTCTTGCTTTCGTTTGTGTGTTTTAGTATAATTCTTGAGCAAGTGTGTGTTTCATTGTAGTTTTTGGTGTTAGAGAGGTGAGAAGAGGGTATTTTATGGTTTGGATGTTTAATGCTGTGCAGGTCTAAGGCTCCAACTTCGCAAAAGTGGAATTAAAGCTGAAACGGTGCAGTCTACATTTCGCCCGACCCGGATCGGGCGAGGTGCGCCCGATCGGGCGCGTGTCGATTTTAGAGAGAAGGTTGAAAATCGCCCGACAGGGCGAAGGATGCCCGATCGACTCCAATGGCGAGTAAATCGTCCAATCGGGCGACATTCTGCCCGATCGGGCGGTTGTTGATGACGTCGTTCCAAGATCAGAGAAGGATTCTGGGCTGAGGGAAGTCGAAGAAATATGGTCTCGCGAATCGCCCGATCCGGATCGGGCGAGGTGCACCCGATCGAGCGCGCACAGATTGAACGAAACTGATGAAAAATCGCCCGATCGGGCGAGCTGCTGCCCGATCGGGCGAAGCGCGATTCAGCGAATTATTAGAACGATCCTGCTCACTTCCTCGACCTTTTCTTCATCTTCAACCTCCCTTTTCTCTCTCTTCCTCCATTAAACCCCAACCTTCCAAAAGCTTCCAACCTTCATATCTCCCTCAAATCTCCGCCAAATTCAACACAATTTACATCAAAATCTTCCTCTCGTCATGCTCTACAACCTACAGCTAACCAATTTTAATTTCCTCCACTCTCCACCAAACCCCCAAATTCGACCAAAAACTCAAAAAACCACAAAACTTCAGATTTTAACCATGACTAACCGACCAAGGAGGAGTTGCACCATGCAACCAAGAAACCAACATGAGGCTTCTACAAGCCAAGCTCGGGAGCCGACACCACCACCTCCGCCGCCCCAATTCGAAGCCGATGAGGACTTCCCGGATGTCATTTTTGCTACGGAGTGGCAACGGGACCGATTCATCCACCTCAAAAAGAGGGAGGTAACCCCTACTCGTTTTATATGTCAAAAATCACTTCATGATATGGGTATTGAGCATGATGTTAAACGAGTATTTTATGGTGTCGGCATGAAAGATATGTATAGTATATTGCGTCTCACCTTTAGGCGTTTAACTTTGGAATTTCCGAGTTCGTTGGTTTTGCGTAGAGATGGTTATAGAACTGTGTCGTAGGTTCACTTTCGCTTGATGAACCGTAATGTTAGTTTCAGTATAGCTGATTTTGGTGGGATTTTGGATTTGTCCACCACCCATAGTAGGAAACCTGGTAGTGCCCATAATAACTGTACCATATGGGGAAAGCTGACTAGTAATGATAATCCCGGTAGTATGCAACATTTGCATGCTTCCAAGATTCAACACCCTGTCCCTATTGTTTTCTACAGGTTCCTGGGGTTCACAATTTTTGGTAGAGAGGAGACCCAAAATGTTAGGAGTACTGAGCTGGAGATTTTGGGTGGCTATGTTTTAGAGGGGGAAGAGAGGTATAGAATGAACCTAACACATCATATGGCCTCCCAACTTTATTCTATAGCCACTAGCACGCACACCACCCGTATAACCGTTGGTGGGTTGATCACCCACATCGCCATGGCCACTGTTAACTTTGTTGAGGCTAACCAAACTCCGGTTTTGGGTAGCAACTTACTTGATTTGGCCAATTTTGCTGGACTCCACCGCTTACAGGGTGAGCATGGGTTGTTTAGGCCGGGTGCCATGTTTTGGATGTTCGAGGGGAACAGGCTTTTCACCTTGCCTGACCCTCAGGGCCGCACCCGTTTCAGACCCGTTCAGGCTCACTATTTATATGTTGGATTTGAGGGTGAGCCGCAGCCTGACCCGCAGCCCCAGCCCGACCCACAGTGTAACACACTAATAATTCCTTGCTTTTATAAAACCATTTTCCAACTTAAAATAAAGGAATTACTAAAGTATTACCGCCACCGTGATAACGGTTAAGGCTAGTACCAGAATTACGCAGCGGAAATAAATGTCAACTAACTTTTAAAAACATAATTAATGTAAAATTGAGGCCTCCTACAATTTGGAACCATAATGGCCCAAAATCCCAAACATAAATAGTTCAAACATTTCAAACATAATTAAACTAAAGTTAAATAGTTTCAAAGTACGAAAACATGCAACTCTCTCGATCATCCCAAGCCACATGATTCCGATCTACCAACCTGCTATTTTATTCTACTCCCCAACAATGCAAGTGCAAATGATAGATCATCATAGGGTCATTAAGGCAAAGGCCATGACCAACACACACAAAGCACGTAGTCAGCAAAAGCTGAGTACTTACAAGCATAGAGTAAATGAAACTAAAACATGCATCACTCACTAAGTACTAATCAACATGCAAAAGCCATATAATAATAAAGCATCACTCGTGAATACAAGACTCGACTCTTGACTCTACTCTTGACTCACAATTAATTAGAATAAGCTTTGAACCGGCCAAAAGAAAGTTCCATAAAGGAAAGGTGATGGGAGTCAACCATACACCAAATAATAAATAATAAAATCGGGCCATACCGAGTGTCGGGCCATACCGACGGAATTCCTGCGCATAATATAAATGAAACAACGTCTTGTATCATTAGTAGGAGTACGAGCTTTCCGGCAAGACTCCCCCCATTGTTCATACTCAAGATATATACGTTCCAAGAGTTTTGAAGCTTATTCCGGTTGCACTTTACGTTTATTAATATTTTATTAAAGGCGAACTCAAGACTCACCAACATGCACACATACAATTAATAAACACCAACCAAAACAATCTTATTTTAAATGCTTTAGGACTTGTGATCAACAAGGCAAGACACTTGTGAAATTACTACCATGTTCCTCGTCACCAAAGTGAGAATCCACATCATGCACATTAACATGAGGGTTGTGCCCTTGCACGACAAATCCTAATTCATTTCATAGATAATATTCCCAACTGAACCCTACATGTGCGGTGGCTTACGTGAGCTAACCCTTCACATGTGGTAAAATAAATAGTACAACGAGGTACGAATAAATGGCTCACAGTATGCTAGACATCCTGTACAATAGCATACAAATAAATAATCCATCCCTTGCATGTGAAATAAACCATACATGCATAAATATTGAACAACATGATTGACAATGAAATCCATACTCATAATAATTTCAACATGCTTGTTCAATAATTAATTCAATAAATCCAACATCAGAAATCACATGCTCGTTCACCAAAATAACATGATTCCACATAATGTAATTCACATCATCCACAATCATGTAATGTCATTGACAAAAAGGTGTGGTCGCCCTAGACTTGTACGTACCTTGAATACCTAAGCGTAGAGGCCACTTTGCAATAACGAGCACTCAACTAGAAATCACCTCCTATCATCAAAATAATGAAACTTAAATTATTTCCATGTTCATAAAATTTCCAGCAACTTTATAAAATTTAAAACCTCCTTTAGACTTTAGAATTCAATCGTTTTTCAATAATAAAATCGTCTCAATTTGCAAAATCAATACCTAGTACGAAAACATACTTTTTCCGCCTTTAAAATCAATAAAAATCAACACTTTAAACCTTTATTCAAATCTAAAAATATAATTGATTATCATAATTAAAATCATCACCTAATTATGCTAATCAATTGACCCATTAGGTCTAGGTTAAAACCCTAACTTGAAAATCCCAATAACACTAGTTTATTATCATAAAAATCAATGCTTTATTCAATAAACAAATCTGAAAATTCCTCCTTTAATAATTAAAACAAACCTAATGAATCACAACACGCAAATCCTCAAACCACGGTATTCATAACCGGTTCCCAGCATTTTAATTACTCAAAACAATATTAATAGTATAATTCAAAATACGGAATTTAAATAGAATAGGTAAGGAAGAAGAGAATTATACCAATCCGGCCTATAGCACGGAACCATCACGAATCAATTGTGATTGGGCGAAAGAATTGAATAACGAACAAACACGAACACACACACACACTCGTGTGTGTGCGCGCGGCAAGGGGGGACGACAGGGGCAGCGCGCGCGGGGAAGAGGTGAGGCACAACAGTGCTGTGCGCGCGGGACGAGGGGCAGGCACAGTGCTGGGCCCGCGGGACAGAGCAGGCACAGCACGCGAGGGCGCGCGGCACAGAGCAGGCACACACGCGAGGGCGCGAGGGACGAAGCAGGCACACAGCGCACGAGGGCGCGAGGGCACGAGCAGGCACACAGCGCGCGAGGGCGCGAGGGCACTGAAGGAAATAATGCCCTTGGTCCAAGTATGCATTCAATGTTAAGTCTAATAAATGCGGTTCAGTATTAATTAACAAGTTAATAATTCAGTGAGATCAAGTGAGCTGAATGCCTAGCTAGAGGCCGCTTCAGTTCAAGTGGAATTAATGATATTAATCCACAGCTTACTCTTGACTGAACCCGTAGGGTCACACAAATAGTACGTAAACGGATCAAGTATTTAATGGCATTAAATACTCCATCTATGGATATTCGGAATCGACGGATCTTGGTTTCAGTGGGAGCTGAGATCGTCACAGGCAAGAAAAGAATACTCCGGAAACGATGATATTGCCGGAAACGGAAATATGGATCGTATCGGAAATATAAATATTATCCAAGTCGTAGATGTTGCCGGAAACGGAAACATGGTACGTATCGGAAAATATTATCGGAAATAGAAATATTGCCGGAATCGGAAATATTGCCGGAAACGGAAATATTGTCTGAATCGGAAATATTATCGGAATCGGAAAATAATTCCGGAAACGGAAATATTAAATATTTGTTCGAAACGGAAATTAATTCCGGAATCGGAAATGTTAAATATTGTTCGTATCGGAAATGAATTCCGGAATCGGAAAATTAATCGGAAGCGCGTCGTACGAATTAGCATCGGACGAGCTTGCTAGACGAAGGCCCAGCACGAAGCCAGGCCCACGTCCAGCAAGGGAAACGCGCGCCACAACACGCAAGCCCAAGGCTGCGCCAGGCCCACCGCAAGGCAGGCCCAGCGCGCGCCCAAGGCTGCGGCAGTCGTGGGCTGCGTTGCTCGGGCTGTGCGCGCGCGCGCATGGCGCCCCTCGTGGGCTACTGTGCGTGCGTGTGTGTTTGTGTTCACATACGAAACCTAAAACGTACAGGATTCGTTTAATGATTAAATTCCTAAACCTGTTTGATAAATTAATTAAATAAGAGTTTCACTAGGATTCTAATTTAATTAATTCGTATCCTAGTAGGATTCCAATTCTCTTTCCATACCCCTATAAATATGTGGCATGGGTTCACAATTTATAACGAGTTTTTTCAAGTATTCAAAGTGAGTTTTTGAGAGAAAAATTCAGTCACATATCTTGCCTAAAAGTGCCGAAAATTATTAGTACCTTAAGGGCGATTCTAGTTGGTCAATCTTAAGGCGGATCCGGACGTGCTGTGGACTATCTACGGAGGGACGACACTTGGAGTCCTAAAGACTTGTTCTTGTTCGGTTCGGGCGCAGCTAGGGAAGGCACGCAACAAAGAGTATGCATCTAAACTATGCTATATGATTATGTGTAAATAATATGTATTCCTGGCTAAATGGTTTTTCCGCATGATTTATGAATTGTCATATGTATCATAACCTAACAGTGGTATCACGAGCCTCTTATTATTTTCATAATCTAAATTGCATGAACATGGTTAAATATTACAAATTTGCAAGAATTAAAAGGGGTGATTAATTTTCGTAATTGTTAATTAATTGCAAATTGCGTTTATTTAATTATACGTACGCAGTTTTTCGGCAGTTTCTTCGTTACTCATCCAAATCGAGTGATTTTTGTGTCAATTCCGCATGTAAAAGGCATTCTAAAATTTTGACAAAAATAATATATTTCTGCCGAACCCAGAATTCTCAAATTCGAAGCCTAACTATGACTTTTCGAAGGTTTTAGTTTTTCGAATGCAAAATTTCGTAAATTTAAGATGTTAAATTAAATATTTGCGATTCTTGTTGATAAATCTTGAATTTTTGATTGACCTACTGTATATGTTTAACAAGTTTGAATGCCTAGCCTTGTTAATTATGCAATCTAATTTGTAATTATGATTAATTTGTTGAAAATTAGAATAATTTAGAATTAATTTGATTTTCATAATTAATTATAATTTAATTAGATACCTATGATTAAAAACCACCATAAAAATTGTAAATTTATGATAAATTTTAAATTTTTATGACCTAGGCTTGAATCCATGATAATCGGAAATCAATTGAATAATAAATTTTCGATTTTTCGCCCTAAAATTATGAAATTAATATTAATTTATTAATTTGTCATTAATTTTAAATATAAATTTTTTAAATTTTATGCGATTCGTTCATATAACTTGCACGCACAAAGCAATGGACGCTACGTGTTACCCTTAAGGGGTGTTGTATAGTGCGGGCATGCGACGACGAGCAAGGGAGCTCGTCGCCCATGCGGCACGAATGCAATGAGCAAGGGCATGGTGCACGAGCACAAGGCAGCAGCCCTGCCTTGTGTCGTGGGCTATGAGCAATGGACGAATGGGCATGGGCGAAGGCAAGGCATGGCAGTCGCGTGTGGGCAGCAAGCGAGCTGCGCCACAACGCGCACTGCCTTGCACAAGCGCGCGCAGCCTCGCGCGCAGCGAGCGCAAGCTCGCGTGCCACGAGTGCTGCGCCCAGCGTCGATGCCTCGCGCAGCGAGCGCTGGCTCGCATCAAGCGAGCGCTGGCGAGCGCGCACAGCGAGCGCTGGCGAGCGCGCACAGCGAGCGCTGGCGAGCGCGCACAGCGAGCGCTGGCGAGCGCGCACACCGAGCGCTGGCGAGCGAACGCAGCGAGCGATGGCTCGCGTGCATCGAGCGCTGGCGCACGCACAGCGAGCACGAGCTCGCGTGGAGTCTTGCGAAGGGTAGAAGCAGCAGCTATGCGACGCAGCGCATGGGCTGCGCGCACATGGCCAGTGATGGCTGTGTGCGTGTGGCCCATGGGCGTGCGATGCGTAAGGTTGTTGCGTTGCGATTAGATCGTTTTGAAATTTTAATTTGAAATTTTCAGTTTACGTAATTTTAATTAATTTTAAAATTAATAATTTAAATTATTTTCTTGGATTTTAATTTTGAATATTATAATTATAATAAATTTTATTTATTCTAATTATTTTACTAAAATTAAAATCATGAATTAATTTAAATACGACTGAAATTAAATTAAACTTTGTGGATTCAATTATAAATTTATATGAGCTTTAAATTTTAATTAAATTTGTATGTTTCCGGTTAGACTAGAAATACATTTTTATGTTTAAAATTAGTAAAGCATATGAATTTATTGGTTTGAGTGGGAGCCCTTTTTAGTCATAAACTCTTGATTAGGTCTACAAATCCTTAAGGTTAAAACAACTTGATTAGAATTAATAAGGACTGAATAATTGGTAGATTATTGATGCCCTTGATTAATTGCTGCAAATGTTTACGTGATGCATAATGTGTTTTACTAACCAGCTATGTGGGCCATTCATGATAATGAATGGGTGAATGGTATATATTGTATATGTACTGTTTTGCAGGTTATGAAGTGACTAGTATGGCCCAAATAGGATAGAAAATATGGTCTGCGTACCATTAATTTGAATGTAATTGGTCTAAAGTACCAAAGTTGTTTTTCAATTCAAATATGGTCTGCGTACCATCAAATAGTTGTAATTAGTTTTAATTATAGCTTATCCTATTTGAAGAAAATGGTGCCTCCCACGGAGATTTTCAAGACGGACTTTGAAGTTAAAGCTTCAAGATGAAGTCGGGCCATACTAGATCACATTTATCTTATGCATGCTTTAAGTTATTTATTGCTTTAAATATGTCTTAATTATGCATGAGATTGTGGCTTGATTATGTTGCATGATTAAGGATTTTAGTTCACTTAAAATCTAACCAACATAGTAAGAGCCTTAAGTTCCAAACTTAAAAATTGAGTTATAAGGTGCCATGCCAAAATATACACTTGCTTGGATATCCTTTACATCAATCTAGTAATAGTTTTCGCTCAGCGAGGTGTTACTTAATGGTCCTAAAGGGGCAAGGTACACAAATAATTGTGAGTACATGTTAGTTTTGGTGAAACTCAACGATATAAGTAAGGAGTCCTTTTATGTCGTGGCAAAATCGATAGGTTTACCTAATAAGTTCTTAGACGTACCTATCAACCAAGAATAGTTTCTAGACTATTAGCAAAAGGCTTTTGCTTACCTAAGATGTTTTAGGATTAAGTCGACAAACTGTGCTTAGTTCTTCAATGATTTTAGGATCTTGGAATCATTTTATTCACACCTGCCGGAACACATAACTTGAATAAAATGCTTAATAAACATTGAATTATGCATGTATGCTAGAATTTAAGTTTATTAAGAGAAAATGTGAATGGTTATTTATTTGTTTATTCTTTTCAATTGTAGTTTTTAATATGGCAAACAACAATTCATTCAACATTCGATCAATTCTCGAAAAGGAGAAGTTGAACGGGAAAAACTTCCTTGACTGGCAAAGGAACTTGCAAATAGTTCTTATGCAGGAAGAAAAGGAGTATGTCCTAGAAGAGGCGATGCCCGATGCCGCAGGCGACGGGGTCACTCAGGCAGCCCTCAATCGTTGGATTGATGCCAACAAGGATGTGAAATGTCTAATGCTCGCCACCATGAGTGCGGATCTGCAGAAAACGTTCATCAACTCAGATGCTTTCACAATCATCAGTGAGTTGAAGAACATGTTCCAAGATCTGGCTCGAGTCGAAAGATTCGAGACTCATAGGCAAATTCTTGAGACCAAGCTTAAGAAAGGCGAGCCCGTAAGTCCACATGTTCTCAAAATGATTGGACTCATTGAGAATATGAGTCGGCTGGATCAGCAATTTTCTCAGGAAATGGCTATAGACACCATCCTCCATTCTCTTCATAGCGGGTATGATCAGTTCAAACTGAACTACAATATGAATAGTCTGGACAAAACGCTCACTGAGCTTCACGGTATGCTGAAGACCGCTGAAAAGACGCTCAAAAGTGATAAGCAGGATGTGCTTATGGTGCGTGGGGGCAAGTTCAAGAAATCTGGAAAGAAGAGGAATGCTAAGAAAGGTGGCAACAAGGCCAGCCCAACTAAGCAAACTGGCGCCAAATCTGTAAAGAGGAAGGTCAGTCAACCCACTTCTGAATCCGAATGCTTCTACTGCAAGAAGAAGGGGCATTGGAAGAGAGATTGCTTGAAGCTAAAGGAAGATCAGAAGAACGGAACAGTCGTTCCATCTTCAGGTATTTTCGTTATAGACTGTATACTTGCTAATTCAACTTCTTGGGTATTAGATACAGGTTGTGGCTCACACTTAGGTTCCAATCCACAGGGACTAAGAAGAAGTAGAAAGTTAAGCAAGGGTGAAGTCGACCTACGAGTGGGAAATGGAGCACGGATTGCTGCATTAGCTGTAGGAACTTACTATTTGTCGTTGCCCTCCGGGCTAGTTTTGGAACTGGAAGAGTGTTTCCATGTTCCAAGTCTTACTAAAAACATCATTTCAGTTTCTTGCTTAGATGCTAAGGGATTTTCCTTTTTAATAAAAGACAATAGTTGTTCGTTTTATTTTAAAGAGATGTTTTATGGATCTGCTAGATTAGTTAATGGACTTTATTTATTAGATCACGACAAACAAGTATATAACATAAATACCAAAAAGGCCAAAAAGGATGATTCAGATCTCACCTATCTGTGGCATTGTCGATTAGGCCATATAAACTTGAAACGCTTAGAAAGACTTCAAAAGGAAGGAATTCTAGAACCATTTGACTTAGAGGATTATGGTAAATGCGAATCATGTTTACTTGGCAAAATGACAAAGCAACCTTTCTCTAAAATTGGAGAAAGAGCAAATGAACTATTGGGTTTAATCCATACAGATGTATGTGGACCAATGAGTACAAATGCTAGAGGTGGTTTCAGCTACTTTATCACTTTCACTGATGACTTCAGTAGATATGGTTATGTCTACCTAATGAAGCATAAGTCTGAATCCTTTGACAAATTCAAGGAATTTCAGAGTGAAGTAGAGAATCAATTAGGCAAGAAGATTAAGGCACTGCGGTCTGATAGAGGCGGTGAATATCTGAGCTATGAATTTGATGACCATCTGAAAGAATGTGGAATTCTATCAGAATTGACTCCTCCAGGAACACCACAATGGAACGGTGTGTCGGAACGGAGGAACAGAACCTTGCTAGACATGGTCAGGTCAATGATGGGTCAGGCCAAACTTCCATTAGAATTTTGGGGACATGCACTAAATACAGCTGCACTCACTATAAATAGAGCTCCGTCTAAAGCTGTCGAAAAGACTCCATATGAATTATGTTTTGGAAAGCCTCCAAATGTGTCTTTTCTTAAGATTTGGGGATGTGAAGTATACGTCAAACGATTAATTTCAGACAAACGTCATCCAAAATCTGACAAATGTATCCTTGTGGGCTATCCAAAGGAAACAAAGGGGTATTACTTCTACAATACATCTGAGAACAAAGTGTTTGTTGCTCGAGATGGTGTCTTTTTGGAGAAAGATCACATTTCCAAAATGACAAGTGGGAGAAAAGTAGACCTCGAAGAAATTCGAGTCGAACAACAAACTCTAGCGAATGCTCAAGATGACATTCAGGATGAAACTCAGAGATCTTTAGAAGAATCTGGTGAGAATCATGGTCAAACTAGAAATGTTACCCCGCGTAGATCGCAAAGATATAGATCTCAACCGGAAAGGTACTTAGGTATTTTGACGAACGAGAGCTATGACGTTCTATTACTTGAAAGTGATGAACCTGCGACTTACAAACAAGCTATGACGAGCCCTAGCTCCAAGCAATGGCAAGAAGCCATGCAATCTGAATTAGACTCCATGTCTGAAAACCAAGTATGGGATTTGGTCGATTTGCCAGATGGCTACCAATCCATTGGAAGCAAATGGGTTTTCAAACTGAAAAAGGACAAGGATGGGAAACTTGAAGTTTTCAAAGCTAGATTGGTTGCAAAAGGTTACAGGCAAGTCCACGGTGTGGATTACGATGAAACCTTTTCACCAGTTGCAATGCTAAAGTCTATTCGGATAATGTTAGCAATCGCTGCATATTACGATTACGAAATATGGCAGATGGATGTCAAAACTGCTTTCTTAAACGGCGTTTTAACAGAAACTGTGTTTATGACACAGCCTGAAGGTTTTGAGGATCCAAAGAATGCTAAAAAGGTATGCAAGCTAAAGAAGTCAATCTACGGATTGAAGCAGGCATCCAGGAGCTGGAATATACGTTTTGATGAAGCAGTCGGTGACTTTGGTTTCATCAAGAACGCAGACGAATCTTGTGTATACAAGAAGGTCAGTGGGAGCAAAATTTCTTTCCTAGTATTATATGTCGACGACATATTACTTATCGGAAATGACATTCCTATGTTGAACTCTGTCAAAATTTGGCTTGGGAAATGTTTTTCGATGAAAGATCTAGGAGAAGCACAGTACATATTGGGCATCAAGATTTACAGAGATAGATCTAAAAAGATGATTGGACTTAGTCAAAGCACTTATATCAATAAGGTGCTTGATAGGTTCAAGATGGCGGACTCCAAGCGAGGCTACCTACCCATGTCTCATGGAATGACTCTAAGCAAGAATCAGTGCCCAAAAACACTTGATGAGCATAGACGAATGAATGGGATTCCATATGCATCATTGATTGGTTCAATAATGTATGCTATGATATGTACACGCCCGGATGTTGCGTACGCACTCAGTGCTACGAGCAGATACCAGTCAGACCCAGGAGAGGCACATTGGACTGCTGCCAAGAATATTCTGAAGTACCTGAAAAGGCACAAAGATGACTTCCTGGTCTATGGTGGAGATGATGAATTAATTGTTAAAGGCTATACGGACGCAAGTTTCCAAACCGACAAAGATGATTTCAGATCACAGTCTGGGTTTGTCTTCTGCCTCAACGGAGGAGCAGTAAGCTGGAAAAGTGCTAAGCAAAGCACCATTGCGGATTCTACAACTGAAGCGGAGTACATTGCTGCACATGAAGCAGCAAAGGAAGCTATATGGCTAAGGAAGTTCATAGGTGAACTTGGTGTAGTCCCCTCCATTAAAGGACCAATAGCCCTGTATTGTGATAATAACGGAGCTATTGCACAGGCAAAGGAGCCTAGACACCACCAGAGAGTCAAGCATGTACTTCGTAGATTTCACCTTCTACGAGAGTTCGTTGAAAGAAAAGAAGTCGAGATAAGCAAAATTGGAACTGATGACAACATATCAGATCCATTGACTAAACCTCTGCCGCAGGCGAAGCACAACTCGCACACTGCAGCTATGGGAATCAAGCATATTGGAGAATGGCTTTGATGTCTCTGTTTAATGTTTTAAAGTTTTAGAGTTTAAATCTTTGTAAAACATTATTGGTTAATCATTCACAATAAATGAAGAGAATTCATTTTTCCATTTAATTTGTGGTTTATTAAATGATGAGTCCCTTCAATTTGACAATATATTCAAGATAGACTGTCAGGACCAGTCCTATGACTAAGAAATGTCTATCAAGTGAACTTGAAAGTCAAAGGTTGAAAATGGTCCCTAGTCGGAGTTTTCTATAAAATTGGACGCATAGAAAATGTTAGACGACTAGAATGCAAGATGACTAGTAGTTCTGTTTCTTGAACTATGTGGATATGGCAATGTCATAATCATTTGCATAGATACTTACTTTGGGAAGACTAGTATCGGACAAGACCTATGAAACTTTACTGTAAGAGATGAAAATCTGTCATAAGTAAATTTCATTAAAATTATTAGACACTAAATCCTCAATACCTGAGTGATTTGAGATTACTTGTTTGAGAACTGGTTGCTTTGACGTTGACCAACCGTCGCACCGTAAAAGGAGGCTATAAAGGCAACGCTCAGGTAATCACCTATCAAACGAAGTCTAATCTCAAGATCGCAAGATTGGGATTGTCCTCCCATAAATCGGGATGAGATGCTTAAAAGTTGTACAAGGCCACTCGGAGAGCTAGAAACTGTGAAATGCATGGCCGTGCTCGGATGAATCATAGGCTATGATTATCTGTTTATTTGATCAGTTGAACTCTGAAACCGAGGAACACCTCTGGACATAATAAGGATGACAACTCTTACCTTATGTTCAAGAGCAAGCATCGAGCGACAAAGGAATTAGGAAATGCACACTTGTCCCTAAGGACAAGTGGGAGACTGAAGGAAATAATGCCCTTGGTCCAAGTATGCATTCAATGTTAAGTCTAATAAATGCGGTTCAGTATTAATTAACAAGTTAATAATTCAGTGAGATCAAGTGAGCTGAATGCCTAGCTAGAGGCCGCTTCAGTTCAAGTGGAATTAATGATATTAATCCACAACTTACTCTTGACTGAACCCGTAGGGTCACACAAATAGTACGTAAACGGATCAAGTATTTAATGGCATTAAATACTCCAACTATGGATATTCGGAATCGACGGATCTTGGTTTCAGTGGGAGCTGAGATCGTCACAGGCAAGAAAAGAATACTCCGGAAACGATGATATTGCCGGAAACGGAAATATGGATCGTATCGGAAATATAAATATTATCCAAGTCGTAGATGTTGCCGGAAACGGAAACATGGTACGTATCGAAAAATATTATCGGAAATAGAAATATTGCCGGAATCGGAAATATTGCCGGAAACGGAAATATTGTCTGAATCGGAAATATTATCGGAATCGGAAAATAATTCCGGAAACGGAAATATTAAATATTTGTTCGAAACGGAAATTAATTCCGGAATCGGAAATGTTAAATAATGTTCGTATCGGAAATGAATTCCGGAATAGGAAAATTAATCGGAAGCGCGTCGTACGAATTAGCATCGGACGAGCTTGCTAGACGAAGGCCCAGCACGAAGCCAGGCCCACGTCCAGCAAGGGAAACGCGCGCCACAACACGCAAGCCCAAGGCTGCGCCAGGCCCACCGCAAGGCAGGCCCAGCGCGCGCCAAAGGCTGCGGCAGTCGTGGGCTGCGTTGCTCGGGCTGTGCGCGCGCGCGCATGGCGCCCCTCGTGGGCTACTGTGCGTGCGTGTGTGTTTGTGTTCACATACGAAACCTAAAACGTACAGGATTCGTTTAATGATTAAATTCCTAAACCTGTTTGATAAATAAATTAAATAAGAGTTTCACTAGGATTCTAATTTAATTAATTCGTATCCTAGTAGGATTCCAATTCTCTTTCCACACCCCTATAAATATGTGGCATGGGTTCACAATTTATAACGAGTTTTTTCAAGTATTCAAAGTGAGTTTTTGAGAGAAAAATTCAGTCACATATCTTGCCTAAAAGTGCCGAAAATTATTAGTACCTTAAGGGCGATTCTAGTTGGTCAATCTTAAGGCGGATCCGGACGTGCTGTGGACTATCTACGGAGGGACGACACTTGGAGTCCTAAAGACTTGTTCTTGTTCGGTTCGGGCGCAGCTAGGGAAGGCACGCAACAAAGAGTATGCATCTAAACTATGCTATATGATTATGTGTAAATAATATGTATTCCTGGCTAAATGGTTTTTCCGCATGATTTATGAATTGTCATATGTATCATAACCTAACAGGCACGAGGGAAGGCGACGGGCGAGCACACGACACGAGCAGCCGAGTGCTGGGCGGTCGTGTGTGAGCCGGCAAAGAGGGAGAGGAGTGAGGTGCAAGAAATCAAAGAGAGGGTTTATGAGATTTTAGGGGTTTATTTAATGATGGGGGAGTCCTATTTATAGGCTCCCTAATCCCTTGACGGGCTAGGCTTAGAATATTTGAGTTGGGCTTAGGAATTAAATGAATTGGGCTAGCTTAGGATTTAAATTAAACTCTTTGGATTGGGCTCGATTAATGAAACGAATTGGACTTTTTGTTTAAAACCCGAAGCTTTAAAAATCATTTGCAACTCATTTAATTTCCCGACTCAAGAATTAAATTCGTTTCGTAATTAATTAAAATAATAAATATTCTAATTAATTAAAATTCATTAAATAAAATACATTTAAATATTATTTAAATGCTAATAAATCGTAAAATGATTTATAAATATAATAAAATATACTTATAAACATTATAAAAATATGAGGTATTACAGTCTACCCTCCTTAAAAGAAGTTTCGTCCCGAAACTTAGGTTCGGAAATCAAAATTCAACTCAAAACTTGAGACTTTCTGAGACTTTCAATACGTTCATTTACAAAAATTTTAAGTTGCTGTACTCTTCACATGATTAAACAGGACAATAATAAGTGCAAATTCAATAGAAAGCACTAAATTGAGCATAAAATAGGGGAAAACAAGGTAAAAAGCGCGAAATTCTACCGCACTCTACCCCCCTTAAAAGACACGAGTTACGACCCCGTAACTCAACTAACCTCCGGAAAAAGCTCGGGATATTTCTTTCTCATTTCGTCCTCCGCTTCCCAAGTGGCTTCCTCAGATTCTTGATTAGACCACAACACTTTGACAATTTTCACATCTTTAGTACGCGTACTACGCACTTTGCTATCAAGAATTTTGACAGGTCTTTCCTCAAAGGTTAGACTTTGGTCTAATTCTATGGTCTCTGGTTGCAACACATGCGATTTGTCCGGGATATATTTCCTTAACTGAGATATGTGGAACACATTATGCACTCTATGCAAGTCCATAGGCAAGGCTAGTCTATAAGCTACCTTTCCAATTCTTTCTAAGATTTCATATGGGCCTATGTACTTAGGGCTTAACTTCCCTTTCTTTCCAAATATCATGACACCTTTCATTGGTGACACTTTGAGCAACACTTTATCACTTATGTTGAACTCTTCATCCCTACGTTTCAAGTCTGCATAACTCTTTTGGCGATCCTGCGCCGTTTGAATCTTTGATTGGATGTTTCGGATTTGGTTCATGGTGTCCTCTATCATTTGAGGTCCCAACACTACGGTTTCACTAATATCGTTCCAGCAAAGTGGACTTCTACACTTTCGTCCATACAAAGCCTCAAATGGTGCCATTCCGATGCTAGCATGATAGCTATTGTTATAGGAAAACTCAATCAAATCTAGGCTATCTTCCCAACTTCCTTGGAAATCAATAACGCATGCCCGAAGCATGTCCTCCAGGGTTTGGATAGTCCTTTCAGTTTGTCCATTCGTGGCTGGGTGGAAGGCTGTACTCATTTTCAATGTCGTACCAAAGCTCTTCTGCACACTTTTCCAGAAATTCGAAAGAAACCTTGAATCCCTATCTGATACGATATCCTTAGGAACTCCATGTAACCTCACAACATTCTTAATGTAGGCTTTAGCAAGTTGTTCCATTTTCCAGGTTTCCTTCATTGGTATAAACACTGCTGACTTAGTCAACCTATCTACCATAACCCAAATTGTATCATTCCCAGTCTTTGACTTAGGTAAACAAGTGACGAAGTCCATAGAAATGCAGTCCCATTTCCAGCTTGGAATTTCTAAAGGTTGGACCTTCCCTTGAGGTCTCCTATGCTCAATTTTAACCTTCTGACAAGTCAGACATCTAGCCACAAATTTAGCCACTTCGTTCTTCATCCTTGGCCACCAATAGACCTTTTTCAAGTCCTTATACAACTTGTCACCACCTGGGTGCACAGAATATGGCGTATTATGCCCTTCTTTCATCAATCTCTCTTTCAATTCTCCACATCTTTGAGGCACGCACCACCTGCCTTTGTACCTCAAACTTCCATCATCATGGATTCGGAATTCTAACTCCTTCCCTTGCGAAATCTTTTCCTTGATTCGCTCTAACTTCACATCACCAGCTTGATTCTCCCTAATCTCATCAAATATTGACGGCTGGATGGTTAAGGCATTCATCATTCCCACAAGGCTTTCACTACTCACTATTTCAAGGTTCAAACGCTGCATGTCCTTACACAACTCGTTAGCAACTACTAACGCATTAACACTATGACTTGATTTCCTACTCAAGGCATCCGCAACTACATTGGCTTTTCCTTCATGGTACTAGATATCCAAATCATAGTCCTTAATTAACTCCAACCACCTTCATTGGCGCATATTCAAATCCTTCTGTGTGAAGATGTACTTCAAACTCTTGTGGTCCGTAAATATCCTACACTTCACACCATACAGATAGTGTCTCCATATCTTCAATGCAAACACTATAGCAGCCAACTCTAAATCGTGGGTAGGGTAATTGGATTCATATGGCTTCAATTGCCTTGACGCATACACAATAACCTTCCCATTCTGCATCAATACACACCCTAAACCATTCTTAGAGGCATCACTATACACATCGTATGCACCACTCTCATCTGGTAAGGTTAATACTGGCGCGGTTGTCAATCGCGTCTTTAAGGCTTGGAATGCTTCCTCACACTGGTCACTCCATTCACACCTGGTTTCCTTCTTCATCAAGGTAGTCATGGGTTTGGCTATCCTAGAGAAGTCTTGCACAAATCGCCTATAGTAGCCAGCTAATCCCAGAAAACTACGAATGTCAGTCACACTCTTGGGTGTAGGCCATTCACTAACAGCTTTGATCTTAGCAGGGTCAACTGCCACTCCTTCCTTTGACACAAAATGTCCCAAAAATGCAACTCTTTCCAACCAAAATTCACACTTTGAGAACTTGGCATACAACTGGTTATCTCTCAAGGTACTCAACATCGATCTCAAGTGTTCCGCGTGATCTCCTTCACTCTTTGAATACACTAGGATGTCATCTATGAAAACCACTACAAACTTGTCCAAATAGGCATGGAATACACGGTTCATTAAGTCCATAAATATTGCAGGGGCATTGGTTAACCCAAAAGGCATAACAGTGAACTCATAATGTCCGTATCTAGTTCTGAATGCGGTCTTTAGTATGTCATGGTCAGCGATTCTCAATTCATGATAACCCGAACGCAAATCGATCTTTGAAAAGATTCCAGCTCCTTTTAGTTGGTCAAATAGGTCTTCTATCCTAGGTAATGGATACTTGTTCTTGATTGTGACCTTATTGAGCTTCCTGTAGTCTATACAGAGCCTCATACTTCCATCCTTTTTCTTCACAAACAACACTGGTGCTCCCCAAGGCGATGCACTTGGCCTAATATAACCTTTTTCCAATAGATCCTCTAGTTGGCATTTTAACTCATTCATTTCTGTTGGAGCCATTCGATAAGGTGCTTTTGAAATAGGGGCGGTTCCAGGCACTAAATCTATGGTAAAGTCAATAGGTCGATTGGGAGGCATCCCCGGGATCTCTTCTGGAAATACATCAAGGAATTCATTGACTACTGCAATATCCTCAGGCTGATCCTTGATCACATGCTCTAGGTTCCTCACATTACATAAGAAGGTTGGGTTCCCTTTACTGACTAGCTTCACGAGTTCCATTGCCGTGATGATTCCTATGTTCTTAGGCTTACCAAAACGACGATATGACACTACTTTGCCTAGGCTAGTCCTCAAGTGAACCTTCTGCTTCTCACAATCTATTTTGGCTTTGAAATTGGCCAACCAATCCATCCCTAGAATTACATCTAGCTCTCCTAACTCAAATTCGATTAGGTTAGATAAGAACACGGTCTTGGCTATGGTCAAAGGCACATCTCTATGAATTTTGGTACACTTCACTATACTACCAGTAGGTATGACTATAGGTACTTCAATTGTTTCAGGCTCTTTCAACCCTAGTTTCCCCAAAACATCTACTGATATAAAAGAATAAGTCGCACCAGAATCAAATAGAACTTTAACTGAAACGGAATTAATAGAAAAAGTACCCGCTATGACGTCAGAGGAAGTCTCCGCTTCTTGCCTAGATATCACATTCAACTTTCCTTGGGCAACTCCTTTGTTATAGCCACCTCCATTTGTGTTCCCATTGTTATTTCGGTTCCCATTCTGCTGGTTGTTCCCTCCAAGCTTTCCATGGTTCTGGTGATTGCCATTGCTATTGCCATTGTTACCACCTTGGTGGTTCCTTTGGTTTCTACCTCCATTTCCCCCATTCCGGTTCTAATTGTTCCGGTTATTGCCTTGGTGGTTACCTTGGTTAGGCTTTCCATTCTTAGAATAACATTCATACTCCCTATGGCCTAACTTCTGACAGAACCTACAAGTCACCAAATTTCCATCACAATCCTTTACAGGGTGATTCATGTTACAACGCCTACATTCGTAGGTCCGTACTCCATTCCTTCCAGACTGATTTCCACCACCTTGGTTGTTGCGATTACCACCATTGTTAGCCCTAAACTGGAAGTTCCCATTTCCTTTGTGCTTCTTAAAATTCCCCTGATTCTGATGGTTATTTCCTTGATTCGAGCTTCCACCATCCTTTCTCTTTTCAGCACTACCATTCTTCCTTTGGTGCAACCCATACAGGTGAGCAGCTTTTCCGTACAGGGTGTCTAACGAGGTAAAGGTCTCTCCAGACAACAACAGATGTAAGTCCATGGTCAAACCATTCTCAAATCTTTGAGCCCTGAGCTCTTCCGTTGCCACCACTTCAGGTGCAAACCTAGACAGCTCTATAAACTTATAATAGTATTCCGTCACAGACAGACCTCCCATTTTGAGTTCAATGAACTCATGCGCCTTTTGTTTCTTCAGATAAGGTGGGTAAAACTTGTTCCTTAGTGCAGTTTTGAATGCTTCCCATCCAAAGTTAGGTGTGGCTCTAAGGGTATTTTCACATCGTTGCCACCATAAATCGGCTTCACCTCTTAGATAATACACAGCACTATTCACCCTAAGGTTTTCGGGGCAATTCACAGCTACAATGAGTTTATCAAACTCTCTCAACCAGTTCTCAAGCACACTGGGTTCAATCTCTCCGCTATAGAGTGGAGGCTTGCTTTGAGCTATTTTCTTAAACATTTCCCCAGCCGGATCATGCATTGGGTTGGCTCTGGTTTGAGCTAGGTCTCGAACTACCTCAGCTAGTTGTCTAACCACTTCAGAAATCTCTTGGTTAGCCATATCCCTTCTCCTGAATAAATAAAAAGGCTAACTTTAATATTGGTTGGACATGACATTACTAAGACACTAGTTCAACAACGAACCTACTCACAACAAGAACACATTTAAGCGCAACCTAGGGGAAGAGTTGGCGCCATTCTTGGGCCTTCTCACCCCACTATTCGATGCAAGCAAATTTAGATGGTTGCTACTAAACCACCTTGCACATAAAATTTTATTGAAGAAATAACAAGTAATCCCTTTGCGATACCCACAAGACTTAGAATTGAAAATTGAACTTAAAGGATAACGAAAAAGGAAATTCTACTCTTTTATTAAAACTTGAATGAGTAAGTCTTACATCCACTAATGTCATAATATTTATTCTCCAACTATAATAAAACTAAAAACCATAAATAGTAGCTTTGCTACTTTATTATTCAACGAAAAATAAAACTAAGGATTACATTTCTCTAGAGACTAACGTCATCACGACGATCATTTCTTTCCTTGTATTTCTCCGGAGTAAAGTCTTGATCATTAGGATCATCCAAGTCTTCTTTCGGATCCGAGTCTTCATCCATAGCCTCATCATTTTGCTGTGGCTCACTATCAACCACGTTATTCTCCTCAAACTCATCTTCAGATCCACTGGATATCTCAATAGTTGGTTCAAGAACTATGGGGTTAGGATTTTCAATCTCTACCACATCATCATCACTATCTTCCTCAACCTCACTAGCTTGCTCATCATGGATCATGTCATCCTCACCATCACTTTCTATTCCTCCATAGCCCATACCTAGACCCGCAGAGTATTTCCCATCCTCATAGCTATTTTCCGCAACCTCTAAGATAGTAGCAAGAACCTCTGAGTCATACTTCCACCTACCATCACTAGTCCCATATTTGTACCAATTAGGGGTACCATCACCAAAATGCATGTCACTGAACTTGTTCTTGATGTCTATGTAAGGGTTCTTATGGGGTAAACAATGTATAACCATACTAGCCATCATATCTTTGTGCCTAAGGTGGGGCATATTCTTGGTCGAAGCCAAATAGTCACAAGCAAACACGATCTTCTGAACATACGTGCGAGGGGTCTCATTATCCATCTTCTCTTAGTATCCTAGACTGGTGAACTTAGAAGGTAGCATCCTTAATTCCTGAAAATTCACAACTCAAAAGTCTTACTAACGCGTTTCCATAGAAATTCCAACCCCAAAGGATACAATAAATAGTTCGTGGAGCCATACAATTTCAATGCACAAATATATGCTCAACATGAAATATGATGCAATTAATCACATAAAGCAAGATAAAAACATGATTAGAACATATACATGGCAATTAATAATCCACATAATCACATAAAATGCATACTTAAACTAATATGCCCTTCCTTAATCTACCCATTTCTCACTTGAAAATAATATTAATTTTCGAAATTAATTAAGAAATAACTCCTAATTTTGTTGAAATTATTTAAATTAAAATCGAAAATTAGTAAGAATTATTAATTAATTAAATAAGTAAATAAATAAATTTCGGATAAATAAAAAAAAAGAAATCCGAAAATTTTAAACATAAATTCGAAATAATATTCGAATAAAATAAAAAAATTTCGAAAATAATTTTCGAAAATCCTAAAGTCCCGCAATCGTAGTTTAAGGATTTACCACTTTGCACTATTAATTAATGCAAAGCAGCTCTCAAACTAGAGCTCTGCAAATACCACTTTGTAACACACTAATAATTCATTGCTTTTATATAACCATTTTGCAACTTAAAATAAAGGAATTACCAAAGTATTACCGCCACCGTGATAACGGTTAAGGCTAGTACCAGAATTACGCAGCGGAAATAAATGTCAACTAACTTTTAAAAACATAATTAATGTAAAATTGAGGCCTCCTACAATTTGGAACCATAATGGCCCAAAATCCCAAACATAAATAGTTCAAACATTTCAAACATAATTAAAATAAAGTTAAATAGTTTCAAAGTACGAAAACATGCAACTCTCTCGATCATCCCAAGCCACATGATTCCGATCTACCAACCTGCTATTTTATTCTACTCCCCATCAATGCAAGTGCAAATGATAGATCATCATAGGGTCATTAAGGCAAAGGCCATGACCAACACACACAAAGCACGTAGTCAGCAAAAGCTGAGTACTTACACGCATAGAGTAAATGAAACTAAAACATGCATCACTCACTAAGTACTAATCAACATGCAAAAGCCATATAATAATAAACCATCACTCGTGAATACAAGACTAGACTCTTGACTCACAATTAATTAGAATAAGCTTCGAACCGGTCAAAAAAAGTTCCATAAAGGAAAGGTGATGGGATTCAACCATACACCAAATAATAAATAATAAAATCAGGCCATACCGAGTGTCGGGCCATACCGACGGAATTCCTGCGCATAATATAAATGAAACAACGTCTTGTATCATTAGTAGGAGTACGAGCTTTCCGGCAAGACTCCCCCAATTGTTCATACTCAAGGTATATACGTTCAAAGAGTTTTGAAGCTTGTTCCGATTGCACTTTACGTTTATTAATATTTTATTAAAGGCGAACTCAAGACTCACCAACATGCACACATACAATTAATAAACACCAACCAAAACAATCTTATTTTAAATGCTTTAGGACTTGTGATCAACAAGGCAAGACACTTGTGAAATTACTACCATGTTCCTCGTCACCAAAGTGAGACTCCACATCATGCACATTAACATGAGGGTTGTGCCCTTGCACGACAAATCCTAATTCATTTCATACATAATATTCCCAACTGAACCCTACATGTGCGGTGGCTTTCGTGAGCTAACCCTTCACATGTGGTAAAATAAAAAGTACAACGAGGTATGAATAGATGGCTCACAGTATGCTAGACATCCCGTACAATAGCATATAAATAAATAATCCATCCCTTGCATGTGAAATAAACCATACATGCATATATATTTAATAACATGATTGACAATGAAATCCATAGTCATAATAATTTCAACATGCTTGTTCAACAATTAATTCAATAAATCCAACATCACAAATCACATGCTCGTTCACCAAAATAACATGATTCCACATAATGTAATCACATCATCCACAATCATGTAATGTCATTGACAAAAAGGTGTGGTCGCCCTAGACTTGTACGTACGTTGAATACCTAAGCGTAGGGGTCAGTTTGCAATAACGAGCACTCAACTAGAAATCACCTCCTATCATCAAAATAATGAAACTTAAATTATTTCCATGTTCATTAAATTTCCAGCAACTTTATAAAATTTAAAACCTCCTTTGGACTTTAGAATTCAATCGTTTTTCAATAATAAAATCGTCTCAATTTGCAAAATCAATACCTAGTACTAAAACTGAAGGAAATAATGCCCTTGGTCCAAGTATGCATTCAATGTTAAGTCTAATAAATGCGGTTCAGTATTAATTAACAAGTTAATAATTCAGTGAGATCAAGTGAGCTGAATGCCTAGCTAGAGGCCGCTTCAGTTCAAGTGGAATTGATGATATTAATCCACAGCTTACTCTTGACTGAACCCGTAGGGTCACACAAATAGTACGTAAACGGATCAAGTATTTAATGGTATTAAATACTCCAACTATGGATATTCGGAATCGACGGATCTTGGTTTCAGTGGGAGCTGAGATCGTCACAGGCAAGAAATGAATACTCCGGAAACGATGATATTGCCGAAAACGGAAATATGGATCTTATCGGAAATATAAATATTATCCAAGTCGTAGATGTTGCCGGAAACGGAAACATGGTACGTATCGGAAAATATTATCGGAAATGGAAATATTGCCGGAATCGGAAATATTGCCGGAAACGGAAATATTGTCAGAATCGGAAATATTATCGGAATCGGAAAATAATTCCGGAAACGGAAATATTAAATATTTGTTCGAAACGGAAATTAATTCCGGAATCGGAAATATTAAATATTGTTCGTATCGGAAATGAATTCCGGAATCGAGAATTTAATCGGAAGCGTATCGTACGAATTAGCATCGGACGAGGCCTGCCAGACGAAGGCCCAGCACGAAGCCGGGCCATCGCCCAGCAAGCCAAGCGCAACAACCACACGCCAAGCATACGACCAGGCCCAGCGCAAAAGCCAGGCCCAGCCGAAGCTTGGGCGCGCGCGCGGGGCTGCGACGAGTGGGCTGGCGCTGTGCGTGGGCCGCAAGGCCTGCGTGCGGTGCTAGCGTATTACTCGAAGTGTGTTACTCGAATCCTAAGGCTACCGGGATTCATCATATGATTAAATCTAATCCTAAAAGATTTAGTTTATTTAATTAGAGTCCTAGTAGGATTATAATTAAATAAATTAGTATCCTAATAGGATTCCAAATCCTTTTCCATAACTCTATAAATAGGTGCCTAGGGTCACATATTTACAACGAGTTTTCAAGTATTCAAAGTGACTTTTTGAGAGAAAAATTCAGTCACATATTTGCCTAAAAGTGCCGAAAATAATAGTACCTTAAGGGCGATTCTAGTTGGTCAATCTTAAGGCGGACCCGGACGTGCTGTGGACTATCTACGGAGGGACGACACTTGGAGTCCTAAAGACTTGTTCTTGTTCGGTTCGGGCGCAGCTAGGGAAGGCACGCAACAAAGAGTATGCATCTAAACTATGCTAAATGATTATGTGTAAATAATATGTATTCCTGGCTTAATGGTTGTTTCCGCATGATTTATGAATTGTCATATGTATCATAACCTAACAAAAACATACTTTTTCCGCCTTTAAAATCAATAAAAATCAACACTTTAAACCTTTATTCAAATCTAAAAATATAATTGATTATCATAATTAAAATCATTACCTAATTATGCTAATCAATTGACCCATTAGGTCTAGGTTAAAACCCTAACTTGAAAATCCCAATAACACTAGTTTATTATCATAAAAATCAATGCTTTATTCAATAAAAAAATCTGAAAATTCCTCCTTTAATAATTAAAACAAACCTAATGAATCACAACACGCAAATCCTCAAACCACGGTATTCATAACCGGTTCCCAGCATTTTAATTACTCAAAACAATATTAATAGTATAATTCAAAATACGGAATTTAAATAGAATAGGTAAGGAAGAAGAGAATTATACCAATCCGGCCTATAGCACGGAACAATCACGAATCAATTGTGATTGGGCGAAAGAATTGAATAACGAACAAACACGAACACACACACACACTCGTGGGTGTGCGCGCGGCAAGGGGCGACGACAGGGGCAGCGCGCGCGGGCAAGAGGCGCGGGCAAGCGATGGCTGTGTGCGTGTGGCCCATGGGCGTACGTCGCGTAGGGTTGTTGCGTTGCGATTAGATCGTTTTGAAATTTTCAGTTTACGTAATTTTAATTAATTTTAAAATTAATAATTTAAATTATTTTCTTGGATTTTAATTTTGAATATTGTAATTATAATAAATTTTATTTATTCTAATTATTTTACTAAAATTAAAATCATGAATTAATTTAAATACGAATGAAATTAAATTAAACTTTTGGATTCAATTATAAATTTATATGAGCTTTAAATTTTAATTAAATTTGTATGTTTCCGGTTAGACTAGAAATACATTTTTATGTTTAAAATTAGTAAAGCATATGATTTATTGGTTTAAGTGGGAGCCCTTTTAGTCATAAACTCTTGATTAGGTCTACAAATCCTTAAGGTTAAAACAACTTGATTAGAATTAATAAGGACTGAATAATTGGTAGATTATTGGTGCCCTTGATTAATTGCTGCAAATGTTTACGTGATGCATAATGTGTTTTACTAACCAGCTATGTGGGCCATTCATGATAATGAATGGGTGAATGTTATATATTGTATATGTACTGTTTTGCAGGTTATGAAGTGACTAGTATGGCCCAAATAGAATAGAAAATATGGTCTGCGTACCATTAATTTGAATGTAATTGGTCTAAAGTACCAAAGTTGTTTTTCAATTCAAATATGGTCTGCGTACCATCAAATAGTTGTAATTAGTTTTAATTATAGCTTATTCTATTTGAAGAAAATGGTGCCTCCCACGGAGATTTTCAAGACGGACTTTGAAGTTAAAGCTTCAAGATGAAGTCGGGCCATACTAGATCACATTTATCTTATGCATGTTTTAAGTTATTTATTGCTTTTAAATATGTCTTAAAATGCATGAGATCAAAAGCTTGATTATGTTGCATGATTAAGGATTTTAGTTCACTTAAAATCTAACCAACATAGTAAGAGCCTTAAGTTCCAAACTTAAAAATTGAGTTAAAAGGTGCCATGCCAAAATATACACTTGCTTGGATATCCTTTACATCAATCTAGTAATAGTTTTCGCTCAGCGAGGTGTTACTTATTGGTCCTAAAGGGGCAAGGTACACAAATAATTGTGAGTACATGTTAGTTTTGGTGAAACTCAACGATATAAGTAAGGAGTCCTTTTATGTCGTGGCAAAATCGATAGGTTTACCTAATAAGTTCTTAGACGTACCTATCAACCAAGAATAGTTTCTAGACTATTAGCAAAAGGCTTTTGCTTACCTAAGATGTTTTAGGATTAAGTCGACAAACTGTGCTTAATTCTTCAATGATTTTAGGATCTTGGAATCATTTTATTCACACCTGCCGGAACAATAAATTCGAATAAAATGCTAATAACTTGTTGAAATTGCATGATTGCTTTAATTTTCAAGTTATTACTTATGATAAATGTTTAGACTTTGCATGATTCAATGTATGTTTTAATTATTGTTTATAATTAAATATCTTGCACTGCAATAAATCCTTTTAGAAAGGTAACAGTAAATTTCCTCGATTGGTAGTGAATTCAAGAACGATTCACGGAAATGAGAGAAAATGAGCGATTTAAAATGTACCTTTCTTTTAGCGACTTTTATGGTTGTTTTCGAGTATCAAAGTCGAATGGCAAACCGATTGGTGCTTGTGAATTCAAAATACAATGTAGTTTTGAGATCATAAAGCATTGAGTTTAAACACTCAGCTTTACCAATGGTTAACAACCTAATATCTTTGTCCATTTAATTCTCGAATGAGTCTAGTCCCTAGACATTCGAATAGATTGATGCTTAGAGAACTTTAGAAGCTTCTGGTAAGATCATCTAGTTGAAACAGATTATTCAACATAAATAAAATGGTAAGAACTCTGTTGGAATGACATCGGACATGTCTAACAAAGTATAAAAGTCAACACTATAGAATTCAATTCTTAAGACTATGAGAAAGGGTACAAGAAATAGGAAAACAAGGAACAAATGAAAGGAATTTACGATTCCGTTTCTACCTATAAGTTTATGTTTAAAGAGAAGTGACCTAGCAATCAAACTTCCTTGGTATCATATACCGCTTGAGGTTCTTACTTCGGTAATAACTCAAACAATGGAAGCTAGGATACACTAATGACCTACAAGTGGGAAATGAAGCATGGCAATGCTACATTAGTTGTAGGGTCATCTAGTTTGTTTTAAGTCCTTTCAAAGGCTGGAACTTAATGGCTATTTTGTTCCATAATCAACATACCTAAATTTCTGTTTTCAAACACAGAAAGACTCACATTCAAGAAAAACAAAAACAATGTTTGTTTGTTTATTTGAATGAAATGGTCAATTACAGGTTGAGTCAATATGCTTGATTAAAACAAACAACTCTTTAAAGAACTTTACTAGGTTCAAATCAACCCCTTGATTTGAGTTCCACTAATCTTTGGCATTGTTGCTTAGACCATATCAACAAATTAACATTCAAAAGCTCTATTTTGATGGACTTTTAAAAGTTCATTGATTTCTAGATCAATTTAAGACGACTAGTCTTACTTGTTGAAAGTAACAAAAGATATGAACTATTGTTAGAACGCCTAGACAATAGAGTTCAAAGCTAAAGAAAGGTTTTATGACTTTATTATTTCACACAGATTTGAGTGAATATAGGTTTATTTACTCAATGTGATATAAGTTTGAATCTGTTTGGCTAGTTCAAAGATTCAGAACTATAAATCCCACTTGGCAAGAAATCATAAAAGATCTAGGTTAGATCACGTTGATGATTACTTGAGACCAAAAATGATCATCAATGATTGTGTGTTGTAATTTCACAATCTAGCTCCATAAGATATGGCATATCTACGTTGGAATGATCGAAGTCAATTAGTACTTGATTCGATCAATGATGAATCATAAAGACTTTTCCTATAATTTCTAAAACAAAATGCTCAACTACCACCAAACTAAACCAAATTCGTAAAAGCTATTGAAAAGTAATTTCAGAATAACTTTTAATAAAATATATCTAGAGAGTTGCTAGACTCAGTGGGAGCTTAGTGTTTGTCATTCAACAAACTAAGGCCCAAGTATAGATATATGTTTCATTGTGATTTATTCAAATGAGACACAAGGGTATTGTTTCTACCACGAATTTTTGAGAACATAATGTTTGTTTGCTCGAAATAATGTCCTTTTGGAGATTCGTTTCCAAAATGACAAGTGGGAGAAAATAGACCTCGAAAGTCTTCGAGGCAAACAACAAACATAGACGGACATTCCGGAGGCTTTTCGAAGTTCTTTAGAAAATCCGAACACGTATTCTTTAAGGACTTTAGAAGTGGTTTTAAAGAATAGACATCTCTTAGAAGACTTTACAAGTGCTTCAAGGAGAACAGAATATTCAAAGGACTTTCAAGTGGCTATTGATATTCTATTGTTTGATGTTCCATACCCAAGTAGGCATAGAGTTCAAGTCACTGAAACTATGAGATTCTTCTATTAGATAGTGAAGAAACATGGAGTTCAGGTCACTGAAACTATGCAATTCTTCTATTAGATAGTGAAGAAACCTACAACTTGCAGTCAAACTATTATCACAAAGATTAATGAGTTTGTGACTTGTAAGAAAGCTATGACGAAACCCAGATTCCCTAAAATGGTTAGAGGCCATATATAGACTCAAATGTTTTAAATGGTTAGAGGCCATAAAACATACTCAATGTTTTGATGACAAAATTGAAATTTTGTTGATTTGCAAGAATAAGTTTCACACCTATTGGTTGCAAAGTTTGTTTTAAGGATAAAAACCATCATACATGAAATTGTGTTCACACACAAATCTAGATTAGTTGCTAAAGGTTACAAGAAAATTCATGGCATGGATTGTGTTGAAACCTCATGCATAATCGTAATGCTCAAGTCTATAATTCAAGCAATGATTGCATATTGGTACATATAGCAATTGGATGACAAAACGTATTCCTCAATCAAATGTTGGAATAAACTATGTACATGGTATGTCATAGGATTTGTGGATCCAAATTAATGCTTGAAAAAGAAAGCTTGCTTATAGAATCTAAGTACAGATTTTAAGCAAACAATTGGGAATTAGAATTATATTTTAGTGAAGCTAATAAATATTTTAGTTTCATAAAATGTACATGATTCTTATAGATATATAAGAAGGTTAGTGGGAGTACATAAAACTTAATTGGTCCTATGTGTATCACACACATATCTCTCTATTGTGAAATAACATTCAAATGCTAATAACTTAGGTTTGAAATTATTCATCAATGATGGACCAAGGCGATACTTAGTACATACTGGGTATTAAGATCTATTTACAAAGATCTTATGATATTGTTTTGGATTAAGTAATGGCATTTACTAAATCAAACACGAAAGACTCCATTGAGATATTCGATCCATATGAATAAATCTAAGTAATGAATGTTTGAACTATGTTAAACATCAAAGAATCTAATGAGATTCTTAACCTATATTATATGTCAAAGAATTTAGCTGGATTTAGTATCTACTGAAATTGAATGAGCTAAAGTTACATGAATAGAATTCAATTGGGAATTATTCTGCAAAAGAATTTATCATGTATGATATAATATGAGGATCGCCAAAAATGTATCGTATTACTTTAGGCATGACGAACATATACCAATCTCTATTGATCTAAGTGAAGATCAACTAGATTGAGATCAAGAACACTTATGGTACTTGAAAAGGTACATAGGAATAGTTCTTGATTCAAGGAAATAAAGATATGCTAAATATTGATGCTACACGCATAAACACTGGCAAAGGATCAAACAAGACCCTTTGGAGTTAACCATTGACAAGGACGAGCTAAAGAGCATCGTGTTTCGAAATGGCAACATGGATTGGAGACCATGAGTTGTTGCGTGGGAAATTAAAATATTAATTTCTATGTTCTAAGATACAGCTGGAAAGTCTTCCACATATCTGTGAACTGCTTGGATAAGTAAATCCAAACAAAGCATCACTAGCAACCTAAACAGTTGAAGTAAAAGTAATTATTGCCTAAGAAGCAATAAAACAGAGTTGTTTAAAAGTTCTTCACTGAACTTGGGTAGATCACCTATCTGCTGGCTTGATGGTTCTTAATTAAAAAATGCGTAGAACCACTCTTGAAGCAAGAAAAACGTCTGCTAACTTGATGGTTCTTCATTGCAAAATGCGTAAAACCACTATCGAAGTAAGAAAGACTAGATCACATAATAAACAAACTCAAAAGATCTTATCATCCTATCTCGAATATCATTCGATGAAAAAGATATTAAGATTGGCAAAGCATGATAACTAAACCTATGCAACAAGTGAGAAGCAACACTCACATTGTTGCACTGGAAATCAAGCATAGCTTTGAATTCCATGAAATGTTTTAAAGATGGGTTTGAGGCCCATGGTTGTAAAACATTAGGGGTTGAACATTTATCATATATGAAATGTATTTTCATATTCCATTTAATCTTGGTTTAGTATTAAATGATGAGTCCCTTCAATTTGACAAAATATTCAAGATAGACTGTCAGGACCAGTCCTGTGACTAAGAAATGTCTATCAAGTGAACTTGAATGTCAAAAGTTGAAAATGGTCCCTATTCGGAGTTTTCTATAAAATTGGACGCATAGAAAACATTAGACGATTAGAATGCAAGATGACTAGTAGTTCTGTTTCTTGAACTATGTGGACATGGCAATGTCATAATCATTTGCATAGATACTTACTTTGGGAAGACTAGTATCGGACAAGACCTATGAAACTTTACTGTAAGAGATGAAAATCTGTCATAAGTAAATTTCATTAAAATTATTAGACACTAAATCCTCAATACCTGAGTGATTTGAGATTACTTGTTTGAGAACTGGTTGCTTTGACGTTGACCAACCGTCGCACCGTAAAAGGAGGCTATAAAGGCAACGCTCAGGTAATCACCTATCAAACGAAGTCTAATCTCAAGATCGCAAGATTGGGATTGTCCTCCCATAAATCGGGATGAGATGCTTAAAAGTTGTACAAGGCCACTCGGAGAGCTAGAAACTGTGAAATGCATGGCCGTGCTCGGATGAATCATAGGCTATGATTATCTGTTTATTTGATTAGTTGAACTCTGAAACCGAGGAACACCTCAGGACATAATAAGGGTGACAACTCTTACCTTATGTTCCAGAGCAAGCATCGAGCGACAAAGGAATTAGGAAATGCACACTTGTCCCTAAGGACAAGTGGGAGACTGAAGGAAATAATGCCCTTGGTCCAAGTATGCATTCAATGTTAAGTCTAATAAATGCGGTTCAGTATTAATTAACAAGTTAATAATTTAGTGAGATCAAGTGAGCTGAATGCCTAGCTAGAGGCCGCTTCAGTTCAAGTGGAATTGATGATATTAATCCACAGCTTACTCTTGACTGAACCCGTAGGGTCACACAAATAGTACGTAAACGGATCAAGTATTTAATGGCATTAAATACTCCAACTATGGATATTCGGAATCGACGGATCTTGGTTTCAGTGGGAGCTGAGATCGTCACAGGCAAGAAATGAATACTCCGGAAACGATGATATTGCCGAAAACGGAAATATGGATCGTATCGGAAATATAAATATTATCCAAGTCGTAGATGTTGCCGGAAACGGAAACATGGTACGTATCGGAAAATATTATCGGAAATGGAAATATTGCCGGAATCGGAAATATTGCCGGAAACGGAAATATTGTCAGAATCACAAATATTATCGGAATCGGAAAATAATTCCGGAAACGGAAATATTAAATATTTGTTCGAAACGGAAATTAATTCCGGAATCGGAAATATTAAATATTGTTCGTATCGGAAATGAATTCCGGAATCGAGAATTTAATCGGAAGCGTATCGTACGAATTAGCATCGGACGAGGCCTGCCAGACGAAGGCCCAGCACGAAGCCGGGCCATCGCCCAGCAAGCCAAGCGCAACAACCACACGCCAAGCATACGACCAGGCCCAGCGCAAAAGCCAGGCCCAGCCGAAGCTTGGGCGCGCGCGCGGGGCTGCGACGAGTGGGCTGGCGCTGTGCGTGGGCCGCAAGGCCTGCGTGCGGTGCTAGCGTATTACTCGAAGTGTGTTACTCGAATCCTAAGGCTACCGGGATTCATCATATGATTAAATCTAATCCTAAAAGATTTAGTTTATTTAATTAGAGTCCTAGTAGGATTATAATTAAATAAATTAGTATCCTAATAGGATTCCAAATCCTTTTCCATAACTCTATAAATAGGTGCCTAGGGTCACATATTTACAACGAGTTTTCAAGTATTCAAAGTGACTTTTTGAGAGAAAAATTCAGTCACATATTTGCCTAAAAGTGCCGAAAATAATAGTACCTTAAGGGCGATTCTAGTTGGTCAATCTTAAGGCGGACCCGGACGTGCTGTGGACTATCTACGGAGGGACGACACTTGGAGTCCTAAAGACTTGTTCTTGTTCGGTTCGGGCGCAGCTAGGGAAGGCACGCAACAAAGAGTATGCATCTAAACTATGCTAAATGATTATGTGTAAATAATATGTATTCCTGGCTAAATGGTTGTTTCCGCATGATTTATGAATTGTCATATGTATCATAACCTAACAAAAACATACTTTTTCCGCCTTTAAAATCAATAAAAATCAACACTTTAAACCTTTATTCAAATCTAAAAATATAATTGATTATCATAATTAAAATCATTACCTAATTATGCTAATCAATTGACCCATTAGGTCTAGGTTAAAACCCTAACTTGAAAATCCCAATAACACTAGTTTATTATCATAAAAATCAATGCTTTATTCAATAAAAAAATCTGAAAATTCCTCCTTTAATAATTAAAACAAACCTAATGAATCACAACACGCAAATCCTCAAACCACGGTATTCATAACCGGTTCCCAGCATTTTAATTACTCAAAACAATATTAATAGTATAATTCAAAATACGGAATTTAAATAGAATAGGTAAGGAAGAAGAGAATTATACCAATCCGGCCTATAGCACGGAACAATCACGAATCAATTGTGATTGGGCGAAAGAATTGAATAACGAACAAACACGAACACACACACACACACTCGTGGGTGTGCGCGCGGCAAAGGGCGACGACAGGGGCAGCGCGCGCGGGCAAGAGGCGAGGCACAACAGTGCTATGCGCGGGGGACGAGGGGCAGGCACAACGCTGGGCGCGCGGGACAGAGCAGGCACAGCACGCGAGGGCGCGCGGCACAAAGCAGGCACACAAGCGAGGGCGCGAGGGACGAAGCAGGCACACAGCGCGCGAGGGCGCGAGGGCACGAGCAGGCACATAGCGCGCGAGGGCGCGAGGGCACGAGGGAAGGCGACGGGCGAGCACACGACACGAGCACCCGAGTGCTGGGCGGCCGTGTGTGAGCCGGCAAAGAGGGAGAGGAGTGAGGTGCAAGAAATCAAAGAGAGGGTTTATGAGATTTTAGGGGTTTATTTAATGATGGGGGAGTCCTATTTATAGGCTCCCTAATCCCTTGATGGGCTAGGCTTAGAATATTTGAGTTGGGCTTAGGAATTAAATGAATTGGGCTAGCTTAGGATTTAAATTAAACTCTTTGGATTGGGCTCGATTAATGAAACGAATTGGACTTTTTGTTTAAAACCCGAAGCTTTAAAAATCATTTGCAAATCATTTAATTTCCCGACTCAAGAATTAAATTCATTTCGTAATTAATTAAAATAATAAATATTCTAATTAATTAAAATTCATTAAATAAAATACATTTAAATATTATTTAAATGCTAATGAATCGTAAAATGATTTATAAATATAATAAAATATACTTATAAATATTATAAAAATACGAGGTATTACACACAGCCAGAGCCCCACCAGTTCTAGCCCGAGCCTCGCACCTACTTTAGGAGGGGGCGTCGAGGGGATGAGGGGAGGCCACGGTGTAGGCCTACACCAGAGGAGGAGCCGGGGTCCATTCATGAGAGGTTAGGGAGGCTTGAGATTGGTTTTCATGAGTTCACGAGTGATCACTAGAGGGCCATGTTCCCTATCTATGATCAGTATGCCAAGCAAGGCTACATTGCTCCGGATGCTCAGCACCCTTCATGGTTTAGCTATCCCGCGGAGGGATATGGAGCTCCTGGTTCTATGGGCACCTTCATACCCACCCACTATGGTGGGTATGGAGCGGGCACTAGCGTTTATGGTGGTCGAGGTGGTGATGATGGTGATGATGGTCAAGGCCATCAATGATGCTAAGGAGGATCGAGATGGTTCGATACCCCTTGAGCCAATGAGGACATTTTCTGATTTAGCTTGGGGGGGGTGTTTCACTCACTTGTACATATTAGGTATGTTTTCCTTTTATTTTTGCATTTACTTATTTTTATGTGTTTATTTTGGTGTGTTTAGTTGCTTTCTAGAGTAGTTGATGATGAGCAATGTAGATGTGTTAGCCATGATTTGAAAAATACAAAAATACGTTCCGATGAATACAATACCATGCTTCCCTGTGCCCCTTGATCGAAAATCTTTTTGATTCTTGGTAGTTGATGATGAGCAATGTAGATGTGTTAGCCATGATTTGATATTCGATTGCTTTGATGCCTTAACATGAGTCAACTCCGACTAACTATTTGTAGACTTGGTGCTTGGCTAGTTGACTTGGTTAGGATTGTGTGATAGCTTCCTGGTGTGTCATTAATTTTGAGTATTGATTTGCAACTGTTAGTAGTGTTTTATGACTGATATACATGCACATTGTGAAGGACGAAGGCATTTTTCTGTTTAGGTAGCCTTCAGATGAATCTAGATACATTTGTTCCCTCATTGTCTACCCATGTTTTTGCTTGTGCCCTTTATTCGGTGACTAGCCACATTACAAGCCTGTAAAAACCCCATTGGTTACTAGTCCCAAGCCTAGCTTGGGGGAGCTAATAGTAGTGAGGTGAGGGAGTTGTAGTGTGCTACATTTTGAGCACAAAGTGAGTATTGAAAAAGGAGTTCGTCTTATCATGTTTGTTGTTGAAAATGAGTTGAAAATGAAAACAGATGAAAGAACAAAACAAATGTGAAGGTTTCTAAAAAGAAAGAAAAAGAGAGATTGAAAAAGAAAAGAAAGATAAAAATCTATTACTCTGAAAAAAAAAAATTCAAGGTTTTGTTTCAATCAAGTTTTGCAAATTCATATCCTTGTGATGATTGGTTATAATTGTGAAAAAGGCAAGAAAGTACGGTGTTGGTTGTTTGTTCTTTTGTCATGTGTTGAGTGGGAGAGTTGTGGTCATCATTTGTGGTTGATCATGGTTGTATTTAGGATTTATGCTCCCCAAAGCCAAGGCTTTAAAGCTCACATTATACCCAAATTTACCGCACCCTTACCTAAGCCTAACATTACAAGCTTTGAAGACCTTCCGACCTTTGTGCATAGAGTCGTGTTTATGTGAAAATAGTTGCTTATCAATGCAAGTTATGACATGACGCATTTTGAGTCGACTACTAGGTTGAGTGTATGTTTTTCTAGACACACGAGTGTTGTGAGTTTGGGAGGGCATTTTTCACTTATATGTTGAGAGGAGAGCGAACGGGTACATCTTTTATCCGCCACATAAATGAGTGACGAGTGTGTGAGCACTAGTCTTGAATTCCATTGTACATTTGTGGTTCGCTTTGCGTGACGATTGTTAAGGTGGATTAGCGGTTAGATGGATTTGATTGGTTGGCATTGATGCATGCTCGTCGGATTTTGCCTTGAATTATATTTTTCATTTTGAAATATGTTGGGGGTCAAGTTGGTCTTGTATTCATCGATGATTTCCTTGCTTAGGGACAAGCAAGGATCTAGCTTGGGGGAGTTTGATATGTGTGTTTTATATAGAGTTTTACCCCCGTCCCTTAGTACTTTTATGCGTCAAATGAGCTCTTAGGAGCCGTTTTTAGTACTAATATGTGTTATTGAGTGTGCCTGGAGTTTCAGGTTTGATTATGAGAAATTGGTCTTTTTAGACCCGTTTCATGGTGATTTAGGCCACTACACCGAGGAAGTTCGGGACTTTTATCGTCGACTTTCAGGAGCGTTAGGTGCTTATGGTTGAGCCCCGAGAGTTAGACTCGGTGATATGGGCGAAAGATATTGAGGATTGCAAATCGCCCTGTGAGCTGAGGGCGAAATGCGACCATCGGGCGGAATTAAAAGAGATTTGAAGCTTTATGTACGCGCCCGATCGGGCGCAGTTCGCCCGGTCCGGATCGGGCGCCCATCAGAGTGCAGCCAGGGACCCTTCGCAAACCGCCCGATCGGGCGGAATTTGGCCCGATCGGGCCGACTGTCGAGCAAATCGCCCGATCGGGCGAAGCGTCGCCCGATCGGGCGACGCCAACCTCTGCAGCTTTTTCGCGTGGTTTCTTTTCCGTTTTTAGGCTTTATTTTAGGCAAACTATATAAACTAGCTTTTATTATTTGGTTGGACATCTGGATTATTCTAGTTTCAATTACTTAGTTTATTTTTAGTTCTCTCTATTTCTACAAACACTTAGTTTTAATTTTAATCAAAGATTCAAGCTTTATTATTCCATTGTCTTTTAATCCGGTATTATTTCTTGCTTTAATTTATTTTATTGCTTTAATCATGTTTTCCATTATGTTAATTGCTTTGTTATTTATTATCATGAGTGAGTAGTTTAATTTCTAGGGTTTAAGGGGATCCATGAATGCATGATTGCGATTATATGTGGACATGATATTTGATTGATTGATTATAATTTCTATAGCTTATCATTATTGCTCGTCAATCCTGTTCGGCCAGACTATTTTGATTTGAGTTTGATTAACCTTATATTATGCGCCGAGAGGCATAAATCTGATGTTTTTGGTCTGTGGCTATTAGATAGGAATTATTTCTAGTACATAGCGAGAGCCTGCTAGTTGTTTTATCCTAAGGAATTCATAAGATTCGAGAGATGCATGTTTTCCTAGTTATGATTGTTAATTGATTGTTATTGTCCGTTGTCCAATCCCGGTCTGCATTTATGGTGAACCGCTGCCCTAGATTCCCTTAATATTGTTATATTCCAATTTGTTTAATTGCCTTAGCTTAATTTACAAACTAATCCAACCCTTTGTTACCAGTAGTCTAGATTAGTTAATTAATAGTACAAAGAACGTTGTTTCCCTATGGATACGATCCCTGCTTCCCTTGCTATATTTTTAGTTGGTGAACGTTAGGTTTATCTTTAATAGGAGTGCGATTTAGCCTGTCATTGATGAATTGGCTAATTCAATGAGTGATCTCAAACTCATTACCCCACACAGGTCGTGCCTAGAGAACGAGCTTCTAGAGGCACAAAAGCGCATTTACTCAATCAAGATGGACAAAACACACCAATTCGGTCTCATGTGGATAGGATGTCTGGATTGTTTTTCACAATCGAGAGACTTGGTGGTTCCGTCAAAGAGTCGATAGCTATTGCACTAGTGCTGAATTCTCTTCATAGGGATTATGAGGGGTTTAAGATGCAATATCTCTTTAATCAGAAAGAGAGCACATTCTGTGAACTTGTGGAATTACTCGTGAAATTCGAGAGAATCCTTAAGTTCAAGCAAGAACCTTTGAATGCGAGGTGCACCAAATTCAAGAAAGTATGCAAGGAGAAGAAGAGCAAGGCTGGATCTTCATCCACTCCTGGAGGGCAACTGGCGCCTTCCAAGAGCAAGATGAGGAAAAATGCTTCTCCTTCAACATCGCAATGCTTCAATTGTAATGAAATTGGTCATTACAAGCGAGATTGCCCCAAACTGAAGGAAGAGAAGAAGGACGGAAACGTTGCTTCTCCTTCAGGTATGTATGTTATACATTGTAATATTGCTAATTCTACTTCTTGGGTATTAGATACTGGTTGTGGCTCACACTTATGTTCCAATTCGCAGGGACTAAGGAGAAGTAGAAGGCTTGATAAAGGCGAGATGGATCTACGCGTGGGAAATGGAGCACGGATTGCTGCATTAGCCGTAGGATCTTATTTTATTTCTTTGCCTAGTGGTTTTGTTCTGGAACAAGAAAACTGTTATTATGTTCCTAGTATCACCAGAAACATTATTTCCGTTTCAAGTTTGGATTCTAAAGGTTTTAGTTTTCAATTTAAAGACAATAGTTGTTCTTTTTCTTTGAATGGAATGTTTTATGGTTCAGCATAATAAGAAAATGGTCTATATGTGCTAGATACGAGAAAACACATTTATAACATAAATACCAAAAAGGCTAAAACTGGTGATTCGGATCTCACATTTCTGTGGCATTGTCGATTAGGCCATATAAACACAAAGCGCATGGAATTACTTCAACGGAAAGGAATTCTAGAATCATTCGACTTAGAGAAGATTGATCAATGCGAATCTTGTTTACTTGGCACAATGACAAAGCAACCTTTCTCAAAGGTGGGAGAAAGAGAAAGCGAACTACTAGGGCTAATACATACGGACGTATGTGGGCCTATGAGTACGAAAGCTAGAGGTGAGTTCAGCTATTTCATAACGTTTACGGACGATTTCAGTAGATATGGCTATATTTACTTAATGAAACACAAGTCTGAATCGTTTGAGAAATTCCGAGAATTTCAAAATGAAGTAGAGAATCAACATGGCAAGAAAATCAAAGCTCTAAGATCGGATCGAGGAGGTGAATATCTTAGTCACGAGTTTGATGACCATCTAAAAGAATGCGGTATTCTTTCTGAATTGACTGGGGACACCTCAATGGAATGGAGTGTCGGAACGGAGAAACATGACCTTACTCGATATGGTCAGGTCAATGATGGGTCAGGCCGAACTTCCTTTACAGTTCTATGCGTTGCAAACTGCAGCACTCACACTGAATCGTGCTCCGTCAAAAGCTGTTGAAAAGACTCCATACGAATTATGGACTGGGAAACTTCCAAAGTTGTCTTTTCTGAAGATTTGAGGTTGGGAAGCATATGTCAAGCGATTAGTTTCGGACAAGCTACAACCAAAATCTGACAAATGTTTCTTCGTTGGGTATCCAAAAGAAACAAAGGGGTATTATTTCTACAACAAGTCAGACAACAAGGTTTTCGTTTCTCGTGACGGTGTCTTTTAGGAAAGAAATCATATTTCCAAATTGACAAGCTGGAGAATAACAGACCTCGAAGAGATTCGATAAGAACAACAAACTCAGAACTCTTTAGAAGCAGTTCAGGTTGATGAACCTCCAAGGTCTTTAGAAGAGCCAGTGGGAGTAGTTCCTCAAAACGTTGTTGCCCCTCGTAAGTCAAGTAGAACTATATTTCAGACGGACAGATGGACAGGCCGGATGGGTTTACACCTATCGGATGCAAATGGGTCTTCTAGTTGAAGAAAGAAAAATATGGAATTGTATATATGTACAAGGCTAGATTGGTAGCAAAAGGTTACAGGCAAGTTCACGGCGTTGACTACGATGAAACCTTTTCTCCAGTCGCGATGCTTAAGTCTATTCGGATAATCCTTGCGATTGTCGCTTTTCATGACTATGAAATATGGCAAATGGATGTCAAAAGTGCCTTCTTGAATGGTGTTCTTGAAGAGACTGTGTTCATGACGCATCCGGAGGGTTTTATCGATCAAAAGAACCAAGGAAAGGTATGCAAGCTTAAGAAGTCCATCTACGGACTAAAGCAGGCATAAAGGAGTTGGAATAAACAATTTGATGAAGCACTCAATAAGTTTGGCTTCATTAAGAATCAGGACGAATCTTGTGTATACAAGAAGGTCAGTGGGAGTAAAATTGCATTCCTAGTCTTGTATGTTGATGACATACTGCTTATTGGAAATGACATTCCTATGTTGGAGTTTGTAAAGACTTGGCTTGGAAAGTGTTTCTCAATGAAGGAGTTAGGAGAGGCACAGTACATATTGGGCATCAAGATCTATAGGGATAGATCTAAGAGGATGATTGGACTAAGCCAAAGCACTTACATTGACAAAGTGCTAGCTAGGTTCAATATGATGGAAGCCAAGAGAGGCCATCTACCCATGTCACATGACACATATCTAAGCAAGAATCAGTGTCCCAAAATATCTGATGAGCGCAATTCCATACGCTTTGGCTATTGGATCCATCATGTATGCTATGATTTGTACAAGGCCGGATGTTTCGTTTGCACTCAGTGCAACGAGCAGGTACCAGTCAGAACCAGGTGAGGCACATTGGACTGCTGCCAAGAACATCCTAAAGTACCTGAAAAGGATTAAGGATCAGTTTCTGGTTTATGGTGGTACAGATGAGTTGATTGTTAAGGGCTATATGGACGCAAGCTTTCAAATCGACAGAGATGATTTCAGATCACAGTCTAGGTTTGTGTTCTGCCTCAACGGCGGAGCAGTAAGCTGGAAAAGTGCTAAGCAAAGCACTATTGCGGATTCTACAACTGAAGCCGAGTACATTGCTGCCTCAGAAGCAGCAAAGGAAGCTGTTTGGATTCGGAAGTTAATCGGAGAACTTGGGGTTGTCCCCTCTATTAAAGGACCAGTGGCTTTGTATTGCGACAATAGCGGAGCCATTGCCCAGGCAAAGGAGCCGAGGAGCCACCAGAAGTCCAAGCACGTACTGCGGCGATTTCATATACTTCGAGAGATCGTTGAAAGAAAAGAAATCGAGATTTGCAAGGTTGGAACTGACGACAACGTCGCGGATCCATTGACTAAACCGTTGCCACAAGTGAAACACAACGCACATGTAGCAACCATGGGAATCAAGCATGTTGGAGAATGGCTTTGATTTTCTAAGTATTGTTTTAGAACATCTGTTAGATCTATGTTTAAAACAATTGGTTTAACCATTTCATATTTATGAAATTTATTATTTCATATTCATTTAATTTTGATTTAGTATTAAATGATACGTCCATGTGATTCAAATCATTCAAATGGGATGTCAAGATGGATTCTTCGACAAAGAAACACCCGTAAGTGAACTTGAATATTGAATTCACAAAGGATCCCTAATCCAGGTCATTGAAAGGTGGACGACCAATGACTAATGAAGATTAGATTGCAAGTAGATTACTTAGTTCTGTTTCTTGAACTAGAGTGACTGGATGTCAAAATCTTTTGCATATATACTTATTGGATCTTGTATCGGATTGACCATGAGAACACTTTAAGAGATTAAAGTCATGTCATAGGTAGTTCTCATTAATGGTGATTAGAAACCGTTCCTCGGAACATGAGCGATTATGTCTGCTCGTTTGAGAATTAGTTCGCTTTGATGCTAGCTAAACGTCGCACCGTAAAAGGAGGCTATAAAAGCAGTTATTGGGCGTACTATGAATCAAAGTGAGTGTTCATAGATTGCAAGAATGGATTGTCCTCCTATCTTTGATAGGATATGGTGTTGTTGTGTAACAAGGCCTCTCGGAGAGTTAGATACTGAAAAATTCATGGCCGTGCTCAAAATGGTTAAGGCTTAACCTTCTGTAAAAGTTTAATAGTTGAGCTCTGTAATCCGAGAAACACTTCTGGAACTAATAAGGATGGCTTGGATCTTACCTTATGTTCAGTAAGTAACACTAAGTGATAAAGGTATGTGAATGCACACTTGTCTGAATGAGAAGTGGGAGACTAAAGGAAATATGTCCTTCACCCAAGGTGCATTAAGTCTAATACCAAGGTTCAGATTAATTGTGAACAATTAATTCAGTGAGATCAAGTGATCAGAACAGCTAGCTGGAGCAATGCTTCCGATCAGTGAGTTCTAATGAATATTAAACTCACAGCTTACTCTTGAGTGAACCTACAAGGTCACACCAATGACACGTAACAGATCATCGGATTAAATGCATCGGAAATTCATTTAATTGCTTTTCGAGAATTAGTTGGAAAACGTATTATACGATACGACCTTGCATCGGAATCGTATATCGTATCGCGAATATTCGTAAGCTAGGCGAAATGAATAAATCGTATCGTACGACGATGATTCGTCGTATACGAAACGATAAATAATATCCAGAACGATATTAAGTCGCGAATACGAAGAGCGGCCCACGAGCCGAGTGCGCGAGGCACTCGAGGCCCATGGGCGCTCGGCACACAAGCAAGGCAACAACACGGCAGCGCTCGCCCATGGCCGAGCAAGCTGCGCGTGTGTGCGCGCAGGCCAAAGCAACGACATAGCAACAGCTGCGCGCGGCAGACCGCCCAGCACGTTGTGTGCTCGTGTGTTGCGCGGGCTTGCTCGCCGGTCATGGCCCTTGTGGCTTGGCCGGTTAGCAAGGTGTAGACACCTACTTTTGTCCCCATTCCTGAAAGGGAAGGTTCGATGATGAGAACATAAATCTCCACTTGGCAACGCATCTCCTATAAAATAACGAATCTCGATCACCCTTTTCATTTCACCCGAAACTTCTATTTATAGAAACCTGCTAAAAATAGTAACTGCCGTAACGGGTAGTTGCTAAAAGTGGCAAGACATAAAAGATAGAAACCTGTCAGAATTAGGTGTTGCACTCCAACATAAATCCTAAAAGAGATAGAATTTGCAAGAGGAATCCTATTCCTAGTATAATTCAAAAATAAGAGTTACGTATTGATTAAAATCCTAACGAACCTAGAGTTTGTAACGGGCCCAGACGCATTCCGTCATAAAGTTAATACGCACTAAAAGACTCGGATAAGTCTCAAACACTCCGGATTCTAAGAGTCCAAATCTGACAAAGAACTCGGCCCAAACATCATTTTCAACGCCCAGCCCTGGGCATTGAAATTGCCTGGATCCCATTTTCAACGCCTGGCTCTGGGCGCCGAAATTACCTGGATAACGTATTCTCTCCTAATTCTTCTTGGGCTCTAAAATTCTATCTTTCCACGAACTCTTCCCTATAAATACAGCCCCAAATTCGACGTGAAAAGAACACACAATTCATATTCTGAGTATTGACTCCAACCCCTAAGCCTAAGCCTCACGCTGCGAAATTGATCCCGCGTTCTGTCGCAATCGATCCAAAAATCGAACATAACGTATCCTGTCCATGGTAGCTGAAGAATTAAGCCCGGAAACTTGGGATTCGTTAAATAAAAGGAGAAATAGCAAAGCCAAAGTGGTTCGTTTTCTGAGAACCATGACGCACCTCTCAATGGTGCGTCGTAATGTGTCCCTTTACATGATTTAATCGATTTCCTCGCCCTTTTATAAAACTGTTAAACTATTAAATCTGATTGTTTCATCACACCTAATAAATATTATATTTTGGGAAATTGAACTATCATGCTAGGTCCCTTAAATCAATCTAAACCAGATAATCACGATCGATCTAGTATTATGTGTTGCATATTACTAAAATCAATTCAGATTAGTTTAATAGTTAACGCATGTCCCTTCAATTATTTATGCTGAGCTAGTAAGGATATCCTGCCTCTGGAGTTATCGAAGAGCGAGTACTCCTCTCGATAGTTACAGTCCCCCGAACCCTCAATCTCTACCTTGCGGGTGTACGTTGAGAGATCCCCACACCAGGGATCACAAGGGAACCTATGGCCGTCGTGGTCAAACATAATTGCACTCCCTTTATGTCACGATAACCGGGTTTTGTCAGTTTTTCTCATTGTCGTTAAAAACTGAATGGCGACTCCTATATTACTAGTCAATTGGGTGTAAAACTTACAGGAAATCCAATTACACTTGATTTGACAAAAAGAAACGTCACGCCCACGAGGGACGAGGTCTCGCATTAGCCTCGTGCTTTTTCGACCCCCTCACAGTGGCGACTCCACTGGGGATAGTGAAGGAAATACTCGTGCTTGTAGGTAATCCAAATAGCCGAAGGGTGAAACGATCCTACCCCGCGTTTATTTCCCCATCAAGTTGGGACGACCTGAAAATCAGCATATTAATGTGAACGGACAGAACCGCATAACGAATCTTGGCTCCCTTGGATGTTTCATCTTGGGAGTTGGGACTAAGGATACCCATCGCCAACCGGGGGGTGCATACGCTTCGAATGTTGTCCACTCGGCACTTTCGCTAGTAGTACACCCGTCCCAAACCCAATCGCTCTCCCACTAGGTCCCTCTCATTGGTGCATGCCCCCTTGGCTTACATCGTGATTGGCCTCTTGGGCGAAATTCTTCTGTTGAAGGCACTACCTTGACCGGGGCATGTGTTGGATCTGCGATAGAAGCGGTACCAAGCCGGCGCAAATACTACCCATAGAAGCCTATCATAAACTACATGACATATTATTATTTTGCCTCATGATGTAATGTTAGTTATGTGTAGCGAATTATGTGATTGTGTGTGACAAATAATGCTAGAAAACCAACGACCTTAAAAATTGCCTAAACATTCATAAACCAATTGGCCAAAGAGTTATACCAAAATACGTGTTCCGCAACCCCGAACGATCGCCACAAAAATAAGCGACGCTCGGGATGGCCCGTAACGAATCCCACAACGCTGCACAACGCGTAAAGGACGTTATTAGGCAAGCACGCAAAATTAAGTCGCATAAACAAAAAGATATACGTGAACAGAAAACGAGTACCAGTCAGGGACGCATTTTCAGCGCCCCTGGCTGGGCGCCAATAATTCTCACGCCCTTCGCTGGGCGCTGAAGTTGCTGCTTGGCCTTTTGGTCAGGTACAGCAGCCTCGGTGCCCGCGCATAAAAATTGCGTAGCAAAAAAAAAACCTTTCGTGAAAATTGCCGCGAGGGCGTATGAAAAGGCACTCGATTCTAAAAGCGACTAAAAAATAATAATAACTCTTTGTGTCGTTGTTAGGCTTCCTATAAACGACAATGTTCGGCCCCAAAACCGAGCATGCTAATTCAAATAACCTTGAATGTCACATGGGTAAAGTATTCAGAAAATGATGTTCAAATAAAGTTTTCAAGGAAAAATAATGTTCGAATAAAAAAATAAATCCGAGTCTAGACTAGGCTATGCCAAAGTACAATCTAAATCCTAAGTTTTAGTTGTCTTATCCATAGAATCGGTCCTAATGCTTGGTGTCGTTCTGCAAGTTAAAAGGTTAAACCATATTGAGTCTCCCTTCCTAACATTTAAATCAATAAGCACCTATATGTAATTGTCATCCCTTGCTAAGAATCTACGGCCTCAATACTCTCTCTCACCAATAAAAAGAATATATTATAGTATTTGCAAAATGGAAACAGTCACATTCTGAAAATCATTCCCCATAGTCGCACAACCCCCAAAGTGAACCTAAGGTGTCAATACCGCTAGCAAAAAATGTTAATGGCCTCAAGGCTTATGATCACATTGGGTCACGACTATCATAGTCCTCTTGAGCCACTCGCTCCTTGAAGTACCCCTAAGTACAGACTAAAAAGATTTTCCATGAATACAACATGACGAACCATGAAAATACCCAAATCGGCATGCCATAAGGCTACCATTGGGGTAAAGCAATACACACTGAGAGGGAAGCCGCACTAATGATTATAGTCTTACAAAAATGAAAAATTCGATCTCCCCAACCAACTACCTTGCCAACATTAAGCAAAATGGCGCATGACAAATGAACACCCAAGGGTTAAAATCTAAAGTGTCAACCAATGAAAGTTATGGTCCAATTAGCCTAAATCCGAAAGTTGCTTGGTCAAGTATTATAGGCTTACGCCGCGTCATTATTTTGAGTCTAGGCCACCTCCTTGTATTCCTACACGGGTTATAATCAGAAAAATTAATGAAAGTTCGAGTCTAAACTTCCAATTAAATCCCAGAAACCGGAATCTGAAAAGAAACAAAAAAAATTATTTTCGATGAAATTCTTTCGTTAAATTTCAATAAAGTAAAAACAACATTTTGAATCTACACTGTTTGCACATTTTAAGAAACGACTAAATACGCTTGCAAAGTAAGACAATTTAAAGGTCCACCCTAGGCCTACTAAAGCTAAAGGTCCACCATAGGCCTAGTAAAATTAAAGGTCCACTATAGGCCTACCAAACGAGGCTCACTCAGTCTCGCCTCGTGACTCAAAGACCACAACCATCTACCTTTTAGCCCAAATAAAAAGGGGGGAATCCCAAGCAAAAAAGGAAAAAAGAGAAAGAGAAAAGGGAGAGCGAAAAGAGCGAGCCATGAAATACTTAGCCCGTACCTCCCAAAGTGCAAAGAAAGAAAAAAGAGAAAGAGTAAAAGGGGAGCGAAAAAAAGCGAGCCATGAAATACTTAGCCCGTACCTTCCAAAGTGCGAAATTTACCCAAGTAAACGAAGGAAAAGAATTGAGTCAACCAAATCCAAATCATACCACAAAAACTACATTAAGTTCTACGATGTCTACCCTTTCCAATCCTTATGTTCTTAGACGCCTTCGCTCTGGGGCCCCTGTTCAGCTCATTTAACCCATCCATGTTCTCATTGCCATAACCCAAGAAACCATTACCTCGACTCTTTTTCCTGAACTTGTCGTCAACTACAAACCACGTACGGCCATTGACACGTGCGTCATACCCATTATTTCCAAAGCCCAAACCTGCTCTTACACCACCATTAGTATAATGACCCTATAACTTGTTTGGATACACCCTTGAGCCGTCCGCATGCTACTCATTGGCCTTGGTTGATGTAAACTCATGACACTAGCACGAGGCTGCAAATTGTGAGTCCTAACAGATGTAATCCTCATGCTTGACTAATACCTATACTAATTATCCTACCTCGTTCGACCCGTCTTTCAAGCCGTCTCGAGTCACGAATAAAAAAAACAAATGAAGAGTACGTTCTACGCTTAACGTAAAAAAAAATAAAAAAAAATAATAATAATAATAAAAAAACTTTGCAAAGCGCACAAAAAAAAGAAAAGAAGCATTTAAAAAAGGAAAAGAAGCATTTAGAGCACAAAAAAATTCGCAAATATTTGGCACGAAACGAAAAGGAGCAGCGCAAAAAGGCAGCCCAAAACACGCTTTCAACGCCCAGGCATGGGCGCCGAAAATAATAGCGCCTAGCCCTGTGCGCCGTTCTTGCTTTTCAACTCCCAATTCCTAAAAGTGTTCGTATATTCTCCTATACACATGCGGAAGAATAACGAACACTTGGGGGGTAGAAGATCGTATAAAATACGCAAAAAACGCGCGCTCCAAAATTTTCGTACACTTATTTCACCCTTTTTCAAACATTACGAGTCCACTCGAACGTACTTGTTCAAAATCGGCATTCTAAGAAACCATTTTCTGGCTAAGAACTACGCAAGACCTGATTCCAAATTAAATCTATTTAAGGCGGATACGTATGCAATCCATGATTCGGTCCAACCAATTTGCAAAAATGTTAAAGCCTACAGAATAACAAAAATAAAAAATAGAGTCCTTTATTGAAATTTAATTACTTGCAATCCAAGTCTAAAGAAAAATTTAAGTCAAAGGAAGAATCCAAGTCATCAAGATGCCAAAATTAATGAGCACACAAAAAATAATAAGGGCACGTACCCTTGCCAAAAGGAGCACTCACACTCCTAAGCACTTTGCCATACTCAAAAGACCGCTTTGCCTCAATTGAATGGGGGCTAGCGCAAGCGTCCATGACCTCTAAAGTACTCGACTTGACCCTCCCTAAAGCAAAGTAACCCACATAAAGACCTTCTTTCACCACTAGACACAGTCATAATCGCCAACAAGTAGTAAAGGCAGTAAGCTAGCAATAAAGAGGATTGTTCTACGGCATCGCCCCATTGTTCCTTCGAACTCAGGGCACCCGTTCATGGTAATTCAAATGCTTGCGAATCCTCTTTGAAAAAAAATCAGACATTGTCAATAGGACTTGGCAGTTAACCAAAGCTCACCCTACTCAGACATATGACACGGGCATCTAAAATCGAAATCTGAAAACATCATTAATAGGAAGACGTAATAGCAACTGGGGGCTAAAAAAAAAAATTGAAATGAAAGAGCTAGGGAAAGAACTAAGTATACCTTGACCTATTGTACAGACATACACCAAGTAAATCTAAGTCAATTTGAGAGCGGTTTATATTCCCGCAATTCTGGAAAAGATGTCCCTAAAAGCCCAAAGCATGTACCACACGGGCACAAGTAATATCTTGACGCTTGCACCCTGGCTTCCAGCAAATCCTTAGACAGCATTCCAAAAATCGTAACAGTATTTTGATTCACTCATGTAATCCTGTACGAACCCTTTTATAAGTCAACTTACTTAGGACACCTCGGATTGTACACAGTAGGACTCGGATTTCAAATAATTTTCAAAGACTTCTTCGAACATAATAAAGTGTCGTTGGTTTAAGCTAAGTATGCATTTATCTCAATGTTGCAAGTGAGTCAAAGGGATTTCTAAATATGATTATGGGTAAAGAAAGGCACCTAGCTTTTGGTCAAGGCACACTTCAACATGTGACTACCTTGACCATGGCAATGTCGCACAATACGACATTTACGAGAGAAGTAGCAAATCACTACTCGAACGTACCTCGCACTAAACGAGTCTGGTTCAAACTATTCATGATCCATGTCACCATGAATGCATAAAAACGTATGCCAAGCATTATAGCACCAAGCCAATCCCATAGCTACAATTGGGGGCTTGAAAAAACACTCTAAAAATGCTCGAAATGACGATTTTATCACAAATTCTCGACGCTAATTAATGCTATACATACATCATAGGGGCACAATCCTAAGGTTTGATCGTGTAAAACGAACCTTAGAATGGCTACAACCCCTCCCAAATTCTAAGCACCACTTAGAATATATAAAGTCACCCCACTAACAAGGGTAACTGAAAATCGCGAGTCACCAAAACTCCGATCAAACTACTGCATATAACGCTCGCCCTATAAGCGCCCGTTACACAGTCTACGTCGTTCCAAAGCAAAAGTGAAAGAAAAAGCAAGGATAAAAACTGTCAAATTCTGCCCAGAAATCATTTTCAACGCCTAGAGCTGGGCGCCGATATCTTTAACGCCCCAGCCTGGGCGCTGATTCTCTCGGCTCGCCAAATTTGCCCAGGTATATAAACAAGAAAAAAAAACATCCATGAATCCTCGCATCGAACAAAGTAATAAGCCGTGCACACTCACACAGAAGGTGCTACACTTGTTCGAGCACTTGAACGAGGCGTGATGAAGTACTCCAATGCAAAAAATAATAATGATATCTGGAGAAATGTTCTAATACATGCGGTTAGGCCACACAAGCCTACGTCGCACCATAAGTTCAACCGTCCCGCGGTACAAGTCTTAAAAAAAAAAGAGTAAGGCATATTGCACTAATGCGGGCACGACCAAGAGCATGTGTAAAAGAGGCAAAGACTACTTATCGCCCAAACTCAAAATGTAAGCCCCACGACTCCTACATTTAGGATTAAAAGTAGCGAAATATTACCTACCACGGAAGGGATAGCTCGCACCTACACGAGCGGAACCCCAAGGCATCTTTCTCGAAAGAACCTACAAAAATCGTACGCCAAAAGGAAGCATCCAACCATGCATACTTGGGGGCTCCAAGCTACGAAATGACCGTAGCAAAATAAAACAAAATCTCAAAGAAAATGTTTGAACGATCAAAAGGGCACGATGCTTGAGCCCACTTCATGAATGGACCTGAACCCTATCAAGCTTCTATGCAAACTATTCAAAATCAGTCATTGCTACGGCCATTCTATGAATGCTCGTTCGCACATACATATCATCATTCTAAGAATCGAACATTCACGAACGCGTTCAAGAGAGAAAAAAATATACGTTCAAAATAACAAACAAGAGCGATCAAAGTCTTATGCCTCAAAGTATGTTCCTCGGGCAATATAGACTCGCGCAACTATTGCAATAACTGCACGCCTTAAGAGTGACAGTTCCTTTAAATAAGCGCCCCAAAGCGACAAACACCGTAGTCCACCAATCAGCTACGGCTTCTCGAGAAATCATCACGATCACTCAGCTCATTGTGATCTCTAATAAAATTCTACGTTCCAAAAATAAAGAAAAACAAAAGAGAAGAGAATATGTAGAATCTCTAAGTGAAATAAGCAAACGGAAAAGAGGCAGATCTGCCCAATAATCAACTCCGACGCCAAATCCCATGCCTGACTTTGGGCGTTGAAGATGAATCCCACAATCGTTCTAAGCCAAGAAATGACGAACGAATAAGGAAAAAATAAACACCGTTGGTCCACTATTAGGCTACGGTTTCTCGAGATATAATTGTTATTCACCAATCAACGGTGATCTCAAATGAACGGTTCGTTCCAAAAATAGAATCTCTAGACGAAAAGAAAAAAAAGAGAACGAACGAACAAGAGGCCAACTGTGTTATCAAGAAACCTGCCCAGAAGTCATTTTCAGCGCCCAGAGCTGGGCGCCGAAATCTTTAACGCCCAGGCCTGGGCGCCGAAAATGAGCCCACACCCAGAAAAGGCCCCTGACTTCTATAGGGCCCTGCCGTATCCATTCGACTCAAAAATTACCGATTTCTTTACTGAAAGTCGCACCTCACGGCTTTGTTAAAAGTAGCACACTACTACAAAGATCGCTCGCACTTACGAGCACAATCCCAAACACGATCAAGGACATTACAAAATGCGTATCCCCAAGGAACCTCTTTGACAAGAAATGACCGTCAAGCACGAGTGCTTGGGGGCTCGAAAGAAAATATAGAGTATACAAAGTTAAAAATAATATTCCCAGACTACGCTGTACGAAGCCCCGTGTTTGGATAATCTCAAAAGATAAAACCGGATTACGACCTCAAGACAAAGGTCGCCGTTGATACTTATACATAGTCCCCTAATCAAGAACCCAGGTAGTGGCAAAATTGAGCCGTAAAGACTAGCTCAAAACCATGAAAGAAGATGACCACGAGACAATGGTCCGTCTAAGCACGTTGTCAACCCACATTCAGGTTACAACTAAATCCAAGCATCCCTCGAAAGAATTCGCTCTTACAAGAATGAATAAAAGAAATTCTTAAAAGAAATTACAAGAACAAATGAAATAGGGACTTGCCCATCTCAGTCGGGCAAGATCGCGCCACGAACCACGCGAGTCCCAAATCGAAAAGACGAATTCAGGTTCGCTCACCTCCAGCTGGCGGGGTGTCCACCCTTAGCGGACAAGGTTCGCCCACTTTCAGCGGGCGGGGTCTGCGTCACTAGCCGCGCAGGTCCTCAGTTTTCGAAAATGAAAAGAAAATAAAATCTTCAAAATAAAAACAGGCTCGCCATCTTTAGCCGGCGGGGTCTACGTTACAAACCGCGTAGGTCCTTATTTTCAAAAAAAACAAACAAACTTCAAAACAGATTCGTCCACTTCTATCGGACGGGGTGTCCACCCTTAGCGGACAGGCTCGCCATCTTTAGCCAGCGGGGTCTACATCACAAACCGCGTAGGACCTTATTTTTAAAAAAAAAACACAAACAAATTTCAAAATAGATTCGTCCACTTCTATCGGACGGGGTGTCCACCCTTAGCGGACAGGCTCGCCATCTTTAGCCGGCGGGGTCTGCGCCACTAACCGCGCAGGTCCTTAGTCGCTGCAGCGATAACTTTTTCTGGTTTTCCCTTTTTCCAAAAATGAAAGGATTGGTTTTCCGTTTTTCCAAAAAAGAGCGATGTGATTGGTTTTCCCTTTTTCCAAAAATTGAAGGATTGGTTTTCCGTTTTTCCAAAAAAGAACGATGTGCTGGATTTTCCTTCGTTTTACGTCCCATAAAAACAAGGGGGTTTTCTCGTTTAGCTTGAGAATCTTTAAAAACATTTTACCTCGTGATTGGGCTTGGCCAGGCCCAATTACACTTTATGCTTTGATTTCGAAAACATCTGTAGCTACTTCCAATGACAAAGTGAGGGAGTTTCTACGCATCTTTAGATACTTCTAATGAACAAGTGAGGGAGTTTCTATACTATCCGTTGACAAATCCCAATGACACATGAGGGATATGTCGACACTTCAAGTGATGAACCTTAAGTCAAATGTTATCACTCGGGGGCTCGTGAGACCCTCGCAAAACAGGTCACATACACTATGGCTTGTGTGACGCACTCCGTCCAGTACTTTGACCATCGTCTCATCCCGAGACTCAGTCAAAGTGGGGGCTAACTGTAGACACCTACTTTTGTCCCCATTCCCGAAAGGGAAGGTTCGATGATAAGAACATAAATCTCCACTTGGCAACGCATCTCCTATAAAATAACGAATCTCGATCACCCTTTTCATTTCACCCGAAACTGCTATTTATAGAAACCTGCTAAAAATAGTAACTGCCGTAACGGGTAGTTGCTAAAAGTGGCAAGACATAAAAGATAGAAACCTATCAGAATTAGGTGTTGCACTCCAACATAAATCCTAAATGAGATAGAATTTGCAAGAGGAATCCTATTCCTAGTATAATTCGAAAATAAGAGTTACGTATTGATTAAAATCCTAACGAACCTAGAGTTTGTAACGGGCCCAGACGCATTCCGTCATAAAGTTAATACGCACTAAAAGACTCGGATAAGTCTCAAACACTCCGGATTCTAAGAGTCCAAATCTGACAAAGAACTCGGCCCAAACATCATTTTCAACGCCCAGCCCTGGGTGCTAAAATTGCCTGGATCCCATTTTCAACGCCTAGCTCTGGGCGCCGAAATCTTCGGCGCCCAGCCCAGGGCGCTGAAATTACCTGGATAACGTATTCTCTCCTAATTCTTCTTGGATTAGAGCTCTAAAATTCTATCTTTCCACGAACTCTTCCCTATAAATACAACCCCAAATTCAACGTGAAAAGAACACACAATTCATATTCTGAGTATTGACTCCAACCCCTAAGCCTAAGCCTCACGCTGCGAAATTGATCCCGCGTTCTGTCCCAATCGATCCAAAAATCGAACAGAACGTATCCTGTCCCTGGTAGCTGAAGAATTAAGCCCGGAAACTTGAGATTCGTTAAATAAAAGGAGAAATAGCAAAGCCAAAGTGGTTAGTTTTCGAAGAACCATGACGCACCTCTCAAGGGTGCGTCGTAATGTGTCCCTTTGCATGATTTAATCGCTTTCCTCGCCCTTTTATAAAACTGTTAAACTATTAAATCTGATTGTTTCATCACGCCTAATAAAGATTATATTTTGGGAAATTGAACTATCATGCTAGGTCCCTTAAATCAATCTAAACCAGATAATCACGATCGATCTAGTATTATGTGTTGCATATTGCTAAAATCAATTCAGATTAGTTTAATAGTTAACGCATGTCCCTTCAATTATTTATGATGAGCTAGTAAGGATATCCTGCCTCTGGAGTTATCGAAGAGCGAGTACTCCTCTCGGTAGTTACAGTCCCCCGAACCCTCAATCTCTACCTTACGGGTGTACGTTGAGAGATCCCCACACCAGGGATCACAAGGGAACCTATGGCCGTCGTGGTCAAACATAATTGCACTCCCTTTATGTCACGATAACCGGGTTTTGTCAGTTTTTCTCATTGTCGTTAAAAACTGAATGGCGACTCCTATATTACTAGTCAATTGGGTGTAAACTCACAGGAAATCCAATTACACTTGATTTGACAAAAAGAAACGTCACGCCCACGAGGGACGAGGTCACGCATTAGCCTCGTGCTTTTTCGACCCCCTCACACAAGGTTATGTTAATAACCTTCTAACCCGATTTTCCAACAACACAATTTACACATACTCAAACCCTAGAGACTCAGAGAACCCTAATTCTCTCTGTGCCTCCAAAGTGAGTTCTTCCCAAAAGCAAACTATCTTGATCGATTGTCTAAGTTACGATAATCAAGACGGATCTGATCGTGTCGGTGAACCAAGTAGAGGAACGACAAGTGGAGTTCTAAGTTCGTGTTCGTTGACAGATTATTGTGGAAAACACGCTTCAAATGTAAGTATGCTTAATTTGTTCTTTATACATGCTTCCTGGCTTTGGGGATTATTTCCGCACATGTTATTATGTTTAACTGTATTCCCCTACAATGAGTAGCCTGATTAGATATGCACTCTCTTCTTAAGTTAGAGTTAAACCTATATGTGAGGGGGTCGAAAAACACGACGGGGCGCCTCTAGAAAGAGTATACGGCCCACATGACTTTTCCCCTCTGGATGTGGCAAGCATCTTAAGTAAATAGGAACAAAATGTGGGCGTTAGCCTCTTTTTACTAGTCTATAGGAGTCGCCATTCAATTTTAGAAAACTAACAAAACCCGGTTATCGTGATATTCCTGGAGTGCAAACATATTTGACTCACAACGGCTATAGGTTCCCTTGTGATCCCTGATGTGGAGACCGCTCAACGTACATCCATCGAGTAGAGATTGAAAGTTCAGTGGACGTTTACTAATACGGGGGAGTGCCCAACATTAGCCCACGCGACGCGGTCCTTACTAGTTCAATTATGACGATGATGGGACATGCGTTATGCTACATTACTACTCTTGATTGATTTTAATGCACATATATTACTAAACAGATGTCAAAATGCTGATTTACATTGATTTAAGGTGCTTAACAATAAACCGATTTGTCCAAGTATTATCTGATTTAGGCGTAAGCAATATAACAGATTAAAGTTAGCAGATTTATATGGTGAGAAGAGAAATAAAATATAGATTCAGATTACAGAAAAGCGTAGGCTTTACTGCGGTTCTCAGGAACACCTACCACTTGACTTTGCTAGCTTTCCGTTTGGCTTAGAACTTTCTGATGACTGACTAACTATGGGACAGGATTATTCCAGAGTTTTGAGTATTTTAGGCTTAGGATTGTGTTTAGGTTTCAATAGCACTTCGACAATATTCGGGCTATCAGGCGGTCGTGCGGGCAGGGTCTGCTAACAGTGCGTTAAATGCGGCAGACACACGAATACGGGACAGAGAAAAGATTCGGTCAATACTCAAGCTTAAGGGTTTAGGGTTAGGAATATGTGTTATTTTTCGGTTTTCAAAGGACCTATTTATAGTAAAATAGGCCAAAATAAGATAAATCTTCGAAATGGGAATTTTCCAACCTAGATATGTGCAGCGCTAGAAAATTCCAGCGCTTGGATCAGGAGCGCTGGTTATTTCTAGCTCTTGCAATTTGAGCGCCAGAATTGTTCTGGTGACAGCTGGATCAATTCTATCTTTTGCGTGATTCTGTAAGGGACAAACTGCAGCGCTGGAATAAAACCGCGCTTAGGGTTTGAGCGCTAGAAAATAATGACGCTTGGGTTGCCAGCGCTAGAATTTTCCAGCGCTGGTATTTTAGTTCACTTTTCCAGTCTTATCGATTCTTTACCGAATCTTACTCACGTTTTCTCTCCTTATGAATACGAGTTGGGATGAAACTCTTAACCCTTATCCAACGATAAATCATAAAGCGATTTAAACACTTAGATATTTTATCTTATACCGTTACTATTCTAGGCAGCGTTCAAGCATGGCAGTTACTATAAATAGTAGTTTCTAAAAATGGAAATATGGTTTACGGGACATAAGTCAGTCATGGATTGTTCGTAGCATATTTAAGAGAGCTTAGTCAAGCTGTGTTTGGTTTTATCATCAAACACACCGTGTCGGGCCTAGGGACAAATGTAGGCGTCTACACTATATGTACTAGCTTTGAAGTACTGTTGTCATTAAGGTTAACTTTTTTGTCTCCTCAATTATAGGCATTCTATTTTCATGATATTCGATTGCTTATAAGATTTCAAAGTCAGTTTCTTGAGGAGCAAAGTCTGTTGACTTAGGAAGGGGATTTGAAATTGGAGAGCATGCGGAAATAGAGTTGCTATTGAATTCATCAATCATTACATCGAAAGTTTTAGATTGAGATGCAGCCCAAAAGGGCTCATATTGATTGGCTTTGATGCATGACTCTAGGACTAGACTCAGACTTTTAGGATTTGAAAATTAAAGACACACACGTTGGACTTATACCATAAGACTTGAAATAAGATCTCTAGTCTTGAATTGCATGTAGTTTCAACCAGGATACCAACTGTCCTAGTCCTTGTTGCAATCAAAGTAGGTGTCGTTGCAGAGTTCGAAGGCTTTGCCGTGGATTTTCTCCCAGGTGCTGTAGGGGTAGAGTGAGAAGTGCTCTTTTTTTACTCTTTGTTCAGGCCTATTAGAAACATCCTCACTAGCTTTCCCATGGGAAGCTTTGGTTTTATCAGATCGGAGGCATCCATCCAACGACAAAGATATGGGAACAGGTCCTCATCATCACCTTAGCGCAGGGTCTTGGATTCTTGAATGTGGGTGCCTCACAGAGTGAGTTCTTACTGGGTGAAGTCGACATGAGTTTTTTTTTTTTCTTCCAAATTTCAAAACAGTCTTGATGTCCATTTCCAGAAAATAGACCTCCTTGTTTATAGCTCCGACATAGAGAGTCAGATTTGTTGCTCTTAGGACCTTGTAGTCAATGCCATAGAAATTTAAAGTTTGTTGGGAATAGAGCATTAATTCGTAATCAGTAAAGCCAAGAGCTTTTAGCGTTGCCAGGGGACATACATTCTCCTTAGAATCCGAGACAATTATAGATTTAGCCACTTTCTAGTCTTGGTACTGAGGCCTTAAACGGTACTACTTAGGGATTACCACCTTAAGAATGGGCTCACCAATAGTAGTAATGAGATTTGATGGATCAAAATCTCGGAGATCCTCGGATATGGCTAGAATCCGAGAAATTGACTTTCCCCTGGAGGAGGTGGCATAGTCTTGTTGTCCACAATGTTCTGGATTAGATACTTGAGTTTGAAACAATCCTGAAACAATCCTCGATATCATACCCATTGCCTTTGTGGATCTTACAATATTAATATTTGTTCCAGTTCTTGGATCTTTTGTTGATCGGTGGATCTTCGGTAGGGCCAATAGGAGTAATAAACTCTTTCCCAGTAAGGAGTTCAAAAGCATCTGTGTATGACATGCCCAGTTTGGTGAACACCCTATGTGGGCGGTTTTGAAAGTCGCACTAATTGTTGTTGTGGCCCTTAGAGAGGTTGTTCTTGGAGAATTTGTTCTTGGAGAAGTTGTTTTGAGACCGAGGAGCCTTAAGTGCATTAAGTTTATGGATTTTAGCCCCAATCTCATAATTCTTACCCCTCCATTTGCCAGCTTGAGGAGCGGGTGTAGGAGGTGCTTTTATCAGGTCATCTTTGATGTCTACCTTAATATGGGAAGCCCGCTAGAGGGTTTCGAGGCCAGGGATTTAATGATAATCTAATTAACAAAAGTCGAAAACATTCCATATCGAGAATCTCATGCACAAGTATATATTAAACGAATACATGAAGCGTGTACTCCCACTAGCCTTACGATCAAGGACGATAAATCCACTTGTAGTTCCTCTACAATTCTCCACAGACACGTTCAGATCTGCCTTAATTCCGTTATCTTAGAACATCCATAAGGTATTTGGCTTTTTGGGAATTATAAATCTTGGAGGCAAACAAAAAATTAGGGTTCTTTGTGTAACTAGGGTTTGATCAAGTGTAGCATGGAAAATAGTGAATTAGGTTATTAAAATAACCTAGGGAATATATGTGTGATTACCGAGAAAAGCACAAAGGCCATGGTCGGACACCACACACACACACACACACACATACATAGCCCGCACGCGGTTGGGCCTTGGGCCGTGCCCAAGCCAACACGTAGTGCATCGCTGATGCTGTTGTGTTGGACCAAGCACGCGCATAGCATGTTAGGCCTTGGGCCTTAGCGTTGTTGTTTTTCCGCTGCTGCTATGCTGCTGCGGCCATGGGCTTGGGCTCGCGCGCTTGGGCTCGTGGGCCAATAACTCGCTCGTTCCCTTTTCTTCTTGCGTCTAATACATTGCGGCTATTATTTATCGTATAGTACTTGACGATCCAACCTCGTACGATACGATTGTTTGTCCGGCTCAGCCTATGAATATACGCAATACAATATACGATTACGATCCAATGTCTTATCGTATATTTACGTTTTCCTATTTCCAATTCATTTAATCCGACGGTCTGTTTTATGTCATTGGTGTGACCTTGTAGGTTCAGTCAAGAGTAAGATGTGAGCCTAATAAGGATCATAACTCATTGATCGGAAACATTGGTCCAGCTAGCTGTTCCGCTCACTTGATCTTACTGAATTAATTATTCTTAAGTAATCTGAACCTTGGTGGTAGACTAATACATCTTGGGTGAAGGACACATTTCCTTCAATCTCCCAACTCTTCCTTTAGACAAGTTTGCATTTGCATTCATTTTTCTCTTAGTGTTACTTGTTGAACATAAGGTAAGATCCAAGTCATCCTCATTAAGTCAAGAAGTGTTTCTTGAATTACTGAGTTCAACTATTAAAGTTTTACAGAAGGTTAAGCCTTAACCATTCTGAGCACGGCCATACATTTTCACAGTGTCTAACTCTCCGAGAGGCCTTATTATACAACAACACCATATCATATGAAATATAGGAGGAAAATCCAATCTTCTAATCTATGAAAGACTTACTTTGATTCATAGTAAGCCTGAATACTGCCTTTATAGTTTTTCATTTATTGTGCAACATTTAGCAAGCATCAAAGCGAACTAATCATCAAACAAGTATTAATAGTTAATCATGTTTTAAGGAATGGTTCTAATCCCCATTAATGAGAACGACTTTAGACATGAGTTTAATCTCTTAAAGTTTTCTCATGGTCAATCTGATAAAAATTCCAATAAGTATTTATTCAAAATATTTTTGACATCCAAGTCCATCTATTTCAAGAAACCAAATATAAATCTACTTGCAATCTAATCTTTATTAGTCATTGGTCGTCCAACCATTCAATGACCTGGATTAGGGATCCATTGTGACTTCAATATTCAAGTTCACTTATGGGTGTTTCTTTATCAAAGTATCCAGTCTCGATATCCCATTTGAATGTTTTGAATCACTTGGACTTCATCATTTAATACTAAACCAAAATTAAATGAATATGAAAATAAAATAACATAAATATGAAATGGTTAGCTAATTATTTTAAACATAGATCCCACAAATGTTATGAAACAAAACTAAGAAAATCAAATCCATTCACCAATATGCTTAATTCCCATGGTTGTTACATGTGCGTTGTGCTTAACCTGTGGCAACGGTTTAGTAAATGTATCTACGACATTGTCGTCCGTTCTAACCTTGCAAATCTCGATTTCTTTCCGTTCAATGATTTCTCGAAGTATGTGAAATCGCAGCAATACGTGTTTGAATTTATGATGGCTCCTAGGCTCCTTTGCCTGGGCAATGGCTCCACTATTATCGCAATATAAAGCCACTAGTCCCTTTATGGAGGTGACAATCTCAAGTTCTTCTATGAACTTCAGAATCCAAACATCTTCCTTTGCTGCTTCTGAGGCAGAAATGTACTCTTCTTCAGTTGTAGAATCCGCAATAGTGCTTTGGTTAGCACTTTTCCAACTTACTGCTCCTCCATTAAGGTAGAACACAAAACCAGAGTGTGATCTAAAATCACCAGGTGCAGCGCGCATGGCAACGCAGCGCTAGTCTATGGCTTGCTGCTGTGGCGCGCGCGACATGCAACGTTGGCCTAGGGCACGACCCACGTCCAAATTGATGTGCGTACTGCTGTTGTATGTGCACATGGGCTTGCTGGACGGCTCGTACTCACAAGCCATGGCCGGTTAGCATGTTCAAGTAAGTAGGTTATTTTAATAACCTAACTCCATATCGTTCTCCATACTACACAATTGATTTAACCCTAAAATCACATAAAGACCCTAATTCTCTTTGTGCCTCAAAGTTGAAAAATTTCGTAAAAAGATAACTACCTTCTAGAAGATCTAAGCTATAGGAATCAAGGAGGATTTGAACGTGTCGGTGGACGATTGTAGAAGAACTACAAGTGGAGTTCTTGTTTGTGTTCATAGAGCTAGTGGGGGTACATGCATCTAACGTATGTATTTCGTGATCTAAAAGTTTACATGGATCCTGGTTTCGGGATTATTTCCGTTTTATTATTTTGATACTGTGAATCCAACAGTTCATACCTAGGGAACGAATTTTTTTGAATTCACCAAGTAAACAAACTTGTAATGAATCTGAATACTTGGAATTTTAGAAATATTATGTACAATTTGTTGGGGTTAAGGTATGATGCCTTAAAGTTTTCGTGTTTTACGAAAAATAGCATGTCGGATGAACATACAACTACTTTAGGAGAGGAGGATGACTCAGACTACGTGGTGGAGCCTCGAGGGCATACTATGCGTCCTTTGAAACGTGAGCACACTTGCTGGGTCACGTATGCTTCGCGGGAGTCCACTGATAGTCCCTCTGCTTCGTGCCCTTCTACTTCGCGGGCGCCAACTACTAGTAGGAGGGAGCGGGATCCTGAGGATGAGCCCGCTTGGTTAAGCCCTCTTGAGTTTGATGTATATGACTTGCATTATGATTTGAGGCACCACGTTGTGTCCCACTTTCCCGCCGGGGTTGTAACACCCCCATAATCCTTCTATTTAAAACACCTTATATTTGAGAAAAGAAAAACAAAGGGGTGTTACTGACAGGCTTAAGTCATATCACCTAATCAAAAATAACCTAAGTCCACTAGCTAGGTAGCAAGGGAAGTCAGGATCGAATCCACAGGGAAACATGCGTTCTTTCTACTATAATCAGTTAATCTAGACTATTGGGAACAAGAGTTTGGTTGATGGGTTGCTAAGACTACGAACGATAATTAAACAAGAATGAATCAATATATTAAGAAATCTAGGGCATAGGTTCACCAACAAATAATAGTCCAGGACAATGAACAATCACGATAATCAACAAAGTAATTAATTAGACTAGCATGCTCTCTCAAGTCGATACTAATCATAGACTTAGAATTAACGGGCTCTCGCTACGTATTAACTCTAATTCCACCAATTGACTCAAGCCTAAACATCAAATTGCATCTCTCGAATCTTAATTTGATATTGCATGACTACCACAATTAAACCTACGCAAATCTAATTATATAGTGAAATAAACCAATCAATAGGAATTAATTACAATGCCAACAATCACCATCATTCAATATCCCTTCATATTATTCATGGATCCCCAAGCCTAGAAATTAAACTACTAATGCATGTTCACAATAAACAAAGTGATAATCATAATTGAAAACATTATTAAAGCAATATAATTGATCAAAACAAGAAACAATACCTATTTGAAGAACAAAGGGAAGTGAAAGCTTGAATTTTTATTGAGAATTAAACTAAGTGTTTTTGCATAAATTAGAGAGAAAACTAGGCTAAAGGAAATAATACTAAGGGTTTCAATACTAGGAAATAAGATAATAAGATGTCCCACTAAATTAACTAAGGGCTATATTTATAGTTTTGCCCAAAAACATTAAGGAAAACCGGAAAAACTAACGCAAAACGCGCGCACAAGTAGCCCCAGGGTTGTCGTTGCCCGGTCGGGCGGCCAACCGCCCGACGGGCGACCAGCTCGAAATCCGCCCGACGGGCGCAGGGCTGCCCGGCGGGCGGAGGGAGAAACTTCTGAAACATCTGCACGCGCCCGGTCGGGCGCCACTCGCCCGTCAGGCGGAGGGAGAACTTGCTGCTGCTGCTTTTGATGGGCGCCTGATGGGCACCGGGCGAAGATCCGCCCGTCGGGCGCCTGCTGCCTGCTGCTCCTTTCTGCTTGCTCGCCCGGTTGGCGAGGGGCAATCCATCGGGCGGAGGGCTAAGTGATCCACCCTTCGTCCGCAACACCGAGTCTAGCTTCCGGGGCTCGATCATGAACATCTAGGGCTCCCGTAAGTCAACAATAGTCGTCCCGAATCCCCTCGGGATCGTGTAGTGGCCTAAATCATCATAAAACGGGTCTAAAAAGACCAATTTCTCACTAAGTAGTCATGAAACTCAAGGCACACTCAAATACACAGATTAGTACTAAAAACGGCTCCTAAGAGCTCATTTGACGCATAAAAGTACTAAGGGACGGGGGTGAAAACACTATATAAATCGCACATATCAAACCTCCCCAAGCTAGATCCTTGCTTGTCCCTAAGCAAGGAAATCATCGATGAACACAAGACCAACTTCACCCCCAACATTTTTCAAAATGAAAACATAATCCAAGGTAAAATCCAACAAGCATGCATCAATGTCAACCAATCAAATCCATTCAATCGCTAATCCACTTTAACAATCGTCACGCAAAGCGAACCACAAATGCACAATGGAATTCAAGACTAGTGCTCACACACTCGTCACTCATTTATGTGGCGGATAAAAGATGTACCCGTTCTCTCCCCTCCCAACATATAAGTGAACAATGCCCTCCCAAACTCACAACACTCGTGTGTCTAGAAAAACATACACTCAACCTAGTAGTCGACTCGGAATGTGCCATGTCATAACTTGCATTGATAAACAACTACTTTCATATTATTACGACTCTATGCACAAAGGTCGAAAGGTCTTCAAAGCTTGTAATGTTAGGCTTAGGTAAGGGTGCGGTAAATTTGGGTATAATGTGAGCTTTAAAGCCTTGGCTTTGGGGAGCATGAATCCTAAATAACCATGATCAACCACAAGATGATGACCATAAACCTCCCACTCAACACATGATGAAACAACAAACACCAACACCATACTTTCTTGCCTTTTTCGCAATTAAAACCAATCACTCCTAGGAATAATGAACTTACGAAACTTGAGTGAAACAATACTTTGAAATTTTTGAGAGTAACAATTTTTTTTTCTTCATCATTTTGTTTTTTTCAATCTCTCTTTTTTTTTCTTTTTTTTTAGAAACCTTCACATTTATTTTGTTCTTTCATCACCTTCATTTTCAACTCATTTTCAACAACAACCATGATGAGACGAATTCCTTTTTCCACACTCAATATGCTCAAAAATATACCTCACTACAACTCCATCACCTCACTACTATAAGCTCCCCCAAGCTAGGTTTAGGACTAGTAACCAATGGGGAATTCACGGGTTTGTAATGTGGTTAGTCACCAAATAAAGGGCACAAGCACAACATGGGTAGAAAAAGAGGGAACAAATGCATCTACATTCATCTGAAGGCTACCTAAATAGAAAAATGCCTTCGTCCTCCACAATGTGCATGTATATGAGTCATAAAACACTACTAACAGTCGCAAATCAATACTCAAAATCAATGACACACCAGGAAGCTATCACACATCCTAACCAAGTCAACTAGTCAAGCACCAAGTCCACAAGTAGTTAGTCAGAGTTGACTCATGTTAAGGTATCACAACAACCGAATATCAAATCATGGCTGACACATCTACATTGCCCATCATCAAATACCAAGAATCAAAACAATTTTCGCTCAAGGGGCACAGGGAAGCATGATATTGTATTCATCGGAACGTATTTTTGTATTATTTTTATTTTTTTTCAAAGCAATAAACTAGCCTAGAAAGCAATAAACACACCAAAATAACACACAACAATAAGTAAATGCTGAAATAAAAGGAAAAAATACCTAATATGTACAGGTAATGTGAAACCTCCCCCCCCCCCCCAAACCAAATCAGACAATGTCCTCATTGGCTCAAGGGGTACCGAACCATCATCATCATCAACAGCATCACTGATGGCCTTGGCCATCATCACCATCGCCACCTTGGCCACCTTGGCCACCATAACCGCTAGTGCCCGCTCCAAACCCCCCGTAGTGGGTAGGCGTGAAGGTGCCCATGGAACCGGGGGCTCCGTACCCCTCCGCGGGGTAAGTAAACCAGGAAGGGTGCTGATGATCTGGGGCAATGTAGCCTTGCCTGGCGTACTGATCGTAGAAAGGGACCATAGTCCTCTGGTGATCCGCGGCGAACTCATGGAAACCGAGCTCAAGCCTGCCCAGCCTCTCATGAATGGCCCCCAACTCCTCCGAAGACCCTTGCTCCTCCTGTGGAGCCGGACTACCTCTCTGTCCCGACCCCCTCTCTCTACGCCCTCCCCTCCGGAAATAGGTGCGAGGCGCGGCCTCGGGCTGTGGCTGGGGCTGGGGCTGGGCTAAGGGTGGTGCCTGCTCACCTACATATATATAATGGGACTGACCCCTAGTAAAACTGGTGAGCCCGGTAGTGTCCGGTAGAGTAAAGATAGCGTTCCTCTGGAACATCCATGACATCTGACCGGGAAGAAGTTCCCCGTACTCATAGTGCACCCTGTAAAGGCTCCCAAAATACTCTAAATCTAACAGGTTATTACCCCGGACCGCAGCATGGTCCCTCTCAGCAAAGTTCTCCACCGCTATGGCAATGTGGGTGACCAATCCCCCTAAAGCAATATCGGTCGAGTAGCGGTGGGTGGCAGTGGTAAGCAACTGCATGGCCAAGTGATGGGCCAAATTCATCCTGTAACCTTCATTGTTATCCAACAAATACCCCCCGAGCACCTCCAACTCTGTGCTCCTCACATTCTCCTTTTGGTCCCTCCCAAAAATAGTAAAAGCCATAAAACGGAACCAAACAAAAGGGACGGGGTGTTGCACGCTAGAGGCGTGCAAATGTTGCATACTACTAGGGTTGAAATCCCCAGTCAACTTCCCCCACACAGAGCTATTGAGATGCCCCTCTCCGGGGAACCTATTATACTCCACATTCAAACCAAAAATAGCACCAAAATCCTTTATAGGCATAACATAATCATTATTCAACAATCGAAAAGAAACTCTAGTGACATCCTTGTATCCATTCTTTCTAACATTAAACGAGCTAAGGAATTCAAGAGTAAGATCCCTAAATGTCAACCTAACCATGGAAAACATATGTTTCATGCCCACCCCATGAAATAATCTCCTAACATCCTTCTCGATACCCATATCATGCAAAGTTTTCTTACAAATAAATCGAGTAGGGACTACCTTCCGTAGCTTGAGGTGTGCAAGGCGCGTTTGTTGCTCCTCACTAGTAAGAATCATGTTCGGGAAAGCCAAATCCGGTGCAAACTGAGGTGGTGGTGGTGGACGGCTTGTGGAAGCCTCCTCTTGTCTCCTTGTTGCTCCCGTGCAAGTCCTCTTTGGCCTTGAACCCATTTTTGAAGAGTTTTGAGTTTTTTGAGATTTTGGTGAAAATTGGGGTTTTTTGTGGGGTGTGAGAAAGGGTGAAATTTGTTTGGTGGAGGTTGAAGAGGATGTGATGAGGATGATTTTGGTGTGTGGATTGATGAATTTGAGTGAGAAATGAGGGAGATATGGAAGTTTGAAGTTGTTAGGGTTTGAAGGTTAATGGGGTTTGTGAGAGGATGAAGAAGATGATTGAGATGTGGAGTGAAGGGAAAAGGAGAACCCGTGTGTTTTGATACCGATTTTCTCCTCCAGCCCTCCGGGCCAATGCCCTCCCGACGGGCATTCGGCTCGTAAGCCGCCCGACGGGCACAGGTCCGCCCGTCAGGCGCAGAGCGATACTTTGAAAACTTTCGCGCGCGCCCGGTCGGGCGCTCCTCGCCCGTCGGGCGTATGGCGATTTTCTTCTCCAGCTCGTATCCGGCCGCCCGTCGGGCGCAGGTCTGCGCGACGGGCGGAGAGCGACTTTCTCCTGCCTTCGACACGCGCCCGGTCGGGCGGCTTTCGCCCGTCGGGCCATTTGCGACTGTGCTCCTTACGTATTTTACTATCTTTTCGCACTTAGGAGCTAGGCCTGTACATCATCAAACACCCAAAAAGCCGTAAAAATACTCTCTCCTCGCCACTCGAAAACAAAGGACAAGCTACAAAAACACACAAAATAAAACTAAACTATCAAAAGCAATGAAATACGGGTTGCCTCCCGCAAAGCGCTGGTTTAGTTCTAGGTCCCGCTCGACCTTGTTACCTTGAATATGCAGTCTATGAGGCGGAGGGATTGAGGTGATGGACCTCAACCACTCCTATAGTAGCCCCATCATGGTACAACTTCAGACGTTGCCCGTTGACCTTGAATCGTTCACCATTATCATTCTCTACTTCAACAGACCCAAACTTGCTTACCATAGTCACGGTGAACGGCCCAGACCACCTAGACTTAAGTTTTCCAGGAAATAACTTAAGCCTAGAGTTAAAGAGTAGAACCTTGTCTCCCACCGCGAACTCTCTATGCAAAATGTGATTGTCGTTCCACTTCTTGGTCTTTTCCTTATAAATCTGGGCACTATCATAAGCTTGTAGTCGGAATTCATCGAGCTCACCCAATTGAAGTAACCGCTTCTCACCGGCTAGCTTTGCATCCATGTTGAGATGTTTGATTGCCCAATAAGCCCTATACTCCATTTCTACTGGTAAGTGACACGCCTTGCCATACACCAACCGATACGGGGAGGTACCAATAGGTGTCTTAAAGGCGGTTCTGTATGCCCATAGAGTATCATCTAGCTTATCGCTCCAATCCTTCCTAGACTTCGCCACCACCTTCTCAAGGATAGATTTGATCTCTCGGTTAGAGACCTCAACTTTCCCACTTGTCTGAGGGTGATAGGCTAGCCCGGTGCGGTGATAAACCCCATACTTGCGCAGGAGCGCATCCAGATGCTTCTCATGGAAGTGTGACCCTCCATCACTAATCAAAGCACGCGGAACCCCAAATCTAGGAAAAATGATCTTCTTGAACAGGGAAGTGACTGTCTTAGCATCGTTAGTAGGTGAGGCAACGGCTTCCACCCACTTGGACACATAATCTACAGCAACAAGGATATACATGTTACCCTTGGACGATGGGAATGGTCCCATGTAGTCGATTCCCCACACATCGAAAACCTCAACCTCAAGGATCCCGTTCTATGGCATCTCATACCTCCTCGAAATAGTGTCGACCCTCTGGCACGCATCACAAGCCATAATAAAAGCCTGTGCATCCTTGAACATAGTAGGCCAGTAAAAACCACATTGTGACAGCTTAGCGTTAGTCTTTGCCGGTCCATGGTGACCACCATAAGGTGAAGAATGACACCTACTGATCATACCTTGGACTTCCCATTCCGGAACACAACGCTTGTACAACCCTTCAGCAGTCTCACGAAACAAATAAGGGTCATCCCAAAAATAGAACCGAACGTCATGTAGGAATTTCTTCTTCTGTTGATATGTAAGATCGGCCGGAAGAATACCCCCTACAATGTAGTTAGCAAAATCTGCGAACCATGGTGACTGACTGGCAAGTGCAAGTAAGTGATCATCCGTAAATGAGTCATCGATCGGTGTAGGCACTTTACCATCATCATATCTCAATATAGACAGGTGATCTGCAACAACATTCTCAGCCCCTTTTTTATCGCGAATCTCCAGATCAAACTCTTGTAGCAGTAGTATCCATCGAATAAGCCTGGGCTTGGCTTCCTTCTTTGAGAGAAGATACTTAAGAGCCGCATGGTCAGTATAGACTATCACCTTGGACCCAATCAGATAGGTGCGAAACTTGTCCAAGGCATAGACTATGGCTAGAAGCTCCTTCTCAGTAGTAGCATAATTAACTTGAGCTTCATCTAAGGTCTTACTTGCATAGTAGATGGCATGCAAAACCTTTTCCTTTCTCTGACCCAAAACTTCCCCAACTGCATAATCACTTGCATCACACATTATCTAGAACGGAAGATCCCATTCAGGAGAACGAATGATGGGAGCCGAAATCAGTGCCTGTTTAATCCTGTCAAAGGCCTCGAGACAAGCATCAGTAAACACAAACGGGGCATCCTTGAGGAGGAGCTGGGTAAGTGGTTTAACAATTTTAGAAAAATCCTTGATAAAGCGGCGATAAAACCCCGCATGACCAAGAAAACTTCTAACACCCTTCACATTAACTGGAGGGGGCAATTGTTCAATCACTTGGACCTTAGCTCGATCCACCTGAATGCCCTTATCAGATATCAAATGTCCCAAGACCACCCCTTCAGTAACCATGAAATGACACTTTTCCCAGTTTAAGACTAAATTACACTCTTCACATCTTTTCAGAACCTTAGTCAGATTTATCAAGCAAGAATCAAAAGAAGTACCATAGACACTAAAATCATCCATAAACACTTCCATGATAGACTCAATAAACTCAGAAAAGATACTCATCATGCAACGTTGGAAGGTAGAGGGTGCATTACACAGACCCAAAAGGCATCCTACGATATGCAAAGGTACCATAGGGACAGGTAAAGGTGGTCTTTTCCTGGTCGTCTGGATGTATGGGAATTTGAAAGAAACCAGAATAACCATCCAGATAACAGAAAAACTTGTGACAGGCTAGCCTTTCTAACATTTGATCAATGAAGGGAAGGGGAAAGTGGTCCTTTTTAGTAGCAACATTAAGACGCCTATAATCAATGCACATGCGCCAACCTGTGACTACCCTAGTTGGTATCAACTCATTTTTTTCATTTCTCACCACAGTTGTCCCCCCTTTCTTAGGCACTACCTGAACAGGACTCACCCACTTAGAATCAGACACAGCATATACAATACCCGCGTCAAGCAATTTCATAACTTCATCTTTTACAACATCTTGCATGACAGGGTTTAGACGACGTTGGGGTTGAATGCATGGTTTATAATTTTCATCTAGATGTATCCTATGCATGCAAAAGTCAGGGCTAATACCCTTTAAATCATCAATATTGTACCCAATGGCCCTTTTGTGCTTTTTCAACATAATAAGAAGTTGGGATAACTGGTCTACATCAAGTGCAGTACTGACGGTCACAGGGCAAAGTTGCTCATCATCTAAAAACGCATATTTAAGGTTAGCAGGAAGAGGCTTAAGTTCGGGTTTCTTTACCTCTTTAACAGGACAAACCGGCCGAACTAACCTCTTCAATTTGGTGCTCTACGGCTCAGATTCTCCATCATTAAGAGCCAACTCTAGAGCATCCACTTCAGCACTCCAAGAACTGTTATCACCTGCAGAAGATTCACAACAAAGCACTGCCTCCAAAGGATCTCTTTCGAGAACTTGGGAGACGTTATCACGCGTAATAAAATCAACCACGTCAATTCGATAGCATTGTTCTTCCTCTAGCATGGGACTTTTTAAGGCACTATTCAGATTAAAAGTCACCTTATCATCCCCAACAGACAGAGTCAATATCCCACTTTTAACATCAATGACCGTCCCCGCCGTGTGAAGGAAGAGTCTTCCTAAGATTATGGGAATTTGAGAATCCTCTTGCATGTCTAGTACCACAAAGTCTACAGGTATATAGAATTTACCTACTCTAACAGGGACGTCCTCTAAAACATCTAAGGGGAATTTGACAGAACGGTCGGCCATTTGTAGAGTGATATTGGTAACCTTAAGCTCACCCATATTCAGTTTAGTACAGACAGACAAAGGCATGACAGACACACTAGCACCTAAATCACATAAAGCTTTATCAATAAATACGGTGCCAATGTTACATGGGATGGATAAACTCCCGGGGTCTTTAAGTTTAGGTGGAGACTTATTTTGCAAATAGCCACTACATTCCTCAGTGAAAGCTACAGTCTCTACCTCACAAAAAGCACGTTTCCTGGTCAAAATATCTTTCATGAATTTAGCATAAGCAGGAACCTGTAAAATCAATTCAGTAAAAGGAACCGTTACCTGCAAATTTTTAACCACTTCCAAGAATCTGCCAAACTGCTTGTCTAGATTATTCTTGAGTTGTCGGTTTGGGAAGGGGAGTGCAATAGGTGGTACTTGAATGTCTGTCCCCTTCTTAACCTCAGTTGTAGCCTCATTCTCATTCACTACCTTTTCAGCTTCCTTACCATCCATTACTATCTTTGGGATTTCCTCACTGACCAGACCACTAGCAGACACCCCAGAATCAACATCAACCGGCATAGAAGGACCATCATAATCCCTACCACTCCTCAATGTAATTGCATTAGCAGTCTCCCTATTTTCGGGCTGTGAAGGAAATTGGCCTGGTGGCCTCCATGCAATAGTAGTAGCCATCTGTGCCAACTGTGTATCAATGATCTTGTTGTGAGCAGTAAGAGCATAGATCTTTGCATCCTTTTCACTTAGAGATTTTTGCATTTGTAGCATCATGTTTCTCATCTCTACTAGCATAGGGTCAGGCTGCGTGGCTTGAGGTTGTGGTGGTGGGGGTGATGTGTGTTGTCTAGGGAACCCAGGTGGTCCACTAGACTGTTGGTTGTAGTTATTCCGTGGTTGGTAGGATTGTTGATGTGGGGGTTGGTATGGTTGTTGTGGTGGATGTTGGACTTGGTGAGGGTTCTGGATATTGTTGCTCCTGTAGGATAATAGAGGGTTGTTTTTGTAGCCCTCATTGTAAGAGTTGGAGAATGGGTTATTTTGTTTGTAGGATTGAAATGCGTTACATTGTTCAACAGAGCTCCTACATTCCTATGCATAATGACCAGACATTCCACAACTTTCGCAAACAGTAGCAGGTTGGGCACTCATAGCAGCTACACTAATAGGTTGGGCAGATTGAGCATTGGCTGCTTGCATATTATCAAACTTATAGTGTAAAGCAGTCAATTGGGAAGTTCATTGTTCAATATAATTTAAATCATGCTTACCACCCCTATTAGATAAACCTCTAGGATTCCCATACTGGGCATTGTGAATGGCTATCTCCTCAATCACCTCCATAGCTCTAGGCACCTCAAGTTGCATGAATCTCCCACTGGCAGCTGAATCCAACAAACATCTAGACTCGTTGCCCAGACCATTATAAAACTGTTGAATCAAGAACCAATCTTCCAAACCATGGTGCGGGCACTCTCTTTGCAAATCCTTGAATCTCTCCCAGACCTCGAACAAACTCTCATCTGCTTGTTGTGAGATACCCAATATCTGACCCCTTAGACAAGCTGTTTTCTCAGGTGGAAAATATTTAACATAAAAATCAAGAGCCAAGGACTCCCAATTATTGATTTTCAAAGCCGCCCGATTCAACCCATTAATCCACAATTTAGCTTTCCCACTCAAAGAGAACGGGAAAAGTATCTCCATAGTCTGCTCCGGAGTCAATCCCTTTTGCTTGATGGTGGAACTATATTGGATGAAGGACTGTATGTGAAGATTCGGATCTTCACCTGGTTCCCCACCGTACTGGCGTCTCTCAATCATGTTAATCAATACAGGCTCAATCTTGAAGGTCTCAGCTGCAATAGAAGGCATGATTGCCTTTGGTAGCACGGACAGACTTGGCTTAGAATAGTCTGTAAGCCGTGGGGTAGAAGGCGGTAGTAGAGTTTCATCACCCATCTCTATCTCTGAAACTGAATCTGTATCTGAAGGAAAAAGATCGCCAATATTATGATCAGAATCAGAGTAATTCCCACACTGTGCAATGAAAGTTCTTCGTCTACGAAAGGTTCTTTCGGGCTCAGGATCGAATGGAGTAAGATTACTAGTACCTACGGTCCTGGGCATAGACAAAGACTACAAAACAATGTGAGATCCGGTCTCAAGGAACGTGAGTTCCTTGAGTAGTAACAAACAATAATCTAGGATAAGCAATCAACAACAGAAAATAAAACCGTTTCCCCGGCAACGGTGCCAAAATTTGACAGGCTTAAGTCATATCACCTAATCAAAAATAACCTAAGTCCACTAACTAGGTAGCAAGGGAAGTCAGGATCGAATCCACAGGGAAACAGGCGTTCTTTCTACTATTAATCAGTTAATCTAGACTATTGGGAACAAGAGTTTGGTTGATGGGTTGCTAAGACTACGAACGATAATTAAACAAGAATTGCATCTCTCGAATCTTAATTTGATATTGCATGACTACCACAATTAAACCTACGCAAATCTAATTATATAGTGAAATAAACCAATCAATAGGAATTAATTACAATGCCAACAATCACCATCATTCAATATCCCTTCATATTATTCATGGATCCCCAAGCCTAGAAATTAAACTACTAATGCATGTTCACAATAAACAAAGTGATAGTCATAATTGAAAACATTATTAAAGCAATATAATTGATCAAAACAAGAAACAATACCTATTTGAAGAACAAAGGGAAGTGAAAGCTTGAATTTTTATTGAGAATTAAACTAAGTGTTTTTGCATAAATTAGAGAGAAAACTAGGCTAAAGGAAATAATACTAAGGGTTTCAATACTAGGAAATAAGATAATAAGATGTCCCACTAAATTAACTAAGGGCTATATTTATAGTTTTGCCCAAAAACATTAAGGAAAACCGGAAAAACTAACGCAAAACGCGCGCACAAGTAGCCCCAGTGTTGTCGTCGCCCGGTCGGGCGGCCAACGGCCCGACGGGCGACCAGCTCGAAATCCGCCCGACGGGCGCAGGGCTGCCCGGCGGGCGGAGGGAGAAACTTCTGAAACATCTGCACGCGCCCGGTCGGGCGCCACTCGCCCGTCGAGCGGAGGGAGAACTTGCTGCTGCTGCTTTTGATGGGCGCCCAATGGGCACCGGGCGAAGATCCGCCCGTCGGGCGCCTGCTGCCTGCTGCTCCTTTCTGCTTGCTCGCCCGGTGGGCGAGGGGCAATCAACCGGGGGGAGGGCTAAGTGATCCGCCCTTCGTCCGAAACACCGAGTCTAACTTCTGGGGCTCGATAATGAACATCTAGGACTCCCGTAAGTCGATAAATAGTCGTCCCGAATCCCCTCGAGATCGTGTAGTGGCCTAAATCATCATGAAACGGGTCTAAAAAGACCAATTTCTCACTAAGTAGTCCTGAAACTCAAGGCACACTCAAATACACAGATTAGTGCTAAAAACGGCTCCTAGAGCTCATTTGACGCATAAAAGTACTAAGGGACGGGGGTGAAAACACTATATAAAACGCACATATCAGTTACTGCCACGATGGAACATATAAAGCAGTGAAATGATTACTTAAAAACCGATTTAACATCTTTAGTCCAACTTTGAAAACAAACAGCGGAAGTCTTAAAACAAATATTCAAATACAATGTGGAGACCTCAATAGGCCCCTTATTAAATCCAAACTCGAATAAATGAATTTAAATAGTTGCAACATATTAAAATCCAAGACCGATGTAATATTCAAAGGGAAAAGGTACTTCAAAATCTATCCCCATGCATGCTTACTTGCAGACCTGTAGATTGGCTGCTCCCCATAATCCCAAGTGAAATAATGGTTTACCACAGGGCCAACATATAAAGAGATATGGCCAACAACAACAAAGATCAAGTCAGCTAACGCTGAGTACGTACTAAAACAATAATCATTTAATATCAAATACACAAGACATGACACTACCAAATAATACACCTCAGGACACGACTTTAAACTTACCGACTCAACCTTGATTTATGTGAGTTAGAATTGGTATTGTAACATAAAAGTTTGATCGTAGGTCGTCCTTGACTGCATCTAACGACCCTGTAAGAGTGTCGAAGAGTCCTAGACGTATCTTCGAATATGTAACTTTAACTTACTAGAGCGTCCTCTAGTACAAACAAACCTTGAATCAGTATGCATACCCCTGAGAAGAGTGAAGGAAATAATGCCCTTGGTCCAAGTATGCATTCAATGTTAAGTCTAATAAATGCGGTTCAGTATTAATTAACAAGTTAATAATTCAGTGAGATCAAGTGAGCTGAATGCCTAGCTAGAGGCCGCTTCAGTTCAAGTGGAATTAATGATATTAATCCACAGCTTACTCTTGATTGAACCCGTAGGGTCACACAAATAGTACGTAAACGGATCAAGTATTTAATGGCATTAAATACTCTATCTATGGATATTCGGAATCGACGGATCTTGGTTTCAGTGGGAGCTGAGATCGTCACAAGCAAAAAATGAATACTCCGGAAACGATGATATTGCCGGAAACGGAAATATGGATCGTATCGGAAATATAAATATTATCCAAGTCGTAGATGTTGCCGGAAACGGAAACATGGTACGTATCGGAAAATATTATCGGATTGCCGGAATCGGAAATATTGCCGGAAACGGAAATATTGTCAGAATCGGAAATATTATCGGAATCGGAAAATAATTCCGGAAACGGAAATATTAAATATTTGTTCGAAACGGAAATTAATTCCGGAATCGGAAATATTAAATATTGTTCGTATCGGAAATGAATTCCGAAACCGGGAATTTTATCGGAAGCGTATCGTACGAATAAGCATCGGACGAGGCCTGCCGGACGAAGGCCCAGCACGAAGCCAGGCCATCGCCCAGCAAGCAATGGCGCGCCACAACACAGCCCAAGGCTGCGGCAGGCCTACCGCAAGGCAGGCCCAGCGCGCAGCTTAGGCCATGGCAGCCTCGTGGGCTGCGGTAGCTCGCATGGGCTTCGTGGGCGTGTGGGCTGTGCGCGGGCATGGCCTGCATGCTTGCGGGTCATGCTCGTGTGTGTGTTTGTGTCCATGCATAATTCCTAAAACTATTAGGATTTGATGTATGATTAAATTCCTATTCCTATTAGGATTATTTAATTAATTAGAGTCCTTGTAGGATTCTAAGTTTAATTAAATCGTATCCTACTAGGATTCCAATTCCCTTTCCAAACCTCTATAAATAAGGGCCTAGGGTCATAATTTATACAGACGATTGAAGTATTCAAAGGGTAAGTTTTTGAAATAAAATTAACCATACACTTGCAAACACTAGCCGAAATTCCTAGTAACCTTAAGGGCGATTCTAGTTGGTCTAACTTGAGGCGGATCCGGACGTACTGTGGACTATCTACGGAGGGACGACATTTGGAGTCCTAAAGACTTGTTCTTGTTCGGTTCGGGCGCAGCTAGGGAAGGCACGCTAAAACATGTATGCATCAATTCTATGCTAAATGATTATGTGAATATAATATGCTTTCCTGGCTTTATGGTTTTTCCGCATGATTTATGAATTGTCATATGTATCATAACCTAACAAAGAGTCCTTGACGTACCTTCTCTATGAAGTTTAACTACTTAGTTAACTCGATTTCTGTAGGTAAAAGCGCCCTAGCGCATAATTAAGAGTGTAGGATACCAATACGAAGATTGTTCCTTTACCCATACTGCTACTCGAGAAATTATCTCAGAGAGCTTACAAGCCATTCCTTTCACTTTAAGTGCTTTAGTATTTTTCTTGTTGTTTAATTTGTTTAGACATTAAACAAAATATATAATGTAGGTACAACATAAGAAATATGAATTCTCTTTTAACTCCTTTAGGACGAGTGGTCAAACAATTAGGACACTCATTATTAAGCCTTTAGTCCTTGGCTCGGAGGTTTTGAGAGACCTCCTAACATACTATGTCCGAACTTAGTCTAATTGACAATAGTAAAACTTGTAAAGAAAATAATATTAAAGATCATGCTTGCTTCTTATAGTAACCAAACAACAATGACATACTCCCAAGTGTAAGCATCACAACACATTCATTGAATTATAAATAATTCCAAGTCCTACTCATGCCACTAATACTACTAGTACATTCTAGGACTGGTACGTACCTTTTCGAAGCACGAAACTCCTTGAAAAACGAATTTGAAAACACGTTCTATAACCTAGCTAGTACCTAGACATTTAAACAATTCTACAATTAGGTACTTAGCTACACCAATGCAAGTAACATTTAGGGAGCTAAATATCAGATTTATACACTGACTAATAATCTTATTTTTAAGTATCTTTATGCCTCAAATTAAAGCACTACTACTTAAACATTTATAGTTTTAAAAATTTGCAAATAGTCTTATAAGTAATAAATAGTAGTATGTAAAACCTTCGAAAGCTATTATCTACCCTCTACATTGAGCATAGAAATATCAAGTTAACATACGGACTTTAAATCTGATTTTAAATCCCTATTGCTTATAGAGTTAAATTAGAATCACGCCAACATTAGTATAATTGAAAGACTACAAAATCAAAATTAAAATATGATTTAACACCTGGATTTGAACAACTATGTATTTGAAATTAGGCTAGAGGAATAGTTTTTTTCCCCTTCTTTGTTCTTATGTGTGTATAAAACAACACCCATAACAATGACAATAAAAGCCAAACAACAGTAATTAACGTAACAAATAATTCAACGAGCAACAACATCGACCAAACGTCCAAACACAACAATCATCAACAACAACAACACGCCACAGCAGCAGCAGCGCTGTGTGGTTGTTATTGCTGGTTGTTGTGGTTGTCGCAGGAGGGGAAGAGAGAGGAGACGAGGAGGAGAAGAAAATAACCGGTGGTGAAGGTGGCGGTTGGAGTGAGCAGCGAAGGTAAACAACGCACGAACGAGATGAACAAGAGCAGCACTAAAGAATAGAAAATGGCTAGTAGTCGTGTAAAGAAGAAGAGAAAGAAAGGGTTAAGGGTTTTGTTTTGTTTTTATAATTTTATGATTATTTTCTTAATTCAATTATTTAAATAATTAGAAAATACTAACTTGAAATCCTTTTCCAAATTGTTTTCGATTTTTCTTCTTAAAACTTTGTAAACTACTCGTTTCCTTGTTTTTTTCTTGAAATAAAATACTCGAGTCTAAAATAGCTTGTATAATATCTATATCCTTGTTTAGAACGTAACATGATTTCTAAATATTTAAAACATAAAACTCATTATATTTCCTTGAAATATAAAATAAGACGACACAAAAATACGGAGTATCACAGGCTTCTCTCCTTAAAAGAAGTTTCGACCTCGAAACTTGGGGTTTCAAGCTTGTAAGTAACTTAGGAAAAATATGAAGTATCACACGCTTTCCCACTTAAAAGAAGTTTCGTCCTCGAAACTTGAAAGTCCATGTTTTTGAAAACTTTGATAACTCAATTTGAACTCAACCTTGTCGGTCCTTTGAGAAATATATGCTTAAAAAAAAACTCGTCTTAGATTCAGCTTTGTGGACCAGTTGAGTAATTATATCTTTTAGCATAAGGAATAAATCGAATAATTTAATAACTAAGAATAAAAAGCACACCACTACTCATTAAACTTATCAAAGCTACAAAAATAAATCCCTGAAATTGGACGCTTTCTACCCCCCTTAAAGGGAGTGACGTCCTCGTAACTCATCGTACCTCAATGAAAATTTATGGTACTGTCTCATGTCCTCTTCAGGCTCTAATATCGCCCTTTTGGTTTTCTGGCTAGGTCGCAGGCGCTTAACGATGTTAACATCCATATTCATTTTACTCCAATTTTTCCAAGATGTTTATTATTTTCTCTATGTAGGACAATGACTCATCTAAATCAATTGTTAACGAATATAGAGTACTATCCAAAAAATTTATTTTTTCCCCAAAACTCAATTGTTAACTCAATTATTAACGACTAAACTTTTATTTCTTACCAACCCTTGTCACCCCTTTCACGATCTTCCAAATAACTTACCTTCAATTTCATACTCTTCTTCTCCGCACATCAAGCCAACAAATGAATTCTAACGATCCTGGACCACTAGAATATTCTCTTAAATTTTATTCAATTATTTAACATATATAGTCTTCAATCAATGTAGTCCTAAAATCAGTTTTTACTTCGGTGTCACTTCAAAACACGACTTCTAGATTTTAATACCCCATTCATATGAAAATACTTTCACCAAAATAAACCTCAGTTTCTACACCCCATAGATTATTAAATTTCTCGATCATCGAGAATCAACTTCACTCCTAGTTCCCTTAAGATTGCATAACTTGTTCTGTTCTAACCTTACAACTTCTTTCTACTTTCGATACTCATACAGAGTCAAGATATTTCCTTCTTCAAGATGGTCTTTAACTCTTTCCTCTAATCTCTTCTCATATTTCTTTAAACTAAATTATCCTATGACTTTATTCTTGTCAAATTCGTCTTTATTCCCCTATGTCTCTCTTTTACCAATCAAAGGGTTCATTACTCTCTCATTTACCTCCAACAATTTTTTTTATTGTCTCCAAGTACTCAATCTCTAAATCATTTCATTTTTATTTTTTTACATAATTCTCCAATCTTTCACTTTCAATCCTCACGATGGACAAGCAATGCTTTTATATAATTCTCTATAAAGACTTTCACACTCAACCTAGTTTACGGGAATACGATTTATGAATTTCTTGTACTTATCAAAACATCATCTTATTCAATATTTCCTTGGGAAGTATAAACTATGAGTTCTTTCGTTAATCTTTAACTCCTATACACCATTGATTTGGTTGTTTCTCCTTTAAAGTTTGAGATCCTCCATTCTTGTAATCTTTAAAATTCTTGAACATTGACCGATATACTTCAATAAACAATAAATAATATCTTCAACTCTCAAGCATATCTCTTAACTCATAAAATGCTACTTCCTATAACTCATGTCGTACTTTAGACATAAATATGAAAATTCACATATTTGTTACAACTTTTTATTCTAATTATAAGAATCATTGCTATTAAATACAAACAAAACTTGACAAAAAATTTTTGTCATATATCGAACATAAACATCTGTAAATTGCCTATGTATACATAACTAGTTCTTATCTGCATACATATATGCTTACATTTAAACTATAATTTTTTTGAAGTTCATCAATTCCCTCTCAAAGTTTGAAAAACGTGGACAAACTTCTTGAAAACTCAAACTAAAATTTATATCCCTTATTAGATGGGTAACATAACACAACGCCTCATGCATCTAAATTTATTGAAAAATATTTCATTCTTGTTATAAAAGTAATAAAAATTTAAATTTAATTTCTTCACTAAACATTAGGTTTTGTTTTCAAAGTCAAACCATTTATTTGAACATAAAAAAAAAAAAAATGAATTTAAAAAAAATAAAAAGAAACAATTCAAGCCACTTAATATACCATTCTAGGCATAATAAAATTTAGTTACTATAATAACACTCGAATTCTTATCAAATATTCCATATGAAGAAATTAGAGTAACCACACTAAAAAGTTACTGTAAGTTTTTTTTTTTTTTTTTTTAAAAAAAAAAACAAAACAAGACTAAGCTTTATGTTTGAGTCTTATTGAGTTTTAGTAAACTTAGGATATACTTCTTACTTAAGTGATAACCCTTGGGTTAATAAATAAAAGATCATACAATCTCTTTGGTACCTTGTACTATTGCTACTTTGTGACTTCTTTTAATTTTTAGTTACATGGATCATTCCAAAAGCAACTCCGAAAGTATGAATGCAAAATTGAATATTAGGATTTTTCAATTCTTTTGAAATAATTGTGTGAAATGTGAAAATATTTTAGTAGATGTCCATAAAAATCTTATAAAATCAGTCTTTTAACTGTATAGAGACAATGCACCAAGAACCGCTTGGAATAAATTTGTTTCATTTTCTAAACCAAATTTGAGCCCGTTCATAGTACGGGCGGTTGTATATTTGGTTGTTAAAATGTCTTTTGAAGTTTTTATTAGTGAGTACTTGTGATTTTTGGTAATATATGAATTAGATAGAGGTGTAATTTGAAAATTGGAAAAATATAAAAATTATATGTTGAATAAATATTGGATGTTAAAAGGGGTGGAGTGGCCGGAAGAGACTAATGAATATATTAGACTATGAATAACTTGATGTTGAATAAGGAAAATGGAGTGGAAGAGGCATTAGAAGTTGTAAATCATAGAAACAATAAAGAAAATTAGAAGAAAAAAGAAAGAAAACAAAATGATGGATGAAAGAAGAGATGCCACATGTCTTCTAATAATGAAATGCCACATGGCTTCTAATAATCTATGGTGTTCCTTTTTAAATACTAGGTATAGACTAGGTATAGATTTAAAACTCATTACCTTTCATTCCCTTACAAACTATATTAGAAATAAGATTTTCTTTTTATATCGAAAAATAGAAATTTCTCAATTTTATAAACGTTTTATAGAAATATTGTGAACTCTAATTTGATATTTCACTAAGTATGCCACGAATTGCTATATTATTCGTGACAAGATCAAGTACGTAAGCTAGGTATACAAAAAGTACCTGTATAAATGCTAACTCTTTAATAATATCACACTCAAAATGCTCTACTTTAATAACCTTGTAACCTCTCGTTAGCTTCTATTCCCCTCGGTACTCATAGGTATTAACTAATAGAATCATATAATATAAGGGAAAATCTATTAAAAAAAAACAACAATGTGTGCATTAGTCAAGTAATTCACACTAAGGTACATTATCAGTAATAAGTTCGAAACTATTTTTAGTTTACACATATAAATCAACAAATAGTTCGACTATGAATTTCTTTGCTAGATTAAGTCACTACACTTTCACTTAGATAATAACACTCAGTTATTCTTATAATATGTACCTTGCTTCCTTGAATACTTCGGTACTTTGTACTTTTATCCTTCCTTGTCCGTGACAGCCTTTACATCACAAAAACTAACCTCTATGTTACGTCCAACCACTAGTCCCTACATCGATAGGCGAAACGCTTATTCTAGAAATTCATTTTTACTATCTAGTCATACACATATACTAATTCGTGTGAACTTCACTTCTCTTGAATAATTATTCACAATTACAAGAGTACTACTCGCAACTTGTCAAAGTTAAGGTTTCATAATTTATAACCATAGCTCCACACATGAACAAATAATGGTGAGTCCAATTCATGGATAGTACTCTCATTTGGTTAATCAACCTCTAGGTATGTGATAAGGAGTAACTTTATTTCGATTGGGACAAACAAAATATATAACCACTCTCAATCTTCTTCTCGTAGTATGATCAACATGCTCCATACGTACTTTAAGGTTAATAATCTATATTTCTTGATAATGGTATAGATTCTCAAATGATGTAATGACAGAACTTGGGTTATAATGATAACTGATATTTTTCACGCAAGTAAATAGACGTTCCCAACTAATACTCATGATCCTCCAAAATAATTAATGTACGACGCTTGGTATAATGCTGCTAGGCAAACAAAGGTAAATAGTCTAGACATCAATCTCCATATTCCTCAATTACCATTAATGGTACAACGTAAATCGCAACGGTAATAACACACATCCTATATGATTCCTAATCTAAACAACTTACAACTAAAGTTGGGCAATTAGAATATACCATCCATTTCAATCGGTTGGTGACATTACAAAATTTAAAGTAATACGGAGTATAATCGTCAGTAAAGGACTAGATACGCATGATTAGTATAGCTAATAACATAAACACACCCCTAATAATAAAATAAACACACCTCTATAGATCATAGATCATACAATGATTTCACTATATTGAAAGTACGTAATTTCTAAGTAACAAATAATTACAAGCTAATTTAGTTTGTCTACTACACTCCCAATGATGATCTTCATCTTGTATTACTTGATTGACTTCTCCTTCAACTCCTTAGGGTGGGTCAATGACTTCAGAAATTGCAGCTCCTTTGAAGATCTGATCAATTGGTTCTTCCCCTAAAGATTCATATTTCTCAATAGGATCATCCTGTCCAACAAATTCATCCTCCTCAAAAGGTTCATTATCTCCCATAGGTTCAGTTTCTTCGATTGGTTCAATCTATTCCTCAATAAATTTGTTTTCTTCCATAAGCTCATTTCCCTCAAGTGGTTCATCATTAGGTTCTACAACATGGGTATTATTACTTACATTTTCCACTTCCTCATTTTGGTCTATATACCACCAATCATTCTCAAGCGATTCTACTATTGCCCAGATGAGTTCCTTAATCGACCAATCTCAGATAATTCGATTAACCCAAAAAAAAATTAGAACTCTAAATCATTTTCATTGACATAGCCTCACTATGACATCAACAACATAGTCAAAATAATATGTAAAATCATCAATTAAAACTACACGTTACACGACAAGACAAAATAAGTATATCAACCTTAGTGCAATGAAAACCCAATTCACTTGGCACAATGTCACGCTAATTAAATCTACAACTTGAGTAGTGTTAACTACACAAAGTAATTAATATACGAATAACCTGAAAACAAGATGCGTGTACTTACGCTTTGACATTTTAATCACTTACTTAAGGCAAAATTGTAAAAAAGTACCTTCTTTTTGCCCCTCTTTGTGAGCTAGTACCTTATATTTTCAGTTTTGTCAAATAGTACCTTGAATTAAAATATTACTTAAAAAATGGTACTTTGATGCAACATTCCGGCCAAAATCATAATTTTCCGGCCATTGATTTAACCTTCCCTCCAAAAATTTGTGTGTGTAGCAAACCTAGCCAAAAATCATGCGCCTATGTAACTTCCTATAAGAACAGTAGAACAACAACACTTAGACAAGAATTTTAGATCTACACTCATTTATTTTGGAGGGAAAGCAGCTGGAAGTACTTTGAATTTGGTAAGATGATGAGCGCGTGTGAACACGCGATGGTTTCCCTCTAAAATTGTGGCAACAACCAGAATCAATGGCCAAAAAATTGTGATTTTGGTCGGAATATTGCAGCAAGGTACCATTTTTAAAACAAGTTTTTAATTCAAGGTACTATTTGACAAAATTGAAAATATAAGGTACTAGCTCACAAAGTGAGGCAAAAAGAAGGTACTTTTTGACAATTTTGCCCTTATTTAATGCACATATATATACAATTTAATTTATATGCAATAATTCCGTCTTACCATCCTTAGTAAATATAATTTATTTATTTTTAAATTCGTAAACTTTTCTACAAAAATAATTTTGAAGAAATATATTTTTAGAACTAAAAACCAATAGCTCTGATACCATTTTGTAACACCCCCATAATCCTTCTATTTAAAACACCTTATATATGAGAAAAGAAAAACAAAGGGGTGTTACTGCCACGATGGAACGTATAAGGCAGTGAAATGATTACTTAAAAACCTATTTAACAAACAGCGGAAGTTTTAAAACAAATATTTCAAATACAATGTGGAGACCTCAATAGGCCCCTTATTAAATCCAAACCTCGAATAAATGAAGTTAAATAGTTGCTACATATTAAAATCCAAGACCGATGTAATATTCAAAGGGAAAAGGTACTTCAAAATCTATCTCATGCATGCTTACTTGCAGACCTGTAGATTGGTTGCTCCCCATAATCCCAAGTGAAATAATGGTTTACCACAGGGCCAACATATAAAGAGATATGGCAAACAACAACAAAGATCAAGTCAGCTAAAGCTGAGTACGTACTAAAACAATAATCATTTAATATCAAATACCCAAGACATGACACTACCAAATAATACACCTCAGAACACGACTTTAAACTTACCGACTCAACCTTGATTTATGTGAGTTAGAATTGGCATTGTAACATAAAAGTTTGATTGTAGGTCGTCCTTGACTGCACTTAACGACCCTGTAAGAGTGTCGAAGAGTCCTAGACGTACCTTCGAATATGTAACTTTAACTGACTAGAGCGTCCTCTAGTACAAACAAACCTTGAATCAGTATGCATACCCCCGAGAAGAGTCCTTGACGTACCTTCTCTATGAAGTTTAACTACTTAGTTAACTCGATTTCTGTAGGTAAAAGCGCCCTAGCGCATAATTAAGAGTGTAGGATACCAATACGAAGATTGTTCCTTTACCCATACTGCTACTCGAGAAATTATCTCAGAGAGCTTACAAGCCATTCCTTTCACTTTAAGTGCTTTAGTAAATTTCTTGTTGTTTAATTCGTTTAGACATTAAACAAAATATATAGTGTAGGTACAACATAAGAAATACGAATTCTCTTTTAACTCCTTTAGGACGAGTGGTCAAACAATTAGGACACTCATTATTAAGCCTTTAGTCCTTGGCTCGGAGGTTTTGAGAGACCTCCTAACATACTATGTCCGAACTTAGTCTAATTGACAATAGTAAAACTTGCAAAGACAATAATATTAAAGATCATGCTTGCTTCTTATAGTAACCAAACAACAATGACATACTCCCAAGTGTACGCATCACAACACATTCATTAAATTATAAATAATTCCAAGTCATATTCATGCCACTAATACTACTAGTACATTCTAGGACTGGTACGTACCTTTTCGAAGCACGAAACTCCTTGAAAAACGAATTTCAAGACACGTTCTATAACCTAGCTAGTACCTAGACATTTAAACAATTCTACAATTAGGTACTTAGCTACACCAATGCAAGTAACATTTAGGGAACTAAATATCAGATTTATCCACTGACTAATAATCTTATTTCTAAGTATCTTTATGCCTCAAATTAAGGCACTACTACTTAAACATTTATAGTTTTAAAAAATTTGCAAGTAGTCTTATAAGTAAAAAATAGTAGTATGTAAAACCTTCGAAAGCTATTATCTACCCTCTACATTGAGCATAGAAATATCAGGTTAACATACGGACTTTAAATCTGATTTTAAATCCCTATTGCTTATAGAGTTAAATTAGAATCACGCCAACATTAGTATAATTAAAAGACTTCAAAATCATAATTAAAATATGATTTATCACCTGGATTTGAACAACTACGTATTTGAAATTGGGCTAGAGGAATAGTTTTTTTTTTCCTTCTTTGTTCTTGTGTGTGTGTAAAACAACACCCATAACAATGACAATAAAATCCAAACAACACTAATTAACGTAACAAATAATTCAACGAGCAACAACATCGACCAAACGTCCAAACACAACAATCATCAACAACAACAACACGCCACAGCAACAGCAGCGCTGTGCGGTTGTTGTTGCTGGTTGTTGTGGTTGTCGCAGGAGGGGAAGAGAGAGGAGACGAGGAGGAGAAGAAAATAACCGGTGGTGAAGGCGGCGGTTGGAGTGAGCAGCGAAGGTAAACAACGCACGAACGAGATGAGCAAGAGCGGCACTAAAGAATAGAAAATGGCTAGTAGTCGTGTAAAGAAGAAGAGAAAGAAAGGGTTAAGGGTTTTGTTTTGTTTTTATAATTTTATGATTATTTTCTTAATTCAATTATTTAAATAATTAGAAAATACTAACTTGAAATCCTTTTCCAAATTGTTTTCGAATTTTCTTCTTAAAACTTTGTAAACTACTCGTTTCCTTGTTTTTTTCTTGAAATAAAATACTCGAGTCTAAAATAGCTTGTATAATATCTATATCCTTGTTTAGAACGTAACATGATTTCTAAATATTAAAACATAAAACTCATTATATTTCCTTGAAATATAAAATAAGACGACACAAAAATACGGAGTATCACAGGGGTGGCTGATTCTGACACTAATTACCAGCCTTATGATGGGTCCGTATTTGCGACTCAGCTCAAGAAGCTATATTTAAGGACACTGGAGGTAGTGAATGCTTGTCCCTTTTATCAGAATGTAATTAATAGTAGGGAGCTGGTGCGTCCTAATACGTCCAGGCGGTTTCTACGGTCTATTCTGGAGTGGCGATGGGATACCAACAACGCTTTCCACTTTCCTTGGGGCGAAATGACCATCACTTCCATTATGGGTATTTCTTTCACGGGTATTCGGGTCTTCTTCCCTCGGGCAATTGAGTTGCCTTCAGAGAATGTGGTTATGGAGTTCATAGGTGCGGATTTGGCCGCTGAGGTGAAGAGGTAAAAGGGGAAGGGGATGCCTTACTCCTTGTCGGGGACTGTTCTGGAGGAGGGCGATGACCCTGGTCCTTCTGCGGAGTTGTATACCCGCATATTCTATTTGATGTTTTTGAGCTTGGCTGATCCCGTTCGAGCGCAATATTTCTTGATGGGTTCTTTCAGCTCGGGTGAGCCAGCTTATGCGAACTTGATCAGCCATATGAGAAGGGCTGTGAGAGTTCTAGATGGTCCTCATAGGAGGATGACTCCTATTTCTATGTGTGCTCTGCCAAGGCTCATTAAGGTATGTGCCTCTCTACTTTTAGGAATATTAATTCGCAGATTGTTTATTAAACTTTATCTACTGTCACGTGTTTTGCAGTTGTGGGCTTTCGAGTATTTACCTTTTCTTGCTCCTTGGGTGGGAAAGAGGAACCGAGGTTACTCGTTAGCCACTTGGTGGGGTGCTGTAGGGTGTTTGAAGGGGAAACCCGACCCGTTGAAGTTGCGGGAGATGTTCGGGTTCGTGCATCTTGATCTGGTAAGTGTATAATTTACTTACTTTACGTTGTCTCGTTTTAAGCGAGTTTCTAAATGTTTGTTTCGCCTTGATTATGTGTGCAAACAGTTGCTCTGGTCTCCATGGGCCCGGTTGGGTGTTATTGATGACTTAGAAGAGAGCCAGAGCCTGAGCCAATTTCAGATATTATTCCGCAGTACTAGATGTCCGATGTAGTACCTTGGAGAGTGGGTGTTCATGCAGATATAAGGTTTCTTTCGGGTGCCTCAAGCACCTCCGTCTAGCATATTACGCATGATTGGTATTCCTACTCGTCTTCATACGGATATGCGGAAGGGTGTGCCACTAACGATGTTTTGTGTTTCTCCAACTTCCCGTTAGCATGGTTAACGGGATGATGAAGGTGCTCAACAGGCTAAGGCCGCGCTGATCAAGACTTAGATGACTTTTTCTTGTCGCAACCCGAGCTCGACTCAGGTAGTGTGCCTGAATTTTATCTTTCTCTTTTAGTAACTGTAAGTATGTCGACTTGCTGTTTTATGTTTTGTAGACTGGAGCTCGAAAGTCCCGTGTGCTGGAGAGGCCGAGATTCCTTTGAGGGGGGTCGTGGCACTTCCAGGCCCTATGCTAGGACGCGTACATCCGATGTTGGGATGAGCCAGGGCCCCCCACAGCAGCAGGCGGAACCCAGGAGGAGCTATGTGGATCTGTATGAGGTTCGAGTGCCTTAGACAGGTTTGCAACCACCGCCATTTTAGGCATCTCATCCGAGTTGGCAACCGCCGCTGTTCCAAGCATCTCTACCTAGCTAGATTGCGTCATCATTTCAGCATCCTATGGGTACGAGATGGGTGCCAATGAAGTCGTTGCCACCTCCGATGTGGACGGGTGGACAGTCTCAGGGATGGGGACCACCCCCACCTTCTTAAATTCTCAGCAATGACCCGTTTAGTGGATCGCTGGCTGAGCAGGCTGAGGGTCCGAGCGGAGGTGATTCGGATATTAGGGACGATCTCTTTTAGGTGATGCCTATCCTCCGGGATTTGGAGGGGACACGATGCACATAGATGATTTTTAGACCATGTACATATACTTGGATATGTAGTATTTTCTTTATTTGTTTTCTTATTTTTATCAGACTTTTACGTATTTAGTATTTACTTTTCCGTACTTGCATTCAATTTTGCAAAAAATAAGTCACTTTTTTTGGCGGAGGCATTCCGACTTACCTTAAAAGAAAAAACGCACAAAAAGAAAATGCCACATTTCAAGTTTTGGGGTCAACAACGGTTCGGAATTTTAGTCGAAATACTTTTTATTAGAAACTAAATCCGAGTAGAATTACAAGTATTGTAAAAATCCCAACTATCTTAGTATAGATGAGTTATACTAGAGTTGGCGAAGGATAAAAAACGATGTAAAACGTATATCCTATTCAATTCGGATAGGTTAAAGAGTTTGTCGGGGATCGAACTGCCAGCGCCAGAGTTTTCCAGCGCTACACTGTTGTGTGCTGAAATTTTCTGGTGCAGGTTTTGTCTGCACTTGAAATTTCCAGCACTAGTTTCCCGGTTTTTCAGAAACTTGAATTCTGTTTCTGTTTTCAAACTGACTTAGGATTTTCTTTGTGTACTTGTATAAGTAAGGGTCGTTGTGCTCGTTTAATCTTCGCCCTTTGTTGCATTGCTTTAATTGTCTGTGTAATACCCGAGTCTTAGCTTTTATTTTCATCATGTCTGTTTTTTGTTGGCAACGTACTTGATTTTGATCATAAATTCTGAGATGACATGTTAGCTTTGGCGCGGCACATGACTGGTTTGTTTCCAAGTCCCGTAAAATGTGCTTGAGGACCTATAAGGGTATGGCCCGGTGTTGGAGACCTTATGACCAGGTGCCCTTGGTGCAGAGGAATGGGAAGGCTATGTCATGGAATAAGATTTACTTTCACTAAGCCAGAGTCCTCCCCGTTCATTGGCGTATATGGCTTCGTCTGGTGCTGAAGAGTGTGAATCTTAGGAGGAAGCAAATTCGTCTGGAGAAGACTTGGCGGCGTGTGGAGAGTCGTGCTACATATTTTTTGGTGATGGTTGCCCGTGCTGATTCGAATTCTACAGAGCTCGAGCGTTTGATGGCCCTTTGGTGATGTGGTTGGGAGTGTAGGTTCTACTTAGGCTGTAGGGGAAATATCCCATTTTTATTTTGCCTTTGAATGGATCATAAGAAAATCTCAATTAAGGTTGTGCATTGCTTTGTTTTTGACTTCTTTGTGAATATTTTAAGATTTCTCTGATTATTCGGACCGAATCCATTTTCGGGATCGCCTACAAATCGGTGCTAAGTAAACTTAGTTTAGAATCAGGTCGCGTATAGTTATGATTTAGAAAATAATTTATGTATGCCTAGTTTAGGCAAATAAGTCTGAATGAGACGTTATTGCGTAAATTGGTTATACAAAGCGTGAAATGGGTCGAATTTTGCGTACACGTACAACCCAACTGTTCGGAATTTTCTGTGAAATTTGCAGAAAATTTTGTAACACTTCGATATTCGTGCGTCGGATATTTATAGCGCTACACTTGGTACCTCTTTAAATTTTTAGCCCTTGGGAGTACGCTATATTTTTTAGCGCTGCTAGTGAGTATGACAGTTTGCGCGTTAACTCCTTTTGGGGCTCCTGTGACTAATCTGTCAAATTATGAGTAAAGCGTACAGAGTCTGAATAGTATTTTTAGGATGCCTTGCGTTAGATGTATTTTATTGGGTGAATTAATTAGGTTCCTTAACTCCATGTTGATGCGAGTTGCGACTGCTCTCTTACTGGGTCATTTCTTATGTTGGGGGTTTAACTAAATGTGGTACTTCTTCAGCTGATCGAGATTGGTGAAGTTTGCAAATTCTTCGCCATCAATGTCGGATAGTTTTGCTGCACCTCCTAAAAGGATGGTCTTTACAAGGTACGGTCCGGTCCAGTTGGGCTGAAATTTGCCTCGTGGATTCGTGGTTGGTGCACATACCTCTTTAAGTACGAAATCTCCCTCTTTAATGTTACAAGGTTTGACCCTTTTGTTAAAATGCCTCGCAATACGTTTCCGGTATACATGCACTGGTGCAAGGCCCTTAGTCTTTGTTCGTCTGATAGGACGAGTTCGTCATATCTAGCTTGTTCCCCATACGTTTCTGGTAGTTTTCTTATAATGCGAAGAGAGGGAATTTCCAGATCAACATGATAGATTGCTTCCATTCCGTATACTAAGGTGTATGGTGTTACTCCTATGGAGGTGCCAATGGAGGTTCGGTAGCCCCATAGGGAGAAATGTAGCTTGTTGGGCCAATCATTGTAGTTTTCGACCATCTTTTCTATTATAACTTTGAGGTTTTTGTTAGCCGATTCGACTGCTCCGTTCATTTGGGGTCTATAGGAAGACGAACGATGATGTTTGATATGATATTTTTCGAGCATATCTTGGACTTTGGCCCTGAAGTGGGAACCTTGGTCACTTATGAGTTCATGTGGAACTCCATACCTATAGAAAATGTTCCTTTTAAGGAACTTGGCTACAAGCTTGGACATTATTTTGACGAATGAGCACGCTTCTACCCATTTGGTGAAGTAGTCAATTGCGACCAAGACATATTCGTGCCCTCCGACGCTGGCTGACATGACTCTACCAATTATGTCGACACCCCAGTTAGAGAATGGCCAGGAGGAGGTAAAGGTGTATAACTCTGAAGGAGGTAAATGGTTGAGGTTACTGAATATTGACATTTGGGATAAGCTTTGACAAAGTGGTATCAATCAGTTTCCATTGTTGTCCAATAGTAACCTGAACACGATATTAGCTATCATTCTGCCGTTCATGTGCGGTCCACATACGTCTTTATGTTAATCTCACATTAGTCTTTTAGCTCGATTTTGATGAACACATAGCATTTTGACTTTGTTTGGTGCCTATTTGTACAACTCTCCAAGATATAAATTATATTGTGAAGCCAGAAGTCGTAGAGCGCGTTTGGCTTGGGGTGACGTGTCTGGTGGGAATTCTCCACTTGTTTTATAGCGAAGGATGCCCGAATACCAAGGTTCTTCTTCCGTTGGTTCAGGGTCGGAGCCTATTGATGGCGTAGCAATAGGCTGGTTCTTGAAGGAAATAATGCCCTTGATCCAAGTATGCATTCAACGCTAAGTCTAATAAATGCGGTTCAGTATTAATTAATTATACAAGCTAATAAATCAGTGAGATCAAGTGAACTGTATGCCTAGCTAGAGGCCACTTCAGTTCAAGTGGAATTAATAATATTAACCCACAACTTACTCTTGACTGAACCCGTAGGGTCACACAAATAGTACGTGAATGGATCAAGTATTTAAGTGAATTAAATACTCTATTTATGGATATTCGGAATCAACGGATCTCGGTTCCAGTGGGAGCTGAAATCGTCAAAAGGCAAATTATGAATACTCCGGAAACGATGATATTGTCGGAAACGGAAATATGGATCGTATCGGAAATATAAATATTATCCAAGTTGTAGATGTTGCCGGAAATGGAAACATGGTACGTATCGGAAAATATTATCGGAAACGGAAATATAGCCGGAATCGGAAATATTGTCGGAATCGGAAATATTAAATATTTGTTCAAAACGGAAATTAATTCCGGAATCGGAAAATATTAAATGTTGTTCGAATCGGAAATGAATTCCCGAATCGGAAAATAAATCGGAAGCGCGACGTACGAAATAAACATCAGACGAGCTTGCTAGACGCAAGGCCCAGCACGAAGCTAGGCCCGCGCCTAGCGAAGCCCGCGCAAAGGCAAGCGAATGAGCAGCAGCCCGCCCCACCAAGGCTAGGCCAGGCCCAACCAAGGCGAGGCAGCAGGCTGGCCGCGCCAGCGCTGCTGGGCCGCGCGCGCGGACAGCTCCCTCGTGGGTTGTTCGTGTGTGTGGTTCGTGCAAGCCTCGAATCCTTGGTTGCTTAGGATTTGTCCGATTAGATTGTTTGCAATAGTAGGGAATTAGATATTTGATTTTCATAATTAATTAGCAATTTAATTAGGATCCGATGATTAAAAACCACCATAAAATTTGAAAAGTTTTAAAATTTTATGACCTACTCCCTCCGTCCCGGAATACTTGACCTGTTTTCCTTATCGGGCCGTCACTTAATACTTGACCTGTTTCTAAAATTGGAAATATTCTAACAATATTATTTTATTTCTCACTCCACCCCTATTAACCCACCTACCACCTACTCCATACAAAAAATAATTCAAAATTCAACCCCTACTCTCCCCAAACCCCACCCCTTCACACATTTCCCACTAACTACATTAAAATAATACCCCACTATCAACTACTACCTATTAGATTAAATAAGTCAATTCAAGTCCCTTAAACTCTGTGCCGGTCAAACCGGGTCGAGTATTCCGGGACGGAGGGAATAGATTTGAATCCAAGAAAATAAATATAATCAGAAATTAATTTGAATAATAAATTTTCGATTTTTGCCCGAATTTAATGAAATGAATATGGTTTATTAATTCGTCAATTAAATTAAAGTATAAAAATTATTAATTTTTATAAAACCGACCACCAATGTTGCACGCACGAAGAAAAGGAAACTAAGTGTTACCCTTAAGGGTGTTGCATTATGCGGGCATGCGACGACGAGCAAAGGAGCTCGTCGCCCAAGCGGTAAAAGGCGACAAGCAACAATGCATGCGCGGCAGCAAGGGTGCTGTGCCGTGTGTGCCGTGTGGAGGTCGAGAAATAAAGGGCATCGATGCAACGAAGCGCCAGGCACGAGGCAAGGCATCAGCATACGAGCAAGGGAGCTCGCATGCGCTGCGCATGCCACAGCCCAGCGCTGGCAGCATCCTCTTGCAAGCAAGCAGCCACAAGGGCAGCGAGCACAACCCGCATCACTCGGCCACACGCAATGCAGGCCTGGGCGCTGCTTCGTACACGCGGCCCACGGCGCTGCGGCGGTGTTGTGCTTGGGCGATGCTTGGGCTTCGGCCTAAGGCCTTGCCTTAGTACGTAAGGGTCGTTTTAATTTTCGTTTAATTTTTCGGTTGAAAAACAATTTTAATTAAATTTAAAATTCGTAATTTAATTTTTTCTCGGAATTTAATTTTGAATAATTTAATTATTATAAATGTATTTATACTAATTAGTTTACTAAAATTAAAACCTTGATTAAATTTAAATTAATTAATTTAATCAACTGAAAATAAATTAAAGGATTTAAATAATATTTTATATGAGCTTTAAATTTTAATTAAATTTGTAAGTTTCCGGTTGGACTAGGAAATACAATTTTATGTTTAAAATTCGTAAAGCATGTAAAATTCTTGGTTTTAGTGGAAGCGTTTTAGTCATAAACTCTTGATTAGGTCTACATTCCTTTAAGGTTAAAACAACTTGATTAGAATTAATAAGGATTGAATAATTTGTAGATTATTGGAAGCCTTGATTAATTGATGCAAATATTTATGAGATGCATAATATGTTCTACTAACCAGCTATGTGGGCCATTCATTGATAAATGAATGGGTGAATGGTATATTGTAAATGTACTGTTTTGCAGGTTATGGAAAGTGACTTGTGTGGCCCAAATAGGATAGTAAATATGGTCTGCGTACCATTAATTTGAATGTAAAATTGTGTTAGGTTATGGTACATATGACAATTCATAAATCATGCGGAAAAACCATAAAGCCAGGAAAGCATATTATTTACACATAATCATTTAGCATAGTTTAGATGCATACACTTTGTTGCGTGCCTTCCCTAGCTGCGCCCGAACCGAACAAGAACAAGTCTTTAGGACTCCAAATGTCGTCCCTCCGTAGATAGTCCACAGCACGTCCGGATCCGCCTTACGCTTGACCAACTAGAATCGCCCTTAAGGTACTTAGAATTTTCGGCTAATGTAGGCAATTATATGACTGAATTTTTGCTCTCAAAAATCACTTTGAATACTTGAATCGTATATACAAATAATGACCCTAGGCCTTTATTTATAGAGGTATGGAAAAGGAATTGTAATCCTACTAGGATGTGGATTTGTTAATTAGAACTTTATTAGGACTCTAAATAACAAAGCAAATCTAATAGGATTAGGATTTTAATCTTCGCACGAATCCTAATAGATTTAGGATTTCCCGCACACGCATCGTACAAGCCGTGCACCCGCGCAGGCCTTGCGGCCCACGACAAGCGTACAGCCCATGTGCGGTGTTGCGCGCGCGCGCGCCCTTGGCTGGGCCTGGCCTTGCGCTGGGCCTGGTCGAGGCGTGCGTTGCTGCGTGCGGCTCGCTGGGCGATGGCCTGGCTTCGTGCTGGGCCTTCGTCTAGCGGGCCTCGTCCGATGCTAATTCGTACGATACGCTTCCGATTAAATTCCCGATTCCGGAATTCATTTCCGATACGAACAACATTTAATATTTCCGATTCCGGAATTAATTTCCGTTTCGAACAAATATTTAATATTTCCGTTTCCGGAATTATTTTCCGATTCCGATAATATTTCCGATTCTGACAATATTTCCGTTTCCGGCAATATTTCCGATTCCGGCAATATTTCCATTTCCGATAATATTTTCCGATACGTACCATGTTTCCGTTTCCGACAACATCTACGACTTGGATAATATTTATATTTCCGATACGATCCATATTTCCGTTTCCGGCAATATCATCGTTTCCGGAGTATTCATTTCTTGCCTGTGACGATCTCAGCTCCCACTGAAACCAAGATCCGTCGATTCCGAATATCCATAGATAGAGTATTTAATGCCATTAAATACTTGATCCGTTTACGTACTATTTGTGTGACCCTACGGGTTCAGTCAAGAGTAAGCTGTGGATTAATATCATTAATTCCACTTGAACTGAAGCGGCCTCTAGCTAGGCATTCAGCTCACTTGATCTCACTGAATTATTAACTTGTTAATTAATACTGAACCGCATTTATTAGACTTAATATTATATGCATACTTGGACCAAGGGCACTATTTCCTTCAGTCTCCCACTTGTCCTTAGGGACAAGTGTGCATTTCCTAATTCCTTTGTCGCTCGATGCTTGCTGTTGAACATAAGGTAAGAGTTGTCATCCTTATTATGTCCAGAGGTGTTCCTCAGTTTCAGAGTTCAACTGATCAAATAAACAGATAATCATAGCCTATGATTCATCCGAGCACGGCCATGCATTTCACAGTTTCTAGCTCTCCGAGTGGCCTTGTACAACTTTTAAGTATCTCATCCCGATTTATGGGAGGACAATCCCAATCTTGCGATCTTGAGATTAGACTTCGTTTGATAGGTGATTACCTGAGCGTTGCCTTTATAGCCTCCTTTTACGGTGCGACGGTTGGTCAACGTCAAAGCAACCAGTTCTCAAACAAGTAATCTCAAATCACTCAGGTATTGAGGATTTAGTGTCTAATAATTTTAATGAAATTTACTTATGACAGATTTTCATCTCTTACAGTAAAGTTTCATAGGTCTTGTCCGATACTAGTCTTCCCAAAGTAAGTATCTATGCAAATGATTATGACATTGCCATGTCCACATAGTTCAAGAAACAGAACTACTAGTCATCTTGCATTCTAGTCGTCTAACGTTTTCTATGCGTCCAATTTTATAGAAAATCCGACTAGGGACCATTTTCAACTTTTGGCATTCAAGTTCACTTGATAGACATTTCTTAGTCACAGGACTGGTCCTGACAGTCTATCTTGAATATATTGTCAAATTGAAGGGACTCATCATTTAATACTAAACCAAGATTAAATGGAATATGAAAATACATTTCATATATGATAAATGTTCAACCCCATTGTTTAAGAACCATGGGCCTCAAAACCCATCTTTAAAACAGTTCATGGAATTCAAAGCTATGCTTGATTTCCAGTGCTACAATATGAGTGTTGCTTCTCACTTGTTGCATAGGTTTAGTTATCATGCTTTGCTAATCTTAATATCCTTTTCATCGAATGTTCTTCGAGATATGATTATAAGATCTTTTGAGTTTGTTTAGTATGTGATCTAGTCTTTCTTACTTCGATAGTGGTTCTACGCATTTTGCAATGAAGAACCATCAAGTCAGCAGACATGTGATCCAGCCAAGTTCAGTGAAGAACTTTTTAATGTAAACAACTCAGTTTTATTGCTTCTTAGGCAATAAGTACTTCTACTTCAACTGTATAGGTTGCTAGTGATGCTTTGGTTTGGATTTACTTATCCAAGCAGTTCACGGATATGTGGAAGACTTTCCAGCTGTATCTTAGAACATAGAAATTAATATTTAATTTCCCACGCAACAACTCATGGTCTCCAATCCATGTTGCCATTTCAAAACACGATGCTCTATAGCTCGTCCTTATCAATGGTTAACTCCAAAGGGTCTTGCTTGATCCTTTGCCAGTGTTTATGTGTGTAGCATCAATATTTAGCATATCTTTATTTCCTTGAATCAAGAACTATTCCTATGTACTCTTTTCAAGTACCATAAGTATTCTTGATCTCAATCTAGTGAATCTTCACTTAGATTAATAGAGATTGGTATATGTTCGTCATGCCTAAAGTCATACGATACGTTTTTGGCGATCCTAATATTATATCATACATGATAAAAAAATTTGCAGAATAATTCCCAATTGAATTCTATTCATGTAAGTTTAGCTCATCTAGTTTCAGTAGATACTAAATCCAGCTAAATGCTTTGACATTTAATATAGGTTAAGAATCTTACTTAGATCCTTTGATGTTTAACTTAGTAAATGCTTATACATAGTTCAAACATTCTTTACTTAGATTTATTCACATGGGTCGAATATCTCCAATGGAGTCTTTCGTGTTTGATTTAGTAAATTCCATTACTTAATCTAAAACATTAATATAAGATCTTTGTAAATAGATCTTAATACCCAGTATGTTCTAAGTTTCGCCTTGGTCCATGATTGATGAATAATTTCAAATCTAAGTCATTAGCATTTGAATGTTATTTTACAATAGAGAGATATGTGTGTGATACACACAGGACCAGTTAAGTTTTTATGTACTCCCACTAAACTTCTTATATATCTATAAGAATCATGTACATTTTATGAAACTAAAATACTTATTAGCTTCACTAAAATACATTTCTAATTCCCAATTGCTTGCTTAAATCTGTACTTAGATTTCATAAGCTAGCTTTCTTTTTCAAGCATTTATTTGGATCCACAAATCCTATGACATACCATGTACATAGTTTATTCCAACATTTTATTGAGGAATTGTTTTGTCATCCAATTGCCATATGTACCAATATGCGATCATTACTTGATTTATAGACTTGAGCATTACGATTATGCATGAGGTTTCAACACAATCCACGCCGTGAATTTGCTTGTAACCTTTAGCAACTAATCTAGCTTTGTGTGTGAACATAATTTCATGTTTGATGGTTTTTATCCTTAAAACAAACTTGCAACCAATAGGTGTGAAACTATTCTTGTAAATCAACAAAATTTCAATTTTGTCATCTAAACATTGAGTATGTTTTATGGCCTCTAACCATTTAAAACATTTGAGTCTATATATGGCCTCTAACCATTTTAGGGAATCTGGGTTTCGTCATAGCTTTCTCACAGGTTATAAACTCATTAATCTATATGATAATAGTTTGACTGCAAGTTGTAGGTTTCTTTACTATCTAATAGAAGAATCGCATAGCTTTAGTGACCTGAACTCCATGTTTCTTCACTATCCAATAGAAGAATATCATAGTTCCAGTGACTTGAACTCTATGCCTACTTTGGGTATAGAACATCAAACAAATAGAATATCAATAGCCACTTGAAAGTCCTTTGAATATTCTGTTCTCCTTGAAGCACTTGTAAAGTCTTCTAAGAGATGTCTATTCTTTAAAAGCCACTTCTAAAGTCCTTAAAGAATACGTGTTCGGATTTTCTAAAGAACTTCGAAAAGCCTCTAGATTGTCCGTTTATGTTTGTTGTTCGCCTCGAAGACTTTCGAGGTCTATTTTCTCCCACTTGTCATTTTGGAAACGAATCTCCAAAAGGACATTATTTCGAGCAAACAAACATTATGTTCTCAAAAATTCGTGGTAGAAACAATACCCTTGTGTCTCATTTGAATAAATCACAATGAAACATATATCTATACTTGGGCCTTAATTTGTTGAATAACAAACACTAAGCTCCCACTGGGTTTAGGAACTCTTTAGATATATTATGAAAAGATATTCTGAAATTACTTTTCAATAGCTTTGACGAATTTGGTTTAGTTTGTCGGTAGTTGAGCATTTTGTTTTAGAAATTATAGGAAAAGTCTTTATGATTCATCATTGATCGAATCAAGTACTAATTGACTTCGATCATTCCAACGTAGATATGCCATATCTTATGGAGCTAGATTGTGAAATTACAACACACAATCATTGATGATCATATTTGGTCTCAAGTAATCATCAACATGATCTAACCTAGATCTTTATGATTTCTTGCTAAGTGGATTTTATACTTCTGAATCTTTGAACTAGCCAAACAGATTCAACTTATATCACATTTGAGTAAATAAACCTATATTCACTCAAATCCATGTGAAATAATAAAGTCATAAAATCTTTCTTTAGCTTTGAACTCTACTGTCTAGGCGTTCTAACAATAGTTCATATCTTTTGTTACTTTCAACAAGTAAGACTAGTTGTCTTAAATTGATTTAGAAATCAATCAACTTTCAAAAGTCCATCAAAATAGAGCTTTTGAATGTTAACTTGTTGATATGGTCTAAGCAACAATGCCAAAGATTAGTGGAACTCAAATCAAGGGGTTGATTTGAACCTAGTAAAGTTTTATTGTTAAAGAGTTGTTTGTTTTAATCAAGCATATTAACTCAACCCGTAATTGACCATTTCATTCAAATAAACAAACAAACATTGTTTTTGTTTTCTTGAATGTGAGTCTTTCTGTGTTTGAAACAGAAATTTAGGTATGCTGATTATGGAACAAAATAGCCATTAAGTTCCAGCCTTGAAGGACTTAAAACAAACTAGATGACCCTACAACTAATGTAGCATTGCCATGCTTCATTTTTCACTTGTAGGCCATTAGTGTAGCCTAGCTTCCATTATTTGAGTTATTACCGAAGTAAGAACCTCAAGCGGTATATGATACCAAGGAAGTTTGATTGCTAGGTCACTTCTCTTTAAACATAAACTTATAGGTAGAACCGGAATCGTAAATTCCTTTCATTTGTTCCTTTGTTTTCCTATTTCTTGTACCCTTTCTTATAGTCTTAAGAATTGAATTCTCTAGTGTTGACTTTTATACTTTGTTAGACATGTCCAATGTCATTTTATCAAAGTTCTTACCATTTATGTTGAATATTCTGTTTCAACTAGATGATCTTACCAGAAGCTTCTAAAGTTCTCTAAGCATCGATCTATTCGAATGTCTAGGAACTAGACTCATTCGAGAATTAAATGGAAAAAGGATTTTAGGTTGTTAACTATTGGTAAAGCTGAGAGTTTAAACTCAACGCTTTATGATCTCAAAACTACATTGTATTTTGAATTCACAAGCACCAATCGGTTTGCCATTCGACTTTGATACTCGAAAACAACCATAAAAGTCGATATAAGAAACGTACATTTTAAATTGCTCACTTTCTCTCATTTCCGTGAATCGTTCTTGGATTCACTACCAATCGAGGAAATTTACTGTTACCTTTCTAAAAGGATTTATTGCAGTGCAAGATATTCAATTATAAACAATAATTAAAACATATATTGAAGCATGCAAAGTCTAAACATTTATCATGAATAATAACTTGAAAATTAAAGCAATCATGCAATTCAAACAAGTTATTAGCATTTTATTCGAATTTAATGTTCCGGCAGGTGTGAATAAAATGATTCCAAGATCCTAAAATCATTGAAGAATTAAGCACAGTTTGTCGACTTAATTCTAAAACATCTTAGGTAAGCAAAAACCTTTTGCTAATAGTCTAGAAACTATTCTTGGTTGATAGGCACGTCTAAGAACTTATTAGGTAAACCTATCGATTTTGCCACGACATAAAAGGACTCCTTACTTATATCGTTGAGTTTCACCAAAACTAACATGTACTCACAATTATTTGTGTACCTTGCCCCTTTAGGACCAATAAGTAACACCTCGCTGAGCAAAAACTATTACTAGATTGATGTAAAGGATATCCAAGCAAGTGTATATTTTGGCATGGCACCTTTTAACTCAATTTTTAAGTTTGGAACTTAAGGCTCTTACTATGTTGGTTAGATTTTAAGTGAACTAAAATCCTTAATCATGCAACATAATCAAGCCGCGATCTCATGCATAATTAAGACATATTTAAAGCAATAAATAACTTAAAGCATGCATAAGATAAATGTGATCTAGTATGGCCCGACTTCATCTTGAAGCTTTAACTTCAAAGTCCGTCTTGAAAATCTCCGTGGGAGGCACCATTTTCTTCAAATAGGATAAGCTATAATTAAAACTAATTACAACTATTTGATGGTACGCAGACCATATTTGAATTGAAAAACAACTTTGGTACTTTAGACCAATTACATTCAAATTAATGGTACGCAGACCATATTTTCTATCCTATTTGGGCCATACTAGTCACTTCATAACCTGCAAAACAGTACATATACAATATATACCATTCACCCATTCATTATCATGAATGGCCCCACATAGCTGGTTAGTAAAACACATTATGCATCAGATAAACATTTGCAGCAATTAATCAAGGGCACCAATAATCTACAAATTATTCAGTCCTTATTAATTCTAATCAAGTTGTTTTAACCTTAAGGATTTGTAGACCTAATCAAGAGTTCATGACTAAAAAGGGCTCCCACTTAAACCAATAAATTCATATGCTTTACTAATTTTAAACATAAAAATGTATTTCTAGTCTAACCGGAAACATACAAATTTAATTAAAATTTAAAGCTCATATAAATTTATAATTGAATCCAAAAAAGTTTAATTTAATTTCAGTCGTATTTAAATTAATTCATGATTTAATTTTAGTAAAATAATTAGAATAAATAAAATTTATTATAATTACAATATTCAAAATTAAAATCCAAGAAAATAATTTTAATTTTAAAATTAATTAAAATTACGTAAACTAAAAATTTCAAATTAAAATTTCAAAACGATCCAATCGCAACGCAACAATCCCACGCAACGCACGCTCATGGGCCACACGCACACAGCCATCGCTGGCCATGTGCGCGCAGCCCATGCGCTGCGTCGCATCGCTGCTGCTCCCCATCGCAAGGCGCCAATCGAACATGCGAGCCAGTGCTCGCTGCGCGCGCCAGCGCTCGATGCACGCGAGCCATCGCTCGCTGCTCTCGCTTGCCAGCGCTCGATCCATGCGAGCCATCGCTCGCTGCGCGCATGCCTTTCTCGCACGCGAGCTTGCGCTCATCGCACGAGGCAGCAGTATGCGAGCTGACGCTCACTGCGCGCGAGCCATCGACACTGTGCGTAGCGCTCGTGGCACGCGAGCTTGCGCTAGCTGCGCGCGAGGCAGTGCGCGCTGTGGCGCAGCTCGCTTGCTGCCCACACGCGACTGCTCGTGCCTTGCTTTCTCCCTTGCCCATGCGCCCATAGCACACAGCCCACGACACAAGGCAGGGCTGCTGCCTTGTGCTCGTGCACCATGCCCTTGCTCGCTGCATTCGTACCGCATGGGCGACGAGCTCCCTTGCTCGTCGTCGCATGCCCGCACTATACAACACCCCTTAAGGGTAACACGTAGCGTCCATTGCTTTGTGCGTGCAAGTTATATGAGCGAGTCGCATAAAATTAAAAATTTATATTAAAAATTAATGACAAATTAATAAATAATATTAATTTCATAATTTTAGGGCGAAAAATCGAAAATTTATTATTTAATTGATTTCCGATTAACATGGATTCAAGTCTAGGTCATAAAAATTTAAAATTTAACATAAATTTACAATTTTTATGGTGGTTTTTAATCATAGGTATCTAATTAAATTATAACTAATTATGAAAATCAAATTAATTCTAAATTATTCCAATTTTCAACAAATTAATCATAATTACAAATTAGATTGCATAATTAACAAGGCTAGGCATTCAAACTTGTTAAACATATACAGTAGGTCAATCAAAAATTCAAGATTTATCAACAAGAATCGCAAATATTTAATTTAACATCTTAAATTTACGAAATTTTGCATTCGAAAAACTAAAACCTCCGAAAAGTCATAGTTAGGCTTCGAATTTGAGAATTCTGGGTTCGGCCGAAAAAAAAAATATTTTTGTCAAAATTTTAGAATGCCTTTTACATGCGGAATTGACACAAAAATCACTCAATTTGGATGAGTAACGAAGAAACTGCCGAAAAACTGCGTACGTATAATTAAATAAACGCAATTTGCAATTAATTAACAATTACGAAAATTAATCACCCCTTTTAATTCTTGCAAATTTGTAATATTTAACCATGTTCATGCAATTTAGATTATGAAAATAATAAGAGGCTCGTGATACCACTGTTAGGTTATAATACATATGACAATTCATAAATCATGCGGAAAAACCATAAAGCCAGGAAAGCATATTATTTACACATAATCATTTAGCATAGTTTAGATGCATACACTTTGTTGCGTGCCTTCCCTAGCTGTGCCCGAACCGAACAAGAACAAGTCTTTAGGACTCCAAATGTCGTCCCTCCGTAGATAGTCCACAGCACGTCCGGATCCGCCTTAAGCTTGACCAACTAGAATCGCCCTTAAGGTACTTAGAATTTTCGGCTAATGTAGGCAATTATATGACTGAATTTTTGCTCTCAAAAATCACTTTGAATACTTGAATCGTATATACAAATAATGACCCTAGGCCTTTATTTATAGAGGTATGGAAAAGGAATTGTAATCCTACTAGGATGTGAATTTGTTAATTAGAACTTTATTAGGACTCTAAATAACAAAGCAAATCTAATAGGATTAGGATTTTAATCTTCGCACGAATCCTAATAGATTTAGGATTTCCCGCACACGCATCGTACAAGCCGTGCACCCGCGCAGGCCTTGCGGCCCACGACAAGCGCACAGCCCATGTGCGGTGCTGCGCGCGCGCGCGCCCTTGGCTGGGCCTGGCCTTGCGTTGGGCCTGGTCGAGGCGTGCGTTGCTGCGTGCGGCTCGCTGGGCGATGGCCTGGCTTCGTGCTGGGCCTTCGTCTAGCGGGCCTCGTCCGATGCTAATTCGTACGATACGCTTCCGATTAAATTCCCGATTCCGGAATTCATTTCCGATACGAACAACATTTAATATTTCCGATTCCGGAATTAATTTCCGTTTCGAACAAATATTTAATATTTCCGTTTCCGGAATTATTTTCCGATTCCGATAATATTTCCGATTCTGACAATATTTCCGTTTCCGGCAATATTTCCGATTCCGGCAATATTTCCATTTCCGATAATATTTTCCGATACGTACCATGTTTCCGTTTCCGGCAACATCTACGACTTGGATAATATTTATATTTCCGATACGATCCATATTTCCGTTTCCGACAATATCATCGTTTCCGGAGTATTCATTTCTTGCCTGTGACGATCTCAGCTCCCACTGAAACCAAGATCCGTCGATTCCGAATATCCATAGATAGAGTATTTAATGCCATTAAATACTTGATCCGTTTACGTACTATTTGTGTGACCCTACGGGTTCAGTCAAGAGTAAGTTGTGGATTAATATCATTAATTCCACTTGAACTGAAGCGGCCTCTAGCTAGGCATTCAGCTCACTTGATCTCACTGAATTATTAACTTGTTAATTAATATTGAACCGCATTTATTAGACTTAATATTATATGCATACTTGGACCAAGGGCACTATTTCCTTCAAATTGGTCTAAAGTACCAAAGTTTTATTGCTTTAAATATGGTATGTGTACCATCAAATAGCTGTAATTAGTTTCAATTATAGCTTATCTTATTTGAAGAAAATGGCGCCTCCAATGGTGAAATTCAAGACGGAGTTTCCAATCCATTTTCAAGACGGAGTTTGAAGTTGAAGCTTCAAGATGAAGTCGGGCCATACTAGATCACATTTATATCTTATGCATGCTTTAAGTTATTTATTGCTTTAAATATGTCTTAATTATGCATGAGATTATGGCTTGATTATGTTGCATGATGAAGGATTTTAGTTCACTTAAAATGTAACCACCATAGTAAGAGCCTTAAATTCCAAACTTTAAAAATTGAGTTAAAAGGTGCCATGCCAAAATAACACTTACTTGGATAACCTTTACATCAATCTTAGTAATAGTTTTCCGCCATAGCGAGGTGTTACTTATTGATCCTAAAGGGGTAAGGTACACAAATAATTGTGAGTACATGTTAGTTTTGGTGAAACTCAATGATATAAGTAAGGAGTCCTTTTATATCGTGGCAAAACAGATAGGTTTACCTAATAAGACTTTAGACGTACCTATCAACCAAGAGTAGTTTCTAGACTATTAGCAAAGGCTTTGCTTACCTAAAATATTTTAGAATTGAGTCTAAATACATAATGTGCTTAATTATTCAATGATTTAAGGGTCTTGGAATCATTTTATTCACACCTGCCGGAACACATAACTTGAATAAATTGCTTAATAAATGATAAATATGCATGAATGCTAGAATTTAAGTTTATTAAGAGAAAATGTGAATGGTTATTTATTTGTTTATTCTTTTTCAATTGTAGTTTTTACTATGGCAAACAACAATTCATTCACCATCCGCTCAATTCTCGAAAAGGAGAAGTTGAATGGGAAAAACTTCCTTGACTGGAAAAGGAACTTGCAAATAGTTCTTATGCAGGAAGAAAAGGAGTATGTCCTGGATGAGGCGATGCCCGAAGCCGCTGGCGACGGGGTCACTAAGGCAGCCCTCAATCGTTGGATTGATGCCAACAAGGATGTAAAATGTCTAACGCTTGCAACCATGAGTGCAAATCTACAGAAAACATTCATCAAGTCAGATGCTTTCACGATCATCAGTGAGTTAAAGAACATGTTCCAAGATCTGGCTCGAGTCGAAAGATTCGAGACTCATAGGCAAATTCTTGAGACCAAGCTTAAGAAAGGCGAGCCCGTAAGTCCACATGTTCTCAAAATGATTGGACTCATTGAGAATATGAGTTGGCTGGATCAGCAGTTCTCTCAGGAAATGGTTGTAGTCACCATCCTCCATTCTCTTCATAGCGGGTATGATCAGTTCAAGTTGAACTACAGTATGAATAGTCTGGACAAGACGCTCATTAAGCTTCACGGTATGCTGAAGACCACTGAAAAGACGCTCAAAAGTGATAAGCAAGATGTGCTTATGGTGCGTGGGAGCAAGTTCAAGAAATCTGGTAAAAAGAGGAAGGCTAAGAAAGGTGGAAAAAAGGCCAGCCCGACTAAGAAAGCTGGCGGCACCAAGTCTGAAAAAAAGAAGGTGAGCCAACCCACTTCTGAATCTGAATGCTTCTACTGCAAGAAGAAGGGGCATTGTAAGAGAGATTGCTTGAAGCTTAAGGAAGATCAGAAGAACGGAACAGTCGTTCCATCTTCAGGTATTTTCGTTATAGACTGTATACTTGCTAATTCAACTTCTTGGGTATTAGATACAGGTTGTGGCTCACACTTATGTTCCAATTCGCAGGGACTAAGAAGAAGTAGAAGGTTAAGCAAGGGTGAAGTCGACCTACGAGTGGGAAATGGAGCACGGATTGCTGCATTAGCTGTAGGAACTTATTATTTGTCGTTGCCCTCTGGGCTAGTTTTGGAACTGGAAGAGTGTTTCCATGTTCCAAGTCTTACTAAAAACATCATTTCTGTTTCTTGCTTAGATGAGGATTTTCCTTTTTAATAAAAGACAATAGTTGCTCGTTTTATTTTAAAGAGATGTTTTATGGATCTGCTAGATTAGTCAATGGACTTTATTTATTAGATCACGATAAACAAGTTTATAACATGAATACCAAAAAGGCCAAAAAGAATGATTCAGATCTCACCTATCTGTGGCATTGTCGATTAGGCCATATTAACATGAAGCGCATAGAAAGACTTCAAAAGGAAGGAATTCTAGAACCATTTGACTTAGAGGATTATGGTAAGTGCGAATCATGTTTACTTGGAAAAATGACAAAGCAACCTTTCTCTAAAGTTGGAGAAAGTGCAACTGAACTATTGGGTTTAATCCATACAGATGTATGTGGACCAATGAGTACAAATGCTAGAGGTGGTTTCAACTACTCTATCACTTTCACTAATGACTTCAGTAGATAAGGTTATGTCTACCTAATGAAGCATAAGTCTGAATCCTTTGAAAAATTCAAGGAATTTCAGAGTGAAGTAGAGAATCAGTTAGGCAAGAAGATTAAGACACTGCGGTCTGATAGAGGCGGTGAATATCTGAGCTATGAATTTGATGACCATCTGAAAGAATATGGAATTCTATCGGAATTGACTCCTCCTGGAACACCTCAATGGAATGTTGTGTCAGAATGGAGGAATAGAACCTTGATAGACATGGTTAGATCAATGATGAGTCAGGCCGAACTTCCAATAGAATTTTAGGGACATGCACTAAACACAGCTGCACTCACTATAAATAGAGCTCCGCCTAAAGCTGTCGAAAAGACTCCATATGAGTTATGGTTTGGAAAGCCTCCAAATGTGTCTTTTCTTAAGATTTGGGGTTGTGAAGTATACGTCAAACGATTGATTTCATACAAACTTCAACCAAAATCTGACAAATGTATCCTCGTGGGCTATCCAAAGGAAACAAAGGGGTATAACTTCTACAATACATCTGAGAACAAGGTGTTTGTTGCTCGAGATGGTATCTTTTTGGAAAGAGATCACATTTCCAAAATGACAAGTGGGAGAAAAGTAGACCTCGAAGAAATTCGAGTCGAACAACAAACTCTAGAGAATGCTCAAGATGACATTCAGGTTGAAACTCATAGATCTTTAGAAGTATCTGGTGAGAATCAAGGACCATCTAGAAATGTAACCCCGCGTAGATCGCAGAGATATAGGTCTCAATCGGAAAGGTACTTAGGTATTTTGACGAACGAGAGCCATGGATTTCTATTACTTGAAAGTGATGAACCTGTGACTTACAAACAAGATATGACGAGCCCTAGCTCCAAGCAATGGCAAGAAGCCATGCAATCTGAATTAGACTCCATGTTTGAAAACCAAGTTTGGGATTTGGTCGATTTGCCAGATGGCTACCAAGCCATAGGAAGCAAATGGGTTTTCAAACTGAAAAAGGACAAGGATGGGAAACTAGAAGTTTTCAAAGCTAGATTGGTTACAAAAGGTTACAGGCAAGTCTACGGTGTGGATTACGATGAAACCTTTTCATCAGTTGCAATGTTAAAGTCTATTCGGATAATGTTAGCAATCGCTGCATATTACGATTACGAAATATGGCAGATGGATGTCAAAACCGCTTTCTTAAACGACGTTTTAACAGAAACTGTGTTTATGACACAGCCTGAGGGTTTTGAGGATCCAAAGAATGCTAAAAAGGTATGCAAGCTTAAGAAATCCATCTACGGATTGAAGCAAGCATCAAGGAGCTGGAATATACGTTTTGATGAAGCAGTCAGCTCGTCAAGAACGCAGACGAATCTTGGGTATACAAGAAGGTCAGTGGGGGAAAAATTGATTTTCTAGTATTATATGTCGACGACATATTACTTATCGGAAATGACATTCCTATGTTGAACTCTGTCAAGATTTGGCTTGGGAAATGTTTTTCGATGAAGGATCTAGGAGAAGCACAGTACATACTGGGCATCAAGATTTACAGAGATAGATCTAAAAGGATGATTGGACTTAGTCAAAACACTTATATCAATAAGGTGCTTGAAAGGTTCAATATGGAAGACTCCAAGCGAGGCTACCTACCCATGTCTTATGGAATGACTCTAAGCAAGACTCATTGCCCAAAAACATTGGATGAGCGTAGACGAATGAGTAGGATTCCATATGCATCATTGATTGGTTCATTAATGTATGCTATGATATGTACACGCCCGGATGTTGCGTACGCACTCAGTGCTACAAGCATATACCAGTCAGACCCAGGAGAGGCACATTGGACTGCTGCTAAGAATATTCTGAAGTACCTGAAAAGGCACAAAGATGATTTCCTGGTTTGTGGTGGAGATGATGAATTAATTGTTAAAGGCTATACGGACGCAAGTTTCTAAACCGACAAGGATGATTTCAGATCGCAGTCTGGTTTTGTCTTCTGCCTCAACGGAGGAGCAGTAAGCTGGAAAAGTGTTAAGCAAAGCAACATTGCGGATTCTACAACTTAAGCGGAGTACATTGCTGCACATGAAGCAGCAAAGGAAGCTATTTGGCTAAGGAAGTGTTAGGTTATGATACATATAAAGCATATATATTTCATGCAGAAAAACCATAAAGCCAGGAATCCGAATTAATTGCCACATAACAATTAGCATAATTTAGGATGCATACATTTGTAGCGTGCCCTCCCTAGCTGCTCCCGAACCAAACAAGAAAAAGTTTAGAACTCCAAGTGTAGTCCCTCCGTAGATAGTCCACAGCACGTTCGGATCCGCCTTAGATTTAATTAACTAGAATTCAACCTAAGGTTTTAAGTTATTCGAATATAATTGTGGAAAATTATTATCTTAGTTTTAACCTTAAAACTATATGAATACTTGAATTGGGTGGTCATAAATTGTGAATGCCATCACCTATTTATAGGGTTGGAATAATGGAATTAGAAGTCTACTATGTTTCAATTAATCTAATCCTATTAGAATTAGACATTAATTAAAACTAATAAGTTAATGTTTAATTCAACAACTAACTCTAGTAGCTTTAGGAAATTAAGCTTTAATCTAATCCTAATCGCTTAAGGATTCGATGCATGCACGAACTCAACGCACACACGCACGCACAGCCCACGAGGGGCGTTGGGTATGTCGCGCGCGCGGAGTTGGCTCGGCCCACAGCGCTGCACGCAGCCCATTGCTTTGGGTGCGCCAGCCTTGCCTTGCTCGTTGGGCCTGGCCTTGCGTGCTGCTTGGCTGGGCCAGCGTGCCTTGGCGGGCTGCTGTGTTGCCTTGCGCGCATGGGCTAGCTAGGCGCAGGCCTGGCTTCGTGCTGGGCCTTGCGTCTAGCAAGCTTGTCCGATGTTTATTTCGTACGACGCGCTTCCGATTCATTTTCCGATTCCGGAATTCATTTCCGATTCGAACAATATTTAATATTTCCGATTCCGGAATTAATTTCCGTTTCGAACAAATATTTAATATTTCCGATTCCGGAAATATTTTCCGATTCCAATAATATTTCCGATTCCGACAATATTTTCGTTTCCGGCAATATTTCCTATTCCGGCAATACTTCCATTTCCGATAATATTTTCCGATACGTACCATGTTTCCGTTTCCGGCAACATCTACGACTTGGATAATATTTATATTTCCGATACGATCTATATTTCCGTTTTCGGCAATATCATCGTTTCCGGGGTATTCATAATTTGCCTTTTGACGATTTCAGCTCCCACTGGAACCGAGATCCGTCAATTCTGAATATCCATAAATGGAGTATTTAATTCACTTAAATACTCGATATGTTCACGTACTATTTGTGTGACCCTACGGGTTCAGTCAAGAGTAAGTTGTGGATTAATATTATTAATTCCACTTGAACTGAAGCGGCCTCTAGCTAGGCATACAGTTCACTTGATCTCACTGAATTATTAACTTGTATAATTAATTAATACCGAACCGCATTTATTAGACTTAGAATTGAATGCATACTTAGACCAAGGGCATTATTTCCTTCAGGAAGTTCATAGGTGAACTTGGTGTAGTCCCCTCCATTAAAGGACCAATAGCTCTATATTGTGATAATAACGGAACTATTGCACAGGCAAAGGATCCTAGACACCACCAGAGATTCAAGCATGTACTTGGTAGATTTCACCTTCTACGAGAGTTCGTTGAAAGAAAAGAAGTCGAGATAAGCAAGATTGGAACTGACGACAACATCTCAGATCCATTAACTAAACCTCTTCCGCAAGCGAACCACAACTCGCACACTGCAGCTTTGGGAATCAAGCATGTGGGAGAATGGCTTTGATGTCCTTATTTAATGTTTTAAAGTTTTAGAGTATAATACTTTTTAAAACGTTATTGGTTAACCATTCATATAAATGAAGAGAATTCATTTTTCCATTTAATTTGTGGTTTATTAAATGATGAGTTCCTTCAGTTTGATGATATATTCAAGATAGACTCTCAGCACCAGTCCTGTGACTAAGAAATGTCTATCAAGTGAACTTGAATGTCAAAAGTTGAAAATGGTCCCTGGTTGGATTTTTCTATAAAGATGGACGCATAGAAAACGCTAGACGACTAGAATGCAAGATGACTAGTAGTTCTGTTTCTTGAACTATGTGGACATGGAAATGTCATAATCATTTGCATAGATACTTACTTTGAGAAGACTAGTATCGGACAGACCTATGAAACTTTACTGTAAGAGATGAAAATCTGTCATAAGTAAATTTCATTAAAATTATTAGACACTAATCCTCAATACCTGAGTGATTTGAGATTACTTGTTTGAGAACTGGTTACTTTGACGTTGTCAACCGTCGCACCGTAAAAGGAGGCTATAACGGCAACGCTCGGGTAATCACCTATCAAACGAAGTCTAATCTCGAGATCGCAAGATTGGGATTGTCCTCCCATAAATCGGGATGAGATGCTGAAAGTTGTACAAGGCCACTCGGAGAGCTAGAAACTGTAAAATGCATGGCCGTGCTCAGATGAATCATAGGATATGATTATATGTTTATTTGATAAGTTGAACTCTGAAACCGAGAAATACCTCTAGACATAATAAGGATGACAACTCTTACCTTATGTTCATGAGCAAGCATCAAGCAACAAAGGAATTAGGCAATGCACACTTGTCCCTAAGGACAAGTGGGAGATTGAAGGAAATAATGCCCTTGGTCCAGGTATGCATTCAACGCTAAGTCTAATAAATGCGGTTCAATATTAATTAATTATACAAGTTAATAATTCAGTGAGATCAAGTGAACTGTATGCCTAGCTAGAGGCCGCTCCAGTTCAAGTGGAATTAATAATATTAACCCACAGCTTACTCTTGACTGAACCCGTAGGGTCACACAAATAGTACGTGAACGGATCAAGTATTTAAGTGAATTAAATACTCTATTTATGGATATTCGGAATCGACGGATCTCGGTTCCAGTGGGAGCTGAAATCGTCAAAAGGTAAATTATGAATACTCCGAAAACGATGATATTGTCGGAAACGGAAATATGGATCGTATCGGAAATATAAATAATATACAAGTCGTAGATGTTGCCGGAAACGGAAACATGGTACGTATCGGAAAATATTATCGGAAACGGAAATATTGCCGGAATCGGAAATATTGGCGGAATCGAAAAAACATTCCGGAATCGGAAATATTAAATATTTGTTCGAAACGGAAATTAATTCTGGAATCGGAAAATATTAAATATTGTTGAATCGGACAATAAATCGGAAGCGCGACGTACGAAATAAACATCGGACGAGCTTGCTAGACGCAAGGCCCAGCACGAAGCTAGGCCCGTGCCTAGCGAAGCCCGCGCAAAGGAAAGCGAATGAGCAGCAGCCCTCCCCACCAAGGCAAGGCCCAGCCGAGCACAAGGCAAGGCCAGGCCCAGCCAAGGCGAGGCAGCAGGCTGGCCGCGCCCACACTTGGGCCGCGCGCACGGACAGCTCCCTCGTGGGCTGTTCGTGTGTATGGTTCGTGCAAGGCTCGAATCCTTGGTTGCTTAGGATTTGTCTGGTTAGATTATTTTCCTAAAACTACTAGAGTTAGTTGTTAAGCTAAACACTAAAAACAAAAGGTTTAATTTAAGCCTAATTCTAATTGAATTGGATAAATTGAATCCTACTAGGTTTCTAGTTCCGATAATCCCACCCTATAAATAGGTGATGAATAATCACAATTTATACATCATATTCTCAAGTATTCATATAGTTTTAAGAATAAACTAAGCTTAATAATTTGCCAAATAATTAAGTACGAATAACATAAAACCTTAGGCTAAATTCTAGTTAATTGAATCTAAGGCGGATCCGAACGTGATGTGGACTATCTACGGAGGGACTACACTTGGAGTCCTAAACTTGTTCTTGTTCGGTTCGGGAGAAGCTAGGGAAGGCACTCTACACATGTATGTATCCTAAATTATGCTAATTGACTATGTGGCAATTAATTTAGATTCCTGGCTTTATGGTTTTTCCGCATGAAATATATGTTTTATATTTTTCATAACCTAATAGTTCTTCTCTCCGTTCGACCTGGAGATTCATTAAGTCTTATTTGTTCGGGATGTTAAGCATTGAAGCCAGTTTGGCTAGTGCATCCTTGAACTGGTTGTCATCTCTTGGTAAGTACGTATATTCGATTTTCTCGAATTGCTCAACTATTTGGTCTACATGAGCTTGGTACATTGAGAGACTATGGCTTCTGACTTTCCATCTCTTTGATATATGATTTATGATTAGTGTGAAGGAAATATGTCCTTGGTCCAAGTTTGCATTTAATGCATTTAATGCTGAAGTCTAATAAATGCGGTTCAGTATTAATTAAGCAAGTTAAATATTCAGTGAGATCAAGTGATCTGAATGCCTTGCTAGAGGCAACTTCAGTTCAAGTGGAATTAAAATTACTTATGCCACAACTTACTCTTGACTGAACCCGTAGCTTCACACAAATAGTACGTTAACAGATCAAGTATTTAGGTGAATATTATATTCAGTAAACACACTAATTACGGATATTCGAAAATGATGGATCTTGATTTCAGTGGGAGCTAAACAAACCATCAAAAGGAAAAGAAAATATATTTTCCGAAAATGAAAATATTGCCGGAAACGGAAATATGGTTCATAACGGAAATATAAACATTATTGAAGTCAAAGATATTGCCGAAAACGGAAATACAGTTTGTGTTTGAAATATAATCGGAAATAAAAATATTGTCGGAATCGAAAATATTGTCGGAAACGGAAATATTATTGGAATCGAAAATATTATCAAAATCGGAAATATTGTCGGAATCGGAAATATTATCGGAAACGAAAATATTGTTCGAGTCGGAAATAATTTTGGATTCTGAAACCGAATTGAAAATGCGAAGCTCGATCCATGACCCGGAAGCACGGGCCAAAGGCCGCGTACATCGCAACCCATGGGCGAGAAAAGCCCACGAGCTCACCGCAAGGCAAGCCCATGGGCGTGCCACAATGCCAAGCAGCGCGCGCGCCAGCGCATGGGCCATCAGCGTCGCCTGCCCAGCATCGGTGCAAGGCAGGCGCTATAGGCTAGCGAGCGCGCCACCCCAGCACCATCCATGGAAGCAAGGGATGCATTCCCTAACAAGGCAACAACACCTTGAGGCGCCAAGGTTGCTTGCTTAACAAGCAACTTGGGCCACAAGCATGCTGCCCGGCTGTTTCCTACCTAGGGTTTTGAGATTTCCCCAAAACCTTCCTAAACCTAAATTATGGTTTTGGCTAATTAGTGTTTTTATTTTTCCTATAAATATAAGTTGTATGATCATAGAACACATAGAAGTTTTTCATGCTTTTCCTACCACATTAAAACCGAGAACATAATATTTGTTTGCCTGAAATAGTGTCATTTTGGAGAATAGTTTCCAAAATGACAAGTGGGAGAAAATAGACCTGGAAAGTTTTCGACGCCAACAACAAATATAAACGGATATTCCAGAGGCTTTTAGATGTTCTTCAGAAAATCCGAACTCTTATTCTCCAAAGGATTCCAAAAATGGCTTTAAAGAATATATCTCTTAGAAGGCTTACAAGTACTTCAAGGAGAATAGAATATTCAAAGGACTTTCAAAGTGGCTATTGATATTCTACTTGTTTGATGTTCTAAACCCATGTAGGCATAGAGTTCAGGTCACTAAAGCTATGAGATTCTTTTATAGTGAAGAAGCCTACAACTTGCAGTCAACCTATTATCATGAAGATTAATGAGTTCGTGAATTGTAAGAAAGCTATAACGAAACTGAGATTCCCTAAAATGGCAGAGGCCATATATAGACTTAGGGGGCGTTTGGTTCGTACGGGGTAAAGGGAATGGAATCAACAAAGAGAATGGAGGAGAAAGGAATTTAAACCCTTTGATATAGAATAGTGTTTGGGTAACATAATTGTTTTATGTCTATTCCTCCTCTATCTGACTCCATACTTGCCGCCCCTCTACATTGCCGCCACCCCACTTTTGCCGCCCCTCCCCTCTTATCGTCGCCGCCCCTCTTTTGCCGCCCCTCCCCTCATGTCGTCGCCGCCGCCCTCTTTTTCCGTCGTCTCCTTCCCTCGTGTCGCCGTACCATATACACAAAAAGGCAAGTTTGATGTTTTGAAGGTTAAATTCGACCCTAAAAATTGAATTTGACCATTTAAAGCCATAATTATAAATTCAAAAACGTATTTTCTCATTCCAACTCTTATTTTCTATTGAAATTTTTGGGCTTGTGGTGGTGAATAATGGTTTCGATTGGTTGTAAGGGTGGCTTTGGGTTGATTGTTTGGATGATTTCCGGTGATTTTGGTGGTTAATAACGGTTTCGAACGATTGTTAGCATTGTTTTCGGTGGTTTATGGTGGTTTTTTGCGGTGTGGGTAGTTGCCGGTGGTTTCCGGTAGTGTCTGAGGTGTCGGTTAGGGTGGTGGAACCAGCAGTTGGTGGTTTTGGTGGTGGGTCCGGTAGTTTTGCGGTGTCATAAGATTTTGTCAAGATCGTTTATAATGGTGGTCAATGTTCTTGGGAGGTGATGGGAAAGTCTTGGGGGGTGGGGAATGAGTGTAGAGGGTTTAAGGGGTTAACTCAAAAATAAAAAAACGGTAAAGGGAATGATGAAATAGAGCTAACAAACAACAAAGGGAATGATATCAGCCCATTCCCTTCCCTTTGATTATTACCCCCAACCAAACGACCCCTTAATGCTTTGATGACCAAAATTGAAAATTTGTTGATTTGAAAGAATGGTTTACACCTATTGGTTGCAAATTAGTTTTAAGGATAAAAACTAGACCTGATCAAATGTCGGGCCGGGCCTGAGCATAAAAAATCAGCCCGGTATGTCGGGCCGGGCCAAGATTCGGGCCAAAAATTTGTGCCCAAACCCGCTATTTTCGGGCCTAAAATACCGGGCTTTTCGGGCCATTTTCGGGCCAGGCCAAATTTATAACTAAAAAGTGTATTTTTGTGTTTCCCAAACCCGCCCAAAAAAATTAAATTTTCGGGTCGGGCCGGAAAACTCTGCCCAAACCCGCAAAGATTTCGGGCGGGTCAGGCCGGGGCGACGGACCGGGCTCGCCTTGATCAGGTCTAATAAAAACCATCAAAACATGGATTGTGTTGTCACACAAAGCTAGATTAGTTTCTAAATATTGCAAGAAAATTTATGACGTGGATTCTGTTGAAACCTCATGCATAATCGTAATGCTCAAGTCTATAAATCAAGCAATGATTGCATACTGGTACATATGGCAATTGGATGGAAAAACTTATTCCTCAATCAAATGTTGGAATAAACTATGTACATGACATGTCATAGGATTTGTGGATCCAAGTAATGCTTGAAATGAATGCTAGCTGATAAAATCAAAGCAAGCAATTGGGAATTGGAACTACATTGTAGTGAAACTAGTAAGTACTCTAGTTTTATAAAATGTACATGAATCTTATAGATATATAAGAAGTTTAGTGGGAGTAAAACTCAACTTTTCCTATGTGTATCATGTAGGGGTTTACAGTTAAATACATAACATGATAGCGGAATAACCCCAAAGCCAGGAAGCATATATAAAGTATAGATTAAGCATAACTTACGTTTGTAACGTGTTTTCCCCTTGGTTCAAGAGCACAAACAAGAACTCCAAATGCCGTTCCTCTACTTGGTTCACAGATACGTTTAGATCCGTCTTGATATTGATGTCTTAGATCTCCTTCAAGATTCTTTGCTTTTGGGAAGAACACTCTAATGGAGGCACAAAGAGAATTAGGGTTCTCTATGTCCTTAGGTTAGAATGTGATATTAGGTTAGTTGGAAAAACATGTAGAATAGGTTATTGAAATACCCTATCTAATAAGCTAAGCCAACCGGCCAAGCAAGGAGCTCAACCGGCAAGCAAGGCCCACGACCATGCACAACGCGCAACAAGAAGTTGGGTCGTGGGCCGTCGTTGTTGCTCTTCCTCACGCGCGGCCTAGGAAGCAAGGTCATGGGCCAGCGCTGCGTGCTTGCGAGCTGCGCCCATCGGCTTTGCGCCTGGTGCGCTCGGCTTGTGGGTTGCTTTCGTGTTTGCGATTAAATTATCATTGGATGATTTGTTTATCGTTTCGTACTTGACGAACAATTGTCTTACGATACGATTATTTGTTTCGCCTACCTTACGAATATACGCAACACGATATACGATTTCACGATCCAATGTTAAATTTTATAATTATGTTTTCCGAACTAATTTCCCGAAAAGCTATTAAATGAATTTTCGATTCATTTAATCTGGTGATCTGTTACATGCCAATGGTGTGACCTTATAGGTCCAATTAAGAGTAAGCTGTGAGCCTAATTAGGATTAAAACTCATTAATCGGAAGCATTGCTCCAGCCATCTGTTCCGATCACTTGATCTCACTGAATTAATTGTTCGTAATTAATCTAAACCTTTGGTATTAGACTAATGTGCATTGGGATGAAGGATACATTTCCTTCATATCACACACATCTATCAATTGTAAAATAACATTCAAAAGATAATGACTTGAATTTGAAATTATTTATCAATGTTAGACCAAGGAGAAACTTAGTACATACAGGGTATTAAGATCTATTACGAAGATCTTAATTCATTGTTTTGAATTAAGTAATGACATTTACTAAAACAAAACATGATAGACTCCTTAGGATATATTCGACCCAGGTGAATAAATCTAAGTAATGAATGTTTGAACTGTGTATAAGCATTTACTAAGTTAAACATCAAAGAATTTAAATGAGATTCTTCACCTATGTTATATATTAAAAGTTACATGAATAGAATTCAATTGAGAATTACTCCGCAAAAGAATTTATCATGTATGATATAATATGAGGATCGCCAAACATGTATCGTCTGGCTTTAGGAATGATGAACATATACCAATCTCTATTGATCTAAGTAAAGATCAACTAGATTGCCATCAAGAAAGACCTATGGTACTTGAAAAGGTAAATAGGAATACTTCTTGACTCAAGGAAATGAGGATATGCTAAATATTGATGCTACACGCATAAACACTGGCAAAGGATCAAGCAAGATCCCTTTGGAGTTAACCATTAGCAAGAACGAGCTATATGCATGGTGGTTTGAAATGGAAACATGGATTTAATACCATAAGTTGTTGCCTAGGAAATTAAATATTAATTTCTATGTTCTAATATACAGATGGAAAGTCTTCCACATGTATGTGAACTGCTTGGATAAGTAAAATTCGAATTAAGCATCACAAGCAACCTATAAAATTGAACTAAGGTACTTAAATTGCCTAAGAAGCAATGAAACTGAGTTATTACGTTAAAGAGTTCTCCAATGAACTTGGGTGGATCACATGTCTGCTGACTTAATGGTCCTTCATTGTAAAATGCGTATAACCACTATTGAAGCAAGAAAGACTAGATCACATGATAAACATACTCAAAAGATCTTATCATCCTATCTCGAAAGGCATTTGATGAAAAGGATATGAAGATTGGCAAATCATGATAACGAAATCTATGTTACAAGTGAGATGCAACACTCACACTGTGGCACTAGAAATGAAACATTGTTTTTAATTCCATTAATTATTTAAAAATGGGTTAGAAGACCATGGTTGTAAAATATTCGGGTTGAACATTTATCACGTATGAAATGTATTTTCGTACTCCATTTTCAATTTAATCTGGCCTAGTATTAAATGATGAGTCCTTGCAATTTGATAATATATTCAAGATAGACTGCCTGGACCAATCCTGTGTCTAAGAAACATCTATGAAGTGAACTTGAATGTCAAAATTTGAAAATAGTCCATGTTCGGAAGTTTTCTAGCATGTTGTCACACTAACATGGATATGAATGCGACATGCAAAGTTCTCAAACTAAGGTCGGTCTAAGTTTTGTATGATGCAAGTGGTCGGCTTTGGGTGTCAAAAGGTATTCGACTAAGAGGCGGATCCGGCAACAACTTGCACATCCACCTAAGGGACGTGTGTGTCGGCAGACGACCTCCATACTTGACATCGGGAATGTCAAGCAAATGCCAAGTTTTGGTAGGCGCGGAAACGGTCACACACTTTGGTAAGGAACCTTAAGGAGAGTCACCATTTCGTTGCCCCCGGGGCAAGCCCGAATGTAGAACACATCCGTATTGGGCAAGGTAGAAATTCGTTTTGCACAAATATGGTTTTCGAAATATGCATGAAATGCCTAGAAATTGAAAATTGAAAATCTCATTTGAATATTGTATTTGAAAAGCTCGTTTTTCGACATTCGTTCTCAAGGTTTGGGAGCGTCCTTCAAAATTCAAAAACAGACTGACTCCCACTTGAAAACTTGAGCAACATGGGCAACGAGCCACTGTGAGCCACTGTGCTGGATGCAGACAGTGGCGTTTGGCACAGGGGCCTGCGCCTGGCGCCAGAGCTGGCATCCAGAACTTAAGCAGATCAGTGGCTTGCTTCTCAAAGTATGCTCGTATTTTCGAAGTTGAAATCAGGAACTCCCCAGCGGAGTCGCCAGAATTGTAGGGGTTTTTTTCGTACCTTTCGTAGTGTATTCCCCTACGAGGGAGGTTTTGGAAACCTTTGTATTTTTGGATTTTGAAGGAGTCGCCACCAAACATTTTTAAGGGTCCCGTTTGGAAAGACAAAAAAATGACTCTATTAAGATAAGGCATTGAATCTTAGAAACGGATGGGTGAGATCCGGGCAAGGGAACGAGATGCTTATTCTGCGAGCTTTAGAAATTATTCAAATGCATGGCACAAAACATATTCGAATAACCCTAGTCATGACACTATGTGGGTTTGGATTTAGTACTTTGAACAAATAGAATTTCTACTTTGTATCGTGACCACCGATTTAAAGTTAATTTAAGGGAACCTAAGATCGGTTTGTCCAAGAAATTATCTTTGTTAAGCGTGGTGTAACCTTGTATTTTGTATTTAGAATGTGAGGTGATAAAAGCAATAAACATGTAAAGCAACATCACAATAGAAAATGAGTGCATAATTAGGAAAGTACATCACCATCTACAAATGGACTAGGTGGGAAACCACATTGCCTAGAAGGACTAGGCAAATAAAGTTGCATAATTGAAAGTGCGGAATTGAAAGGTGCAATATTGAAAAGCGTTATTGAAGTTGCGATATTGAAGTGCATAATTGAAAAGTGCGATATTGAAATTGAACTATAGCACATGAGATCCGAACGCCAAACAACTCCTTAAGAATAAGTGCGTCCGACACGGATTCAAAGCTAAAAATCTCAACTTTGGTCAAGTTGCTCAACCTAAAGTGTCTTAGATTTTGAACATAGAAATTGAACTTGAAATGTTGAATATTGAACATTGAAATAAGGAGTCTTGAATCTCAAAGATTGGATCTTTTAATGTTGAAAAGATTTCATCCTTGATATGCTCCAACTATTGAAATGATTCTAGTTTAAGGAAGTGATTACAAACAACCTTAAACATCATTGAATCTTGAAATTTGGAAACTTGAACTTGTATATTGAAAATGGAGTCTTGAATCTCAAATATTAGACCTTTTAACATTGAAAAGGCCTCACCTTTGATTACTCCATGGTTTGAAAATGATTCTAGTTTAAGGAAGTGATTACAAACAACCTTAAACATCATTAAATCTTGAAACTTTGTATTTGTATCATAGAAAGTGTTGATTTTGTAAGAGTATGTGATTGTTGTAAGTGACACTTTTAAGAGTAATTAAAAGTATCAACCTTGCTAATCATGTTTTTTGAAAACAAAGCATAAAGATTCAAACTTGAAACTTGTAGAAGGAGTTTGGATGATCATTTGAGGGGGGTTTCAAGTATGAAATCCCCTTAAATATTACTCCTTTTTGACATATCCTAGTTCAAGTGTGTATTAATCAACACAAGAACATCATAGGATTAGTAAACTTGAAATTAGAAAGGTAGAAACTTTGATTTGAGAGTCCTCGGAAACATGCCTAGATTTAGGTGTTGATTGATTTCCATGCTTGGACTCCCAAATTGCTTAGGACATTAGAACATTGAACTTGTATTTTGAAATTATTGAATGAGTGCGTTTTGTAGAGATTTTATGTTGAATATTGAAGGATTTGAAGCTTGAACATTGAAGGATTTGTATATTGAATTTTGAAGAGTTTTGAAGTTGGCAGAGCTTCGCTACTCGGAATTGAGTGATTCTTGCTCCGTTTGTTCGTAGAAAAGGGGGGGTATTTATAGTAAAGCTTTCTGGGATTAGGGAAAAGCTGCGCCAGGCTCTGGCCCTGCGTCAGGCGCCGCTGGCGTGGCACAGGACAGCTGGCACAAGCCAACGCGCCGTTTTTGTCCTTTTGGGCGTTTTGGCGGTTTGCAAAAGATGCTCTTTGTACCTTCTCCTTCCTTTTGCTTGGAGGTTAAGGAATGGATATTTATGTATTTGAAAGATATATTTTTGAGGAAGATTCTTGATATTTCTGATTTGTACGGGTTTCGCTCGATTTTACGGGTCGGCGCCGGCCCAGAATGCTCGGTTTTGGGGCCGACGCCCGAATTTGACTTTCCTTATATGATTTTGAGTGGAAAAGTGCCACAAAGAATGATGGTGGGATCCTTTTCTTGAGATTGAACTTTGATTTTGAAATTGTATTTTGGAGATGTGTTTGGGCTTGAATTGGAACCCGAGGTTAGGATTTGGGCCCAAGGTTTGTATCTTTGAATTGGAAGTTTGGAATAGAAATTGAACTTAGGAATTGAACTTGTATGGATTGGAATTATGAATTGGAGTTGGATCTTTGGAATTAGAATTTGATTGGATTGGAATTGTGTTTGCTTTGAGATTTGTACTTGAATTTTGAACGAAGGTTTAGAATTGAATTGAAATATGTCCTTTGCAACTGGTCGCTTGTACATGAAAATCAATCGCCTAAACCTATTGGAGATATCGTCATTGGACTCTAGGGGATACACAATTTTGGTGTGTACACCGCCCGATCGGGCGCGTGCTGAATCAGTTAAATGTTCTTTTTGCTCGCCCGATTTTCTCCATTCGCCCTCCAGTCGTAGGGCGACCGACTAAACGCATCCTCCATCAATATTATCATCAAGTATAACCCTTGGGGCTCATATGTAAGCATCCTAGGCTCCCAAGATTCGACAATAATTGCCCCGAACCTCCTCGGGATCGTGTAGTGGCCCATATCATCATGAAACGAGCCTAAAAAGGCCAATTTCTCATTAAACGAACTTGAAACTCAAGGCACACTCAATAACACTGATTAGTACTCAAAATGGCTCCTAAGAGCTCATTTAACACATAAAATTACTAAGGGACAGGGGTAAAAACTCTATATAAAACGCATATATCACTAGTCTGTAGGAGTCGTCATTCAGTTTAAGAAAACTAACAAAACCCGATTATCGTGATATGCCTGGAATGAAAACATATTTGACTCACAATGGCCATAGGTTCCCTTGTGATCCCTGGTATGGAGATCCCTCAACGTACATCCAGCGGAGTAGAGATTGAGAGTTCGGGGGACGTTTACTAATACGGGGAGTGCCCAACATTAGCCCACGCGACGGTCCTTACTAGTTAAATGCGACGACGAAAGGGACATGTGTTATGGTACATTACTAATCTAAGTTGGTTTTAATGCACAGATATTTACCAAGCAGTCGTCAAAACGATGATTTAGATTAATTCAAGGTACCTAGCAATAAACTGGTTTGTCCAAAAATTATCTGATTTAGGCGTGAGTAATATAGCAGATTAAGTGAACAAATTTATAGAGGTGATGAAAGCTGTAAAAATGTAGATTTCAGTTTACAATATAGCGTAGGCTATACTGCGGTTGTCAGGAACACCTACCACTTGACTTTTCTAGCTTTCCTTTTAACCTTCGAACTTTCCGGTAACTGACTGACTGCGGAGCGGGATTCTTCCAGAGTTTTGTGTGTTTAGGCTAGAGATTGGGTCAGAACTTCGGCAGCGTCTGGACTGAACTGCGCGATCATGCGAGCAGTGTCTGCTTAACAGTGTGTTAATACGACAGACGGGCGAGAATGCGGGCCAGTGAAAAGCTTCGGTCAATACTTAAGCTTATGGTTTTTTAGGTTAGGATTGTGTGTTCTTTTCCGGATTTCAGAGGCCCTATTTATAGTGAAACAGACCAGAATAAGATAAGTTCGAGAAAATGAGATTTTTCTGAAAAGCAACTTGCAGGGCTAGAATATTCCAGCGCTCTGATCAGGAGTGTTGTTATTTTCTAGCGCTTAGCAGGTTAGCGCCAGATCTGTTTTTGACAGCTGGATTAACTTTATCTTTGCGCGATTGGGTGAGAACCAAATGGCAACTCCAGAAATTATGGTGCTCTGTTTGGTGCGCTGGAATTATAGTAGCTCTTATGTGCCGAGCGCTAGAATTTTCTAGCGCTAGTGTTTTACTTCTATTTTTCCAAATTTATCCGATTTTATCCAAATCTCACTCACGGTTTTATCTCTTAGGAATACTGGTTGGGATGTAACTCTCATTCTTTATCCGGGGATCAATTGTAATGCAACTTAATCACTTGAATATTTATCTTATAAGGTTACCATTCTGGGCAGCGATTAAGCATAGAAATTACTATAAATAGCAGTTTCTAATAATGGAAATATGGTTTACGGGGTTGTCAGTCAGTCACGTATCGTTCGTTGCAAACTTAGGAAATCTTAGCCAAGTAGTGTTTGGTTTCATCATTGAACACACTGCATCGGGCCCAGGGACAAATGTAGGCGTCTACAAGGGGTTTAAGACAAGGGAACTCCCTTTCCCCTATCTGTTCATTATCTGCATGGAAGTTCTAATTATTATGCTTTCCAAAGTAGTATTAGACCTTCTACAGGCATCGGTTTAAAAAAAACACCACAAATTGCAGGCCCGACCCTAGGGGGTAGGCAAGGGGTGCGACCGCCTAGGGCCCAAGGCGGAAAGGGGCCCAAAATAATTGTCTATCCAGTAATTTAGTACTAGTAATAAACATCGCATTAAATACATATGTTATTTCCTTGGCTCATTGGTAGAAAGTAGGTTCTAAAGTTTTGATATCTACTAGAGGTCTAGGGTTCGACTCCCCTTACTAACTCTTTTCTTTTCTTTATAAACTTTGTCAATATTTTTATTTTAAAATTCTTATTTGATGGACTATGGGTTTATAAGTTTTAAAATAGATAAGCATTTTAATGAAGACAAAATTAACTGATATTTTTATATGCTCAAAATGAAACTTTATTTTCAAAAAATATCTCTTTACGCGTATTAATTATCTTTTAATTAAGTGAATATTTATTTTATTCAAATATTTCAAGAAATCGACTAGAGTCAGATTTTGAAATTTTAGGATCCTGCAAAGGAGATATAGTAAGTTTTTATTGATTTGAATTCAACAATATAATGGATTTCACAAAAAAAAATATTATTATTTCAGTTAAAGACGTATTGTTTTGAAAGGGGCCTAAATCCCTTATTTCACCTAGGGCCCTCAAAATGTCAGGACCAGGCTTGACCACAAACTCAAAAAATTCATTGTCTCATGTTTGTTGCTGATAGTCTTCTCTTCTATAAAGGTACTAATTCTTCCTGTAATAACCTGCTTAAAACTGTTAAATAATTTTGTGCTATATCGGGACAATGGGTAAATTTTCACAAATCTGCAATTATATTTTTGAAACCTATTAGCCATCAAAAAAGAGACACATTACCTAGTATTTTCAATATGACTAAGTTCTTGTCCTTGGGTCGTTACCTTGGAGCGCACTTCTCAGGTTTTATCCCAAACAAACCAGACTAAAAAAGAAAATGTAAACCGCGTCAACTTTTGGCATGAAAACTTCCTATACAAAGTACACTACTACAAAAATGGCCTAGAAACCAGATAAAATAGACCTAAGAGACCGAACATGTTGTGGTGCCTAGGTAGTAGGTCTCTTAGCATAAGAAACCGGACCTTTAGTCTGGTCTCTTATATCGGACAAGAAGACTGGTTATTTATATCTCCGGTCTCTTTAATGTGTGCAAAGTATACTATTGTGAAGTCTAAGAGACCGTGCTTGTTGGAAGCTCGGTGTCTTTGATAATATTTAAGAAATCGAATTTGTAAAATCACAGGTATCTTTCAATTTACCTTTTAATTAAAAAATATCACCGCAACAAACGTATTTGTTGTTATGCCTATAAGCAGTTACTCTAACGGTTACAATCAATCAAATAAAACAATAATATGGGCCAGTGCATAGATTCACTTATTCAAACTATAATTTATTAAAAATATTGAAAAAAGGAAGTAATACAAATTTACTGAAACTGATACACCCAACATTGATTGAACACTTATTTATTACTGAAACTAATACACCAACTTTGAATAAATACTAATTTACTTAAACTAATACACCAACATTTATAACCAAAAACGATAATGAAAAGAACTTAGCAATTATTATTCCTCAAAAGTCAAACCTCAACTCCTATCCATCCCAAAACCCCTGAAAAAAAAATGATCCTAATTAGATCCAAAGATAATGAGTTGCATCCCTGCATTTAAGAATTTTGAGGAGTTAAGAAAGAGAAAGTGATTCGATTTTTAACGTCGCGTATGAGATTGACCCGAACTTGTGTCGTATATGAATTGACCCGAATTTGAAATAGGTTGAACTATTTATCGCGCATACACTCCGTTTTATTAGAGTAGATACGATCAAATCCTCGACTTAGTGAATTAACTCGGTCACCGTTCCGCTTCTCCTTGCTCCACCGCTCCAAGGAATTCAAATATAGTTCAACTCGAACGGGTCTGCTCAAGAATCGGTGTTTCTGGCCCGACGAGATTGAAAACCGCAGATCTGCGAACCATAAATTTATATATAGAGAAAACCAAAGACTATGAAACAAATATGGCTGGGGTTTTTCTTTTGAAGGAGAAGCGGGGATGATTCATTAAGAGAGGAAGATATCATTTTTCTTTTACAGGCGAGAGGAAGAGAGGACCAAATTAGAGTACCAAATAACTGCCGAGTGCCCAGTAAGTCTTACGGATTTTTAAAGCTAATTAAATCAATGTTTTCTAGAAAAATGCTAGGAGACCGAAGTTGTTAATTAATGGGGTCCTTGACCCTTCCATGATTCTCGTCATGTCCTACGCACCGTAATTAAATAATTAAATAAATTCAAAGAAACCACGTTTTAGTTATATTTGGTTTCTTATTTTCACCTAAGAAACCAAATATCTCTCATATACGGTTTCTTTATCTAAGAAACCGGAGTAGTGACTTATACGGTGCCACAAGTGTGATTCCTTAGGTCTTTTTTGTAGTAGTGGTAGGAAGAACGACCCTTATTCAAAGCAATCCGAAGGCTCTCCCAGCTTACATTTTCTCTTCTTTTCATCTCACAAAAAAACCTACACCCACTTGGATAGTATCCATTGCAATTTCTTTTGGAATCAATCCCATAGTGGTAAATCTATCCCACTTATTGCCTAGAATAAAATTTGTCAACCAAATAATCAAGGGGGTCTGGGGCTTAGAAGAATCTATCCAATGAATATGGCTTTTATTGCTAAACTTGGGTGGAAGGTGTTGACTAATAGCTCGAATTTATGGGCCTCACTAGTGAGGAAAAAATACATTGATAACAACACCTGCTTTTTTGCGATAAAAGCCAAACAACGAGACTCTCTTATTTGGTGTCAAATCCTAAGTCAGAGAGAGATTCTAAGAAAAGGTATTAGATGGAAACTGGGGAATGGTAACCTTATCAACTTTTAGTTGGATAACTGGGTTAGTCAACATTCACTAGTAGAATTGGCAGGGATATACCAGAGCACTCTAAACACTAATGCGACACAAAATAAGAAGCACTACTCTGTCAAAACCTGGTCCTAAAAATTAAAGGCATCCCTACCCCCCTTCATGATACTACTGATAGCTCTATCTAGGGATGCACTAACTCGAGGGATTTTTCAATGAAATCAGCAACCCGGTTGGCCCATGACCTACCCCCTAATGCAACTAAATGGAAATATAGATGGATTTGGAAGTTGGATATTGCTCCAAAATGAAAATCTCTATTTGACAAATTTTCCACAAGAGCATCCCAACAAGATGTATCCTTTTTACTAGGAATATTCTCCCTTAAAATGTATGTCCAAGATGTAACTTACACAGTAAATCTATTAATCATCTATTCCTTTCATGAGAAAACACAAGACTAGTTTCGACTCATAGGCTAACCAGAAAATGGTTAGATTGCACAATTCCTATGGATGATTTTTTTACGACCTTGGACTACCTCAGAAGCTTCCAAAATGTCCTTCATAAATTCATTTTCCTCTATTGGTCAATTTAGAAGGAAAGAAACGACTGTATTTTCTCTAACACTATAGCCTCAGCTTGTCGTTGCTACTTCAAAGCTTATAATTCTTACAAAGAATGGGAGCTAAGACTCCTCTTAGACACACATCAACTTAGAGGTGCCCCACTTTCCTAAAATATTTCCTCCTCCATCCCTCTAACCACCTCCCCACCCATCATGGTGAGATGGTTCACGCCCCCTACGGGCGCCTTCAAGCTTAGTTTCGACGGTTCGTGCAAATCTCCTTCAGCGGCAGCAAGTATCATAATCAAAGACAACAACGACAAAGCAATTTAAGTTATCTCCTTCAATTTGGGCAACACCCAAGTTTATATGGCAGAAGTTTTGGCACTTCATAAAGGAATTCAGGAAGCTATCCGCCTCAACATCAAAGATCTCTTCATTAAAGGTGATAATCTTCTAGTTATCAATGCAGTTAAAGGTATCTAGAAAACCCCTTGTAAGCTTCAAAATATTATTAATGACATCAAGATCCTTCTCCAGCAATTTTAGAGCTCTCATATCCAACACGTCTTCAGGGAAGCAAATAGAGCAGCAGATTGGGTAGCTAATGTTGGCCATCTCATTGTAGATCATATGTATATTAATCCTTGTATAGCCCCCAGTTAGAGTCCATTGCAAACAGTGATTACTGAAGGAAATAATGCCCTTGGTCCAAGTATGCATTCTATGTTAAGTCTAATAAATGCGGTTCAGTATTAATTAACAAGTTAATAATTCAGTGAGATCAAGTGAGCTGAATGCCTAGCTAGAGGCCGCTTCAGTTCAAGTGGAATTAATGATATTAATCCACAGCTTACTCTTGACTGAACCCGTAGGGTCACACAAATAGTACGTAAACGGATCAAGTATTTAATGGCATTAAATACTCCATCTATGAATATTCGGAACCGACGGATCTTGGTTTCAGTGGGAGCTAAGATCGTCACAGGCAAGAAATGAATACTCCGGAAACGATGATATTGCCGGAAACGGAAATATGGATCGTATCGGAAATATGAATATTATCCAAGTCGTAGATGTTGCCGGAAACGGAAACATGGTACGTATCGGAAAATATTGTTGGAAATGGAAATATTACCAGAATCGGAAATATTGCCGGAAACGGAAATATTGTCAGAATCGGAAATATTACCGGAATCGGAAAATAATTCCGGAAACGGAAATATTAAATATTTGTTCGAAACGGAAATTAATTCCGGAATCGGAAATATTGAATATTGTTCGTATCGGAAATAGATTCCGGAAATGGAATTTTAATCGGAAGCGTATCGTACGAATTAGCATCGGACGAGGCCTGCCGGACGAAGGCCCAGCACGAAGCCAGGCTATCGCCCAGCAAGCACGCACGCCACAGCCCAGCGCGCACAAGGCCACGCATGCGTGGGCCGCGCTGCGTGGGCTGCTGCTCGCATGCGTGGGCAGCCCTTGTGGCTGCCGTGTGTGTGTGAGTTTGAGCTCATGCGAGATTCCTGAATCTGCAAGAGTCAGTGTATGATTAAATGTCTATTCCTATTGGATAAATTGATTAAGTAGAATTCATGTAGAATTCTAATTCCAATTAATTCGCATCCTACTAGGATTACGATTCCTTTTCCATAACTCTATAAATAAAGGCCTAGGGGTCATAATTTATACACAAGTTTCAAAGTATTCAAAAGTGAGTTTTTTGAGAGAAAATTCAAACACCCATCTTGTCCCAAAAGTGCCGAATTTTCTGAGTACCTTAAGGGCGATTCTAGTTGGTCAATCTTAAGGCGGATCCGGACGTGCTGTGGACTTTCTACGGAGGGACGACACTTGGAGTCCTAAAAGACTTGTTCTTGTTCGGTTCGGGCGCAGCTAGGGAAGGCACGCAACAAAGAGTATGCATCTAAACTATGCTAAATGATTATGTGTAAATAATATGTTTCCTGGGTTAATGGTTGTTTCCGCATGATCTATGTAATGTCATATGTATCATAACCTAACAGTGGTATCACGAGCCCCTTATTATTTTCATAATCTAAATTGCATGAACATGGTTAAATATTACAAATTTGCAAGAATTAAAAGGGGTGATTAATTTTCGTAATTGTTAATTAGTTGCAAATTGCGTTTATTTAATTATACGTACGCAGTTTTTCGGCAGTTTCTTCATTACTCATCCGAATTGAGTGATTTTTGTGTCAATTCCGCATGTAAAAGGCATTCTAAAATTTTGACAAAAATAGTATTTTTCTGCCGAACCCAGAATTCTCAAATTCGAAGCCTAACTATGACTTTTCGAAGGTTTTAGTTTTTCGAATGCAAAATTTCGTAAATTTAAGATGTTAAATTAAATATTTGCGATTCTTGTTGATAAATCTTGAATTTTTGATTGACCTATTGCATATGTTTAACAAGTTTGAATGCCTAGTCTTGTTAATTATGCAATCTAATTTGTAATTATGATTAATTTGTTGAAAATTAGAATAATTTAGAATTAATTTGATTTTCATAATTAATTGTAATTTAATTAGAAACCTATGATTAAAAACCACCATAAAAATTGTAAATTTACGATAAATTTTAAATTTTTATGACCTAGACTTGAATCCATATCAATCGGAAATCAATTGGATAATAAATTTTCGATTTTTTCGCCCTAAAATTATGAAATTAATATTATTTATTAATTTGTCATTAATTTTAAATATAAATTTTAAATTTTATGCGATTCGTTCAAATAACTTGCACGCACGAAGCAATGGACGCTTCGTGTTACCCTTAAGGGGTGTTGTATAATGCGGGCATGCGACGACGAGCAAGGGAGCTCGTCGCCCGTGCGGCACGAATGCAATGAGCAAGGGCGTAGTGCACGAGCACAAGGCAGCAGCCCTGCCTTGTGTCGTGTGCCACGAGCAATGAACGGATGGGCATGGGCGAGGGGCGAGCCAAGGCAGTCGCGTGTGGGCAGCAAGCGAGCTGCGCCACAGCGCGCGCTGCCTCGCACAACAGCGCGCAGCCTCGTGCGCAGCGAGCGCAAGCTCGCGTGCCACGAGCGCTGCGCCCAGCATCACTCGCGCGCACCAGCGAGCGATCTCGCGCGCCAGCGCGCGATCTCGCGCGCCAGCGAGCGATGCAGCGCCCCAGCGAGCGATGGCTCGCGCGCACCAGCGAGCGATCTCGCGCGCCAGCGCGCGATCTCGCGCGCCAGCGAGCGATGCAGCGCCCCAGCGAGCGATGGCTCGCGCGCACCAGCGAGCGATCTCGCGCACCAGCGAGCGCGGTAACGCGCGCGCGCTGCGAGCGATAGCTCGCGTGCGGTGGGCGCTGTGCGGAGGCTTGCGTATGGGACAGCAGCAGCTATGCAACGAGCGCATGGGCTGCGCGCACATGGCCAGCAATGGCTGTGTGCGTACAGCCCATGGGCGTGCAACGCGTAGGGTGTTTGCGTTACGATTAGATCGTTTTGAATGTTTAAATTGAAAATTTCAGTTCACGTAATTTTTAATTGATTTTAAAATTAATAATTTGAATTAATTTCTTGAATTTTAATTTTGAATATTATAATTATAATAAATGGCATTTATTCTAATTATTTTACTAAAATTAAAATCATAAATTAATTTAAATGTGACTGAAATTAAAATTAAATTTTTGGATTCAATTATAAATTTATATGAGCTTTAAATTTTAATTAAATTTGTATGTTTCCGGTTAGACTAGAAATACAATTTTATGTTTAAAATTAGTAAAGCATATGAATTTATTGGTTTGAGTGGGAGTGCTTTTAGTCATAAACTCTTGATTAGGTCTACAAATCCTTAAGGTTAAAACAACTCGATTAGAATTAATAAGGACTGAATAATTGGTAGATTATTGGTGCCCTTGATTAATTGCTGCAAATGTTTACGTGATGCATAATGTGTTTAACTAACCAGCTATGTGGGCCATTCATGATAATGAATGGGTGAATGGTATATATTGTATATGTACTGTTTTGCAGGTTATGAAGTGACTAGTATGGCCCAAATAGGATAGAAAATATGGTCTGCGTACCATTAATTTGAATGTAATTGGTCTAAAGTACCAAAGTTGTTTTTCAATTCAAATATGGTCTGCGTACCATCAAATAGTTGTAATTAGTTATAACTTATCCTATTTGAAGAAAATGGTGCCTCCCACGGAGATTTTCAAGACGGACTTTGAAGTCAAAGCTTCAAGATGAAGTCGGGCCATACTAGATCACAAATATCTTATGCATGTTTTAAGTTATTTATTGCTTTAAATATGTCTTAAAATGCATGAGATCAAAAGCTTGATTATGTTGCATGATTAAGGATTTTAGTTCACTTAAAATCTAACCAACATAGTAAGAGCCTTAAGTTCCAAACTTAAAAATTGAGTTAAAAGGTGCCATGCCAAAATATACACTTGCTTGGATATCCTTTACATCAATCTAGTAATAGTTTTCGCTCAGCGAGGTGTTACTTATTGGTCCTAAAGGGGCAAGGTACACAAATAAATTGTGAGTACATGTTAGTTTTGGTGAAACTCAACGATATAAGTAAGGAGTCCTTTTATGTCGTGGCAAATTCGATAGGTTTACCTAATAAGTTCTTAGACGTACCTATCAACCAAGAATAGTTTCTAGACTATTAGCAAAAGGCTTTTGCTTACCTAAGATGTTCTAGGATTAAGTCGACAAACTGTGCTTAGTTCTTCAATGATTTTAGGATCTTGGAATCATTTTATTCACACCTGCCGGAACACATAACTTGAATAAAATGCTTAATAAACATTGAATTATGCATGAATGCTAGAATTTAAGTTTATTAAGAGAAACTGTGAATGGTTATTTATTTGTTTATTCTTTTCAATTGTAGTTTTTAATATGGCAAACAACAATTCATTCAACATTCGATCAATTCTCGAAAAGGAGAAGTTGAACGGGAAAAACTTCCTTGACTGGCAAAGGAACTTGCAAATAGTTCTTATGCAGGAAGAAAAGGAGTATGTCCTAGATGAGGCGATGCCCGAAGCTCCAGGCGACGGGATCACTCAGGCAGCCCTCAATCGTTGGATTGATGCCAACAAGGATGTGAAATGTCTAATGCTCGCCACCATGAGTGCGGATCTGCAGAAAACGTTCATCAACTCAGATGCTTTCACAATCATCAGTGAGTTGAAGAACATGTTCCAAGATCTGGCTCGAGTCGAAAGATTCGAGACTCATAGGCAAATTCTTGAGACCAAGCTTAAGAAAGGCGAGCCCGTAAGTCCACATGTTCTCAAAATGATTGGACTCATTGAGAATATGAGTCGGCTGGATCAGCAATTTTCTCAGGAAATGGCTATAGACACCATCCTCCATTCTCTTCATAGCGGGTATGATCAGTTCAAACTGAACTACAGTATGAATAGTCTGGACAAAACGCTCACTGAGCTTCACGGTATGCTGAAGACCGCTGAAAAGACGCTCAAAAGTGATAAGCAGGATGTGCTTATGGTGCGTGGGGGCAAGTTCAAGAAATCTGGAAAGAAGAGGAATGCTAAGAAAGGTGGCAACAAAGCCAGCCCAACTAAGCAAACTGGCGCCAAATCTGCAAAGAGGAAGGTCAGTCAACCCACTTCTGAATCCGAATGCTTCTACTGCAAGAAGAAGGGGCATTGGAAGAGAGATTGCTTGAAGCTAAAGGAAGATCAGAAGAACGGAACAGTCGTTCCATCTTCAGGTATTTTCGTTATAGACTGTATACTTGCTAATTCAACTTCTTGGGTATTAGATACAGGTTGTGGCTCACACTTATGTTCCAATCCACAGGGACTAAGAAGAAGTAGAAAGTTAAGCAAGGGTGAAGTCGACCTACGAGTGGGAAATGGAGCACGGATTGCTGCATTAGCTGTAGGAACATACTATTTGTCGTTGCCCTCCGGGCTAGTTTTGGAACTGGAAGAATGTTTCCATGTTCCAAGTCTTACTAAAAACATCATTTCAGTTTCTTGCTTAGATGCTAAGGGATTTTCCTTTATAATAAAAGACAATAGTTGTTCGTTTTATTTTAAAGAGATGTTTTATGGATCTGCTAGATTAGTCAATGGACTTTATTTATTAGATCACGACAAACAAGTATATAACATAAATACCAAAAAGGCCAAAAAGGATGATTCAGATCTCACCTATCTGTGGCATTGTCGATTAGGCCATATAAACTTGAAACGCTTAGAAAGACTTCAAAGGGAAGGAATTCTAGAATCATTTGACTTAGAGGATTATGGTAAATGCGAATCATGTTTACTTGGCAAAATGACAAAGCAACCTTTCTCTAAAGTTGGAGAAAGAGCAAATGAACTATTGGGTTTAATCCATACAGATGTATGTGGACCAATGAGTACAAATGCTAGAGGTGGTTTCAGCTACTTTATCACTTTCACTGATGACTTCAGTAGGTATGGTTATGTCTACCTAATGAAGCATAAGTCTGAATCCTTTGACAAATTCAAGGAATTTCAGAGTGAAGTAGAGAATCAATTAGGCAAGAAGATCAAGGCACTGCGGTCTGATAGAGGCGGTGAATATCTGAGCTATGAATTTGATGACCATCTGAAAGAATGTGGAATTCTATCAGAATTGACTCCTCCTGGAACACCACAATGGAACGGTGTGTCAGAACGGAGGAACAGAACCTTGCTAGACATGGTCAGGTCAATGATGGGTCAGGCCGAACTTCCATTAGAATTTTGGGGACATGCACTAAATACAGCTACACTCACTATAAACAGAGCTCCGTCTAAAGCTGTCGAAAAGACTCCATACGAATTATGGTTTGGAAAGCCTCCAAATGTGTCTTTTCTTAAGATTTGGGGATGTGAAGTATACGTCAAACGATTAATTTCAGACAAACTTCATCCAAAATCTGACAAATGTATCCTTGTGGGCTATCCAAAGGAAACAAAGGGGTATTACTTCTACAATACATCTGAGAACAAAGTGTTTGTTGCTCGAGATGGTGTCTTTTTGGAGAAAGATCACATTTCCAAAATGACAAGTGGGAGAAAAGTAGACCTCGAAGAAATTCGAGTCGAACAACAAACTCTAGAGAATGCTCAAGATGACATTCAGGATGAAACTCAGAGATCTTTAGAAGAATCTGGTGAGAATCATGGTCAATCTAGAAATGTTACCCCGCGTAGATCGCAAAGATATAGATCTCAACCGGAAAGGTACTTAGGTATTTTGACGAACGAGAGCTATGACGTTCTATTACTTGAAAGTGATGAACCTGCGACTTACAAGCAAGCTATGACGAGCCCTAGCTCCAAGCAATGGCAAGAAGCCATGCAATCTGAATTAGACTCCATGTCTGAAAACCAAGTATGGGATTTGGTCGATTTGCCAGATGGCTACCAAGCCATTGGAAGCAAATGGGTTTTCAAACTGAAAAAGGACAAGGATGGGAAACTTGAAGTTTTCAAAGCTAGATTGGTTGCGAAAGGTTACAGGCAAGTCCACGGTGTGGATTACGATGAAACCTTTTCACCAGTTGCAATGCTAAAGTCTATTCGAATAATGTTAGCAATCGCTGCATATTACGATTACGAAATATGGCAGATGGATGTCAAAACTGCTTTCTTAAACGGCGTTTTAACAGAAACTGTGTTTATGACACAGCCTGAAGGTTTTGAGGATCCAAAGAATGCTAAAAAGGTATGCAAGCTAAAGAAGTCAATCTACGGATTGAAGCAGGCATCCAGGAGCTGGAATATACGTTTTGATGAAGCAGTCAGTGACTTTGGTTTCATCAAGAACGCGGACGAATCTTGTGTATACAAGAAGGTCAGTGGGAGCAAAATTGCTTTCCTAGTATTATATGTCGACGACATATTGCTTATCGGAAATGACATTCCTATGTTGAACTCTGTCAAGATTTGGCTTGGGAAATGTTTTTCGATGAAGGATCTAGGAGAAGCACAGTACATATTGGGCATCAAGATTTACAGAGATAGATCTAAAAAGATGATTGGACTTAGTCAAAGCACTTATATCAATAAGGTGCTTGATAGGTTCAAGATGGCGGACTCCAAGCGAGGCTACCTACCCATGTCTCATGGAATGACTCTAAGCAAGACTCAGTGCCCAAAAACACTTGATGAGCGTAGACGAATGAATGGGATTCCATATGCATCATTGATTGGTTCAATAATGTATGCTATGATATGTACACGCCCGGATGTTGCGTACGCACTCAGTGCTACGAGCAGATACCAGTCAGACCCAGGAGAGGCGCATTGGACTGCTGCCAAGAATATTCTGAAGTACCTGAAAAGGCACAAAGATGACTTCCTGGTCTATGGTGGAGATGATGAATTAATTGTTAAAGGCTATACGGACGCAAGTTTCCAAACCGACAAAGATGATTTCAGATCACAGTCTGGGTTTGTCTTCTGCCTCAACGGAGGAGCAGTAAGCTGGAAAAGTGCTAAGCAAAGCACCATTGCGGATTCTACAACTGAAGCGGAGTACATTGCTGCACATGAAGCAGCAAAGGAAGCTATATGGCTAAGGAAGTTCATAGGAGAACTTGGTGTAGTCCCCTCCATTAAAGGACCAATAGCCCTGTATTGTGATAATAACGGAGCTATTGCACAGGCAAAAGAGCCTAGACACCACCAGAGAGTCAAGCATGTACTTCGTAGATTTCACCTTCTACGAGAGTTCGTTGAAAGAAAAGAAGTCGAGATAAGCAAAATTGGAACTGATGACAACATATCAGATCCATTAACTAAACCTCTGCCGCAAGCGAAGCACAACTCGCACACTGCAGCTATGGGAATCAAGCATATTGGAGAATGGCTTTGATGTCTCTGTTTAATGTTTTAAAGTTTTAGAGTTTAAATCTTTGTAAAACATTATTGGTTAATCATTCACAATAAATGAAAGGAATTCATTTTTCCATTTAATTTGTGGTTTATTAAATGATGAGTCCCTTCAACTTGACGATATATTCAAGATAGACTGTCAGGACCAGTCCTGTGACTAAGAAATGTCTATCAAGTGAACTTGAATGTCAAAGGTTGAAAATGGTCCCTAGTCGGAGTTTTCTATAAAATTGGACGCATAGAAAACGTTAGACGATTAGAATGCAAGATGACTAGTAGTTCTGTTTCTTGAACTATGTGGACATGGCAATGTCATAATCATTTGCATAGATACTTACTTTGGGAAGACTAGTATCGGACAAGACCTATGAAACTTTACTGTAAGAGATGAAAGTCTGTCATAAGTAAATTTCATTAAATTATTAGACACTAAATCCTCAATACCTGAGTGATTTGAGATTACTTGTTTGAGAACTGGTTGCTTTGACGTTGACCAACCGTCGCACCGTAAAAGGAGGCTATAAAGGCAACGCTCAGGTAATCACCTATCAAACGAAGTCTAATCTCAAGATCGCAAGATTGGGATTGTCCTCCCATAAATCGGGATGAGATGCTTAAAAGTTGTACAAGGCCACTCGGAGAGCTAGAAACTGTGAAATGCATGGCCGTGCTCGGATGAATCATAGGCTATGATTATCTGTTTATTTGATCAGTTGAACTCTGAAACCGAGGAACACCTCTGGACATAATAAGGATGACAACTCTTACCTTATGTTCAAGAGCAAGCATCGAGCGACAAAGGAATTAGGAAATGCACACTTGTCCCTAAGGACAAGTGGGAGACTGAAGGAAATAATGCCCTTGGTCCAAGTATGCATTCTATGTTAAGTCTAATAAATGCGGTTCAGTATTAATTAACAAGTTAATAATTCAGTGAGATCAAGTGAGCTGAATGCCTAGCTAGAGGCCGCTTCAGTTCAAGTGGAATTAATGATATTAATCCACAGCTTACTCTTGACTGAACCCGTAGGGTCACACAAATAGTACGTAAACGGATCAAGTATTTAATGGCATTAAATACTCCATCTATGAATATTCGGAACCGACGGATCTTGGTTTCAGTGGGAGCTAAGATCGTCACAGGCAAGAAATGAATACTCCGGAAACGATGATATTGCCGGAAACGGAAATATGGATCGTATCGGAAATATGAATATTATCCAAGTCGTAGATGTTGCCGGAAACGGAAACATGGTACGTATCGGAAAATATTGTTGGAAATGGAAATATTACCAGAATCGGAAATATTGCCGGAAACGGAAATATTGTCAGAATCGGAAATATTACCGGAATCGGAAAATAATTCCGGAAACGGAAATATTAAATATTTGTTCGAAACGGAAATTAATTCCGGAATCGGAAATATTGAATATTGTTCGTATCGGAAATAGATTCCGGAAATGGAATTTTAATCGGAAGCGTATCGTACGAATTAGCATCGGACGAGGCCTGCCGGACGAAGGCCCAGCACGAAGCCAGGCCATCGCCCAGCAAGCACGCACGCCACAGCCCAGCGCGCACAAGGCCACGCATGCGTGGGCCGCGCTGCGTGGGCTGCTGCTCGCATGCGTGGGCAGCCCTTGTGGCTGCCGTGTGTGTGTGAGTTTGAGCTCATGCGAGATTCCTGAATCTGCAAGAGTCAGTGTATGATTAAATGTCTATTCCTATTGGATAAATTGATTAAGTAGAATTCATGTAGAATTCTAATTCCAATTAATTCGCATCCTACTAGGATTACGATTCCTTTTCCATAACTCTATAAATAAAGGCCTAGGGGTCATAATTTATACACAAGTTTCAAAGTATTCAAAAGTGAGTTTTTTGAGAGAAAATTCAAACACCCATCTTGTCCCAAAAGTGCCGAATTTTCTGAGTACCTTAAGGGCGATTCTAGTTGGTCAATCTTAAGGCGGATCCGGACGTGCTGTGGACTTTCTACGGAGGGACGACACTTGGAGTCCTAAAAGACTTGTTCTTGTTCGGTTCGGGCGCAGCTAGGGAAGGCACGCAACAAAGAGTATGCATCTAAACTATGCTAAATGATTATGTGTAAATAATATGTTTCCTGGGTTAATGGTTGTTTCCGCATGATCTATGTAATGTCATATGTATCATAACCTAACAATTACTTAGGTGTAACCCTGGTGCGGAGGGGCTCCTAAATTTTTCTTCTTATCTTTACAAAAAATAAAAAAATAAAAAAATCAAATAAATTTATTAAATATTACATATTTCCATTAGATATTTTCAATATTAGAAGAATTAAGTAATAAGCCTTAATATTCTCTTCGGATTTATTATCATTATTAGCTTTTCTTTATAACAAAAAAAAAAACAATTGCATATGACACATTGTTAATGTAATAATCACATTATTTAGAAAAGGATTTTTTGGTATTTACTACCTTAAAAATACACTACTTTTGTATTTACTACCTTATGAAAATTTTATTTTAAATTACTACCTTAAAGTTCCATTTTTTTTTATTTACTACCACTTTACAGTTTTCTCATTTTTAAATTGAGACATCTCTTCGTTTCTTAATCATTTTAAAATTTTTATAAATTATCAAATGAATTGTTTCGAAATGTCGTTCTCAATGAAATCCCTAGAGTAAAAGGAAAATAATGAACTTTGAATCATTTTAAACGATTAAGAAATGAAAGAGATATCTTAATTTTAAAATGAGAAAACTTTAAAGTGGTAGCAAATAAAAAAAATTGAAAGTTTAAGGTAGTAATTTTAAATAAAAATTTCATAAGGTAGTAAAAATACAAAAGTGGTATATTTTTAAGGTAGTAAATACCAAAATTTTCTTAAATTATTTTATTACATTTAAACTATATAAAAAGAAAAGAATAATCGATAACTAAATATCGTATCCTATATAGGAAGAATAAAATCAATCTATATAATATATAATATATCCATATAATACTACTTAACTATAACCATAACCATATACTAATCAATCTATATACTATATAGTTCGTAGTTCGTACTAAAAAACACGTCAGATATGACATGTTTGTCCTTAGTGTTTTTTTTAATGTCAACAAAATAAACTTTAAAAATCTCTTTATTTTCTGATTTGTTTTTCTTTCCTTCTATATACAAAATCTATTACTATATATTAAAAGACACACCAGGAATGATACGTGTCACGTCCTGGTGAGTCCTTAGTATTTTTTTTAAAAAAATAAGAATCTTTTAAAATATCAGATTTTTGATTTTTTTTTTTTGATTTTTTTCCTTCTATTTAATATAATAGAAGTATATATGAAAAAATAAATTATAATTTCATGTATTACGACAAGGATTAAAAAAATATATTATTACTCATTTGAAGAACATTAATGTTAGTTAATAAATAATACACTGGAATGTGTTATTATACGACCATACTCAAACAAAAAACAATTATTTATTTTTTATTTTATGTAAAACAAGTGTTAAAAAGTGGATCCAATAAATTATAAATTACTAAATACTAAAAGACACACCAGGAATGACATGTGTCACGTCCTGGTGATTCCTTAATATTTTTTTATTTTTATTTTTAATTTAAGAATCTTTTAAAATATCAGATTTTTGATTTTTTTTTCTTATTTTTTCTTTCTATTTAATATAATAGAAGTATATATGAAAAAATAAATATAATTTTTTGTATTACGACAAAGATTAAAAAATATATATTATTACTCATTTGAAGAACATTAATTAATGTTAGTTAATAAATAATACACTGGAATGAGTTATTATACAACCATACCCAAACAAAAAACAATTATTTATTTTTTATTTTATGTAAAACAAGTGTTAAAAAAGTGGGTCCAATAAAATTACTTATAAACCTGAAAGCCTATTGTATACCAAATCTAGAAAATAGGATATTATAACTGATATGGTTGTCAAATCAATACCATATCCAAAAATTTGGATAGATCGAGGGCACGGGTATGGTTATGATTACGGATATTATTCAATTCCAGAAGAAAATGATATCTAATAATTGTCTGATAAGTTTTTTTCTTATATTTTCCCAACTTAATTATTTTTGTCGAAACACTAAATTCATAAGATCGCACGTACTAATCACTTTACACTTATTTTCTCTGATTTTTCCAACCTTTGATAAAAATTGATTTTATTTTATTTAAAACTTCGTTTAGATAAATTATTCAGAACAGAAAAAAAAGTTAGTCTTATCCGTGCATTATTGCACGGGACCTAACCTAGTAATAGACTATATATATGACAAAAGCATTTTGATCTGTGTTATTATGGCGAGAATCTAAAATAATATACTAGCACTGATTTGAAAATACATGCTGAGAATAATTGTTGTGTTATCTAAAAAAATATACTAACACTGATTTGAAAATATATCTGCTTTTCTAAAATTTACGTAATATGTTATTAATAGCAGATTAAGTATTATGGTTTTCACATTTTTAAAAAAAAAATCATAATACAATTAGCCTACTTAAAAACTTTATAAAATGACTACATTAGTAAAAATAAATAAACTATGTGTTAATATACATCAATACTAAACAATGTTTTCTTTCATTTCATTATATTTTAGGTAAAACAAGTGTTAAAAAGTGAGTTTAAGAAAATTATCTAAAAACCCAAAATTTCGATCTATCCGACCTAGAACATAGGTGTTCTAACCGGTATGATTATCGAACCGGCCACTAATGTCATTCTTGTTTTATATAGAATTTGGATAGCGGATGCGATTACATAAATCATTCAATACTAAAGTAACAGGTAGCTGGTAACGATCAAATAAATGTTTTGTTTTTTGTCCAACTTATATTTTTGATAAAATCCTAAACTCCTAAAATTACCAATCACTTTATAATTTAAATCTAATCTAATATATATATATAAAGGAGGCATATTTGCTGAAATATTAGAGCGCCACCTAGGATTACTAAAGGTTTCGACCAATGAAAAATAAGATTTCTAATTTATTTTTGAATTAAAAAAATCGATTGCCATGTAGATAATTAATTAGGTGCCACGTAGATATTTTAATTAATTAATTACTAATATATACAACTCCATCTAAAATCAAACACTATAATAATTAGAAAAAAATTAAAAAAAAATTCATTCAAAATCAAACACTAATCTAAAATAAAATCAATAAAATTCATTATCTAATATTAGAGCGCCATATGGGGAATCTAATGGTTTCGGCCAATGAAAAATAAGATTTCAAAATTAATTTTGAATTAAAAAAGTCGAGTGTCACGTAGATAAATAATTAAACGCTACATAGATATTTTAATTAAGTAATTAATAATATTACGCATATACAATTTCATCCAAAAACAAACACTCTCATAATTTATTTATTTTAAATCTAAAATCAAAATTTAATACAAAATCAAAAACTAATTTAATCTAATACGAAGTATATAAAATTGGTATATACATAACAATTTAATAGAATCCGTGCATCGCACGGGCTAAAATCTAATATATATATATATAAAGGGGAGTTTTTTGGAGAGTATTTAGAGCGCCACATAGGATTTCCACGTCATCACATATAATTAACTAATATAATTTAATCCCTCAAAAAAAAATTATATAATTTAAGATTTATTAAAATAAAAATAGATAAATAGAGATTTGGTAAAGGATAATAAGAGATAAATTACGTAGTATATTATTTATCATTTATATACGAAGTAAAAGATAAATTTATCAAATCATATCATTTTTTCAAATTCAAGTTGATCATCTAAACAATACATTTACCCCTATATAAAGAAGATATACCGATGCATTTAATGTTCTTTGATGATGGAATTCTATTAACCATTAACAATGCTTTATATATATATATATGTTGGGGTGTTAAAATGGGCCCACCATTTTAACCTAAAAGCCAATAAAATCCACTCAAGCCCAATATCCCTTACAAGGCCTCAAAGGCCCAACAAAGGCACTATATATACCCCTCAAAGGGCAAGGTAAAGGGGTCATTCTCTAACCCTAGAGAAGCCACCCTACTCTCTCTCCCCTAAACACCTCATTTTATACATCAACTGTACTGACTTGAGCGTCGGAGGCTCCGCCTCGGGGACCCCCCCTTTGGCCCGGAGTTCATCTTGCAGGTACCGTACGTGATCGGAACTCAAGACATCAAGAACGCTCCTTCCATCGTTTCAACCCCGGAACAATTTGGCGCCGTCCGTGGGGATCGAGAGCAATAACCCATGAAAATCCACATTTTCATACTATTATGTTCAACCGCAAAAATGGCCGGAAATCTGAAATAGCCGACCAAAAATTACTGTTTGTCAACAAATTACGTTATAATGGGTAGTGTGGTGACAAATAATGTTGCTACAAATTGTTGCTTCAGATCGTTACTACATTTTGGTGGCCCAGTAGCCTCAAGGCCAAGTAAAGATGCTTTCCCACTCTCCCAGATCTGCAAACTCATTTTCAGAATAAAGAGGATTCATTTTGCTTGAGTACAGATTTTTGGAGCCAGTAACAGCTCACGCGTGAAAGTTATGAATTTGGAAATAAAGCAAGTTTCCACAACTCAGACTCAACTGAGCCCACAATCACCTTGCACGATTGGTAACAACAGCATACATTGGCATGATGGCACTACATCACTTCCGAAGGTAAAAATCCGAAGGATAAAACCGAGCCGAAGGTAAAAATCCGAAGGATAAAACCGAGCCGAAGGTAAAAATCCGAAGGATAAAACCGAGCCGAAGGTAAAAATCCGAAGGATAAAACCGAGCCGAAGGTAAAAATCCGAAGGATAAAACCGAGCCGAAGGTAAAAATCCGAAGGATAAAACCGAGCCGAAGGTAAAAATCCGAAGGATAAAACCGAGCCGAAGGTAAAAATCCGAAGGATAAAACCGAGCCGAAGGTAAAAATCCGAAGGATAAAACCGAGCCGAAGGTAAAAATCCGAAGGATAAAACCGAGCCGAAGGTAAAAATCCGAAAGATAAAACCGAGCCGAAGGTAAAAATCCGAAGGATAAAACCGAGCCGAAGGTAAAAATCCGAAGGATAAAACCGAGCCGAAGGTAAAAATCCGAAGGATAAACCGAGCCGAAGGTAAAAATCCGAAGGATAAAACCGAGCCGAAGGTAAAAATCCGAAAGATAAAACCGAGCCGAAGGTAAAAATCCGAAGGATAAAACCGAGCCGAAGGTAAAAATCCGAAGGATAAAACCGAGCCGAAGGTAAAAATCCGAAGGATAAAACCGAGCCGAAGGTAAAAATCCGAAGGTAAAATCCGAGCCGAGATTACAACTCGAACCGATGTTACAATCCGAGCCGATTTTAGAAGCACGTTCTTAAACAGATCTCCGGATTTGAAGAGCGAGGTTAAAAATCGCTCCGAGATTACAACTCGAATCGACGTTACAATCCGAGCCGAAGTAAAGAAATCGCTCCGAGATTACAACTCGAACCGATGTTACAATCCGAGCCGATTTTAGAAGCACGTTCTTGAACAGATCTTCAGATTTGAAGAGCGAGGTTAAAAATCGCTCCGAGATTACAACTCGAATCGACGTTACAATCCGAGCCGAAGTAAAGAAATCGCTCCGAGATTACAACTCGAACCGATGTTACAATCCGAGCCGATTTTAGAAGCACGTTCTTGAACAGATCTTCGGATTTGAAGAGCGAGGTTAAAAATCGCTCCGAGATTACAACTCGAATCGACGTTACAATCCGAGCCGAAGTAAAGAAATCGCTCCGAGATTACAACTCGAACCGATGTTACAATCCGAGCCGATTTTAGAAGCACGTTCTTGAACAGATCTTCGGATTTGAAGAGCGAGGTTAAAAATCGCTCCGAGATTACAACTCGAATCGACGTTACAATCCGAGCCGAAGTAAAGAAATCGCTCCGAGATTACAACTCGAACCGATGTTACAATCCGAGCCGATTTTAGAAGCACGTTCTTGAACAGATCTTCAGATTTGAAGAGCGAGGTTAAAAATCGCTCCGAGATTACAACTCGAATCGACGTTACAATCCGAGCCGAAGTAAAGAAATCGCTCCGAGATTACAACTCGAACCGATGTTACAATCCGAGCCGATTTTAGAAGCACGTTCTTGAACAGATCTTCGGATTTGAAGAGCGAGGTTAAAAATCGCTCAGAGATTACAACTCGAATCGACGTTACAATCCGAGCCGAAGTAAAGAAATCGCTCTGAGATTACAACTCGAACCGATGTTACAATCCGAGCCGATTTTAGAAGCACGTTCTTGAACAGATCTTCGGATTTGAAGAGCGAGGTTAAAAATCGCTCCGAGATTACAACTCGAATCGACGTTACAATCCGAGCCGAAGTAAAGAAATCGCTCCGAGATTACAACTCGAACCGATGTTACAATCCGAGCCGATTTTAGAAGCACGTTCTTGAACAGATCTTCAGATTTGAAGAGCGAGGTTAAAAATCGCTCCGAGATTACAACTCGAATCGACGTTACAATCCGAGCCGAAGTAAAGAAATCGCTCCGAGATTACAACTCGAACCGATGTTACAATCCGAGCCGATTTTAGAAGCACGTTCTTGAACAGATCTTCGGATTTGAAGAGCGAGGTTAAAAATCGCTCCGAGATTACAACTCGAATCGACGTTACAATCCGAGCCGAAGTAAAAAAATCGCTCCGAGATTACAACTCGAACCGATGTTACAATCCGAGCCGATTTTAGAAGCACGTTCTTGAACAGATCTTCGGATTTGAAGAGCGAGGTTAAAAATCGCTCCGAGATTACAACTCGAATCGACGTTACAATCCGAGCCGAAGTAAAGAAATCGCTCCGAGATTACAACTCGAACCGATGTTACAATCCGAGCCGATTTTAGAAGCACGTTCTTAAACAGATCTTCGGATTTGAAGAGCGAGGTTAAAAATCACTCCGAGATTACAACTCGAATCGACGTTACAATCCGAGCCGAAAGTAAAATCCGAAGGTAAAATCCGAGGTAAAATCCGAAGGTAAAATCCGAAGGTAAAATTAACTTTCACTGCCAAGTGATCAAAATCAAAACCCAACCCATTTTTCAAATAGAATTGGGTCTGGGGGGCATTTATTGGGGTGTTAAAATGGGCCCACCATTTTAACCTAAAAGCCAATAAAATCCACTCAAGCCCAATATCCCTTACAAGGCCTCAAAGGCCCAACAAAGGCACTATATATACCCCTCAAAGGGCAAGGTAAAGGGGTCATTCTCTAACCCTAGAGAAGCCACCCTACTCTCTCTCCCCTAAACACCTCATTTTATACATCAACTGTACTGAATTGAGCGTCGGAGACTCCGCCTCGGGGACCCCCCCTTTGGCCCGGAGTTCATCTTGCAGGTACCGTACGTGATCGGAACTCAAGACATCAAGAAAGCTCCTTCCATCGTTTCAACCCCGGAACAATATATATATATATATATATATATATATATATATATATATATATATATATATATATATAGAGTTGAGATCCGGTGAGAAGGGGTGTTATGGTGAGAAGGGTGAGAAGTGATCTCAACCATTCGATCAACCAAACGAACGGAGCAAAATGCATCTGTGTTTACTAAATACCAACGACAGTTTATAAAATGGACAACGAATTTTCCCTCTTAATAATTAGGCCCACATCATTTGTTGCCCGCAATTCCGAAGTGTTGTCTGCAAGTGTGTTGATATTGTGCTCATCTCTATCTTCTACCTTTTTCTTTTTCAGTTTTTCCAACCATTTTTTAATTTATATGTTGTGATAGAGCTTCCATGACAAACACATTGATATGTCGTCCATATTCTCTCATCTGATCTATTCCTTCAATGTACCTATCAATTTATTCTTAACATACTTGTCCTCCTAAAATCCTAATGTACCAAATTGTATACTTAATGTACTTGCCTGAATTTAATCATTCCAAACAACACCATCTCTTAACAGTGGAGTCACCTTCAACAGGAAATCAAAAATTTTATTATACATTGAGTAAGCATTGAATATACATTAGGTAGCCATTGGAAATACATCGAATGACAGTTAGAGGTACATTGAGTAATAACCATTTTGAGATGCATTATCAATGGCGTCGATGTAGTTTCTGAAGGAAATAATGCCCTTGGTCCAAGTATGCATTCTATGTTAAGTCTAATAAATGCGGTTCAGTATTAATTAACAAGTTAATAATTCAGTGAGATCAAGTGAGCTGAATGCCTAGCTAGAGGCCGCTTCAGTTCAAGTGGAATTAATAATATTAATCCACAGCTTACTCTTGACTGAACCCGTAGGGTCACACAAATAGTACGTAAACGGATCAAGTATTTAATGGCATTAGATACTCCATCTATGGATATTCGGAATCGACGGATCTTGGTTTCAGTGGGAGCTGAGATCGTCACAGGCAAGAAATGAATACTCCGGAAACGATGATATTGCCGGAAACGGAAATATGGATCGTATCGGAAATATAAAAATTATCCAAGTCGTAGATGTTGCCGGAAACGGAAACATGGTACGTATCGGAAAATATTATCGGAAATGGAAATATTACCAGAATCGGAAATATTGCCGGAAACGGAAATATTGCCAGAATCGGAAATATTATCGGAATCGGAAAATAATTCCGGAAACGGAAATATTAAATATTTGTTCGAAACGGAAATTGATTCCGGAATCGGAAATATTAAATATTGTTCGTATCGGAAATGAATTCCGGAACCGGGAATTTAATCGGAAGCGTATCGTACGAATTAGCATCGGACGAGGCCTGCCGGACGAAGGCCCAGCACGAAGTCGGGCCATCGCCCAGCAAGCCAAACGCGCGCCCAGCCAAGGCAGCGCCCAGGCCCACCGCAAGGCAGGCCCAGCGCGCGCCTAAGGCCATGGGCCTCGCTGCGTGGGCTGCTGCTCGCACGCACGCATGGGCGGCCCTCGTGGCTGCCGTGTGTGTGTGTGAGTTTGTGTTCATGCACGATTCCTAAAACTATTAGAATTAGTATATGATTAAATTCCTATTCCTAAAAGGATAAATTAATTAATTAGAGTTCTTATAGGATTCTAAGTTTAATTAATTCGTATCCTACTAGGATTCCAATTCCCTTTCCATAACTCTATAAATACGTGCCTAGGGTCACATATTTTCAGAGATTAATTCATGTATTTAAAGTGAGTTTTGAGAGAAAAATTCAGTCATATTTCTTACCTAAGAGTGCCGAAAATTCCAGTACCTTAAGGGCGATTCTAGTTGGTCAATCTTAAGGCGGATCCGGACGTGCTGTGGACTATCTACGGAGGGACGACACTTGGAGTCCTAAAGACTTGTTCTTGTTCGGTTCGGGCGCAGCTAGGGAAGGCACGCAACAAAGAGTATGCATCTAAATTATGCTATATGATTATGTGTAAATAATATGTATTCCTGGCTAAATGGTTGTTTCCGCATGATTTATGAATTGTCATATGTATCATAACCCAACAGTGGTATCACGAGCCCCTTATTATTTTCATAATCTAAATTGCATGAACATGGTTAAATATTACAAATTTGCAAGAATTAAAAGGGGTGATTAATTTTCGTAATTGTTAATTAATTGCAAATTGCGTTTATTTAATTATACGTACGCAGTTTTTCGGCAGTTTCTTCGTTACTCATCCAAATCGAGTTATTTTTGTGTCAATTCCGCATGTAAAAGGCATTCTAAAATTTTGACAAAAATAATATTTTTTTGCCGAACCCAGAATTCTCAAATTCGAAGCCTAACTATGACTTTTCGAAGGTTTTAGTTTTTCGAATGCAAAATTTCGTAAATTTAAGATGTTAAATTAAATATTTGCGATTCTTGTTGATAAATCTTGAATTTTTGATTGACCTACTGTATATGTTTAACAAGTTTGAATGCCTAGCCTTGTTAATTATGCAATCTAATTTGTAATTATGATTAATTTGTTGAAAATTAGAATAATTTAGAATTAATTTGATTTTCATAATTAATTATAATTTAATTAGAAACCTATGATTAAAAACCACCATAAAAATTGTAAATTTATGATAAATTTTAAATTTTTATGACCTAGGCTTGAATCCATAATAATCGGAAATCAATTGAATAATAAATTTTCGATTTTTCGCCCTAAAATTATGAAATTAATATTATTTATTAATTTGTCATTAATTTTAAATATAAATTTTAATTTTGAATGCGATTCGTTCATATGACTTGCACGCACAAAGCAATGGACGCTTCGTGTTACCCTTAAGGGGTGTTGTATAGTGCGGGCATGCGACGACGAGCAAGGGAGCTCGTCGCCCGTGCGGCACGAATGCAATGAGCAAGGGCATGGTGCACGAGCACAAGGCAGCAGCCCTGCCTTGTGTCGTGGGCCACGAGCTATGAACAAATGGGCATGGGCGAAAGGCAAGCCAAGGCAGTCGCGTGTGGGCAGCAAGCGAGCTGCGCCACGACGCGCACTGCCTCGCGCAAGCGCGCGCAGCCTAGCGCGCAGCGAGCGCAAGCTCGCGTGCCACGAGCGCTGCGCCCAGCGATTGATCGCGCGCAATTGCTCGCGCGCACAGCGAGCGATGGCTCGCGCGCACAGCGAGCGATGGCTCGCGCGCACATCGAGCAATGGCTCGCGCGCAACGAGCGCTGGCGAGCGCGCACATCGAGCGATGGCTCGCTTGCGTCGAGCGCTGGCGCGCGCGCAGCGAGCACCATAGCGTGCGATGGCTTGCGATGGAAGATGCAGCAGCTATGCGACGAGCGCATGGGCTGCGCGCACATGGCCAGCGATGGCTGTGTGCGTACGGCCCATGGGCGTGCAATGCGTAGGGTGTTTGCGTTGCGATTAGATCGTTTTGAATGTTTAATTTGAATTTTTTTAGTTTACGTAATTTTAATTAATTTTAAAATTAATAATTTAAATTATTTTCTTGGATTTTAATTTTGAATATTGTAATTATAATAAATTTTATTTATTCTAATTATTTTACTAAAATTAAAATCATGAATTAACTTAAATACGACTGAAATTAAATTAAACTTTTTGGATTCAATTATAAATTTATATGAGCTTTAAATTTTAATTAAATTTGTATGTTTCCGGTTAGACTTGAAATACATTTTTATGTTTAAAATTAGTAAAGCATATGAATTTATTGGTTTAAGTGGGAGCCCTTTTAGTCATAAAACTCTTGATTAGGTCTACGAATCCTTAAGGTTAAAACAACTTGATTAGAATTAATAAGGACTGAATAATTGGTAGATTATTGGTGCCCTTGATTAATTGCTGCAAATGTTTACGTGATGCATAATGTGTTTTACTAACCAGCTATGTGGGCCATTCATGATAATGAATGGGTGAATGGTATATATTGTATATGTACTGTTTTGCAGGTTATGAAGTGACTAGTATGGCCCAAATAGGATAGAAAATATGGTCTGCGTACCATTAATTTGAATGTAATTGGTCTAAAGTACCAAAGTTATTTTTCAATTCAAATATGGTCTGCGTACCATCAAATAGTTGTAATTAGTTATAGCTTATCCTATTTGAAGAAAATGGTGCCTCCCACGGAGATTTTCAAGACGGACTTTGAAGTCAAAGCTTCAAGATGAAGTCGGGCCATAATAGATCACATTTATCTTATGCATGCTTTAAGTTATTTATTGCTTTAAATATGTCTTAATTATGCGTAAGATTGTGGCTTGATTATGTTGCATGATTAAGGATTTTAGTTCACTTAAAATCTAACCAACATAGTAAGAGCCTTAAGTTCCAAACTTAAAAAATTGAGTTAAAAGGTGCCATGCCAAAATATACACTTGCTTGGATATCCTTTACATCAATCTGGTAATAGTTTTCGCTCAGCGAGGTGTTACTTATTGGTCCTAAAGGGGCAAGGTACACAAATAATTGTGAGTACGTGTTAGTTTTGGTGAAACTCAACGATATAAGTAAGGAGTCCTTTTATGTCGTGGAAAAATCGATAGGTTTACCTAATAAGTTCTTAGACGTACCTATCAACCAAGAATAGTTTCTAGACTATTAGAAAAAGGCTTTTGCTTACCTAAGATGTTCTAGGATTAAGTCGACAAATTGTGCTTAGTTCTTCAATGATTTTAGGATCTTGGAATCATTTTATTCACACCTGCCGGAACACATAACTTGAATAAAATGCTTAATAAACATTGAATTATGCATGTATGCTAGAATTTAAGTTTATTAAGAGAAACTGTGAATGGTTATTTATTTGTTTATTCTTTTAAATTGTAGTTTTTAATATGGCAAACAACAATTCATTCAACATTCGATCAATTCTCGAAAAGGAGAAGTTGAACGGGAAAAACTTCCTTGACTGGCAAAGGAACTTGCAAATAGTTCTTATGCAGGAAGAAAAGGAGTATGTCCTAGATGAGGCGATGCCCGAAGCCGCAGGCGACGGGGTCACTCAGGCAGCCCTCAATCGTTGGATTGATGCCAACAAGGATGTGAAATGTCTAATGCTCGCCACCATGAGTGCGGATCTGCAGAAAACGTTCATCAACTCAGATGCTTTCACAATCATCAGTGAGTTGAAGAACATGTTCCAAGATCTGGCTCGAGTCGAAAGATTCGAGACTCATAGGCAAATTCTTGAGACCAAGCTTAAGAAAGGCGAGCCCGTAAGTCCACATGTTCTCAAAATGATTGGACTCATTGAGAATATGAGTCGGCTGGATCAGCAATTTTCTCAGGAAATGGCTATAGACACCATCCTCCATTCTCTTCATAGCGGGTATGATCAGTTCAAACTGAACTACAGTATGAATAGTCTGGACAAAACGCTCACTGAGCTTCACGGTATGCTGAAGATCGCTGAAAAGACGCTCAAAAGTGATAAGCAGGATGTGCTTATGGTGCGTGGGGGCAAGTTCAAGAAATCTGGAAAGAAGAGGAATGCTAAGAAAGGTGGCAACAAGGCCAGCCCAACTAAGCAAACTGGCGCCAAATCTGTAAAGAGGAAGGTCAGTCAACCCAATTCTGAATCCGAATGCTTCTACTGCAAGAAGAAGGGGCATTGGAAGAGAGATTGCTTGAAGCTAAAGGAAGATCAGAAGAACGGAACAGTCGTTCCATCTTCAGGTATTTTCGTTATAGACTGTATACTTGCTAATTCAACTTCTTGGGTATTAGATACAGGTTGTGGCTCACACTTATGTTCCAATCCACAGGGACTAAGAAGAAGTAGAAAGTTAAGCAAGGGTGAAGTCGACCTACGAGTGGGAAATGGAGCACGGATTGCTGCATTAGCTGTAGGAACTTACTATTTGTCGTTGCCCTCCGGGCTAGTTTTGGAACTGGAAGATTGTTTCCATGTTCCAAGTCTTACTAAAAACATCATTTCAGTTTCTTGCTTAGATGCTAAGGGATTTTCCTTTTTAATAAAAGACAATAGTTGTTCGTTTTATTTTAAAGAGATGTTTTATGGATCTGCTAGATTAGTCAATGGACTTTATTTATTAGATCACGACAAACAAGTTTATAACATAAATACCAAAAAGGCCAAAAAGGATGATTCAGATCTCACCTATCTGTGGCGTTGTCGATTAGGCCATATAAACTTGAAACGCTTAGAAAGACTTCAAAAGGAAGGAATTCTAGAACCATTTGACTTAGAGGATTATGGTAAATGCGAATCATGTTTACTTGGCAAAATGACAAAGCAACCTTTCTCTAAAGTTGGAGAAAGAGAAAATGAACTATTGGGTTTAATCCATACAGATGTATGTGGACCAATGAGTACAAATGCTAGAGGTGGTTTCAGCTACTTTATCACTTTCACTGATGACTTCAGTAGGTATGGTTATGTCTACCTAATGAAGAATAAGTCTGAATCCTTTGACAAATTCAAGGAATTTCAGAGTGAAGTAGAGAATCAATTAGGCAAGAAGATTAAAGCACTGCGGTCTGATAGAGGCGGTGAATATCTGAGCTATGAATTTGATGACCATCTGAAAGAATGTGGAATTCTATCAGAATTGACTCCTCCTGGAACACCACAATGGAACGGTGTGTCGGAACGGAGGAACAGAACCTTGCTAGACATGGTCAGGTCAATGATGGGTCAGGCCGAACTTCCATTAGAATTTTGGGGACATGCACTAAATACAGCTGCACTCACTATAAATAGAGCTCCGTCTAAAGCTGTCAAAAAGACTCCATACGAATTATGGTTTGGAAAGCCTCCAAATGTGTCTTTTCTTAAGATTTGGGGATGTGAAGTATACGTCAAACGATTAATTTCAGACAAACTTCATCCAAAATCTGACAAATGTATCCTTGTGGGCTATCCAAAGGAAACAAAGGGGTATTACTTCTACAATACATCTAAGAACAAAGTGTTTGTTGCTCGAGATGGTGTCTTTTTGGAGAAAGATCACATTTCCAAAATGACAAAGTGGGAGAAAAATAGACCTCGAAGAAATTCGAGTCGAACAACAAACTCTAGAGAATGCTCAAGATGACATTCAGGATGAAACTCAGAGATCTTTAGAAGAATCTGGTGAGAATCATGGTCAATCTAGAAATGTTACCCCGCGTAGATCGCAAAGATATAGATCTCAACCGGAAAGGTACTTAGGTATTTTGACGAACGAGAGCTATGACGTTCTATTACTTGAAAATGATGAACCTGCGACTTACAAACAAGCTATGACGAGCCCTAGCTCCAAGCAATGGCAAGAAGCCATGCAATCTGAATTAGATTCCATGTCTGAAAACCAAGTATGGGATTTGGTCGATTTGCCAGATGGCTACCAAGCCATTGGAAGCAAATGGGTTTTCAAACTGAAAAAGGACAAGGATGGGAAACTTGAAGTTTTCAAAGCTAGATTGGTTGCAAAAGGTTACAGGCAAGTCCACGGTGTGGATTATGATGAAACCTTTTCACCAGTTGCAATGCTAAAGTCTATTCGGATAATGTTAGCAATCGCTGCATATTACGATTACGAAATATGGCAGATGGATGTCAAAACTGCTTTCTTAAACGGCGTTTTAACAGAAACTGTGTTTATGACACAACCTGAAGGTTTTGAGGATCCAAAGAATGCTAAAAAGGTATGCAAGCTAAAGAAATCAATCTACGGATTGAAGCAGGCATCCAGGAGCTGAAATATACGTTTTGATGAAGCAGTCAGTGACTTTGGTTTCATCAAGAACGCAGACGAATCTTGTGTATACAAGAAGGTCAGTGGGAGCAAAATTGCTTTCCTAGTATTATATGTCGACGACATATTACTTATCGGAAATGACATTCCTATGTTGAACTCTGTCAAGATTTGGCTTGGGAAATGTTTTTCGATGAAGGATCTAGGAGAAGCACAGTACATATTGGGCATCAAGATTTACAGAGATAGATCTAAAAGGATGATTGGACTTAGTCAAAGCACTTATATCAATAAGGTGCTTGATAGGTTCAAGATGGCGGACTCCAAGCGAGGCTACCTACCCATGTCTCATGGAATGACTCTAAGCAAGACTCAGTGCCCAAAAACACTTGATGAGTGTAGACGAATGAATGGGATTCCATATGCATCATTGATTGGTTCAATAATGTATGCTATGATATGTACACGCCCGGATGTTGCGTACGCACTCAGTGCTACGAGCAGATACCAGTCAGACCCAGGAGAGGCGCATTGGACTGCTGCCAAGAACATTCTGAAGTACCTGAAAAGGCACAAAGATGACTTCCTGGTCTATGGTGGAGATGATGAATTAATTGTTAAAGGCTATACGGACGCAAGTTTCCAAACCGACAAAGATGATTTCAGATCACAGTCTGGGTTTGTCTTCTGCCTCAACGGAGGAGCAGTAAGCTGGAAAAGTGCTAAGCAAAGCACCATTGCGGATTCTACAACTGAAGCGGAGTACATTGCTGCACATGAAGCAGCAAAGGAAGCTATATGGCTAAGGAAGTTCATAGGAGAACTTGGTGTAGTCCCCTCCATTAAAGGACCAATAGCCCTGTATTGTGACAATAACGGAGCTATTGCACAGGCAAAGGAGCCTAGACACCACCAGAGAGTCAAGCATGTACTTCGTAGATTTCACCTTCTACGAGAGTTCGTTGAAAGAAAAGAAGTCGAGATAAGCAAAATTGGAACTGATGACAACATATCAGATCCATTGACTAAACCTCTGCCGCAGGCGAAGCACAACTCGCACACTGCAGCTATGGGAATCAAGCATATTGGAGAATGGCTTTGATATCTCTGTTTAATGTTTTAAAGTTTTAGAGTTTAAATCTTTGTAAAACATTATTGGTTAATCATTCACAATAAATGAAAAGAATTCATTTTTCCATTTAATTTGTGGTTTATTAAATGATGAGTCCCTTCAATTTGACGATATATTCAAGATAGACTGTTAGGACCAGTCCTGTGACTAAGAAATGTCTATCAAGTGAACTTGAATGTCAAAGGTTGAAAATGGTCCCTAGTCGGAGTTTTCTATAAAATTGGATGCATAGAAAACGTTAGACGATTAGAATGCAAGATGACTAGTAGTTCTGTTTCTTGAACTATGTGGACATGGCAATGTCATAATCATTTGCATAGATACTTACTTTGGGAAGACTAGTATCGGACAAGACCTATGAAACTTTACTGTAAGAGATGAAAATCTGTCATAAGTAAATTTCATTAAATTATTAGACACTAAATCCTCAATACCTGAGTGATTTGAGATTACTTGTTTGAGAACTGGTTGCTTTGACGTTGACCAACCGTCGCACCGTAAAAGGAGGCTATAAAGGCAACGCTCAGGTAATCACCTATCAAACGAAGTCTAATCTCAAGATCGCAAGATTGGGATTGTCCTCCCATAAATCGGGATGAGATGCTTAAAAGTTGTACAAGGCCACTCGGAGAGCTAGAAACTGTGAAATGCATGGCCGTGCTCGGATGAATCATAGGCTATGATTATCTGTTTATTTGATCAGTTGAACTCTGAAACCGAGGAACACCTCTGGACATAATAAGGATGACAACTCTTACCTTATGTTCAAGAGCAAGCATCGAGCGACAAAGGAATTAGGAAATGCACACTTGTCCCTAAGGACAAGTGGGAGACTGAAGGAAATAATGCCCTTGGTCCAAGTATGCATTCTATGTTAAGTCTAATAAATGCGGTTCAGTATTAATTAACAAGTTAATAATTCAGTGAGATCAAGTGAGCTGAATGCCTAGCTAGAGGCCGCTTCAGTTCAAGTGGAATTAATAATATTAATCCACAGCTTACTCTTGACTGAACCCGTAGGGTCACACAAATAGTACGTAAACGGATCAAGTATTTAATGGCATTAGATACTCCATCTATGGATATTCGGAATAGACGGATCTTGGTTTCAGTGGGAGCTGAGATCGTCACAGGCAAGAAATGAATACTCCGGAAACGATTATATTGCCGGAAATGGAAATATGGATCGTATCGGAAATATAAAAATTATCCAAGTCGTAGATGTTGCCGGAAACGGAAACATGGTACGTATCGGAAAATATTATCGGAAATGGAAATATTACCAGAATCGGAAATATTGCCGGAAACGGAAATATTGTCAGAATCGGAAATATTATCGGAATCGGAAAATAATTCCGGAAACGGAAATATTAAATATTTGTTCGAAACAGAAATTGATTCCGGAATCGGAAATATTAAATATTGTTCGTATCGGAAATGAATTCCGGAACCGGGAATTTAATCGGAAGCGTATCGTACGAATTAGCATCGGACGAGGCCTGCCGGACGAAGGCCCAGCACGAAGTCGGGCCATCGCCCAGCAAGCCAAACGCGCGCCCAGCCAAGGCAGCGCCCAGGCCCACCGCAAGGCAGGCCCAGCGCGCGCCTAAGGCCATGGGCCTCGCTGCGTGGGCTGCTGCTCGCACGCACGCATGGGCGGCCCTCGTGGCTGCCGTGTGTGTGTGTGAGTTTGTGTTCATGCACGATTCCTAAAACTATTAGAATTAGTATATGATTAAATTCCTATTCCTAAAAGGATAAATTAATTAATTAGAGTTCTTATAGGATTCTAAGTTTAATTAATTCGTATCCTACTAGGATTCCAATTCCCTTTCCATAACTCTATAAATACGTGCCTAGGGTCACATATTTTCAGAGATTAATTCATGTATTCAAAGTGAGTTTTGAGAGAAAAATTCAGTCATATTTCTTACCTAAGAGTGCCGAAAATTCCAGTACCTTAAGGGCGATTCTAGTTGGTCAATCTTAAGGCGGATCCGGACGTGCTGTGGACTATCTACGGAGGGACGACACTTGGAGTCCTAAAGACTTGTTCTTGTTCGGTTCGGGCGCAGCTAGGGAAGGCACGCAACAAAGAGTATGCATCTAAATTATGCTATATGATTATGTGTAAATAATATGTATTCCTGGCTAAATGGTTGTTTCCGCATGATTTATGAATTGTCATATGTATCATAACCCAACAGTTTCCGCCATAGAAGTTTCACTGTTACAGAAGAGACAGTAAGGGAGTTTTTCTGTGGCCAAACCCTCACCTCCTATTGCTTTCTCCATCATATTCATCCTCCATCTCGAAAAATAGAGATACATCAATTATACATCACAGGTACAATGAAAATACGTTGAAGATACACAGAAAATACATTATAGATACATCAAAATTCTAGGGTAGTTGGAAATGTATTTACTGCCATTAATGTTTAGAGCAAAGACAAAGAATTAAAGTTTGTCAATGGCTTGAGGAAGAAGATAACTAAAGAAGAGAGTTGGGATGATGGACGCCATCTTCGCACTCAAGAGTATTGCTTTTAGTTGACATGCAGGAGAGAGATGGATAGATAAACAAGGAACATTGGAAGTTTCTACTTTCTAGGTACGACAACGTGGCCTTTGGAACAGAAAATTGAACATTACCGAAGTCATTAATGACACGCATATATTCTAAGCCGTTCGATTAATTTGATCCAAGGGCTACAAATGCTTCTCATGCTTCTCACGTTAGGAGCCCTTCTTATAAATATATATATATATATATATATATATATATATATATATATATATATATATATATATATATATATATATATATATATATATATATATATAGAGAGAGAGAGAGAGAGAGAGGAAGGCTCGCGTGAGAAGTGCTCTTACGGTGAGAAGCGTGAGAAGCTCTAACAATCGTTGGATTAAATTTAATCTAACGTCTGCCGGCTGCGTTATTCTTAATGCTTGGTTCATTAATGACAGAAAAAATTAGGAAAGTTACTGACTCACACTGTCCAGTTGGCTAACACCCACCGACCCACGTTCATGCATCCAGCTTCCCAATTTCTTTTCTACCTCCTACAAATATCCTACCTCAATCTCCTCTTCCCATGGTTGTTTTTTATTGCCATATTTATCTTTCCTCTACTCCTCGTAGAAGATGATTCAACCAGTTCCCCCCACATTTTTTTTTATTGATTTTACCCCAAACTAAAGATGATTCAATCAGATTCACCCATCTTCCCCATTTATTTAATTGATTTTACCAAATTGAAGATGATGTTTGTTTGATGTATCTTTAATTCACCATTGATGTATCTCTAGTATAATGGTGATGTATCTCTAGTATAATATTGATGTATCTCTAGTATAATGGTGATGTATCTCTAGTATAATGGTGATGTATCTCGGTGTTCGTGGCAATTTTGTCGGACACATCATACCAATTGCAGCGAAAGCCATGGATATATGAAATTGAAGGTTCAAGAGGAGAGATGAAATGGACTGAAAAATAAGAGTAGGGAGAAAGAGAGGGCCTTCTATTCGATTAATAACTGTCAGAAACTCAGCTTGAGTCTTGTTTTCTGGGATTGCCAATCGTCCTTGATTACCTTCAATATCAGTGAGCTCTTATCCATATTAACTTACAGAAGCTTACTGACATCATTTTTTCAAATCAAATTGAAAATTGCGGAGCTCAGCTCGAATATTGAGACGATTACCGATACCACAACCTATAAATTTCAATAAAAATTTATGGAATAGATAGAGATGACATGGTTTTCATATACAGGTTTGTCTTCGATATATTGGAATTCGATGGTGTTGTTGGTTTTTGTGGCCTATCAATAGTAATTTCTTGGATCAATTAAGCTTTTTGTATTACCGCCGTGGAAGATCGTTAATGAACATTCAATACAATATTGATGTATATATAGTAAAGATACGATGTATCTGCATTATAATCCTAAAATATGTGTTAATGTAGATTGGGTGAAGGGAGGATGAGAGAAAAGGGGAAATAAGATGATGATTGCCCGTCAAAACAAAAAAGATGATGATTGAACATCAGCGTGTAGTGCGGCAGGTAGGAAAAAGAAGTTAATCTCGTCCATACATTTTTTAATCAACGGTCCATAACGCTTCCCACGCTTCTCACCATAAGACCCCTTCTCACCGGATCCTTCCCCTATATATATATATATATATATATATATATATATATATATAAATCTATATAGGGTCCCCCTCCAATGAGAAGATCACTAAAATGAGAAGAATGAGAAGGAATTGTGACCCTCCAACCCATTTAATCTGACGGTTGATGTTTAAGCAAAACTAACAACTACATACCGAGTAATGTTTAAAACCAATTGAACCACAGAATAATTGACCACAAGTCCACCACCCAACTATTTCTCTCTCCTCCATCTTTCATCCCACTCCCTCAATGCTCAACTACTCTTTCTCTCTCCTCATCTCTCTCATCCCTCTTCTCTGTAACTATTTCGGGTTGGGATGATACAGGCAAACACCGCCGCGAGCGGGGAGGAATTGGTGGCGGATAGTCAATGATTCTGGCAGTGGCGGTTGGGATGAAGCCTGAAGGTCGGTGATGTGATTAGGGAGTGTGTGATGAGTTCCGGTAAGAAAGCCACCGCCGTGTTGAGTTGTGGTGGGACTGTATATATTGAATGTAAGGTCGTCGCTGGTGGTGGCGGCGTTTGGCTCTCGTGGGCCAAACTGAGGTTGATTCGCAGGTTTGGTGGAGGAGAACGAAAATGGCGACGGCGGCGGAGCAGTGCATATGGTGGAGGAAGATGGTGAGAGTGTGAAGGTATCATCAATGGCAGAAACAAGCTGAATATTGTGAAGAAGATGCCCATTTGTATTTCTATTCAATTCAATTGGGGTTTTTATGGGGCTCCTTTGAAACATTATATTCAAGCAAGCAAAACCATTAGATTATTATTGTTGTTTTTGTAATAAATTAGTTATTTAGTTAGCAAGTGCGCATAAATGGAGTATAAGTCAATCTAGCTTTGAAGGTTAATCAAATTTTCATGACCATGGCTGAACTACATTACTACACTCAAAATAAAATAAATTTTGTCATATTTAAATGAGCAAAAAAATTTAATGGGTAAAATAAGTTTTAATGAGCAAAAAAACTATAAAGGTTAGGAAAATTTTGCTCATTTTGTGCAAATCAGGGAAAAAAAAGTACAAAAAATGAGCCAAAAAAAAAACTTAAATGAGCAAAAAAAACAATTAAAAAATTATTTGATCATTTGTGTTAATTATAAAAATGAGCAAATTTTTTGAATGTTGCGTAATGTGAGATTTTAAAATATTTGCTCATATAGACACAATGAGCAAAGTTTTGAATATTAACAAACCCGAACTTTAAAATATAAAATCGAAACTATAATATTGCTCATTGTGTCTAAATGAGCAATATTATAGTTTTGATTTAGAATTTTTGCTCAATGTGTCTAAATGAGCAAATATTATAGTTTCAATTTTAAAATTTTGCTCATTGTGTCTAAATAAGTAAATATTAAAGTTCGGATAGTTTTGGTCATTTGTGTCTAAATGAGTAAATATTAAAATCTGAACTTTAAACTATTGCTCATTGTGTCTAAATGAGCAAATATTATAGTTTCGATTTTAAATTTTTGCTCATTGTGTCTAAATGAGTAAATATTAAAGTTCGGATTTTAAAATTTTGCTCATTGTTTTTAAATGAGCAAATATTAAAGTTCGATTTTGAACTTTTGCTCATTGTCTCTAAATGAGCAAAATATTATAGTTTCGATTTTAAAATTTCTAAATGAGCAAATATTAAAGATCAGATTTTAAATTATTGCTCAATGTGTCAAAATGGGCAAATATTAAAGTTCGATTTTAAACTTTTGCTCATTGTTTTTAAATGAGCAAATATTAAGGTTCGATTTTAAATTTTTGCTCATTGTGTCTAAATGAGCAAATATTATAGTTTCGATTTGAAATTTTTGCTCATTGTGTCTAAATGAGTAAATATTAAAGTTCGGATTTTTAAGTTTTGCTCATTCTGTCTAAATGAGTAAATATTAAAATTCAAACTTTAAACTTTTGCTCATTATTTCTAAAGAGCAAATATTAAATTAAATTTCGGATTTTAAATATTTGCTCATTGTTTTTAAATGAGAAAATATTATAAACTCGATTTAAAATTTTTGCTCATTGTGTCTAAATGAGCAAATATTAAAGTTCGGATTTTAAGTTTTTGCTCATTGTTTCTAAATGAGCAAATATTAAAATTCAGATTTTAAATTTTTTGCTCATTGTGTCTAAATGAGCAAATATTAAAGTTCGGATTTTAAACATTTACTCATTGTTTTTAAATGAGCAAATATTATAGTTTTGATTTTAAATTTTTGCTCATTGTGTCTAAATGAGCAAATATTAAAGTTCGGATTTTAAACTTTTGTTCATTGTATCTAAATGAGAAAATAATAAAATCCGAACTTTAAACGTTTGCTCATTGTGTCTAAATGAGCAAATATTATAGTTTCGATTTGAAATTTTTGCTCATTGTGTCTAAATGAGCAAATATTAAAGTTCGGATTTAAATTTTTGCTTATTGTTTCTAAATAAGCAAATATTAAAGTTCAGATTTTAAAATTTTTGCTCATTGTGTCTAAATGAGCAAATATTAAAGTTCGGATTTTAAACATTTGCTCATTGTTTTTAAATGAGCAAATATTATAGTTTCGATTTTAAATTTTTGCTCATTGTGTCTAAATGAGCAAATATTAAAGTTCGGATTTTGAACTTTTGTTAATTGTATCTAAATGAGCAAATATTAAAATCCGAACTTTAAACGTTTGCTCGTTGTGTCTAAATGAGCAGATATTATAGTTTCGATTTGAAAATTTTGCTCATTGAGTCTAAATGAGCAAATATTAAAGTTCGGATTTTAAAATTTGCTCATTGTGTCTAAATGAGCAAATATTAAAATCCGAACTTTAAACTTTTGCTCATTGTGTCTAAATGAGCAAATATTGTAGTTTCCATTTAAAATTTTTGCTCATTGTGTCTTAATGAGCAATTTTTAAAGTTCGGATTTCAAAATTTTGCTCATTGTTTCTAAATGAGCAAATATTGAAGTTCGGATTTTAAACATTTGCTCATTGTGTCTAAATGAGCAAATATTATAGTTTCGATTTTATTAATAAGGGATAAAGTCTCAAGGTTCTTATTGCGAGCAAATGTCCCTTCTTATCGCTGATGGTTGAGATTGAAGTTTCAGTTCCTTATTGCGAGAGACCACGCGTTCATTTTCATAGCCGGTATAATGACATGACATGAATGCTTTGTAGAGTAATTCCTATGTTTCTTTAGTTCTTCCATATTGAATTAGCATGTTTGCCACCTTGTGAATTCTGGTATGGTATATTGGTATACCTGTTGTATAAGAAACAGTCAAGTTAAGCTAGCAAATAACAAGCAATTTTTAGCTCTCAATTTTTGGAAGTCTGAAAGATAATTATCCAACAATAACCTGTTGAATGCTACTCAACCATCCTATTATCTGTTGAACCTTAGACTTATCTATATCTATCAATGATTATCGTTAGCCAACGACCTTCACGGCTTGGAATTTTAGTACCCTTTAATTGTGTACCACATTTGTTGGGAACAAACAGAATATGCTGTAACTGTAAGCACCTTTATTTACATATTTCAGTTTGGCGAGTATGAATTCCATTACCATTATGTAATGTATTTTCTAAAAAGATATGGTTAAGCATCTCCAGTCCTCTGCAGCTGGTACTGAAAAAGCTCACAATTTTTAAGGTTTGGGAAGTAAATAACATTAACCCAAAAGTAAATAAAACAATACAAAAAGTAAAGATTGACCTACGTGGGATTCGAACCCACATCTTTTGTGCATTTGCACAATGCTCTACCTATTGAGCTAGTAGGTTAGTGTTTTTAAATAGAATCAAATGAGCAAAATAAATTTACTCATTTGTGCAAATGAGCAAAATAAATTGTCTTATGAAATGCTATTCACATCAGCTTCAGGCTTCACCTGCTCTGGCAAACCATTTTGTTTCTCAGCTTTAGAATTATCTTCTCCAACTGTGTTCTTTTCATGAGTAGTAGTTACTTGAGAAGGATCCCCTACTTCCTTATCCTCAATACTACTAAACCTGACATCCAAATATCTAATGAAATGACAACGCCGACTGAAGGAGTTACACAGATCAGCCTGTACTGTTTTGGGTATTCAGAGTTTGCAGAATTGCAGCAATATTACCTCAATGCCACAATGGGTACTCCATACGTTAGACTATTCCATCTCCAACCCATTTAAAACTCGAAGCTAATTGGTAACTTCAGACTTTTCATTTTGGTAGGAGATTTTTTATATTAAGAATGAAAAATGAAAAAAAGTACTGCAAGGGGAAAAGAAGTCCTTACAAAAGACACCTGACCCTTACAGAAACAGGGGAGGGGGGTGTGGACCATAAAATAATCTTCCATGTACAGAATAACAGTTGCCAATGCCATATCATACATTTTCGATCCAGGCTGCAGAAGCTCCATGGACTTGAAGATAGCCAAAAAATAGAATCAACATAAGATGACAGCAGTTTATGCGGGCATACATATAGGAACATGACACTCACAAGGTATAGAGGAATTATGGCAGCCCTTATACGTTCTGTTGATTCAGATAAATAAATGAATACACACTACCTTAATGTATGATGCATCAGTATACTACAATTCCCAAGCTGAGGATACAACATGGAAGATCACTGGCTGCATCCATCCTATTTCAACTAGGTTAAAACTTAAAAGAAGAGCATTGTAGCAATGATCTTGCTGCAAACCATGTAAGAGTGAACCCTCAAACCAAGAAATTGCAGGCATTGCATATTTTTGAAGACATATAACCTAAATACGATAATAACTATAGCAAGAAATATAGTAATCAGTTTTATATGAACTCACCACAGTTGAGGTAGCTCCAACAGCAAACAGTTTTGCACCATTACGCTGCAAATCAAACAAAAATATGATAACACCACCAGAGCATAATAGGAATGCAGCAACAGACCAGTAGCAAACGGACGGCAGACTTACTCATTTTTGCTCATTTGCACAAATGAGCAAAATAAATTTACTCATTTGTGCAAATGAGTAAATTTATTGCTCATTTGATCAGATGAGCAGTTTACTTTAGACTGTTTTTCTGCAGGACTTCTGGGGGAGCAGCTTGTCCAACCAGAGAAACTTTACAGAAGAATATTGAAAGAATTAATAACTATATTGATTAACGTATTAGCTTCTAAATAGTTTCTATTGGATTTGGACTCAAACTTTGAATCCAAACTACTTCAGATTGAACATAGACTTTACGAGTTAACTTATATATCTGGGTACAAACCTGCATTTTAAAAAACGGTCCCATACCAATTTGAAATGGTATAGATAGCCAGACCAATAGCACCGATAGGATCAATCCACCAATAAAATTTGTCACCAAGAATTGCAGCGATTAATCCCACAACATTTGTCACTACATCAAAGTAATGATCCTGTCGATAGGTAAAAAACAGAAGCATGTCATCATATCTCAATATAATCTTAATTTACCAAAATAATGTTTACTAAAGTGCTTCTAATTGACCCGCCTTTGCATATGCACGAACGATCCTGTTCCCTGAGTTTTTGCAGTAAAGCCATAGTGTGAATTTTACAGCTGTGGCAGTAAGGAGCCAGACAAGTTGCTCGTATATCATCTTTGGCGAAGGTTCATTTCTTATTAATTGTTCCACCGCTTCAATCAGCACCTGAAATCCTGCATCAAAAATGTTTATTGGAGAGACTGATTTTACATTTGCAACTTTTTATCCATCTTTTTATCAACTGTCTTTCTTTCCTCATTTGCAGTCATCTTGATCAACAGATTATTGATTATAATTATGTTTATTTAAACATCATAATGTGAAAAATTACTGGTTGTTTTTTTATTAATGCAACTACTCAATCTGATTAAACTAAAGTTCGACTATAATTTCTTCAATTCCTCCTGAATCACAAATAACAACTACGAATGATAACCTAAAGGACAACAAATACGAATGAAACTTTTCACAATTTCTTCAATTCCTTCCTAATCACAAATAACAAGTATGAATAATAACATTCACAACAACAAAAACTTGGAGATGTAGACATCAATCATGAAAAACCATTAAATTCGAGCAGTATGCGAAAATCAAATTAAAAAGGCAATGAACATTTAGGAAATTGAAAACCTAGAAACTAATTGGACTAAATTAGGAACGTTTACCTTCAATTTTAAGCTCGATTATTGCAGATTCATGTGAATAATTGAGTGTTGCAGACATCAAATCAAAGCTGAAAATAACTATAGACCATTAGGAATCACCAATCAACTGCAGAACCTACAATTTACATAAATCAACAAAGAATTACACTTACCAATTATAGCAGAGGAGACGACGCGTAGATTATGGCAGCGTGGAGATGGTGGCGGTGCAGTGGTTGCAACAGGTGAGGAGCGGTGGCGGTGAGGAGCGGTGGCGGCGAGGAGAGAGAATCACGAAGGAGAGAAAATGGAGGAGAGAGAATAAGGAGTTTACTCCATGAAACTGAGACTGAAGCACGAGGAGAGAGAAACGAGAGCAAGGGTTTCTTTTTTCTTTTTTCTTTTTGCAATATTCACAATTTTGCCATTATTGAACGCGGGAGGTGAAAGATTACAAGCTGTTAGATCTGATCACAGCGAACGCACGAAATTGCTTCTCATTCTTCTCATTTTAAGCTCCCTTCTCATTTGAGTATATATATATATATATATATATATATATATATATATATATATATATATATATATATATATATATATATATATATTAAAAAAAACCTTTTTTTCAATTGTCCACGGGTGTATAAGAGCCTATTAGTCAACATTCTAACGAACAAATACTCAAGAGGTATGGTCAATAACTACATTGTTAATATACTGTCATGTTAATGCATATTGAGTAGCATATATAGGGTCCAAGGTGGTTAACTACTTAACAAAATTAGTTGTAACATAGGTACCATAGTATTTTCTATAATAAATAACAAAAAAGTTTTTTGGAGAGCAATGAGAGCGTGGATTTTCATGTTACAATATTAAATGTTAATGCCATTTTCAAATAATAAAATAAAATAAAAAATATCATTTATCTTATTCTATCTTTTCCATGTAATTATTAGATAAATATTTAGTAAAATTACAACCAACAAACAAAAAGTACAATATAAGATAAACATTTTAGAATTAAAGATAGAACATTTAATTTCTAAAAAGAAGATAAAAACATTTTTGGATAAAATTAAGGCACCGAAGGAAATTACCCCATTAAAGTTAATGGGATATTGATAAGATTAATGGTTAGTAAGCAACTTAGCCTATTCTAACCAACATTTAGCCTATTCTAACCAACATTTAGCCTATTAGATTATTATCTTTAAAACACTCCACACAATATGTAACATAGTCTAATGATTTAGTTTCAAGCCCATTATACTCGGATCAAGGTAACACAAATTCTTGTTTACAAGGGTTGTACAATAAATATTGTACATCAGAGTAAAAGTTAACTCAAAATGTTTAAAAGTTAAGCTTATATATGTAAAAGTATCCATTTTTTAGTGATAAATTTTTTCATTTTAATAAAACTTATTTCTTCAAAATCATTAATCTAATATACATATATAAAGGAGGCATATTTGCTGAAAGATTAGAGCGCCACCTAGGATTACTAATGGTTTCGGCCAATGAAAAATAAGATTTCTAATTTTTTTTTGAATTAAAAAAATCGAGTGCCACGTAGATAATTAATTAGGTGCCACGTAGATATTTAAATTAATTAATTACTAATATATACAATTTCATCCAAAATCAAACGCTCTAATAATTAAAAAATAAATTCTAATATACATATATAAAGGAGGCATATTTGCTGAAAGATTAGAGCGCCACCTAGGATTACTAATGGTTTCGGCCAATGAAAAATAAGATTTCTAATTTCTTTTTGAATTAAAAAAATCGAGTGCCACGTAGATAATTAATTAGGTGCCACGTAGATATTTAAATTAATTACTAATATATACAATTTCATCCAAAATCAAACGCTCTAATAATTAAAAAATAAATCTAAAATAAAATTCATCCAAAATCAAACACTAATCTAAAATAAAATTTAATCCAAAATCAAACTTTAATCCAATATTAGAGCGCCACGTAGGAAATCTCATGGTTTCAGCCAATGAAAAATAATACTTCAAAATTATTTTTGAATTAAAAAGTCGAATGCCACGTAGATAAACAATTAGGTGCCACGTAAATATTTTTATTAATAATTATTAATATTTCTTATATACAATTTCATCCAAAATCAAACACTATAATAATTAAAAAATAAATCTAAAATGAAATTCAATCCAAAATCAAAAAATCAATTTAATCTAATATATAAAATATAGCAGTTGATATATGTAGGAGTTTTATTTTAACGTAACAATTTAATAGAAACCGTGCATCGCACGGGCTAAAGTCTAGTAATGTATAAAATTAATCATTTAACTATTTAAAATGTTTATCTATCAACGTTTTTTTTACTAATATAAAAGTTAATCAAAACTAGGTTAAAGTTAAAAAAAAATGGGTAAAAGTTATTTTGGTGTACAATAAATTTATTGTGCACCTAGTGCGCACAAGACCTTTTGTCAAAGTAATGAGCTATGAAGGAACGGGTATTCAAAAGATAAAATCAAATACTTTGGATATATTAAACATAATTTCATATCCAATGTCAAATTTGATTCCTATATAAACTCATGTACATTAAATTTTACTTAATATTTTAAATCCAAATGTTATTGGTCAACAAAAAACTACAATTGCCAATACTCATAATTCATTGTTTTGTATTTATCAAGAGTATTGGGAGCTTCCATAGGATTGTACAGTCACAATAATAATTAAATTAATTAAAAAATGATAAAATAAAATAGTCAAAGAGATAAACATTTTATAAAGCACTCCATGCCCACCTGACGCCTTCTATTGTATTATCATTCACCTATTTAAAGATAACTCAATGTTTACAGGTTCACTTGAAGAGTGGTATAAGAACATATTAGTTGCACCATTGCACGGGCTTTACATCGGGTTACATTTTACTTTACGAATATCAAAGGTTTAATATAAATAAAACTCTATTACATACTTGATAATTATCATAAACATTTTAAATATTAAGAACACATTTATACTTCAACTTGAAAAGGGACCTACTTTAACCTTTTATTATACGTATAATTTATAAAATAACTATTTGTATACAATAATATAATAAGACAAATATGTACGAAAATTGACAAATCCGTGTATCGCACGGACTTCAATACTAGTAAATAGTAATTTTCTCTTATTTTTTCAATAATCGATGACAAACTTGAATATGTTTTTAATAAATTAGCGTGAAACAAAACTTAAAAAAAGTATTTAACAAAATTCGTGTGTTGCACGGACCTAAACTAAAACAATGACTTCAAAAAACTAGTTTAAAATAAATAACGCAAAATAAAGCTGTTAATTTTTTTTTTAGAAGACACAAGATACAGTGGTATCTTCCTTTTTTCTCGCTTTTATTATTTAATTTTTTATTTTAAATTTAATTTTTTATGAAATTGGTGAGGATGTGAGCTATTTTGGGAGGAGAGAGAGAAATGTTGGCAGTGGTCGGAGGAGGAAAAGGTGCAAAAATGGAGCAGGAATTTGATTCAAAGTTGAGGATTCAAGATGAATCATCCAACAATGGCGGCCGAGGTGGAAGCGGTGGCGGAGGAGGTGGTGGTGGTGGTAATGGCGGTGTTCAAAGAGGCAAGAGTTTTCAATTCAGGGCTCCTCAGGAGAATTTCACCATTGAAGATTTTGAATTGGGGAAGATCTATGGCGTTGGTTCTTATTCTAAGGTTGGAATTCTGGTACTTTTTAGTTCAATTTTTTTTTATTACTATTTTTGGTTTTTGTATTGCGTTCTATTGATAGTTTCATGTATTTTTTATAATCAGTTCATGGGTTTTCACAAAATATCGGTATGGAAGGAATTGATAATTTATTGTAATTTTTGTAATTTCATGTTACTGTGATTATTTCATGTATTTTCCCAGAAATCTTAATTCCTATCGTTCATGTTAGTTATATGGACTACTCCATATTTGATTTGATTACATAATCTCTATGATCATAAAAACTGGAAGAGTTTGAGGATTATATAGCGGTTCAGAATCATTTTGCATGCAAGGTTCTGGATGATTCTTGAGGGTTAATGCCGAGTTACCGTGTTAATGTGATCCTTTTTGTTTAAATCATTGGTGATTAGCTATGGTCTTGAATTGCACGGTAACTCAAAGAATCATTCTGTAATTGGTTGATGTGATATACCATTCAATTTTAATAAGTATTTCTTGGTATACATCTATTTGAGGCAGCAAGTGCGACCCCAAAAATGCCGTACATCCATCTTATAGAGGCAGTGTTGCTTATAATCAGGATAGAAACATTGGTGTTGTAGTGGCCTGATGCGGAGCAAGCAGAGTAGAGTTTGTCCTTAATGTTGTATTAACCTTTGTACTGGCAATTGCAAGCAGAGTAGAGTTTGTCACCTGCGCCCTCCATACGATTGTCTAGTGATTTAGGCCATTTAGCACAGCACTCAATTTAATGGAATTATCTGTCCAGAATTTTGTATTAGGATGAGGAGGAGGGGGGGGGGGGGGGGGGGTAACCAATTTTGGCACCCAAAATGTAATAGTGACCATGCAATGCATTAATCGAATTGCTGAATCCGTAATTCCGTGTTTCCTTGACAATGTTTTATTCCATAGTCTGAATTTTCAATTATACCCAAAACTTGAAAATAAAAGAACAATAGGAAAGAAGTTAAAATGCAGGAGGAATTTGTACCATGTCATTTTCAGCTCTAATTGTATGATCAAGCGGGGAATTGGACTGCACTGAAAACGATTTAACCACAATTTCAACCACGACCAAGAGGTCATTCCATGTACTTGAATAGTTGAATGTGGCTTGAAGGATATGTGGCTTCAGAGTTCAGACTCGTACTGATTGCTTAAGATAATTCTGAAAGGAAGCATTGGGCATCACTTGAAATTGGAGGAAAAGAAAATTTTGTCTAGTCTAATGGTTTTGCAGTCTGTCTAGATATTTAGTTGATGTCGGAAACTGGGCTGAGAATTTTGTTTCAGTTGGACATTATTCATCAAGTGACACGCAATGAGGATTATTGTTGTGTGCTTGCTTAAGCAGCGAAGTAACTTTTTCTCAACATGTTTTGACAGCTTGCAAGTTGCAACCATATTGAGGAACTATAAATTTTGACTTTGAGAATTATGCATTGGGAGAACTAAGAGGGCTTATCAATGATTACTGAGGGAATTTGTCTCCAGATCTTTCCTTGACGTCTTGGTACTCAATAGGCCACAATCTGAATATGTGGAAAAGGTGAAACAACATTTTCTACACCTTTTTTTGGTGAAACAGAACCACTATCTGACTAATTGACTACTACAAATATCTTGAAGCGACTAAAGGATTTGAAATTTTAAGTTTAGGCTCTATCATTTCTTTTGCATCTCTGCTCTGGAAACCTTTGAGTTGAATAAAGAGATTGAAGGGTTTGTGTAGTTGGACTAAAAACTTTTGGTTGTTTTTTCTATAAAGGTTGTATAATTTCCTTTTATGTCATGCCGGAGTATTGATGCAGCAGTGGCCTTCCAACTTCCAAGTTGTTTAATTAAAGATTCCTTGTTAATGTTAATGGCGAAGTGAGGGCTCTAATCGACATCATGTATTGTGTTTCCTCCACAATGACTCTGTAGTTACTCATATTTATTAAGCTCAACTTGGTAGTTTTCCAAAACAATAGGAATGGTCCAAGTGGATTGTAAATTCTTAGCCTTGAGGATTGGAGTTAGAAGGAGGTCCATTAATAAGTTTTGCATTATTGTCCACTTGAAACAGGTATACTGTGTCATTACACAACATTGAGGATAATGCAAAAATTGAGTTCAAGAGTGTTCCAACGAGCAATCATATGCGTTATATGGAAAACTATGGAGGGAGTTATGGACATTTGATGTTAAGCTGGTTAAAGAAATGAAATTACACAGTTTGTGTTCGCAGGGCCATACCTTGCCAACAGATTTTGCGCAACTTATCTAGGATATATCACAGGCATAGAAAAAAATATAGATGCAGTCACAATCGCGGTAACGGTCGAGTTGTCGTGAAAATCGCTTGTTATGGATGAATAGAACAAATCGCGGCTAATGCGGGGTGATTTTTTTCAAAAATTTTAACATTAATGATTTTAAGCCCTTTTCACATTTTTAGTCTAGAGCGTATTATTTCAGCATAATATAACCAAACGTAACATAATATGAGGGGCCAAATTTTTTTTTTGAACAAATAATCCCTTAAAATATTATATTTCATAAACTACATAACTAGTAAAGTACTTTTGAGTTTTGACCAATTGGAACAAAAGAACGGTGTAATGGGGAAAAATATGTTCTAACACGTCGAGTCACTGTTATTTAATGAACAATGCAGGAAGAAAGATGTGGTTTTTGTTGCGGTGTTGTATAATGGGGTTTTGCAGAATGGCAATTTCAAAACCCATTACCCAATGGCCAAGTTTTAATTCCATGGTCATAGGCTGACCGTGTAAGTTTGCTGAATGATGAAGTGCCATGGTGATGTTTGAGCTTGATGATGTCTTCTTTACTGTATTCTCCCCATTTTCTTACATGAAAGGAAAATTAATTTTGATCATAGATCTTAATGTGTGGCTTAGAGGGTTATCTGATACATTGCTTTTCCCTATTACAAAATATTGTTTTGTAAAGGTTGTAACTATTTTAAAGATAACTGAGTTGAAACTTTTGAGATTCATTCACTCCCATTTAGCAGAGTTGATGATGATGTTAACTTCACAACATTGTCTCCTTTGTTCTTCATTTAAGACTAGGTCCTTATATCTTAATATGGTACTAACGTAGCTTGGGTTATCTTATGCGGGGGCTATCTTATGCGAGGGTTATCTTATGCGTTGCATTTTCCTTTTAAATAGGAGAATTTCCCTTGGTTGTGATTGGAGATCAGTGAGTTTCATTATAGAGATTAGTTCTCTCTTTCTCTCTTCTTAGTGACTTGTTTTAGGACTTTGTGAGCCCCACTCTTTAAAAATATTCAATTCACAGAAGGATGTTTACTTGTCTAATCTAGGTTTAGTGCTATTTTTGAACCTTGTCCTTAGATTAAGATTGCTTTGTGGTTCAACACTTCCTCAATCTAAGTTCATATTCCTTTTATTCTCGACAATAGTTTCGACCCAAAAATCTTGAAAATCCGAATTTTGCTTTGAGGTACTTATACGCCTGAATTTGCAAATAAGTCTCTTCATGTTCAGATCTACATCAAAGTTTGGTATTAAAGCCAAAGTGAAAACCAACTTTTTACTATTATTTGGAGGTTTTAGGAATTGATGTTTTGGTGTCTGATGGAGGAAATTGAGATACGTTTTCAACATTTGGAACTCTAAATGTCTAGAACCCTTCTCTACCTTGTTAAACCCATTCCCGATCTTACACCATCTCTCTCCAAACTCGCTTCCCTTACCCAAAATGCTGAAATCCATTTTCCAAGAGCCAAAACATGAAATTCTTTTATGGTGTGTTTGGATACCATCATTTCATTTGAAATGATGGAATTGACCCAAATTTCTTGTTTGGCAATTAAAAGGATTTGAAATTGGAATTGGCCCAAATCCTTCCCCCTGAAAAATAAGCCCATACATTTGGAATTTGAAATCCATATTTAATTGATGTCATTTGAAATCCAAAACTGTGTCTCTCCCGTTTCTCTCTCCTCTGCTCCCCTAAGGCCCCAACTCTCCAAGCACCATTAATAACTTCAGCTATGACTTCATCAACCTCAACTCACCAATTTCTGCTCTCCCAAATTTAAAGGTGATCGAAGAGTCCTGGTTACGAGAGCTTAATGATGCTTTCAAGATGTATGACGACGACGAAAATGGTGACCCAAGGTAAATCGGCATCGTCAATTAGGTGCATCGATTTATCTGAATTTGCTGACTTGCCACATCGGAGCTTGTGTTTGGGCAATCGATTTGCAGCTTGTGTCGCCGCTATTTGTCGACACCACGGCGAGATCGAACGCACCAAAATCACCAGAAAACCACCTTGTGCAAACAAAAATCAGATTGAAGGTTCAACCATGGAAGGAAGCTGGAGGAAGGAGAAGCAATCATTTGTTTGATTTTTGGTTTGGGGGATTTTTAGGTGTTGAATTGATTGAAGGCCAGAAGTTGTGGTAAATTAAAGGAAAAAGAAAATTACTTTCAGTAAATTAAAGTGAATTAGTCAATTAGATCTTTTAATTCGAATGGAGAACACAAATACTGGAATTGAAATTCTCATATTTGCCAAACAAATAATTTGGATTTGAAAGTTGGAATTTGAATTTCTAGAATTGAAATGAAGCATTTTAAATCAATTGATGGTATCCAAACACTACCTTATATGTTTTTGCATTGAAACCTCACTATTAAAATCCCTTTGCAACTTGACTCTCTAGTAAGTTGAAGAATCTTGGTCCAAATCACAAGAGAAACCTCAAGGTCGAAATATTTATCAATTTTGGTGTGCATTATCCCCGTCATATGACTGTTTTTGTAATAAACTAGCTTAATAATAGGGAGGGGTATTTTGGATATTTCATAAATAGTTGGTTAAGGGGAGCTTGAGGAGTAATATAGTCCACTGTAAATAAGGATAGTAGGCAAAGTGGAACCATCTAAAACTAATAAGTTCATATAATACTGTTTTTTAGATTTTGAGATTGAAACAAGCCACTCGTAAGCTTGTATGGGAGTGAACAAGCCACTCGAAAGCTTGCATCTAGCAATCAATCGTTCTATTTTCCAGAAATATAGCTCTGCTTATTATGTAAATTTGCCATGAATCTGTCCAGTTATGTCAATTGGTAACAGCTTTGAAAGATTGAAAAAACATCGAAAGGGAGCTAAAACTTTAAATTCAATCTTGAGTTGACTTGAATAAAGTTGAAGTAAGATGATTTTCCAATGTTCCAGAAGAAGTTTGCGTACAGGAATCCAGGTTTTAGAGATTCGTGACGATACTAAATGAAAAGGGCTTAATTTTTTTTGTTAATTTTTAATCTTAGTGTTTTAGTCAATTGTTTGTTTGTGTTTTGCGTGTTTGAGTGCACGTGTGTTTTCATTCTTTTTGTTGGAGGAAATGGTGTAGCGGGTTGCATTTTTCTTTCTTTCTTTGTTGGTTTTGGTGTAATGCGTTGTTTGCTAAGGATTAATGTAGGGAACCCGGACAATTCATGAATTAAGACATATCAATTCGAGCAAGATTAATTTCTTTATTTGACAAAACTATCAAGACTAGCTTTAGAAAGCTATTTTTCACACTAAGTATATGTTCGAAAATGCCTGGATCCGCACCTGTATAACTTGTTAGAGTTAATTTCAAGTTTTCATCTTGTAAACTATAGGATGAGTGTATCTTGGCAGTCATTTAGTGCTTACTTGCTTCCTAAATCAGATTTTTCCTCTTTAATTTGGTGTGCTCTTTCTAATTGATCAATGGTTTGCAGGTTGTGCGGGCAAGGAAGAAAGATACAGGGGTCATCTATGCTTTGAAGATTATGGATAAGAAGTTTATCACTAAGGAAAACAAAACTTCTTATGTGAAGTTGGAAAGAATAGTTCTTGATCAATTAGATCATCCTGGCATTGTGCAGCTGTTCTTTACTTTTCAGGATACCTTTTCCTTATGTAGGGTATTTTGTCACTTCATTATCTTTCATTGCTTAATTTGTAGCCCTTCTATTGTTTTTCTTTTCCAATTCTTTGTTAAACTTGTTTCTTTGTGATGAAGATATGGCCCTTGAATCCTGTGAAGGTGGGGAGCTTTTTGATCAGATAACCAGGGTAAGTGTGTTGATTTGCTATTTTGTTCAGTTACTATATGGGATATCGTAAGAGATTTTCTTATTTAACCACCTAGACTTACATATAGCCATAAAGGTAAAAAACTAAAGTCCTTACAAATTATTTGTCCCAAATGTCAGACCAGATTTATTTCCCTAATTGTCTATGTTACATTGTTTCGCCAGTGTTTCAATGACAGTATGTAACTATAGTTCTATCATATCTACATAATTATCTCCCATTTATTCATGTTTCTTTCAAATAGTTAAAAGTGTGAAAATAGAAACTTATTTGTTTCCAAAGAGAAAGAGAAAAAAGTATAGGATAACTTTTGCTATTTTAAAATATGGATGTAAAATAACATTTACAATATTTGCAATCAATTCAAATATGATTTAGTTACAACCTACGAAGGCCCTAAACAATTCGTACTAGCATTCACAATCAAGGCTTAAAGTATAGAAAAGGATTTTCTTGGTGGGCTGTGATCTGAATGTATCACATGATCACAAAATCTTGTTCACCTTGTGGTGAATTGGTGGTGATCGCGGGGCTTACTTTACAATGCACTATGCACAGGGGATTGGTAGTTCAGGAATAGAACATGACGGCAGATAGGTAATTTATTTATGAAAAAACTGAGCTTCTGTAGCAGTTTCTTGTGATTCTCTTTCCTTTTAAAATCAGTGATAAATATCGATAGTCATACAGGCTATAGAGACTTAGAGAGAGAGAGAGTGAAGAATTTGAATAGAAGATATGACTCATGAGTAAAGATGAACAGAAAGAATAGAGAGAATAGAGAAGAAAAGAGGTGGTAGTTGTTCAAGATATGATGTTTTCATCTACAGATGTCTTCCAGTGACCCATGGGGAGATGGTGGAATTTGACACGGCCTCTTAGATTAGTGAGAATTTAAGAAAACCTCGGAATGTTCTTGGAGCGGAAAAATGGTAAATCAAACTTGTACTCCATAGTTAGTTATCACTCCCTCCATTTCATAGTGTCATTCAGATTTGACTCTAGAAAAGAAGACAACTGGAAAGGAACTGAGAGGAATAATATTTAATGGACTAATACATAGAGGTAAATAATTTAATTTTTTGGTTTTTGGTGAACCCCACAAAGGTTACGACTACGGCTAAAATGGGTTCGAATCGGGTTAGCCTGAAAGGGGGGTAGCTCTCCGAGCACTGTCTGCTCCATTCAATGGTGGAACCCGAGAGTCTTAAAACTTTAGAATTAGGATAGTTGACTTGAAACATATAAAAACAGAAAGGATGATGGTCACTGTAAAACAGCTTGAGTACTAGAATTATTCTATCCCAGTAAAAGATATCAATACTCCCAAAAATAATGATTATGAGTGTTCTTATGGGGAAGGGGATAAAGTGGATGATTGTTTATTGATAAAAGTACAAATAAAAGTGGATGTGGGGATGGAAAAGTGTAGAATGTGTAAGAAAAAACAATCATGATTTATGGAAAAAAGGGAAAAATCTATGCCCAAAAATAGAAACAGGACACTTAAATAGAAACACCCGATTAGGAATACATGACACTTATTTAGGAACGCAGGGAGTGTAGGTTTTGATGATATCGTCCAAAAAGTTACTACTCAGTATATGAGTACCACTGCTGTCTGTAATTATTGAAGTTTCTGTGAGTCCCAAATTCCAAGTCGTAACCGTGATTTTTACCATCATCTGCCACAATTTTGATTAAGTACTTTAGTGCAAATATGTTAATATGATTTGTCAAGAGATGCTTCATCTCATGATTTTCAGTTGTTATATCATTCTACTAGTAACTTATATTCTACTGACGAAGTGTGAAAGACAAGTTGTTATATACTCATTTGCAACCAAAAAATACAAGATTGTCTGGCCTATGGAGTTGGTTTTTTTTAATGTTTACTTTTGAATTTCTTTTTAGAACCATGATTCGTATCACCTTTTTTTGTTGTTGAATTTCTTCGATGAGTTTATCTTCGTTTCTCATCAATGAATTACTCTACCTTTGTAAATCTTTTATACATGTGAGGAATATTATTTTATGCAGAAAGGTCGTTTGCCCGAGGATGAAGCTCGCTTTTATGCTGCAGAAGTTGTGGACGCTCTGGAGTATATACATGGTTTGGGTTTGATACACCGTGACATTAAGGTAAACTCTTGGTCAGCTGATTTTGTCAATTCTTTCCATGCTTAATGCTATAATTGTGTGTCATTTTACTGTATTAATGCTCTAATCCGGTGCAGCCAGAGAACTTACTGCTTACCTCAGATGGTCACATCAAGATAGCTGATTTTGGCAGTGTGAAACCTATGCAAGATAGCAGTATAACAGTCCTTCCAAATGCTGCATCAGGTTTGTTTATTACTCTATTGCAGGTATTTTGATAGATGGGTTTGCTCATAGTCTAAACTTTGTTCTTTTGTGGATATTCCAGATGACAAGGCTTGCACTTTTGTGGGAACGGCTGCCTATGTTCCTCCAGAGGTCCTGAATTCTTCACCTGCAACATTTGGGTATGTGGATATCATTTTAATGAGAAAGGAAAATAAAGTGTTTGAAACTGACTGAGAATTAACCTTTTGCAACTCTTGGTTTCCTTTGAAAAAGACTTGTCCATCAAATTCACCGTTTTTTTTCTTCCCACATGTCAACAGTGTGAATCATTGTTGCTTCATTGCTATTTAGGACCTCATGCAGCATTTTCCTTTCCTGTAACAGAAACGATCTTTGGGCACTTGGTTGCACCTTGTACCAGATGCTTTCAGGGACATCTCCTTTCAAAGATGCAAGTGAGTGGTTAATTTTTCAAAAAATTATTGCAAGAGACCTTAAGCTTCCAGATTATTTCTCGGAGGAAGCAAAGGACCTCATTGATCGTTTATTGGTAAGACCATTATCAATTATTATATTTCTGAAAATTGGTCTACAATGTATTTCTTAATACTTGTAAATGATTGGTCTGAGTTGATTGGACATCAATTTAGATATTGAACAAAAATTACTTTGCCTTGATCAAATTTAGGGTAGGCATTCCATATTTAATTTTCTTCCATGCCTTATGAGTAGCATCTAGCGTATGGTCACTTTTTCTAATTATGAGCTTGCACTCATGTTTCCGATCTAATTCATTCGTAAAAGCACTTGTGCATTTACCCAAGGGTGTCCCAAAGCTCCTTCACTACCGCAAAAGGTTGTTCCCGATGTTCTTGGTTGAGAGGGCATTTGGCAAATGTGAGAGCATACACATAGTGTTGAACTTAATATTGGGTGTAACAAATTTTGCGACTTCAATCCTTCTCTAGTATAACTACCATTTCATAAATCAGCAAAGTCTAAAGCAACACGCCTTCCACTTCAAGTTTATTGACTATTGTACCATGCTTAATATGATCTCACATTCTCACTAGATAGGCACATCACTTTATCTAGTACGAAGAACTAAACACCATGATTCTTGTGTCCGTTAATTACGGCGTGGATTCCTGTAGTTTGGTACATGGTATGGTGTATGTGGAAAAGTAGGACCTTTTGGCAAAAATATGTGGAACTAGTTATTGCGTCATTGATCCCGTGTTGGGTAGTCATGCATTGCAATAGGAATGACCAATTTCCTGCAAATGAAACCCTTTTAAGCATTTCTCCGCATGTACCTGTAATAGCATTCAAATGATCCTGTGATTCCAGGAATTCCAGCTAGCTTCAACTCATATTGTCCTGAAGACCTTGGAGTTGGATTTTCCCCCCTCACCATAATAGATACAAATAAACCAGTGAAAATCATATACGTGGTGTAATTGTTAAATTCTCCTTTTGGAAATTGTATTGACTATGAAGTTTCCATATCACATGCCTTCATAAATCGATAATAGTATAAGGTTTTCCAATAGAAATCTAGCTGTTTCCAATTAAGAAGATTTCCTGCAACAATGTAGACATGAGAAACATCAGACTCATCTCCAAAACTTGTTAGTAACCCATTTATTAACCACTTCATTTGTTAATTTTTGTAACTTGTCCTCTTGCAAAGCGTGCATAACTGCAAAGGGTGTGGACGTGTGGTGTTAGATCAGTTAATAGGTTCGTTATTTAGATGGAAGTGAGAATGGCATAGTTTGAATTGTGTATTGGAAAGAGGTGGACCTCCTTTCTTTTTTACTGTATCATCTTCGTTCTGATAAGTCTTATATCTTCTACTTGGCCCCTTGAAATGGAGGGATTCCTTTTCTTAAGAATATACACGCTATTTAATTAGGTTAACAGTGACACCTATGTTAACCTCGTTGTTTGTGATTTTAAGAGTAACTGAGTACATGGCCTCGCGCGATAGAATTTGTAACTTCATGTCTTCTTTCAAAGCATGCATAACAGTCAAAGATGTAGTATCTCTTTAGATTCAGTTCATAGATTCATTTTTTTAGATGGACTTAGGGGGTTCAAGTACATAGCAATTTCATATTGGATTGTATATCTGAAAGAGGTTGACCTCCTTGCCTTTTTCAATGTACCATCTTTTTAACTAGTCTTATATCTCCTTGCTATATTGGGTGTCAACTCTGAGCCAGGATTATTAACTAGTGCTAATATCAAAGGAAGGGGTTTAACTACCACAAGCTTTTGCAATTGATCAGATCATGTAGGTTTTGAGCACAATTCATAGATGCCTCAAAGATCTGTTTTATGTTAAAGAGAGATCTAAACAATCCATATGATTAAAGCTTATGGTAGCAAGAAAACTAAGAAAAATCTAGAGTAGGCATTTCTTGTCTATTATGTTACTAGTTTCTGCTAGATTAGTATTGGCCAATGATCCTGGCTCAGTCATATTCTTTCGTGATGAATCGTTGATACTAGCCCTGCGTTAGTCATTATGAACCACGGATAATCACGACTTATCATGATGAGGATTGTATAACAAGAAACAAGGAGGTTAACTTTTCTGGATATATGAATATGTAACAAAATTCTACCAATGCACTATAGCTGGAGTGTTGGACTATCATGCCAAATTGCTGATCCCTATGCCACAAATCATCCTTTCTTTCTATTCTAATAGAACTATTACCTGTTACTTTTTGTTGCTTACACTTTCTTTTTTATCTGTTCCTTATTGTTGGTTGACCTTTTGCTGTTTCCTTATTTGCTTAACTTTTCTTACACAAAACCCATTTACAACACTCTTTTTCGTACATAAACCTCAGTTTAACACTCCGAATTCATTTCATTATACAATAATCAAGAAATCACAATAAAAATAAAGGGAAATCACAAGAAATCAAGAATCTACTTTCCTTGTGTATGACGATCATCAATTCGATTATTGTGGTTGGTGTCTTATAGATTTGTTGGTTTCATATAACCCAAATGGCTTTTATCTCTACCTTTTTCGAGCTCTGTCCATGGAAGTAGGGGAAGCTATCAGTTCATTGGATCTTAGTGGGACAACTCATTATGTCCATTATATTTGCCATTTGAACAAAATAAACCGACAATTGTCTGAATTCCATTTTACTAATCCCCTGTTGCACACTGACTAAGCACACTTCTGGGACAATTTATGCGAGGAGATTTTATGAGGAAATGCTAACAAGAACTTGAGTGGTAAAAGGTCTGCTCAAAGAGAATGTGAATTTGGGAATTGAAACAGGATGGATGGAATAATATGCAAACTGTTCATCATCTTCTTTATAAATTCATGGATCTCTATATATTTTCTTGATGGTTTTGACTTGCAGTCAATAGATCCTAGCGAAAGACCTGGTGCTGGACCTGAGGGGTATGCTGTGTTAAAAAATCATCCTTTTTTCCGCGGAGTTGACTGGGATAACTTAAGAGACAACCCCTCTCCAAAACTTGTCAGGGAACCTATGGTAAAATTCCCCATTGTCACTTCAGTTTCCAATCTATTTGGCTGTTGATGTTCTGACAGATTTTTCTTTCATGATTTTTCTTTGCACCATGTAGGGTCATTTTAGCGGGGCTGACAATTCTCAGGATCCGTGGAATTGCACACATGCCGGAGATGGTACTGTAAAACTAAATGATGTGAACAGTGGTACTTCATCATTTAGTGAAGGAGCCGGTCACGTAACTAGGCTTGCATCAATTGATTCTTTCGATTCAAAGTGGTGGGAAATCTTTTCTGCACATAATAGAAATTCTAGTTTAAAGTTTCTGAATATCTGTTTCTAGTATCTGCAGTGTGCTAAAGTTGCCATGCAACTAGATTGTTTTGTTTAAATCCATATTATGCTTGTACTGGCAGGCAACAATTCTTGGAACCTGGTGAATCTGTTCTCATGATCTCTATGGTGAAGAAAATGCAGAAGTTGTCGAGTAAGAAAGTGCAGCTTATTCTTACCAACAAACCAAAGTTGATTTACGTGGACCCGTCAAAGTTGGTAGTGAAGGGAAACATTATTTGGTCTAATAATCAGAATGACTTGAATCTTCAAGTCTCTAGTCCTTCTCATTTTAAGATATGCACTGTGAGTGTTTCTTTATCAAAAAAGTTTGTTCTTTAAAGGATTTCTCTGATTCATGTTGTTTCAAATTCCTTATACCCTTTTTTGTAGTTGCTTTTGATTTTGTTCCATGCTTTTGAGTCTATTGTTGGCGTATTGGATATATAAAGAGATTGAGTTGAGACTGCAGATTTTATCACTTATTCTTCTGTTTGTATCCATTGAGATCTATAAAGTACAGAGTCTATTCATCTATTGTTGTTGGTCTGTTGGATTTATAAAGAGATTGAGTTGAGATTGCAGATTTCATCACTTAATTCTTCTGTTTGTATCAATGGAGATGTATCAACTAACTCCACAGTTTTATTTAATCTACTACATTGTTCCTTTACCCTGTGATTCACAAGTTTGATTTTCCTTTTGATCGTTGTCCTTTGTAAAATTTGTTCAGCCCAAGAAAGTAATGTCATTTGAAGATCCCAAGCAGAGAGCATGGCAATGGAAGAAAGCAATTGAAGGACTTCAAAACCGATGAATCTTTTTTCACAGAGATAATTTTTTGTTTCTTTTGAATATAATGTAATACACAGGAATCTGAGGATCTTCATGAAAGATTTTAGTTGAATAGAAATTATAATATTCCAAGATCTGGCTGCCTCAAGGCATGACGCCTGACCTCACCATTATATTTACCGTCTTATAAGGCTGTTTTAGCTGAATTCACTTCCTTTCATGTCACCTCAATACCCCCCTCCCCTATTCTTCCTGAGAACATCTAAGGTGCATCCTTCTCACATTTTTCCATCACATTTGCAGAGCATGTGATTGAGTGAGGGGGTCACTAGTTGTTAATCTTTAGAGGTTTGTTAAGCCACTAGTTGTTAGTAAGTTGTTTTACCATCCAGTTGTTATATATATATATATATTTTGCCATCCATTATGCTTTTCTATTTTAAGCTCGTCTTTCGTGCACGGGGTACCAACAGTGGGGTGAAGCTAGAGGTGTCCAATCGGGTCACCGGATGGATTATGGGTTGACCCATGACAGTTCGGGTCAGGTTCGGGTCAAAAGCTTTCGGGATCAAACCGGTTTGGGTCGGGTCTATTCAGTTTGGGTTAATTCCGGTCAATTGTTGTCGAATCTGGGTCAATTTCGGGTCGGGTCAAGTTCGGTTCGGGTAAAAAACGGACCAGGTGATCACGTGTCTGGTTCTAAACGGGTTTTGCCTGGTCAAACTCGGGTTGGGTAACTTTGGGTCGGGTAGACTTTGGCTCTGGTCATTTCAGTTCAGATCAATTCATACCAGTTCAATTTCGGTTCGGGTCATTTCAGTTAGATTAAATGTTTTTCGATTTCAGTCTAGATCTTTTCAAGTCATTTTCGATTAATGTTTTCATTCTATTTCTAATTAATAAGCTATTAATCTTTGTCTTAACGAGAATTTTTTATTTACTGAATTACAACATCGTTATATCAATTAGAGTTTGCTGTAAGTTATAAGATGATTAATAGCTATATAACGAGAACCATATGTAAACACTATACTGCACAATATATGTAAATATTTTTTTATTTTTTTTGGTGTTAGCACCCGGTTCACCCTCATGGCTAATCCGGATTCGGTGCGAGTTCTGGGTGGTTAGGTTCCAGTCCCCTCCCAATTGTTGTTGTGAGGGATCGAACACGGGTTCTCCCTACCAAGTTTAGCCCCAATCACCACTAAACCAACAAGCAATTGGTATATATGTAAATCTATAAGAATATAACTCTTTGAGTTGACATGAAATCAAACTTACTAAACAATTAACGATTATAGTGTATAAGAACATACATAATAAACATACTCCAAGTACAGCGAAACATCTACTCTGTATAACTTATCAAAAATAATTCTTCAATTTACTAGTGTGTCCTAACAAGTTTAAAGAACATAATACTCACTTCGTTCCGGAATACTCACACAATTTTAACTGGACACGTTTGCCAATGCACAACTTTAACCACCAATATCTTTAAGTACATATTATAAAAACTTATAAAATATTACAAAGTAATATTTTGAAAATATATATTAAGAATGAAGTCATAAATATATTATATACTAACATTTGTTTTCATATACTAGAAATAAAATAGAGTCAAATTGATCGAATTATGTGAATAGTGCAAAAAGTCAAAACGGTGCGAGTATTCATTTGTATATCATGAATTGGATCATATCATTAGACATCTATACTAATCTATACTAATATATTAAAAGGCGTTGTGGATAATGTTTATGTGCCATGTAGTACTCTCCCCATTACGCCACAACATCCACACACCAAGTGTCATAACATGGACAACCCAAAAATCAATACAATGAGGTTTGAACACCAAACATCGAGTGCGGATGATAACTCTCATTACCATCTTAACCAACCACCAATCGTGATTTATTTGTTCACATTAATTTATAAACAAATGTTAACATGAAGGTTAAACAACTAAATTTGAATGTGACTTTTTAATTTCTATGGACTATTTTGGGGAAAAAATAATTAAAGCATTATGACAACCATAAAGAAATATGATATCATAAGTCCCATAAACATCAACTATAGGACTGCTCATCATAGCTGCATGCCTGGATATATAAATATATATATATATATATATATATATATATATATATATATATATATATATATATATATATATATATATATATATATATATATATATATATATATATATATATATATATATATATATATATGATTTTGTGTATATATATACATATTTTTTTTGACAGTAATCTAATTTGGTGTTGACGTTTGTTCATTTGATAAACTTAGTTTCACGAGAAAATAAATTATATAAATTATAAGACGATCTAATTGAAAAATTACTTGGCATGATAAATGACGTAGTGTGCCTATGTATTTGACGAACTTAATAGATGCTTTTCACTCTATGGAATACAAGTATTTTGGTCAAATATTGAGCTCAAGAAAAATTTATTTTTAACTATTCAATGTAGCAATCGAGGCATCGCCCTGGCCACACACTAGTTTAATGATTATTACACGTATACAAGTACTTTTTTTTTTTTTTGGTGAAAATGAGTTACTTGATTACTTAAATATTAGAGTGCACATACATAATAAGTTTTCAGCTAACTCCACTCCGTGTGGAGGTCAAAATACAGGCACATATCGCCCAATTACTTTGAAGCAAACATGCTCCCAAAAAATTAGTGTCATTGTTTGATGAGATATCAGTAGTTAAACTGGGGGGGGTTCTAAATCACTGCCTTGATCCAACAGACTCAGCCTGTCCTTGGCCTTCCTTGCCACGTAGTCTGCTTCCATGATGTGCTCCCTTCTTCTGAATTTCACCCAGAGGCTCCCGTGGGTTCTTTGTGAAGGAAATAATGCCCTTGGTCCAAGTATGCATTCTATGTTAAGTCTAATAAATGCGGTTCAGTATTAATTAACAAGTTAATAATTCAGTGAGATCAAGTGAGCTGAATGCCTAGCTAGAGGCCGCTTCAGTTCAAGTGGAATTAATGATATTAATCCACAGCTTACTCTTGACTGAACCCGTAGGGTCACACAAATAGTACGTAAACGGATCAAGTATTTAATGGCATTAAATACTCCATCTATGAATATTCGGAACCGACGGATCTTGGTTTCAGTGGGAGCTAAGATCGTCACAGGCAAGAAATGAATACTCCGGAAACGATGATATTGCCGGAAACGGAAATATGGATCGTATCGGAAATATGAATATTATCCAAGTCGTAGATGTTGCCGGAAACGGAAACATGGTACGTATCGGAAAATATTATTGGAAATGGAAATATTACCAGAATCGGAAATATTGCCGGAAACGGAAATATTGTCAGAATCGGAAATATTACCGGAATCGGAAAATAATTCCGGAAACGGAAATATTAAATATTTGTTCGAAACGGAAATTAATTCCGGAATCGGAAATATTGAATATTGTTCGTATCGGAAATAGATTCCGGAAATGGAAATTTAATCGGAAGCGTATCGTACGAATTAGCATCGGACGAGGCCTGCCGGACGAAGGCCCAGCACGAAGCCAGGCCATCGCCCAGCAAGCACGCACGCCACAGCCCAGCGCGCACAAGGCCGCACATGCGTGGGCCGTGCTGCGCGGGCTGCTGCTCGCACGCGCATGGGCAGCCCTTGTGGCTGCCGTGTGTGTGTGAGTTTCAGCTCATGCGAGATTCCTGAATCTGCAAGAGTCAGTGTATGATTAAATGTCTATTCCTATTGGATAAATTGATTGAGTAGAATTCGTGTAGAATTCTAATTCCAATTAATTCGCATCCTACTAGGATTACGATTCCTTTTCCATAACTCTATAAATAAAGGCCTAGGGCTCATAATTTATACACAAGTTTTCAAGTATTCAAAAGTGAGTTTTTGAGAGAAAATCAAACACACATCTTGCTCAAAAGTGCCGAATTTTCTGAGTACCTTAAGGGCGATTCTAGTTGGTCAATCTTAAGGCGGATCCGGACGTGCTGTGGACTTTCTACGGAGGGACGACACTTGGAGTCCTAAAAGACTTGTTCTTGTTCGGTTCGGGCGCAGCTAGGGAAGGCACGCAACAAAGAGTATGCATCTAATTATGCTATATGATTATGTGTAAATAATATGTTTCCTGGGTTAATGGTTGTTTCCGCATGATCTATGTAATTGTCATATGTATCATAACCTAACAGTGGTATCACGAGCCCCTTATTATTTTCATAATCTAAATTGCATGAACATGGTTAAATATTACAAATTTGCAAGAATTAAAAGGGGTGATTAATTTTCGTAATTGTTAATTAATTGCAAATTGCGTTTATTTAATTATATGTACGCAGTTTTTCGGCAGTTTCTTCATTACTCATCCGAATTGAGTGATTTTTGTGTCAATTCCGCATGTAAAAGGCATTCTAAAATTTTGACAAAAATAGTATTTTTCTGCCGAACCCAGAATTCTCAAATTCGAAGCCTAACTATGACTTTTCGAAGGTTTTAGTTTTTCGGATGCAAAATTTCGTAAATTTAAGATGTTAAATTAAATATTTGCGATTCCTGTTGATAAATCTTGAATTTTTGATTGACCTACTGCATATGTTTAACAAGTTTGAATGCCTAGTCTTGTTAATTATGCAATCTAATTTGTAATTATGATTAATTTGTTGAAAATTAGAATAATTTAGAATTAATTTGATTTTCATAATTAATTGTAATTTAATTAGAAACCTATGATTAAAAAACCACCATAAAAATTGTAAATTTATGATAAATTTTAAATTTTTATGACCTAGACTTGAATCCATATCAATCGGAAATCAATTGGATAATAAATTTTCGATTTTTCGCCCTAAAATTATGAAATTAATAATATTTATTAATTTGTCATTAATTTTAAATATAAATTTTAAATTTTTATGCGATTCGTTCAAATAACTTGCACGCACGAAGCAATGGACGCTTCGTGTTACCCTTAAGGGGTGTTGTATAATGCGGGCATGCGACGACGAGCAAGGGAGCTCGTCGCCCGTGCGGCACGAATGCAATGAGCAAGGGCGTAGTGCACGAACGCAAGGCAGCAGCCCTGCCTTGTGTCGTGTGCCACGAGCAATGAACGGATGGGCATGGGCGAGGGGCGAGCCAAGGCAGTCGCGTGTGGGCAGCAAGCGAGCTGCGCCACAGCGCGCGCTGCCTCGCATAACAGCGCGCAGCCTCGTGCGCAGCGAGCGCAAGCTCGCGTGCCACGAGCGCTGCGCACAGCATCACTCGCGCGCACCAGCGAGCGATCTCGCGCGCCAGCGAGCGATGGCTCGCGCGCACCAGCGAGCGATGGCTCGCGCGCGCGCAGCGAGCGATCTCGCGCGCCAGCGAGCGATGGCTCACGCGCACCAGCGAGCGATGCAGCGCCCCAGCGAGCGATGGCTCGCGCGCACCAGCGAGCGATCTCGCGCACCAGCGAGCGCGGTAACGCGCGCGCGCTGCGAGCGATAGCTCGCGTGCGGTGGGCGCTGTGCGGAGGCTTGCGTATGGGACAGCAGCAGCTATGCAACGAGCGCATGGGCTGCGCGCACATGGCCAGCAATGGCTGTGTGCGTACAGCCCATGGGCGTGCAACGCGTAGGGTGTTTGCGTTTCGATTAGATCGTTTTGAATGTTTAATTTGAAAATTTCAGTTCACGTAATTTTAATTAATTTTAAAATTAATAATTTGAATTAATTTCTTGGATTTTAATTTTGAATATTATAATTATAATAAATGGAATTTATTCTAATTATTTTACTAAAATTAAAATCATGAATTAATTTAAATGCGACTGAAATTAAATTAAATTTTGGATTCAATTATAAATTTATATGAGCTTTAAATTTTAATTAAATTTGTATGTTTCCGGTTAGACTAGAAATACAATTTTATGTTTAAAATTAGTAAAGCATATGAATTTATTGGTTTGAGTGGGAGCACTTTTTAGTCATAAACTCTTGATTAGGTCTACAAATCCTTAAGGTTAAAACAACTCGATTAGAATTAATAAGGACTGAATAATTGGTAGATTATTGGTGCCCTTGATTAATTGCTGCAAATGTTTACGTGATGCATAATGTGTTTAACTAACCAGCTATGTGGGCCATTCATGATAATGAATGGGTGAATGGTATATATTGTATATGTACTGTTTTGCAGGTTATGAAGTGACTAGTATGGCCCAAATAGGATAGAAAATATGGTCTGCGTACCATTAATTTGAATGTAATTGGTCTAAAGCACCAAAGTTGTTTTTCAATTCAAATATGGTCTGCGTACCATCAAATAGTTGTAATTAGTTATAACTTATCCTATTTGAAGAAAATGGTGCCTCCCACGGAGATTTTCAAGACGGACTTTGAAGTCAAAGCTTCAAGATGAAGTCGGGCCATACTAGATCACAAATATCTTATGCATGTTTTAAGTTATTTATTGCTTTAAATATGTCTTAAAATGCATGAGATCAAAAGCTTGATTATGTTGCATGATTAAGGATTTTAGTTCACTTAAAATCTAACCAACATAGTAAGAGCCTTAAGTTCCAAACTTAAAAATTGAGTTAAAAGGTGCCATGCCAAAATATACACTTGCTTGGATATCCTTTACATCAATCTAGTAATAGTTTTTCGCTCAGCGAGGTGTTACTTATTGGTCCTAAAGGGGCAAGGTACACAAATAATTGTGAGTACATGTTAGTTTTGGTGAAACTCAACGATATAAGTAAGGAGTCCTTTTATGTCGTGGCAAATTCGATAGGTTTACCTAATAAGTTCTTAGACGTACCTATCAACCAAGAATAGTTTCTAGACTATTAGCAAAAGGCTTTTGCTTACCTAAGATGTTCTAGGATTAAGTCGACAAACTGTGCTTAGTTCTTCAATGATTTTAGGATCTTGGAATCATTTTATTCACACCTGCCGGAACACATAACTTGAATAAAATGCTTAATAAACATTGAATTATGCATGAATGCTAGAATTTAAGTTTATTAAGAGAAACTGTGAATGGTTATTTATTTGTTTATTCTTTTCAATTGTAGTTTTAATATGGCAAACAACAATCAAAACATCATCATGGGTTCTGAGCTTATGGTCAAGCTGAACCTGACAAATTTTCTTGAATGGGAAGCTAAGCTAGTTGAAATAGTCAAACTCAATGGACTTGAGTATGTACTATCACATCCCATGCCAAGCTACTATGCCAGAGACATGACCCCTGAGAGATTTTACGCCTGGGATGCGGATCTCAAAAAGGTTATGAGTCTCATGCTGAACAATATCCCTGATGATTGGGCTAGAAGGTTTGTAGCCTATGAACCTTTTACGCTCATCAAGAATCTGAGGGATATCTGTCGTGGAAGTACGGAGGACAGGGACCTGAACGTCCATGAGTTGATTGAATCAATGTCTGGGCTAAAGGTCAGTTCTCCCAACAGGTGTTATAGGATGGAGGTCCAAGAAACACATGTTCAGCTCCTTCGCACTAAACAGAGGGTAGGCGTCCCACTGAGGTTCCATGTGGATCTTATGTGTTCATATTTTGATCGCCTAAGTCTACTAGGAACACCAATAAGCGAAAGGATGGCAGTCTCTGTCTTGCTCAATTCACTACACAGTGGGTTTGGTCGCTTCAAGCAACAATACCTAAGTGAACCAAGAGAAGAAACAGTTGCAGAATTTATTCACCTTGTCAGAAAGGCTGAAATAGTACTGGACTGTGAAGCCAAAGATTTACTCAAGGCTAGAAAGAGACCATTCAAGAAAGGTGGAAAGTCCAAGGGCAATGCTAAATCAAAGCAGGACAAGTCCACATCAAGCTGTCTTTATTGTGATGGAATAGGCCATTACAAAAGAGAATGTCCAAAGCTAAAGGAAGATCAGAAGAACGGAACAGTCGTTCCATCTTCAGGTATTTTCGTTATAGACTGTATACTTGCTAATTCAACTTCTTGGGTATTAGATACTGGTTGTGGCTCACACTTATGTTCCAATCCACAGGGACTAAGAAGAAGTAGAAAGTTAAGCAAGGGAGAAGTCGACCTACGAGTGGGAAATGGAGCACGGATTGCTGCATTAGCTGTAGGAACTTACTATTTGTCGTTGCCCTCCGGGCTAGTTTTGGAACTGGAAGAATGTTTCCATGTTCCAAGTCTTACTAAAAACATCATTTCAGTTTCTTGCTTAGATGCTAAGGGATTTTCCTTTATAATAAAAGACAATAGTTGTTCGTTTTATTTTAAAGAGATGTTTTATGGATCTGCTAGATTAGTCAATGGACTTTATTTATTAGATCACGACAAACAAGTATATAACATAAATACCAAAAAGGCCAAAAAGGATGATTCAGATCTCACCTATCTGTGGCATTGTCGATTAGGCCATATAAACTTGAAACGCTTAGAAAGACTTCAAAGGGAAGGAATTCTAGAACCATTTGACTTAGAGGATTATGGTAAATGCGAATCATGTTTACTTGGCAAAATGACAAAGCAACCTTTCTCTAAAGTTGGAGAAAGAGCAAATGAACTATTGGGTTTAATCCATACAGATGTATGTGGACCAATGAGTACAAATGCTAGAGGTGGTTTCAGCTACTTTATCACTTTCACTGATGACTTCAGTAGGTATGGTTATGTCTACCTAATGAAGCATAAGTCTGAATCCTTTGACAAATTCAAGGAATTTCAGAGTGAAGTAGAGAATCAATTAGGCAAGAAGATTAAGGCACTGCGGTCTGATAGAGGCGGTGAATATCTGAGCTATGAATTTGATGACCATCTGAAAGAATGTGGAATTCTATCAGAATTGACTCCTCCTGGAACACCACAATGGAACGGTGTGTCAGAACGGAGGAACAGAACCTTGCTAGACATGGTCAGGTCAATGATGGGTCAGGCCGAACTTCCATTAGAATTTTGGGGACATGCACTAAATACAGCTGCACTCACTATAAATAGAGCTCCATCTAAAGCTGTCGAAAAGACTCCATACGAATTATGGTTTGGAAAGCCTCCAAATGTGTCTTTTCTTAAGATTTGGGGATGTGAAGTATACGTCAAACGATTAATTTCAGACAAACTTCATCCAAAATCTGACAAATGTATCCTTGTGGGCTATCCAAAGGAAACAAAGGGGTATTACTTCTACAATACATCTGAGAACAAAGTGTTTGTTGCTCGAGATGGTGTCTTTTTGGAGAAGGATCATATTTCCAAAATGACAAGTGGGAGAAAAGTAGACCTCGAAGAAATTCGAGTCGAACAACAAACTCTAGAGAATGCTCAAGATGACATTCAGGATGAAACTCAGAGATCTTTAGAAGAATCTGGTGAGAATCATGGTCAATCTAGAAATGTTACCCCGCGTAGATCGCAAAGATATAGATCTCAACCGGAAAGGTACTTAGGTATTTTGACGAACGAGAGCTATGACGTTCTATTACTTGAAAGTGATGAACCTGCGACTTACAAGCAAGCTATGACGAGCCCTAGCTCCAAGCAATGGCAAGAAGCCATGCAATCTGAATTAGACTCCATGTCTGAAAACCAAGTATGGGATTTGGTCGATTTGCCAGATGGCTACCAAGCCATTGGAAGCAAATGGGTTTTCAAACTGAAAAAGGACAAGGATGGGAAACTTGAAGTTTTCAAAGCTAGATTGGTTGCAAAAGGTTACAGGCAAGTCCACGGTGTGGATTACGATGAAACCTTTTCACCAGTGGCAATGCTGAAGTCTATTCGAATAATGTTAGCAATCGCTGCATATTACGATTACGAAATATGGCAGATGGATGTCAAAACTGCTTTCTTAAACGGCGTTTTAACAGAAACTGTGTTTATGACACAGCCTGAAGGTTTTGAGGATCCAAAGAATGCTAAAAAGGTATGCAAGCTAAAGAAATCAATCTACGGATTGAAGCAGGCATCCAGGAGCTGGAATATACGTTTTGATGAAGCGGTCAGTGACTTTGGTTTCATCAAGAACGCGGACGAATCTTGTGTATACAAGAAGGTCAGTGGGAGCAAAATTGCTTTCCTAGTATTATATGTCGACGACATATTGCTTATCGGAAATGACATTCCTATGTTGAACTCTGTCAAGATTTGGCTTGGGAAATGTTTTTCGATGAAGGATCTAGGAGAAGCACAGTACATATTGGGCATCAAGATTTACAGAGATAGATCTAAAAAGATGATTGGACTTAGTCAAAGCACTTATATCAATAAGGTGCTTGATAGGTTCAAGATGGCGGACTCCAAGCGAGGCTACCTACCCATGTCTCATGGAATGACTCTAAGCAAGACTCAGTGCCCAAAAACACTTGATGAGCGTAGACGAATGAATGGGATTCCATATGCATCATTGATTGGTTCAATAATGTATGCTATGATATGTACACGCCCGGATGTTGCGTACGCACTCAGTGCTACGAGCAGATACCAGTCAGACCCAGGAGAGGCGCATTGGACTGCTGCCAAGAATATTCTGAAGTACCTGAAAAGGCACAAAGATGACTTCCTGGTCTATGGTGGAGATGATGAATTAATTGTTAAAGGCTATACGGACGCAAGTTTCCAAACCGACAAAGATGATTTCAGATCACAGTCTGGGTTTGTCTTCTGCCTCAACGGAGGAGCAGTAAGCTGGAAAAGTGCTAAGCAAAGCACCATTGCGGATTCTACAACTGAAGCGGAGTACATTGCTGCACATGAAGCAGCAAAGGAAGCTATATGGCTAAGGAAGTTCATAGGAGAACTTGGTGTAGTCCCCTCCATTAAAGGACCAATAGCCCTGTATTGTGATAATAACGGAGCTATTGCACAGGCAAAAGAGCCTAGACACCACCAGAGAGTCAAGCATGTACTTCGTAGATTTCACCTTCTACGAGAGTTCGTTGAAAGAAAAGAAGTCGAGATAAGCAAAATTGGAACTGATGACAACATATCAGATCCATTAACCAAACCTCTGCCGCAAGCGAAGCACAACTCGCACACTGCAGCTATGGGAATCAAGCATATTGGAGAATGGCTTTGATGTCTCTGTTTAATGTTTTAAAGTTTTAGAGTTTAAATCTTTGTAAAACATTATTGGTTAATCATTCACAATAAATGAAAGGAATTCATTTTTCCATTTAATTTGTGGTTTATTAAATGATGAGTCCCTTCAACTTGACGATATATTCAAGATAGACTGTCAGGACCAGTCCTGTGACTAAGAAATGTCTATCAAGTGAACTTGAATGTCAAAGGTTGAAAATGGTCCCTAGTCGGAGTTTTCTATAAAATTGGACGCATAGAAAACGTTAGACGATTAGAATGCAAGATGACTAGTAGTTCTGTTTCTTGAACTATGTGGACATGGCAATGTCATAATCATTTGCATAGATACTTACTTTGGGAAGACTAGTATCGGACAAGACCTATGAAACTTTACTGTAAGAGATGAAAGTCTGTCATAAGTAAATTTCATTAAATTATTAGACACTAAATCCTCAATACCTGAGTGATTTGAGATTACTTGTTTGAGAACTGGTTGCTTTGACGTTGACCAACCGTCGCACCGTAAAAGGAGGCTATAAAGGCAACGCTCAGGTAATCACCTATCAAACGAAGTCTAATCTCAAGATCGCAAGATTGGGATTGTCCTCCCATAAATCGGGATGAGATGCTTAAAAGTTGTACAAGGCCACTCGGAGAGCTAGAAACTGTGAAATGCATGGCCGTGCTCGGATGAATCATAGGCTATGATTATCTGTTTATTTGATCAGTTGAACTCTGAAACCGAGGAACACCTCTGGACATAATAAGGATGACAACTCTTACCTTATGTTCAAGAGCAAGCATCGAGCGACAAAGGAATTAGGAAATGCACACTTGTCCCTAAGGACAAGTGGGAGACTGAAGGAAATAATGCCCTTGGTCCAAGTATGCATTCTATGTTAAGTCTAATAAATGCGGTTCAGTATTAATTAACAAGTTAATAATTCAGTGAGATCAAGTGAGCTGAATGCCTAGCTAGAGGCCGCTTCAGTTCAAGTGGAATTAATGATATTAATCCACAGCTTACTCTTGACTGAACCCGTAGGGTCACACAAATAGTACGTAAACGGATCAAGTATTTAATGGCATTAAATACTCCATCTATGAATATTCGGAACCGACGGATCTTGGTTTCAGTGGGAGCTAAGATCGTCACAGGCAAGAAATGAATACTCCGGAAACGATGATATTGCCGGAAACGGAAATATGGATCGTATCGGAAATATGAATATTATCCAAGTCGTAGATGTTGCCGGAAACGGAAACATGGTACGTATCGGAAAATATTATTGGAAATGGAAATATTACCAGAATCGGAAATATTGCCGGAAACGGAAATATTGTCAGAATCGGAAATATTACCGGAATCGGAAAATAATTCCGGAAACGGAAATATTAAATATTTGTTCGAAACGGAAATTAATTCCGGAATCGGAAATATTGAATATTGTTCGTATCGGAAATAGATTCCGGAAATGGAAATTTAATCGGAAGCGTATCGTACGAATTAGCATCGGACGAGGCCTGCCGGACGAAGGCCCAGCACGAAGCCAGGCCATCGCCCAGCAAGCACGCACGCCACAGCCCAGCGCGCACAAGGCCGCACATGCGTGGGCCGTGCTGCGCGGGCTGCTGCTCGCACGCGCATGGGCAGCCCTTGTGGCTGCCGTGTGTGTGTGAGTTTCAGCTCATGCGAGATTCCTGAATCTGCAAGAGTCAGTGTATGATTAAATGTCTATTCCTATTGGATAAATTGATTGAGTAGAATTCGTGTAGAATTCTAATTCCAATTAATTCGCATCCTACTAGGATTACGATTCCTTTTCCATAACTCTATAAATAAAGGCCTAGGGCTCATAATTTATACACAAGTTTTCAAGTATTCAAAAGTGAGTTTTTGAGAGAAAATCAAACACACATCTTGCTCAAAAGTGCCGAATTTTCTGAGTACCTTAAGGGCGATTCTAGTTGGTCAATCTTAAGGCGGATCCGGACGTGCTGTGGACTTTCTACGGAGGGACGACACTTGGAGTCCTAAAAGACTTGTTCTTGTTCGGTTCGGGCGCAGCTAGGGAAGGCACGCAACAAAGAGTATGCATCTAATTATGCTATATGATTATGTGTAAATAATATGTTTCCTGGGTTAATGGTTGTTTCCGCATGATCTATGTAATTGTCATATGTATCATAACCTAACACTTTGCAACTCCCTGCATTTAGCATATAGGTTAGACAGCCAAGAAATTGGAGGGTTGTCATTGTTTAGGTGTTCTGCTGCTGATTTGCAATCTGTAAATATAGTCACATTCTGCCATGCTTTGATGATGACCCATGAGCTAGCTATAAGGATAGATTGAGTTTCTGCAGCAGCAGCTGAGGTACTGGTGAAGGTTCCAGCTATTCCAGCCATGAATGTGTGATCTTCATTCCTGCAAATTGCTGCATAGGAGGCAAGGAGAGTGGAGGAACAGAAAGATGCATCGCATTTAACAAAGTAATTTGAGGGACTAGGGGGGTCCAAATGCACTGGCTTAATCTGTTGTGTTCCTTTACTCTCTATATTTCCATGCTCTTTTGCTAACCATAGAGTTTGGTGACACCAAGCCTGAATATTTTTGTTTTCTTTTTGAAAAATCCATAAGTTCCTTCTATTCCATATTCTCCAAAGGCAAAAGATGAAAACTGTTTGGTTTGTAGTGTTCAAAACCTGGGATAGCCCAGTATCATTCAAGTTATCTAGGAACCAATTTTCAACATCAGAGTGGAGATGGTTATACTTGGGTTGAAACTCAATATTACTCCAAAATTCAGTAGCTCTGGGGCAGTTTAAAAACAAGTGTACCATGTCTTCCTGGGTATTAGGACAAAACTGGCAATTTCCATTAGGGATAATCTGTCTACTGGATAGGTGGGATGCAGTTGGGAGTCTTCCCCAAAGAATAAGCCAAAGGAATATTTTCAGTTTAGGTGGGCATCTAGCTTTCCAAATGCAACTCCATTTATCACTTGAGTCTGTGTCAGGGAAGTGGGTGTTCCAAATGGTGTTGTAAGCTGTTTTTGAGTCAAAGTGGAGCCCTTTTG